>NC_080782.1:123967882-124567882 GCF_028018385.1 Neofelis nebulosa | reverse complement strand
AATATATATTTATATTATATTATATTGTATTATATATATTTAAAGTGTCTTAACAATCAAAGAAAGATGGTATTCTCTTTCTCCAGCTACTTAAAATTACTCTGTAATTGTAACTATTCTTCAACAGATACTTGGTGCTTCCCATGGACCAGGCATTGTGCAGAAAGGCTGGATGGAGGTCAGGTCCCTATCTTTCATTTAATGTTGAGAGACATTAAATAATCACAGAGATAAATATGAACTAGACTGGGTTATTAAAGCAGCTTGTGCTTCTCCGTCGTAGTATTTAATAAGAAATTGAATGGAAATGGGGGGCTTCCTGGAATCACTTCTCCAAGGACAACATTTAAGTGAAGCCTGAAGGTGCATGAGGCAGGTGTGTGCAGAGTATTCTGGCAGACTGTTCCTAGAATCTTGGACTGGTTGAAAAAAAAATTGTTTTTTAAGTTTTGAAATGAGTAAATGGTAGTTCATATAGGAAAATAAAGTCTAGAAAAAGTTCTTGATCTTCAATATGAACAAAGAATGTTGTCTTTAATTATAATAGAACATTTCCATCTATGTGATAGCTGCTGAAATACTTAAACTTATTGTTTTTCCGTATCATTCAGACTGACTCCAAAATACCCGTTCCATTCAAATTCAGTAGTTCAGTATCTTTTGTATATTACTGTGGACTGTTTCCTGACACTGTCAGTGACTAAGCCAAATGACTAGGCTTCTCTGGGAAGTTGATGTGCTTTTGTTTATCTTCCCATTTGCAAGTGTTCAAGTACCAGTTCTCCGTGGTACTGTACTAGGCATTCATCCATTCATTCATGCATTTGAGTGCCTCTTACATTCCAGGCTCTGGGAAACAGAGTAAAGAATAGGATATATCTTGTCTTTCACTTAAGGAATTTGTAATTAAGTATTCAAGGGGTAGAGGTGAAGGTATTTGGAAGTTAACTTTTGATAGTTACAGGGAAAAAAAATTGAACATAAAATATTACTATACAGTACTATATTTGATACTAGGTTTATATAGTACATTTAATGAGTAATGTAGCAGCTTGGAGGAAAAAAAGATGTCCCTGGGGAATAAAAAATATTTTTTCATTCTAAGGAACCAGTATGTGAACACTAATTTTTTAAATTGGAAATGTTTAGTGTTGATGTGGTTTTTTAAAAAATATTTTATTTCTGGGGCGCCTCGGTGGCTCAGTTGGTTGAGTGTCTGACTTCGGCCCAGGTCATGATCTCACGGTCCATGGATCCGAGTCCTGCATCGGGCTCTGTGCTAACAGCTCAGACCCGGAGCCTGTTTCAGATTCTGTGTCTCCCTCTCTCTCTGACCCTCCCCTGTTCATGCTCTGTCTCTCTCTGTCTCAAAAATAAACATTAAAAAAAAATTTTTTTTTTTAAATTTATTTCTGAGAGAGATAGCGTAGGCGAGGGGCAGAGAGAGAGGGAGACAGAGGATCTGAAGCCAACTTTGCACTGACAGCAGAGAGCCCAATGTGGGACCTGAACTCACAAGCTGTGAGATCATGACCTGGGCTGAAGTCAGACACTTAACTGACTGAGCCATCCAGGACCCCCTATTGATGTATTTTAAAACCATAACTGTGCTTTTGTAAAGTTAGGTTAAAGTAAACTGAGGTCTAGCTTTTAAAACTAATTTTTTAAAAATTCTTATTATTTTAAAGAGAGAGTGAGCGTGTACGAGTCAGGGTGAGGGGCAGAGGTAGAGAGAGTGAGAATCTTAAGCAGGCTCCATGTTCAGCAGGAAGCCCAACGTGGGGCTTGATCCCATGATCCTGGGATCACCACCTGATCCAAAATCAAGAATCAGATGCTCAGTGGACTGAGCCACCCATTTGCCCCTATGCTGTGTAAATTTCTGTTATGGTTTAACTTCTTTGTTTTATAGTTGTAAAACTCTGGTCTGGAGAAGTTGAAAGACTTGGTTAAACTTACCTAAGAACATAATAATGAAAAAACATCAAAAGATGTTAAAACTTAGGGAACCTGAGTGGCACCTAGGTGGCCTAGTTGGTTAAGCATCCGACTCTGGATTTCAGCTCAGGTCATGATCTCACGGTTCTTGAGTTCAAGCCCCATGTCAGGCTCTGCACTGACAGTATGGAGCCTGCTTGGGATTCTCACTCTTTCTCTCAAAATAAATAAAGTTTTTAAAAATTAAAAAAACAAAAACAAAACACAAAACTTAGAAAACCTGAGGGGTGCCTGGGTGGCCCACCTGGATGGGCGTTAGGCTCTTGATTTTGGCCCAGGTCATGATCTTGTGGTTCATGGGGTCGAGCCCTGCATGACTCTGCACTAGCAATGTGGAGCCTGCTTGGAATTCTTTCTGCCCCTCTCACTTCCCCACTCGTTCTCGCTCTCAAAATAAATAAATAAATTTTAAAAAGCCCCACAAACCTTAGAAAACCTGAATTCTGCATTTTGTCCCTACTCATATCAGCAAGAACATAAACAGGTTATGGAATAACTGTTAGGATTCCTATGGAAACTTATGTCATTATACTTACACATGAGATGGTTAGTTTTCAACATACGCAGCATAAAAATCTCTATCAGTTTTTTGGTAGACCGATTATTGAAGTGAGGGACATCTAGAATTCTTTACAAACTTAGAAAATAGCCATCCATGTAGACTGACATTTAGAAGAAAATCCCACTTTAGTCATTGGGATATTTCAGCTTAATAAATACCAAGTAAGTTGTATGAAACATTAACTATAGAGTTGATAAGACCCTCAAGCACCAGAACATTTTCTGGGGATATTCAAGAAACACACATCCCACATTTCTGTAGTAGAAGGTGATGACGAAAGTCTTTTTGCACTTGTAATGATTGTTGGCAAGAAATGTGCTGCTAATCTGGATCTCAAAAAGAGTTATCAAATGGTAGTGAATGAAAATTCAAATGAGGACGGTATCTGTCATGTTCATCTCCATGTTCTTAGAGGTAAGCAGGTAAATTGGTGTCCTAATTAAGCATGTTTTAGGGATAATTTTCCTTTCTCTGGAGATTGATGAAGTTTGTAAGTTCTCATGTGTTGAATTACAGTATCCTTATTTTTACATGTGTGTATGGATTGAAGAAATAATTTAAAAAACCCATACATTATGTGGGCACCTGGGTGTCTCAGTCAGTTAAGCATCTGACTTCGGCCCAGGTCATGATCATGATCTTAAGATTCGTGAGTTTGAGCCCCGCATCAGGTGACCTGCTTCAGGTGAGTCCCACTTCTCTCTGTCTCTCCCTCCCCTCCCCCTGTGGGGTTCTCTCTCTCCCCCTCTCCCTCCCTTCCTCCCTCTTTCTGCCCTTTGCTCACTTGTGCCCTCTCTCTCAAACAAATAAATAACTATACATTTTAAAAGGCATTATCAAATGGTTAAAAGTGAGGAGTGGTAATTTTTCTAGTTAAATTGAAGTGTTTAAAGATTTTTTTTTTTAATGTTTATTTTTGAGAGAGAGAAACCGGGAGTGAGTGGTGGAGGGGCAGAGAGAGAGGGAGACACAGAATCCGAAGCAAGCTCCCGGCTCTGAGCTGTCAGCACAGAGCCTAATGTGGGGCTCAAACTCACTAACCATGAGATCATGACCTGAGCCAAAGTCTTAACCGCTTAACCCACTGAGGTACCCCGACACCCCAGAAATGTTTAGATAGTAGTAGGAAATGTATTTAAAAGTACATAGAGAATTAAACCTTACTTAAATTAATTGGTATAAGGTTATGGGACTCTTTGAACTAAGAACAGAAATGCTTAGGAAACTTTCAGGATATCAAAATTGTTTATAACCTCTTATCTTTAAAAATACTAGTTTTGTTATATACCTATAAACAAGAGAAGCATATAGCATCATAAAAACTTTTTCAATTGAGAACTGTTCAGTAAATCCATAGTTGGCTCCCATAAGATCTTTATTTTAATGTTTTTTTTTAGATTTCAAGGAAAGTTAGAATATAAAATCTTTTTAGAAATTGAGTATTCTCAGGGTGCCTGGCTGGCTCATTTGGTGGAGTATGCAACACTCAACCTCAGGGTCATGAATTCAAGCCCCATGTTGGTCATGGAGTCTACTTTAAAAGAGAAAGGAAAGAAATCTATCAACTGTAAAAGTTTCTTTTTTATTCTTTTTCCTAAATTTCTAAATAGATGGTTTATTTCTCTGTTGATCTTTCTACAGAGAAGAAGTTTGTCAGTAAATAGAAAGATTCCTTGATTTTGGGTTTTGTCCTAGCCCTATTTTCATTCCCAGTAACATGTAATTTACTGTATGATATATAAGATGAATCTGAATACTGTTTCTTTTACGATAAAAAGCCAAAGAAATTACTGTATAGTTACAAAGCCAACTGTTAAACAAAAAACAGCATGTTATATTGGGGTATTTTTTTCTGCCAAAGTAAGTTATCTGTCTAGATCGGTGCCTTTATTAAATTTTAAGATTCAATTTCAGTTTCATCTTGATGCAGAGACATCAAATTGCATAGTTTCTGTGTTTATTTAGTCTAACTGGGTTTCCACTATTTCAGTTACCCTCTAGATGGTTACTTTTAGTACCTGTTTTAATCCAGATTTACACTCAAGACTGATAATTTCTATTTCAAATAGGCAATAAATAGACTTGTTATACAATTTAAAAGGTAAAGCAAGCTTTCCTTCCTGAAGGCAAATAATTAAGTTTTGGGGGTATTCAAAAATTATATGCAAATTTTCAACTATGTAGGGGGTTGGTGCCCCTAACCCCCAAGTTCCAGGGTCAGCTGTACTGTTAACTAGTTTCTTATGTATTCGTTGGAGGCATTTTATGCATATAGAAAGGTGGATGGGGGTGCGTGGTGGGCTCAGTAGGAAGAGCATGTGACTCTTGATCTCTGGGTTGTGAGTTCGAGTCTCATGTTGGGTGTAGAGATTACTTTAGAAAATAAAAAAAAGTAAAGAGGGGCACCTAGGCGGCTTGTTTGGGTGAGTGTCACACTCTTAATTTAGGCTCAGGTTCTTGATTTGATCTCGCAGTTCACGAGCTGAAGCTCCACATGGGGCTCCAAACTGACAGCATAGAGCCTGCTTAGGATTCTGTCTTTGCTTCACTCTCTGCCCCTCACCTGCTCTTTAGAGCTCACTCGCTCACTTGCTCTTTCTCTATCTCTCTCTCAAAAATAAAAAAAGAAAAATGAATGGATGCATGGATATATGCTTCCTCAAAAAAAACAACGTTGAAATATAACTTACAGTAAAATTGAGCAGTTTTAAGCATACAGTATGAGTTTTGATAAATATATACACAGTTATGCAGTCTCTCCCAAGTTTATCATACAGAACATTTCCATCACCCCCCAAATTTTCTTCATGTTCTTTTATAGTAAGTCCGCTCCACCTCCCTCCAGTCTCTGGAACTATTTATCTGCTTTCTGACACTATAAGTTTACCTTTTCTAGAACATTGTTCAGTAGAATAATATAGAATGTGGTCTTTTTATATCTGACTTCTTTCACTTAGGAGTATACTTTTCAGGTTTATACATATGAGTACCTAAATGTCTTATTAGCTTAACTTAGAGTGAGGTTTTTAAAAATAATTCTATCATAACTGGCTCATGAAATGGACTGATGGATCTTATATTCAACTTAGGTAAATCTTAGCTCTTGATGTTAAACCTTGACCTCCTTCAGGATGGAAAAAGATGACAACTTGAAAGCAAAATATTAAGGATAAAGCACAAGTAAAATTCCATTTAATGAACATGGTAGGAGTTCAGAATAACTTGTTTGGTTCAAATTCTATTTTAATAGCAATTTATTGCTATTTAAGTTAAAAAAAAAAAAAAGATACCTTTTATGTTTTAAATTAAGCAAGTGTTCTTAGTTATACTAACCTGTATTAGAAACAACATTTGTCATGGCACCTGGGTGGCTCAGTTGGTTGAGTGTCTGACTTCAGCTTAGGTCATGATCTCACAGCTCGTGGGTTCGACCCTCGCTTCGGGCTCTGTGTTGACAGCTCAGAGCCTGGAACCTACTTCTGATTCTGTGCCTCCCTCTCTCTCTGCCCCTAACCCACTCATTCTGTCTCTCTCTCAAAAATAAACATTTTTTTAAAAAATTTAAGAAACAACATTTGGGAATGGGAATTGTACCATAGATTTTTTTTAATTGCTTGTTAATTTTTACCATTTAATTTAATTTTTAAATTTATATCCAAGTTAGCATATAGTGCAACAGTGATTTCAGGAGTAGATTCCTTAGTGCCCCTTACCTTTTTAGCCCATCCCCCCCTCCCATAGCCCCTCCAGCAACCCGCTGTTTGTTCTCCATATTTAAGAGTCTCTTCTGTTTTGTCCCCCTCCCTTCTGACTAATTTCGCTTAGCATAATACCCTCTAGTTCCATCCACATAGTAGATTTTTTTCTTTTTTTAAGTAATCTCTTCCCCCAGCGTGGGGCTCGAACTCACAACCTGGGGATCAAGAGTTGTGTGTAGTCAACTGACTGAGCCAGCCAGGTGCCCCAGGTAGTTATTTTTTTCCTTGAGATGGGCAGGGAATTTCTGTTGCAGAGAAATATAAAAGCCAAAAATTGAGATAGGTAAGAAAGTAAATAATGTTGGGGTACCTGGGTGGCGCAGTTGGTTAAGCATCTAATTTTGGCTCAGGTCATGATCTCCCAGTTCATGGGTTCGAACTCCTTTGGATTCTGTGTCTCCTTCTCTCTGCCCCTTCCCTACATGTACTATGTCTCTCTCTCTCTCAAAAATAAAATATTTCAAAAAAAAAAAAAAAGAAAGAAAGTAAATACTGTTAAATCTCTGTCTCAATCCCAGTGCTTTAAAAAAAATACAGGGTGCAGGGGCACCTGGCTGGCTCAGTCAGTTAAGCATCTGACTTCAGCTCAGATCATGATCTCACGGTTCATGAGTTCCAGTCCTGCTTCAGGGGAGTTCGTGCCCTGCTTCTGGTAAGCATGAGCCCCGCATCGGGTGAACATGAGCCCCTCTTCAGATGAGTTCTGCCTCTCTCTCTGTCCCTTGTGGGATTGTCTCTCTCTTTGCCCTTGCTCACTTACAGTCTCTCTCTCAAAAAACAAAAAACCACAAGACTACAAGGGGGGCCTGGCTGGCACAGTCAGAAGAGCATGCAATCTTGATCTTGAAGTCTTGGGTTTAAGCCCCACGTTGGGTGTGGAGATCACCAAAAAAAATTTTTTTAAATACAGAACTTTGTTTCTATACTCTGTCCTCCAAGCTTCCAGGTAGTATAGTACAGAATAATTGTACCAAAATGACTGGTTGAATAAGTTAACTCAGAGAAAGGGACTTACAGAAATAACTAAGTGCTGCAAATTAAAAACTATATCATATTTGGAATGTTAAATCGTGTCTTCATAGAACTCATTAATAAGATTCTAAGTAGTTTTTTGTAATTTAAGTATAGTTGGTATGCAGTATTACGTTAGTTTCAGGGGTAGAACATAGTGATTTGACATATCCATAATGAAATGCTCACTACGATAAGGGTAGTTACCATTTGTCACCATACAAAGTTATTAAAGTATTATTGGCAGTATTCCTTATTTTGTACTTCATATCCCAGTGACTTAATTTTTCTTTATAACTTAAAGTTTGTACCTTTTAATCCCCTTCACCTATTTCATCCATCTCCCCCACACCCCTTCTCTTGCAGTTACCAGTTTATTCTCTGTATTTATGAGTCTGCTTCTGTGTTGTTTTGTTTCTTCATGTTTTGTTTTTTAGATTCTACATTTAATCGTTTACTATTTGTCTTTCTCTGTTTGATTTATTCCACTTAGCATAATACCCTCTAGGTCTATCCATGTTGTTGCAAATGACAAGATGTCATTACTTTTTGTGGTTGAGTGATACTCCATTGTGTGTATGTACGTATGTGTATATATACACATACATACATATATATGTATTTATGTGCCACATCAGTCTTTTACCCATTCATATGTTGATGGATACTTTGGCTGTTGTGAATAATGTTGCAGTAAACATTAGGGGAGCATGTATCATTTCGAGTTAAGTGTTTTCATTTTCTTTGAGTAAATACCCAGAAATGAAATTGCTGAATTGTATGATATTTCTATTTTTAATTTTTTGAGGAAGCTCCATACTGTTTTTCTTAGTGGCTGCACCAGTTTACATTCATTCCCACCAGCAGTGCATCCTTTTCTCTGCATCCTCACTAGCACTTGTTATGCCTTGTCTTTTTTTTTTTTTTAATTTTATTTTTTATTTTTTTTTTAAAGTTACATCCAAATTAGCATATAGTGAAACAGCTTGTTATGCCTTGTCTTTTCAATACCAGCTTTTCTGACAGGTGTGAGGTGATAGCTCATTGTGGTTTTGGTTTGCATTTCCCTGATGATTAGTGATATTGAGCATCTTTTCATGTGTCTTTTGACCATTTGTATATCTTCTTTGGAACAATGTCTATTCAGGTCCTCTGCCCATTTTTAAATCAGATTGGGGTTTTTTGGTGTTGAGTTGTAAGAGGTTATATATATATGGAGAGAGAGATATAATATATATTATGTATATGTATATAGAGATATAATATATATTATCTATATATCGATATGGATAATCCCTTATTAGATCAATCATTTGCAAATCTTCTCATATTCAGTAGGTTGCCTTTTTTTGTTGTTGATAGTTTCCTTTGCTGTATAAAAGCTTTTAGTTTGATATAGTTGCTTTTGTTGGTCTTGCCTGAAGATACAGATCCAAAAAAATATTGCTAAGACAGATATCTAGGAGTTTACTGCCTATGTTTTCTTTTAGGAGTTTTGTGGTTTCAGGTCTTACATTTTTAAGTCTTTAATCCATTTTGAGTTTATTTTTGTGTATGGTGTAAGAAAGTGGTCCAATTTCATTCTTTTGCACGTAGCTGCCAAGTTTTCCATTTATTGAAGAAACTGTCTTTTCCTCATTGTATATTCTTGCCTCCTTTGTCGTAGATTAATTGACCACATAAACATGAGTTTAATTCTGGCTCTGAATAGTTTTTATTGTGCTTTTTTTTTTAATGTTTATTTTTTTTTTTTTGAGAGAGAGTGCGCACGAACAAGCCGGGGAGGGGCAAAGAGAGAGGGAGAGAGAAATCCCAAGCAGGCTCTGTGCTATCAGCGTAGAGCCCCTTGTGGGGCTCAAACTCACGAATTGTGAGATCGTGACCTGAGCTGAAATTAAGAGTCAGACGCTTAATCAACTGAGCCACCCAGGCGCCCCTATTGTACTTTTAAAATACTAAATTTTAGGGGCGCCTGGGTGGCGCAGTCGGTTAAGCGTCCGACTTCAGCCAGGTCACCATCTCGCGGTCCGTGAGTTCGAGCCCCACGTCACGCTCTGGGCTGATGGCTCGGAGCCTGGAGCCTGTTTCCGATTCTGTGTCTCCCTCTCTCTCTGCCCCTCCCCCGTTCATGCTCTGTCTCTCTCTGTCCCCAAAATAAATAAAAAACGTTGAAAAAAAAATTAAAAAAAAATACTAAATTTTACTATTTTTACTGTAGTTGTTTAAAAATATAATCAGGGGTGCCTGGCTGGCTCAGTTGGAGAAGCAACTTCTCCAACTAAAAGCTCCAACTATAGAAGCTATCGGGGTTGTTAGTTTAAGCCCTACGTTGAATGTAGAGATAACTTAAAAAAAATTTTTTTTTAATTAAAAACATAATCTAAAACTATCCCTTGTTTTAAATCTCAAATGCCGAGCCAAGAGGAAAAGGAATAGAGTATGATTTCCTGCCTTGTGGTTTTTTTAGGAATCCCCACCTAGTAACGAATCTTAAGTTGGTGGGTTCTTCATGGGAAAGTAGCTAAGCAGCTGGCATCTGGTTGTAGAGCATTACTATAGGTAGATCTGTCTCTGATTACAAAATTTTATGATGGACTTTCTTATTTTAGCCTTTTTAATATATCCAGCGTTTTCATTATATCCCTTTTTAAGTTTTTTCAACTGCCTTTGGAACCCTGGTTGTCTATATCAGCTAAAAACCTATCAGTGTCTCGTCAGATGGTCCCATGTCATTTGAAACATTTATGACTTCCAGAGCTTGTCCCAAGTATAACCTAATAGTTTTGAGATACAAAAACTGGTATTGAAACTTCTTTTTTGAAAACTAATAAATTACATTTTTACCTTAAAACAGTTTTTGTAGTTCTTTAGTATATAATACATATTTACTTTCCTTATATTTACTTACTGAACTCTGAACAAGGCAAAAATGATCCACTTTTTAAACATACATTTGTATTCAAGAATCCCAAATACTTTAACCTAAAGATTCACGGATCTATCCTTCTCTGACTTTTAAGGATTGTTCAAAGCTTCACTAGTGGGATAGAGAATATTGGTATGAGCGATAATTTTATTAATTGGTAAAAGTTATGTATATATTGAATACATTTCCTTTCTTTCTATTTTTTTAAGGAATTGAATGACCTGGCACGGGACCCCCCAGCACAGTGTTCAGCAGGTCCTGTGGGAGATGATAGTAAGTATTTAAAAAGAATGATAAAATGGCTCCTGTCTGGCTCACTTGGTAGAGCATGAAACTCTTGATCTCAGGGTAGTGAGTTCCAGCTCTATGTTGAGTGTACAGTCTCAACTTAAAAATATAAAAAATAAAAAAATAAAAATAAAGGGAATGATGAAATGCAACTGCATAACCATCTGCCTGCCTCTAGGGAACTGTGGGACTAATGAATAATATCTCTCTCAAGGTTATTTTGTGTGAAGAGATAATTATGCTGTAGGGAAGAGGCAGTGTTTACACTTGTCCGCAAAAGATGCAGTTCTATGTGTATCTCATCAATTTCTATAGTATTCATTTTGAAACTTTTGAACCTTTTCTGCCAGATATTGCCTGTATAGTTGTTCTGGCCCCTTCCTACCTCTATTCTTCAACCCTTCTGGGTATTTTGCTGGGGTAAAATATTTGAGGTTTTACTTATATCTAGCCTTTACTCTTTGAGATAATCCTAAGGATGAGGGGGGATAGTGGTGTGTGTGTGTGTGTGTGTGTGTCTGTCTGTCTTTGTCTTTCAACTGGCTCATACTTGTGAAGACAGGTACAATTTGTTTATTTTTAATGTCCAGTTTATCTATTTAATACTGTCTAAAATAATTTATTAGGCCTTATCATACATGTTGGATAATAATTTTCCTTTTGTTTCACTTTGTGTCACTACAGCATGCCCCCCCCCCCCCGCTTATACCATCTTCTAACATTGTTTAAAAGGAGAATATATATGGGGAGGGGCAGGGCAGAGAGAGAGAGAGGACAGAGCATCTGAAGT
The DNA here is from genome assembly GCF_028018385.1 of Neofelis nebulosa. Classification (NCBI taxonomy): domain Eukaryota; kingdom Metazoa; phylum Chordata; class Mammalia; order Carnivora; family Felidae; genus Neofelis; species Neofelis nebulosa. The sequence continues at coordinate 124,556,549 of NC_080782.1, read as the reverse complement.
GGGCTCCGAGCTGTCAGCAGCAAGCCTGATGTGGGGCTCGAACTCACAGTGAGATCATGATCTGGGCCACAGTCAAGATGCTCAACCAACTGAGCCACCCAGGTGTCCCTAAAAGGAGGATATTTGAACCAGACTGTACTTTACGGCACAAAACTAATTGACAAAAGAGTATAATATTTAGCAAATAGGAGAAAAGAGCATACTTGAAAACAATTTTGTAAGACAAGTGTATACATTAAAACAAAAAAATAAATGAGGTTATATTGGCTTATGTTTAAAATCTTTTCCTGATTTTGCTTAAGAATTTTGGTTTTGGGGGTGCCTGAGTGGTTCAGTCTGTTAAGCATCCAACTCTTGATTTTGGCTCATGTCATGATCTCATGATACGTGGAATCGAGCCCTACATCGGTCTGTGCACTGACAAATAGGAGCCTGCTTGGGATTCTCTCTGTGCCCCTCCACTGCACATGTACTCTCTCTCTCTCAAAATAAATAACCGTTAAAAAAAAAAAAAAGAATGTTGGTTTTAGCTTGCTAAACTTAAGAATCAAAACAAGGCCCTGGGGCTCCTGTGTGACTCGGTTAAGTGTATGACTTTGGCTCAGGTCATGATCTTCTGGTTTGTGAGTTAAAGCCCCACATCGGGCTCTGTGCTAATAGCTCAGAACGTGGAGCCTGCTTCAGTTTCTGTGTCTCCCCCTCTCTTTGCCGCTTCCCCACTTGTGCTCGGTCTTTCTTTCTCTCTCAAAAATGAATAAAAATTTTAAAAAATCAAATAGGAATCAAAGCAAGGCCCTTTTACAGGGATTGCTTTACATATAAAATAGATGGGGAATGCCTGGATGGCTCAGTCAGTTAAGTGTCTTGACTTGGGCTCAGGTCATGATTTTGAGATTCATGATTTTGAGCCCTGCACCAGGCTCTCTGCTATCAGCACAGAGCCTGCTTCAGATCCTTTGTTTCCCTCTCTCTCTGTCTTTCCACTGCTCTAGTGCATGTGCTCTCTCTCAAAAATAAATAAACATTTTTTTTTTAATTTTTTTTTTTTAACATTTTATTTATTTTTGAGACAGAGAGAGACACAGCATGAACGGGGGAGGGGCAGAGAGAGAGGGAGACACAGAATCGGAAGCAGGCTCCAGGCTCTGAGCCATCAGCCCAGAACCCGACGCGGGGCTCGAACTCATGGACCGCGAGATCGTGACCTGAGCTGAAGTCGGACGTTTAACCGACTGAGCCACCCAGGCGCCCCTAAATAAACATTTTTAAAAAGCCAGATATGGTATAAATTATAAAAGGAGTACATGTGATGAAAAATCCCATTTACATTATTCTGTTCAGATTGGTCCATTATAAGTAACTATAGTGTTTGATACCAAACAGGATAGGCCAAGTACTTAAACATGCATTATCTCAGTTAAGCCTCACAATAGTTCTTTTGGGTGAGTGGAGTAGAAATTGTAAACTACTTTAGAGAAGAATATAGTGAAGAGACTCACGGTGGTTTCCAAAGTGGACTCATTCTCAAGTTTTTTGATACTGGTTTTGTCATTCGTGGTATCATACACTCCACCTGCTTCAGTGTGGTGTTTGAGTTGAAAAAGTGGTTTTATTTCAGCAAAATTCCTCGAAGTTGAGAGTGGCTGATCTTTTCATTAAAAGTGTTTGAACTCTGGGGCATAGAATTCATTTTTGAAGTTGTCTTCAGTATGCTGAAGTAATTTCCCTTTGCTCTGCATAGTATTATCACATTCCTTTCTCAGAAAAGTTATCTTAGAGAGTTAAATAAGACTCCCCAAAGCATAAGCAAGAAAAGAAAAAATAGGTGATTTTACATTTAATGAAGTCTAATTTAGGTGCTGCAAATAATACCATTAAGAAAAAGAATGAAAAGGGGCGCCTGGGTGGCGCAGTCGGTTGGGCGTCCGACTTCAGCCAGGTCACGATCTCGCGGTCCGTGAGTTCGAGCCCCGCGTCAGGCTCTGGGCTGATGGCTCGGAGCCTGGAGCCTGTTTCCGATTCTGTGTCTCCCTCTCTCTCTGCCCCTCCCCCGTTCATGCTCTGTCTCTCTCTGTCCCAAAAATAAATTAAAAATGTTGAAAAAAAAGGGGCGCCTGGGTGGCGCAGTCGGTTAAGCGTCCGACTTCAGCCAGGTCACGATCTCGCGGTCTGTGAGTTCGAGCCCCGCGTCAGGCTCTGGGCTGATGGCTCTGGGCTGATGGCTCGGAGCCTGGAGCCTGTTTCTGATTCTGTGTCTCCCTCTCTCTCTCTGCCCCTTCCCCGTTCATGCTCTGTCTCTCTCTGTCCCAAAAATAAAATAAAAAACGTTGGAAAAAAAAAAATTTTTTTAAATGTTGAAAAAAAAAAATTAAAAAAAAAAAGAAAAAGAATGAAAAAAAAAAGAATGAGAAAATTTGTGCAAATCATCTCTCTGATAAGGAAATTTATTCAAAATTATTTTAAAAAATCTTTACAACTCAACAATATAAAGATAAATAGCCCATTTCTGTTTTTTTTTTTTTAATTTTTTTTTCAACGTTTTTTAATTTATTTTTGGGACAGAGAGAGACAGAGCATGAACGGGGGAGGGGCAGAGAGAGAGGGAGACACAGAATCGGAAACAGGCTCCAGGCTCCGAGCTATCAGCCCAGAGCCTGACGCGGAGCTCGAACTCACGGACCGCGAGATCGTGACCTGGCTGAAGTCGGACGCCTAACCGACTGCGCCACCCAGGCGCCCCGACCATTTCTGTTTTTAATGACTAAAGGATCTGCATAGACTTGTCTCTAAAAAGAATTTACAAACGGCCAATAAGCACATGGAAAAGATGCTCAGTATCATTAGTCATCAGGGAAATGGAAATCACATCCATAATAAACTAACACTTCACACCTTCTAGTATGGGTAGAATCAGCGAGTCAAATAATAAGTGTTGAGATTGTGGAGAAATTGGAACCTAAATATCTTGCTGGTAATAATGTAAAATGGTACAGTTCAAAAATATGGCCGTTCTTCTAAAAGTTAAACATAGACTTATCATATGTGAGTTCACTCATTGGTTTATATCGAGGAGAAATGAAAACATGTCCATACAAAAACTTGTGCATGAATGTTCGTAGAAGCGGTAGCTGTAATAGCCAAAAGGTGGTAACAATCCAAATGCCCACCAGCTGATGAAGGCATAAATAGAATGTATGTCCATACAATGGAATATTCCATGTCAATAAAAAGGGAGTACTGATGTGTACTACAACATAGATGAGCCTTAAAAACATGCTGAGGGATGCTTGACTGGCTCACTCAGTTGGCTGTCCAACTCTTGATATTGGCTCAGGTCATGATCTCACAGTTCGTGGGATTGAGCCCCGTGTTGGGCTCTGCCCTGACAGCATAAAGCCTTCTTGGGATTTTCTCTCTCTCTCTCTCTCTCTGCCCCTCTCCCACTTACATGTGTGTGCACACACACTCTCAAAATAAACACTAAAAAAATTTTTTTAATAAAGGAAAACATAGTGAGAGAAGCCAGATATAAAAGACCACATAATATATGGTTCTATTTTTATGAAATACAGATCCATAAAGACAGAAAATAGATAATGGTTGCATAGAACTAGAGATCTGGGGGAAATGTGGAGTGATTGCATATGGATATGGGTTTCTTTTGGGGATGATGAAAATGTTCTAAAATTGATTGTAGTGATGGTTGCACAACTCTGTGAATGTCCTGAACAACACTGGATTGTAAACTTTTAGTGGAAGAATTTTATGATATACGGATTATCTCTCTATAGCTGTTTAAAACGTAATAACCTCTCCCTTAACTCCTAACCACCCTTTTCAGGTGACTTGGGTCACCTGCTGCTAAACTATTAATAGTGCCTACCTTCTAAGAGAATAAGGAAAATCTCATTAGGGACAGAATAACTTCCTTACACTTGGTCATCTAGATAGTCTGCTGATATTACATTTAAAACTTAGGGAGTGTTTGAGAACAGTTGAGATAAATTATTGTCAAAAAGTCCTGATCAAGTCTTCCTGATGAATTGTATAAGGATAAAATAAAGTGTAACTGTGTAGCTAAATATTAGAAGGAGGCAGAATTTAATCTTAGGAAGAAAGAAACTGTTGGTCACAACAAAACTTTCTGAGCTCCTTTTGACTATTCTAGCAGTCAAATCCCTCAGCACCATATTATTGATATTTAGTGTAAGAATGAAGTCTTTTATTTTATATTCAAAATAATATAAGGACGCCTCGCTGGCTCAGGTGATCGCGCATGTGACTTTTTTTTTTTTTTTTCTTAATGTTTGTCTATTTTTGAGAGACAGAGAACTAGTCGGGAAGGGGCAGAGAGAGAGAGGGAAACATAGAATCTGAAGCAAGCTCCAGGCTCCAAGCTCCAAGCTCCAAGCTCCAAGCTCCAAGCTGTCAGCCCACAGCCTGATGCGGGGCTCAAACTCAAGAGCTATGAGATCATGACCTGAGCCAAAGTCAGATGCTTAACTGACTGAGCCACCCAGGTGCCCCGAGAGCATGTGACTCTTGGGGTTGTGAGTTCAGGCCCCATGTTGGGCATAGAAATTACTTTTAAGAAGGTACCTGGGTGGCACAGTGAGTTAAGCTTCGACTCTTGATTTCAGCTCAGGTCATGATCTCAATGATTCATGGCATCAGGCCTTGAGTTGGGCTCTGTGCGAAGCCTGCTTGGGATTCTCTCTCTCTCTCTCTCTCTCTCCTCTCTCTCCTCTCTCTCTCTCTCTCTCTCTCTCTCTCTCTCTCTCAAAATGAATAAACTTTAAAAACAGAAATAGGAGGACCTGAGTGGCTCAGTCAGTTAAGCATCTGATTCTTGATTTTGGCTCAGGTCATAATCTCACAGTTCATGGGTTTGAGCCCTGCATCAGCCTCTGCTAAATAGTGCAGAGCCTGCTTGGGATTCTCTCTCTCCCTCTCTGCCCCTTCCCTGTTCCTGTGTGCTTGCTCTCTCTCAAAATAAATAAATAAAAACATGAAAAAAAGAAGATAAATTTAAGAATGAACTTAATAATACAGTGCTTTAGTTTTTAAATACCCATATTTAATATACCATTACATTTTTTCCATTTTTGTGCAAAGATCTGGTGAGCAGAAACAAGTATACTTCCTGAAGGAAAAAATGAGGCAAAGATTTATTGGTCATATAATGTTTCGTTTACTTTTGTTTTGAGCTTGTCTTTAAAAAAAAAAAAAGATTTTATTTCAAGTTGGTTTTTTTTTTTTTTTTTTTTTTTTTTTTTTCATTTTGAGAGAGAGCACAAGCAGGGGAAGAGCAGAGAGAAAGGGAGACAGAATCCCAAGCAGGCTCTGCATGGGCTCGAACCCACAAAAACTGTGAGATTATGATCTGAGCCAAGATCAAGAGTCAGAACCTTAACCCACTGCACCACCCAGGTGCCCCTTTTGTTTTGACCTCTTGGTGAATGTGACTCTCTGGAGATCTGTACTTGAATTCAAATGTGGGTCTCTTGAGTTTCATTCTCAAACTGTAACAGATATTCTTGGTTATGTTTTTTAGCCTTAAAGCTTCATCTTTGGGGTGCCTGGGTGGCTCAGTTTGTTAATCCTCTGACTTTGGCTCAGGTCATGATCTCACGGTTCGTGAGTTCGAGCTCTGAGTCGGGCTGTGTGCTGACAGCTCAAAGACTGGAGCCTGATTCAGATTCTGTTTTGCCCTCTCTGTCTGCGCCTCCCATGCTCACGCTCTCTCTCTCAAAAATAAACATTAAAAATTAAAAAAAAAAAGAAAAAGTTTCATCTTTGAGTATTCTAAAGAGTAATCAGTGAGATGTGAACTTAACATTTAAACTCTCACGAAAGAGGTTGTAGCTTTTAGTTTGTGTAATTTGGTTTTCAGCATCAAACCAGGATGGTAGTGGGAGTTTTTTTGTTTTTGCTTGTTTTAGACTATCAAAACTTTTTAATTCATTACCATGAGTTTTTTTTTTTGTAATGTGTATTTATTTTTGAGAGAGAGAGCCTGCATGCAAGCAGGGAGGGGCAGAGAGAGAAGGGAACAGAGGATCGATCCCAACTGGGCTCTCAAGATGCTGACAGCAGGTAGCCCCATGTGGGGCTCGAACTCACAAACTGGAGATCATGACCTGAACCTAAGTCAGACACTTAACCAACTGACCACCCAGGCTCCCCATGAATTTTTATTTTTATTTTCTTTTTAATTTTTTTTTTTTTTAATGTTTATTTATTTTTGAGACAGAGACAGAGCATGAACAGGGGAGGGTCAGAGAGAGAGGGAGATACAAGATCCGAAACAGGCTCCAGGCTCCGAGCTGTCAGCACAGAGCCCGACACGGGGCTCGAACTCGCAGACTGCGAGATCATGACCCGAGCCGAAGCCGGACGCTTAACCTACTGAGCCACAGGCGCCCCGTAAATTTTTATTTTTAACAGCTGCTAAAATTGATCCTTAAATGAAAGGTTTTTGAAATCTAGACGTAAGATACAGCAATATTTTATGCTAATGGCCAAATATTTTACCCCAAACTATTTCTAGAGAATTCTATTACTTGGAAACTGTAGTGATTTTTTTTTTTAAGTATTTATTTATTTATTTATTTATTTATTCATTTATTCATTTATTTATTTTTAAGTAGACTCCGTACCACACGTGGGGCTTGAATTCACAACCTACAGATCAAAAGTCACATGCTCTACCAACTGAGCCAGGAAACTGTAGTGATTTTTTTTTAAGTATGTATGTATGTATGTATTTTTAAGTAAACTCCATACCACACGTGGGGCTCGAATTCACAACCAAGAGATCAAGAGTCACATGCTCTACCAACTGAGGCAGCCAGGTGCCACACCCCTCCCTTATTTTTTATGGCATCGTAGTGATTCCTGAACTATTTACCAAACCATTGTAATTTGAGTCCGTGTTAGATATCCTCCCACTACCTTCTTACCTCCTTTTTTATACTTCCACAAGGAGAGCTAGGAGTCGAGAAGAGTTCCAGAGGGAGACTTGAGTCAGTGATTCCAGTAGGTATTCTTAAATTAACTAGTGTAACAGAATACTCAATTAAGATTTTAATGGTAGGTCTTCAGATGCTTTTGTTAATCAAATTCCATCTTAATGTGTTTTTAGTTTAGTTCGTGTTTCTCTGCCTTGTTGATGTTGTAGATTCTAGATCATTTTAAAAAGAGACAAATATTGATCTTTCATCTGTTAGTAAGGGACTAGTAATTCTAAAGCCTTACATGTAAGTGCTCTCAGTTTTTTCTTGCTGTAAAAGCCAGTCTTTCCTAATTTGAATATTATCTACTTTGACTTTACAGTCTTGCTCTATACCAGTATTATAAAAGGAGTCTATTGTATATTAACGTGTTAAGGAAATGATATAACACATTGAAGAGTTGAATCTTTGGTTCTTTTTTACCCTCTGAAGTAAGAAATGCTGATTTACAAGTGGAGCTTGGGCCTTGTCAAGAATTTTTGTCTCCCTAATAAGAATTTTCAAGATCTTTTAGCCCAAATACTTTTTCATTATGCATCTTACCAGTGTTCTAGACTATACTAGTCATTTTCTTTTCTCTCTTCAGACTCAGACTTGATTTAGATTCGTCATCCTGCCTAGGGCTTACCATATTGCTTATGAATAAACTGGGATTATACAGGGAATGATATGTTATTATAGTGTACCTATAATGGAGATAATTACTTCATGATGATTTTTTGTTCTTTTTCAGTGTTCCATTGGCAAGCTACGATAATGGGGCCAGTAAGTATTCAGATTGATTTTGGAATAAATGTTGATATAATTCACTCATTTTAATCCCACTTTTCTTGTTATCAACAGAATGACAGTCCCTATCAGGGTGGAGTATTTTTCTTGACAATTCATTTCCCAACAGATTATCCTTTCAAGCCACCTAAGGTAACTGGGATATGTATGGCACTTGTTTTTTATGTGCTTTCTGTGATACCAGTAAACCAGTTTATAAAAGTTTTTCTTTTTTCTCTAGGTTGCATTTACAACAAGAATTTATCATCCAAATATTAACAGTAATGGCAGCATTTGTCTTGATATTCTACGGTCACAGTGGTCTCCAGCACTAACTATTTCAAAAGGTAATGGAATAGGTATCTGATATCAAGATAAAGCAGCAGTGTTTTTTGTCTTTTAAAGGTTACTTATTTTGAAATGATGACTCTTATTCCTATTAAGAGGAGGTAGCAGTCCCCTTATTTTTTAGTAGACCTTGAGACCACTGGAGGGAGTTGGATTTTCAGGCATAGGTATTCTTTGGTGTTATGACTACTCTGTCCATTATGCCATTCAAGCTTAGGTTGGAAAATGGCCTCTAGGTATGAATATTTTTTAGAGGAAAGTTAAAGTAGAAGATAATTAATATCTCTTCCAACCTTGAAATCCACGAATGGAAAGGATAGATACTGTTCCAGAAAAGGAAATAACAGCCCTTTTAGAGGAATGGTTGTGGTATAAATATAGATTATGGGGTCTTGAAGAACAAAGGATAGGTGAATTCATATTCAGGCTCTTTAAGGTTTTATCAGGTCTGGTCTTGAGGTTTCTATTAGTAACAGATTCATCCTGTAATATGACCAGTTTAATAAAAAATTTTTTATTTGATCATCTTGATTTTTTTCGTATATAGTCCTGTGTATGTGTGTTTGAATGTATATTTAAAGATTTGTCACTAATTTTGTGATGAAATATCCAGTAGTTCTAAATAAAACCTAATTATATGAGTAGGTTGGGAATTTTTTATATCTGTGAACTGAGTAGTTAACAAACATTTTCTTATATTGTTGATTTGAAATTGTACAGCCCCTCAACATCATACCCAAATGAAATCACAAGTAGATTAAAAGCTGTCAAAACACAAATACAAGAAATAGGCTGCAAATGAGAAGATAGGCTAGTGTGTTTAAAATGGGAAGAACATACAGGGCACCTGGGTGGCTTAGTCGGTTAAGTGACCGACTTTGGCTCAGGTCATGATCTTTTGGTTCATGGGTTCAAGCCCCATGTCAGGCTCTGTGCTGACAGCTCGGAGCCTGCAGCCTGCTTCAGATTCTGTCTCTGGCTTTCTCTGCCCCTCCGAGGCTTGTGCTCTTTGTCTCTAAAATAAATAAGCATTAAAAAAAAATTTTTTTTTTAATTAAAAAAATAAAATAGAAAGAACATATATAAAAATAAGTAAGAAAAAGATCCCAATAGGTGAATGGTCAGAAAGGAGCAAAACAATCAAAGAAATGAAAATTAAGTTCCCATTTTCTACCTTTTTAATTAACAAAGATCTTTAAAAAAAAAAAAAAACAAATGCTGGTGAAGTACATTGAAACGGTGCTTACATACCACAGGTAGGAGTATAGATTTGTAAATCCCAGTCAGTATGTATTAAAAGATAAGAGATTTAATCATTACTTCCCGTTGACCCAGTAATTCTAGTTTCATTCATTTGTACTAAGAAGATAGATAACCTCAAATGCTAAAAATGTTTTGTGTGGAAGTATATTTGTGAACCTGTGTGGAAATAACATTTGTGAACATTTACTTATTTCTAAAAATTAGAAATTAAAGATCCAACAGTAGAGGAAGAAATAATCAGTTCTAGCACACACTTTTAAAAAGAGTATTGATCTTTACCAATATTGTAAAAAATGGGAAAATACTATGTTTGAAAAAAGCAGAAAAGAGATAAAATTTGTATATATTATAGGTCAAGTTAATATAGAAGTATGTTTGGGCTCTTTGCTGGCTCATTCAATGGAGCTTGCAACTCTTAATCTCAGGGTTGTAAGTTCGAGACCTATGTTGGGTGTAGGGATTACTTAAAAAAAAATCTTTTAAAAAAAGTATGTTAAGTAGCTAGAAAGAAATAATGTGGGCATTTGGGTGATGAGATTGGTGTATGAAATATTTTTCTTTACTATTTTGTTATATTTTATCCTTTCTTTAATGTGTACATTTAGGCAGGCGGCAACATAGTTCCATGGTAAAAAACATAGATTCTGAATCCAACTGCCTATATTCACCTCTCAGCTCTACCTCTTATCACATGAATCTTGAGACACATTCACTTCTGTATTCCTCAGTTTTTCATCTGTAAAATAGGATGGTAATTCTAACCATTTCATTACTATTATAAAGATTTCAAAAAGCAAAATGCATAGTTAATTGGTTTCTTGTAAGCACTCAGATAACTAGGATAAAGGCACTGTTCTAAAAAATGTTGGATATTTGCTGTTATAACTTTGTTGTTTTTATAAATATGACTTGTATACTCTAACAATTTTTTTTTTTTTTTTTTAAGTAGGCACTATGTCCAGTGTGGGTTGGAACTCACAACTCTGAGATCAAGAGTTGCATACTCTATGGACTGAGCCAGCCAGGTGCCTCTGACAATTTAAAAAAAAAAATTTTTTTTTTTAATGTTTATTTATTTTTGAGAGAGAGACTGAGCATGAGTGGGGTAGGGGCAGAGAGAGGGAGACAAAATCTGAAGTAAGATCCAGGTTCTGAGCTGTCAGCACAGAGCCTGACATGGGGCTTGAACGCATGAACCATGAGATCATGACCTGAGCTGAAATCGGATGCTTAACTAGACTGGGGCATTTAGCGTGCCTGGGTGGTTCAGTCAGTTAAGTGTCAGACTCTTGACTTCACCTCAGGTCATGCTCTCAGGGTGGTTAGATCAAGCCCCACATTGGGCTCTACATTGATCGTGGAACCTATTCAAGTCTCTCTCTCTCTGTCCCTCCCCTGCTTTCATGTGTGCATTCTCTCTCTCTTCTCTCTCTCTCTCTCTCTCTCTCTCAAAAAAAAAATCTGGGGCATCAAATTGAAAATTATGGCATCCCAGGCAAAAATATAAACAAAAAACTAGGAGAACACATTTTTAAAAGTTGAGGGGCACCTGGCTGGCTGAGTCACTAAAGCATGCAGCTCTTGATCTCCAAGTTGTGAGTTTGAGCCTCACATTGGCTATAGAGATTGCTCAAAAATAAAATCTTTAAAAAAAAAGTGACTGAAATAGTTTTCCAGATAAGTGGGCCCTTTTCTTTTTGTAAGCCTCTTTGTAATTGAGGGGCTGCTTGTGAAAGTGTTGTTATTGTGATTTCCTTGCCTGGTTGTTCTTCCTTCACCAAGTATCAGTAAAGATAGAAATCCAGTAATGGGACCAAGAAAGGTAGGTTAGTCTGTGTGTGTGTGTGTGTGTGTGTGTGTGTGTGTGTGTGTGTGTGTGTAGGAGGGGAAAGTTTTAATAGCTGAAATTGTTAACCATAGCTCTTTTTTTTCTCCCCCTTCTGTGCTTAGTGTTGATTTTTCAGTTAACGCTACCTCATAAGGGCCATTAATTTATTTGACTTATGTTCTCTTTGTCTGGATAGCTATCTTTTAAAATAATTGCATTCTATTTTGTTGAACTTGATTATATCAGTATACCTAAGTTTAATGTTTTAATGACTCCTTTTTGTAAATTGAATGTTTGGGCAAGTAGTTCTGTGAAAGGCCTGAATCCTATATGTGATATTATTCCTTTGTCGAGGGCAGTAACTTTGACTTGAAGTTCTTTCTGCTTTGAGTGTATATGTTAGGGACCTGAATATACAGAAACCTTAAAAGAAGCAGTTAAATGTGCTATAAAGCCACTTGATTATATGTTTTTAGATTTAGAAGTGACTGTGGGTTATGACCCTGATGAAAATGAGTATATACTGATGAAAAATGTTGATGTAGATAAAAATTTAGTCATTTCAGTGAAGTGTCTCTGCAGGTTATACAAATAGGAGTATCTCTTCATGGAGAAGGAATGTATAGTAAGTTATAAGCCAAAAGCAGTGTTGTATGACTTAAAAGGACCCTCAGTAGTACAGTAAAAATCTTTTTACCAGGTCCAGGTAACCACCACCCCACCTTCCTTTCCTTCCTGGAAAGAGTTTAAAAATTTATTTATTTAAAAAAATTTTCTTAAGGTTGCCTTATTGGAATAATTGGAAGAGAAATTTGGTAAGGGAATTTGTGCAAATACTAATCTGGTAGCTTGTCTAATTTCAGGTGAAGATTTATTTGAATTCTTGCCAATTTGATGGGCTGGACAAGTTTCTTCTTTCAGTAATAGTCAATAATTTCATGAACATTCAAAAATCTGTAACTTCCTGTTGTCATTTCCAGGAAATACATGAAATCTTTCCTTATTGCTGTTAGAATGTTCTGTGCTTGAAGAGGGCATCAGGTGATACACCTGACAATGGGAAGAGAAGATGTTTTGGGAATGCCATCTGCCAGAATTGTGGGCAACAGGAATGAAGAGTCAGAAAACATCTTTCCTGATGTTTTTTATTTTCCATATACTCTTAAGGAAATAGCTTTTTTGTTAACAAAGTGAATGATAAAGGGCACGTGAACCTTTTCCTCACCTCTCAGAAGCCCTTGATCTCTCTAGGTAGGAAAATGAATTATTTTCCTGGTGAATTTGATGTTTTGGGAGTAAAATGAGCTTAGAATCATTGTCTCCTGCTACAGAATATTAGAAATAAGATAGCTGAGTTCTCTTGCATCAGAATAGAAGAATTAGAATTTATTTTAGTATGTCAGAGACCCCTGGATTTAATACAATTAGTGGCCTTGGCCTCCTCCTTTGCATTCAGTAAGGAATACATAAGTTTACAACAAATTTGAACAGAGGCAATTGTATTATTTGTCTGCTGTGTTCCACGTTGTCACTGAGAAAATGGCTTAGATGAGATTCTAAATTGTCACTGAAAAGAATTTGAGAACTTAAAATGTTGTATCCTGTGTACTAAGTATGGCCAGCTCCATTTGGGGGCAAATACGGGCCGTTATGTTTTTAGACTAAATTGTTTTCAACTAAAAATGAAATCCATCGCATCTGAATGTAATACCTGTAGTAGAGAAAGCAGTGATTGTTCGATTTCATGGTTGTCACTTCTGAGAGCATTCAGTAGTGTGGTTGTCTTTGGAATTTTGAGAGCCATTTATTTCTGAAGATGGGTTTCTAAATACTGAGTTTTATGGCCTATGAAAAGTGTTGGTCTAGGACTTGGAAGACCTGAATTCTAATTCTACATTAATTACTCACTAACCAGGGACAGTGGACAAGTCACTTCATCAGCCTGGGCCAGTATCCTTAGGGGTTCAAGCATAGAGAAATCCTACATGAATTGTTGTTGATTCTTGTTACTATAAAGTTAGGTAGAACTCACAAAGCTCCTAGACACCACAATATGAATAGGTTCTTAGAATTTTCTTGTGTGTTGGCATCTCATGTTTCTTTCAACCCTTTGTTTTTATCCTCTACTAATTTATACCTTTTTTTCCCCCACCATTATAGTACTCTTGTCCATCTGTTCTCTGTTGTGTGATCCCAATCCAGATGATCCTTTAGTGCCTGAGATTGCTCGGATCTACAAAACAGATAGAGAAAAGTAAGTATGGCCAGAAAAGTACCTGTGGTGGGGTGGAGATGTTTGTGTCTCAGATCTTAACTCAGGGCTGAGTCAGATATTTAAAATGAAGTTCTAATATACTGACCTGGGAACAGAAAGAAGAGTGTTTACATCAAGTGTCTATAAGTAAAAGATGCTGATCTTATCTCTCATTGTTTCAAATGACTCCCACTGTCTAGAAAAACTTCTCTGTAGTTTATTTTCTAACAGCCTCATGTCTCCTGTTTGGCTTTTGACTTACGAAAGCCTGTCTTTGGTAGGTATTTGTAACTAAGTGGGAAAAGGGAATTGATTTTCTACCATTTGGCATAATCTAAAAAGAAAGTTACTACAACAAGACATGAAAGCCCCAAATTTCCTTTAAAAACAAATCTTAATGTAGAATTTACATGTTTTTAAAAAAGAATTTATGTATTTTACAATTGTACTATGAATTATTGAAGAGTGGTCAGAATATTGAAAAAGATAGTAACTGAAAGTTCTAATTTTTTAATTTTGTGCATTCATGTAAGACTGTAGGAGGCAGTAGGTGGGAAATTATGGATCATTTTCTAAAGTCAAAAGGATTAAGAATTGGGGCACCTGGGTGGCTCAGTCGGTAGGGCGTCCAACTTAAGCTCAGGTCATGATCTCGAGGTTCATGAGTTCAAATGCAGAGCACACTTCAGATCCTCTGTCCCCCTCTCTCTCCCCTCCCCCACTTGTGTTCTCTCAAAAATAAATAAAACATTTTTTTTAATTAAAAAGGATTAAGAATTATTTGAATTCTGTTGGATTAGAGAGTCTTAGAGATAGTATATTTTTAAATGGAGCTACACCAGCAATGAGGGAATTTAACTGCAACTGGTTCTTAGTTTAGTTTTGTCTGTGTTTAGGTCTGAATGGTATCTATAGTCATGTATTTCTGGCTGCATTCAGAATAAAATTAGATCCTGCTTTTTTCTATTTGTGAATATATCCACAGTTTTTTTAAGACTTAACAAACATTTTTTTAAGTAACCTGTACACCCATCATGGAGCTTGAACTCACAACCTTGAGATATGTCGAGTTGCATGCTCTACTGACTGAGTCAGACAGGTGCCCCACACAAGTTAACTTTTTATATAGTATTTTTTTTTAAATACTTACTTTTGAAAGAGAGAGAGCATGAGTGGAAGAGGGGCAGAGAGAGAGGGAGACACAGAATCTGAAGCAGGCTCCAGGCTCTGAGCTCTTAGCACAGAGCCTGACGTGGGGCTCGAACTCACGAACCCCAAGTTCATGACCTGAACTGAAGTCAGGTGCTTAACTGACTGAGCCCCCCCAGGCACCTGAATATGTTTGTTTATTTTTGAGGGAGAGAGTGTGGGAGGTGCAGAGAGACGGGGGGGGGGGGGGGTGGGGGGTGGATAGAGGATCTGAAGTGAGCTCTGCACTGACAGCAGCAAGCCCAATGCAGGGCTCAGACTTACCATCCATGAGATCATGACCTGAGCTGAAGTGGACTGTCAACCACCTGAGCCACCCAGGAGTCCCCACACAAATAAACTTTTAATGAGAGACCTATTTTGTCCAGTATCTAGGTGGGCATGAATGCCTACCAAGAGGCATTTTCCAAGTGATTGTAGTGGTATTGTTCACTGAACTTTTCCTGCATCTCTTTTTAAAGAAAGAATCTTGGGGCGCCTGGGTGGCGCAGTCGGTTAAGCGTCCGACTTCAGCCAGGTCACGATCTCGCGGTCCGTGAGTTCGAGCCCCGCGTCAGGCTCTGGGCTGATGGCTCGGAGCCTGTTTCCGATTCTGTGTCTCCCTCTCTCTCTGCCCCTCCCCCGTTCATGCTCTGTCTCTCTCTGTCCCAAAAATAAATAAAAAAAAAAACGTTGAAAAAAAAAAAAATTAAAAAAAAATAAAGAAAGAATCTTCTGCCCTGCTTATTTTACTACTAGAATGTTCTGGAGTAATAAACCCATTCAGTTTTGGCAACCACATTGTTAGGAAAGTATTACATGAATTTAATCACTATTGGTATATGATTTTAAGAACCATATATAATGTAGAATTATGTAGTTTTAAAAATTCCAAATAAATGAATCAGTGACTGAAGATCTTTCTTAGAAATAGGTCAGTCATTGGGGCTCCTGGGTGGCTCAGTCAGTATCTGACTCTTGGTTTTGGTGCTCTCATGGTTCATGGGTTTGAGCCTTGCGTCAGGCTCTGTGCTGTCTCTGTGCTTGGGATTTTTTCTCCCCCACTGCTCTCTCCCCTCGCTCTCTCTCTCTCTCTGTCTCTCTGTCTGTCTCTCTCTCTCTCTTTCTCTCTCACAAAATAAATAATAAAACTGAAAAAAAAAAAGAAATGGGTCAGTCAAATATATAATAAAGGTGTACCAGCAAATGCTAACATGTAATCAGAATCCTATTAGTAGCATTTAAAGGACATTGTTTTGGGTTTTACAGCCTTTTCCCACCATCACTGACTAAATGCTTAATAGAAATTTAGAAGTCTTTGCTAGACTACTACTAGTTAGTCCCTTCAAGTTATTAGATAGGATAATGAATGAAATCTGTTGCTTTCTGACTGACTCCACCTGTGTTAAGCCACGCTTCTCTTTGTGTGTACAGGTACAACAGAATAGCTCGGGAATGGACTCAGAAGTATGCGATGTAATTAAAGAAATTATTGGATAACCTCTACAAATAAAGATAGGGGAACTCTGAAAGAGAAAGTCCTTTTGATTTCCATTTGACTGCTTTCTATGAGCCCACGCCTCATCTTCCCCTGTGCACATGTTTACCTGATACAGCAGTGCTGCGTGTTGTACATACTTGGAACAACAAACTAGAAATACTGTACTTCTGTACCAACATTGCCTCCTAGCAGAGAAGTGTGTGTGTGACAAGCCAGTTCTCCAAGCGTAACCTAGGTGTGAGACTAAAAGTTTTCCTTACTGACTTAAATTTGGATAACGGCAAGGTGAGGGGTGGTGGGTATGGTGTGTGCTTGGATGGGGAAGAAAAGCTCCACTGACCTGTAGGAGATTGTTTTTAAGTGGAATCCTTTTAAACTCAAAACAGTTATGAAAAGCAAGGCGAAGAACACGAAGCTGTTTCTGTATTCATTTTATTCCGAAGGACCTCCGTCTTAGGTGAAAGTTATGACCAACCAGATTAAACTCTACCCACATCCTGTATTTTAAGGTCTAAGTTTAACTGGTCAACATTTAAATGGATTGGAGCTATTAGTACATAAAGTGTGATGGGCTTTGTTCCCACATCTTTTGCATCTCCCCACCCTTCAACCTTTGTCCTTTCAGCCCCTTTCTCTCTTCCACATTCTTTGGTTTGTATGTGGTTTCTCAGTTAATACATAGCTAATAGCTCTTATTTTTCTTATGTTTTTAACTGCTTAGGTCTATCTGGATGTAAGGGTGAAAATTCATTTGATGGAAATACTTGTGTATATTTAAAGACCCAATTGCTCCCCTGGAGCTTGTACGTTCAAGAATGATTAATCTGTGTAATAAACTGATTACTACAGTCATTACATATAATTTTGTGTGAATAGGCCTTTTGATTTTAAGAACTTTGTCTAGCAGAGATTAGTGGTGGGTTTTCCCCCACCCCTAAAATGTTTTCATTTATACTGGTTGCATTTCAAAATCATGAAACAATTCCAGTTTACATAGTCAAAAGGATATCTTGAAAGTAATTTTACCGAACAAGGGCATAAGCTTAAAAGCATTTCCATGAAACTTACATGTGCAGTATTCCAGGAACATGACTGTTAAACTAAATAAGAAATTTGCTTTATTAATGAAACTAAGCTGCATTTCACCAAAACCTTGTGACATTCCCTTGGTACATAGGACATAAAACAAAGGCATTGCTATTTGGTAAGTTAAGCTTCTGTGATTGTGATTGTAAAAGAGCAACATTGACCAAACCTGGGAAACATGAGCACAATCTTGTATTGGAGAGTCTACATAATTACTTTGCACTGACATTGCAGGATGTTCATCCAATTTTAAATTGTACTGTATGTGGCTTTTTGAAGTCTTCCCTTGACTCTAGTAAATTGTAGTTTGAAACTTGTAAACAACTGTGTTTGCCAGAAACATCATTCGTGTGAACTAGGCAAGTTACTTTTTTTTCATCTCCTTCTCCTAATCTAATTGTAAACCAGGCCATCCTGAAGGCCATGGCTGATGCTCTCCAGCCATCAGGTTCTTTCAAATGCATCTTCACACTCTTGCACAAAAATTGAGGAATAAATGTCCACTGCTTTTGGTTTTAAACTTGTTTAACTTGTCTTATCTCTCAGTGTCACTCTCCCCATCTCAGAACTGAAGTGTGCTATAACCTGAAACCTCTTGAACTGCTGCTTAGCTGCTGGCTACTTACTAGCATTTCTAGCATTCTTGACCTTGCAAAGAAGGTTTGGCTGTTAACCAGGTGTGGGGAAAGGAGTTAGAATTGAGCTCTAACCTAAAATTGCCCTGTATTCTCAGTATTATTGGCAGGTGGGAATTCATCAGTTTTGGATATGCTGTTAACTAGCCCGGTGACTGTGTGGGTCATTTGCACAGATCCTGAAAGCCCCATTCTTTGTCATCTTCAAGAGCAGCCAGCTCATTACCATTGATTATGTCATAACGTAGATACTTTCACAGGAGTGCTCTTAAGCATTTCTAAGTGCTAAATAAAAGCCATCATCTGGCATATAGATACCAAATGAAAGGGTTTGAGTGGTCACAAACAATTAGGCCCTTGAATGCAGTTTGGTCTTGCTTATTTGAATATAGAGCATATTTGGTCCAGTCTGTATCCATGTGCCTTGGCCAGAACAAAGTCACATTGAGGGAGGCCACCTTCCCCAGTCATAAAAAATGTGTGTTCGGGTGGTTCTTGTCTGGGATCAGATTGCTTTTTACAGGAATGTCTCCAGCTTTATCACATGTGAAAGCTTATTTGTAGTAACCCTGAGTGTCTTGGTGAGGCAGTGGTTCCCCAGTGTATCAAAATTGATAAGTGTATGAGTTCCCTTTGCTTCTTAGTTCTTTTTTTTTTTTTTTTTTTTTTTAAGATTGATTGATTGATTCATTTATGAGAGGGGGAGAGAGCAAATCCCAGGTAGGCTTCACACTATAAGCACAGAGCCTGACATGGGGCTTGAACCTAGGAACCGCAAGATCATAACCTGAGCTGAAACCAAAAGTCGGACTCTTAACCTACTGAGCCACCCAGGCTCCCTGCTTCTTAATTCTTAACATGGAGTGCCTTGGACAAGTTAGAGTTGGAGCAGTCCCTCTTGATAAAACCACATGATTTCAGATATTTGCATGCTCTGTTATTGGCCAGTGGTCAAAGGTAGCATTGTCCTGCTAGTTTCTACACTTTGGATAATCCACCAAGTTGGAAGGAGAGCTCTTGGGTTAGGGAATGGCAGGGAGGTCTGTAGAGAGAAGGATATGGTAGTGGTCAGAGGGAGGGACCGTGTTCTCTAGTGACCTAGTGATAGAAGCATTCCTTTCCCATTTCCAATGGCTACAGTATTCCCCTTTTTCCCCCCATTTCTCTTTGCCTTACCAGGTTATTTTGAGCCCTAGGTATATTATCAGGAGAAATGAATGATTTCTAAATTACTGCTGGAATGCCTATAAACTGTCCCTTGTCTGCAATTAAGGTGAAACTGGCTTTTGTCTCATTCTGCTATACCATACTCCCTAATACCCGGTGGCTTTAATAGAAGAACTTTAGTTCCTGGGTCTCCTGAATTGTGAACATATCTTTCCTTCCTTCCTTTATTCCTTCCTTCCTACTCAGGAATAAGCATCTTTATTACCCCATAGAAAATTGTCACTAGTATTAGGGACCCATCTCCTTTTGATTCCCTTTGTGAAACACTTCATTTCAAGTGATGGGTTATTTTGGTGGATGTGAGGTTATACAAGGGAACGCAGATTTTTTCCCCCAAACATACATACATACAGGTAGAGAGTGAGTGGGGGAGGGGCAGAGAATTTCGATGCGGGGCTCAAACCCATGAGGGTGCAAGATCATGACCTGAGCCAAAATCAAGAGTTGGACACTTAACTGGCTGGGCCACCCAAGCACCCCAGAGAACACGGATTTTTAATATGAAAATAACTGAAGGTAGCACACTTTCCAAATATACATACATTCATATACATCCAAAAGGGAAAATAAATTTCCTTTGGGATGCTCCTGGAGCCTCTTTTCTACTCAATTTTTCCTTATGTTTTACATGCACTTAGATGAAAAGTGGTTGTGAGTTCTCTGTACTCCACAAAACTGCCTTAAAAGCCTTCAAAGCTCCAGCTACTAAGTAGTTGGTCTTCAGACTCCTTTGAATATTTCCAAGTCAATTCCTGGGTCTGGCCATGGGATCACTTTGTCATGTTTAATATTCATGAAACAACTACATTGCTCCATTGTTGCCTCCATATTTTACCTTAGTTGATAAGAGTGGGAAAGCTCAAGGGTTGGGACTGTCTAAAGCCTTTAAGTCCTTGGGCCTTAGTGGCTGAATGTATAACATGATCACCAACCAGCTTTGGCCTTTCTCATTGACTGTTCCTGGACTGGTTGAATCAGAGTTAGACATTTTTGTGACAAGTGGTCACTTTCCATCTCTGGATTACTTGTGGAGCTGCACCTGATCAGAGGCTGAGTATAATATGCCTCTTAACAGATAGGGAACTGTATGAATATCTTAGCACCAAGGTGGCCTCTTAATAGTTTTTTATTGAGTGGGGGTTTTTGTTTTTAACCTCCTCTGTAAGTTGTTATTGGTAGAATGGCCTTTTCTGGGGCTGGGGCTCCTGAGTGCCCAGGCTAAGCTGTCTGACTGCTGTCCAGGGAAGAGCAGCTCCGGCCTTGGTGAATATGCTGTGCTCCTTTCAGACTTTTCCTGAGGATATTAGGAGAAACAGCTACCGTTTTCTCAGGCACCTCTCTCCTTTGCTTTGAGCTACTTGTCCTATTTGAATGTCTTCCTCAGTGCTTAAAAAAATGGACTCTTAAAGGGTATTCCTCTGACTTAAACTGTAGTGCCGCTAGAAAATGAGTAGAGACGGTTTAGTTTCCTGTCCTCAGGATCAACTACTCCCCCAAATTGTCAGCTTTCTCAGCTTTTAAGTTTTCCATAGGAAGTGAGGGTAGCTTTAGACGCTCCAAAGCTCCTTCTTGGACCCCCTGACTTCGAAGTTTCTAGAAACAGCTCAAATACAGTCTGACATTTGGGCTTTAGAATCAGCACCGTCTCATGGGTGCGAGAGTTGGGTCATGCTTGAGATAGTTGGCAAAAGCTAGGCTACCTACTTGACTGCAAGGGTGTCTGTGGCTTCTCCCAGCTAATTAAGGAGCCGTACTGGTTAGGTCTTTCTGGGCAGTTTCCCCGCCTTCAGATGGCATTACTGCCATCTTTGAAAAGTGTGGCTCCTCGCAGGGTGCTGCACTAAAAATTGAGGGCGGCTGGCCTTGTTTAAGAGGGTATCCAGGATTTCCCCTCACCTGCTGCACTGTGACAGAGGGATCCAAGGCTTTCTCAGGCCTGCCAGAGAAATTGAGCTTTTCTGTAAGTATGGCCCCAGGCCATCTCCTGGTCTTCCTTTAGAGGAGACAAGGAGAGGGCATAAGAATGGGTATGAGGAGGTTCTGGTGCATTGTAACAGGTTATGGGGCAGATACTGTTTCCATGAGGGTGGGTTCAACCTCTAAGCTGTATAGAAAGGGCATTTCCTTTTGAAGTTTAAGATGTAAACTTTGGGGGAGGGGGCAGGATTCCTTTGTAATTTCTCCTCTGACACTGTCTCTGTTTGTCCTTGCTTATCCTGCCCCCTGCTGCCCTCTAACTTTAGGTGACAGTTGGATGGGTTTCAGTTACTGTGCCCACAGATGGAGGAGGTGACTAAAGTGCATTTTGCTTGAGTAGGGGTGTGAGCTGCCATCTGAGTGGATGCTAGTGCCTGAGTGGCCAGCAGAGGGCAGTGGTGACCCATGGCTGTTAAAACCGTGAGGTGGGTGGTCAGTAAAATCTGCTTGGACAGAACCTGAGAGGGGCTTTTGTTGGGGTGGGGAGGCCTATTTGTGCTTAGCTTTGTCACAGTTTATCCAGAACTGGATGGACCAATATCTAGCTCAGTCAGGCCCTGTCATAGCCTTAGTCACAGCAAGGGAACAGGCCCCAAAGGCTGCCAAAAGTGTCAAACTACCAGTTCCACTCTCTCCTCTCCATTGGTAGAGTAGCCATATCCCTAGGTTGTGGACAGGTTAGTAGGGTCCAGGGCATGGCCCTTTGCCCACCTGCCTACAGGTTGCATGGGAGTAAAGGTCCTGTCCATCACTTCATATGAATAATGAGATCTCATATTTTGGCAGCTCTCTGCCTGGTGCCCATTCTTGCCTTTCCCCAGAGGCAAGCAGTCCCTGTCACTCCAGCCAACCAGCCCAGTCTCATCTGCCTGCCCACCTACTCTGGGTAACAAGGACATGTTTTCATAGCCTGAGGGATGGAGGCCTAGGGACAGGAGGAACAGAGCTGGGGACTGGTTGATAGGGCTCTGGCCTTCCCTTGTTTGTTTTAATCTATCTTGTGTTTGAGGGCTCCAGGCTCCCCAGTCTTCCAGCCCAACAGCTGTGAGCCTCCAGGGCCACTACCCAGAAGCCAGCTGCCTCTTCTTGGGGAATTCTTTGAAATTCCAGTCTTGGCCATCTGGATATGCAAATGTCTCCAGATTTGCTGAACCCTCCAAGTGGCTACACCCTAGGCAGAATTGTGAGAATTCACCACCACTATCCCCAGATGGGGAAACCTGCCTAGGGGCTGTTGGTGCCTGGAACCCAGGTTTTCAACTACTGAAAGACAGACTGTAACAGTGGGGGAGAGAGGAGTCTTGAGGGCTCCCCAGATCCTACTCTAGTTTCTAACTATATAAGGGGATTTTGTGTTCAAAGGATGAGTTGAGAGGCCCTGGAGGTCCTTTCTAGAGAGCTGAGGCTCTGGGCCCAAGAAAGTCCCCATAATGAAGCCTTGGGTCTAGCCTGGCCAGTGGAGCTATCTGCAGGGAAAGTTTCCTGATTTCCTACCCTGCCAGAGCCAGGCAGTAGAGCTGGACTCAAGCAGCCCAGAGTAGGGCCAGCAGCCTGGCCCCCAGAATGCCTTGCTCTCCCCCAGGCCTCCCCCTGGGGCTGGTTATCTGGCTGCAGCAGGAGGAATGTGTGCTCTGAGTGGGGAAGGGGGGTGGTCAGGGTCAGGGCGGAAACCTGGGAATGTGGACTCCCTGCCTGCCCCTGTCCCTGTTAGAGGGAGGGAACCTTGGAGAATGTGGCTGACAGGCTCCAGGCGTGGGAGAGTGTAGGTCTGCTTGTGTGTGTGAATATGTGCTGGAGGGGTCTGCGCTCGCGCGTGCGCATGTGTGTGTGTGTGTGTGTGTGTGTGTGTGTGTGTGTGTGAACTTGTGAGAATTGTGAGCATGGACATTCCTTAGTGTTTATGTACATGGGTATGAGCATAAGCTGTGTAGCTTATGGGTTCAAATCTGGGTTTGAATCACAGGCCATGACTTTTCAATTGTATATTCTTGGGCACCTACTTTTTCTCTCCTTTACTTGGTTTTCTAATCTAGAAAAGGGCACCTGGCCCTTAGGCAATGCTTGGTGGAAAATGGCCTTATCAAGTTGAAGGCTGTGGCTTTTGGGTGCTTATGAGTTCTCAAAGAGGTATGCATGGACAATAAGACATCATTCCTGGATTCCTGTAGAAGCCAGAGATTTTCCCCTCTTCACGGCAGGATCAGCTCCTGACATACCCAGGGACTTGGGGCAGGCTGTCTGGGCCTCTTTGGGGCCCACAGCTCACACACCCACTTGGTAAGACCTGCGAGAGTGTGCCAATAAACACAATGGGCAGACATTTGGATGGACATACCTGGCCAGCCTGTGTGTCCCTGAACAGGGTTTGTCTTCCCTCTGCTTCTCTTGGGGGACAAAAGGGGAGTCCATCTACCCCTTATGGTGAATAAAAGTCTAGAGAGGGGGTGGGAGGAGTTACCTCCAGCCACCTGGGATTGAGGGGTCCTGTGGAAGGAGGCCAGACTTCTGCAAGCTGTTTCCCAGCCCTACCTGAAGGATGAGGCTAAGGGATGAGCCATGGGTGATTGACTGTCGAATTGCGCACAGCCCAGGGTCCCTGCTTTCCCCCCATCCTAGGTCAGAGGCTAATAGCTCTGTCTTACAACTCTCTCCCCAAAGAGTGTGTGTGTGCATTGTGTGCATATATGCATGTACATGTACCCATGTACACATGAGATTTGGGAGTCAGGAGTTCTTGGAGTCTGCTGACAGAACTTGGGATCCCAGCACAGAGAGGTTGGGGAATTATCCAAGGTCACACAGCTGGGCAAAACTAGGGAATGTTCATAGTCTTTCTGGGTAGAACCTTTAGGGGGAGCTCCCTGGCTGCAAGGGTTTGAAGCCCCTGGGATGGCCCAGGCTTTTACTGTAGGAAGTGAGGGCTACAGCCCAGCTGGCCCTATACTGGAACCACAGGAGTGGCCTATAAGGGTGTGTTGAAGGAATGACAGATCTTGGCCCTGCTCCCACACACATGCACTGCTGGGAATGGGGGGGTTGAAATTGCTGAGATCAGTGGCCAACCCTGTTTCCTGCTTTGGATTTGGAATAGAAAGGGCTTTTCCGAGGGCTTTGGAACTGATGTCTCAGTTTCTGTATGGGGAAATGGAGAAAGGGATTAATTAGAGAGGGTCCTTAAGGAGACTATGTTAGAGGTCTGGGGCCATATGTAACAGAGTAGATTGCTACTGGGCGAGAGGTGCTTTGTGTTCTACAACTCGGTGAGAGTGACAGGAAATTGGGCCAGTAGCTATGCACTAGTTGAGTTGCACCTGGTGAGAGATTGGGGGTGGTTTCCCCACCAGAGCCCCAGAGTGTGTGCTAGGCATGGCTCCGTAGTAGGGAAAGTGGTAAGGTGTGACCACTGTTGTGGCTAAGTGTAGCAGCATTAGTTGTGTTTGTGGCACTTGAGTAGTGTTTCCCAGGTGTGTGTGATGGCAGAACTAGTTTTGTTGCTGGGATGAATCAGGTTCCTGGAGGGGAATGAACCTACCGGAGAGTGAGGCTATTTTAGTAGTTACAGTCATTATATTGATAGGACTCACTAATAACTATAAATAATGATCCTGAGACCCTCTGTGGTTTGAGTGCTCACCATGTGCCTGGCCCTGTGCTAAGTGCTCACCTGGGAGAAGCTCATTTAGTTATGTCAGAACCCTGTGAGTTAATGCCGTGTTGCCTGCGCCCCAGTATTTGTTTATTGTGCCATATTATATCCTCCTCTGGGGATGCCATACAGCTGCATCTGTGTCTTATTTGCTAGGTGCCACTTGTGGTGCTGTGTGGCCTTGTTGTGTACTTAGGCTCTTGATCCTGTTATGTTGCCAATATGGGGCACAACTGCATTGTTGCATAGCGTGACACCCAATTTGACAATGTTCCTTGAGGTGGTGGTGAAGATCTGTAATTTGGCTGTGTGACTTTCTTGCTTTGTTGTGTGACTTTGTTGTGCAGCCAGAGGATGCAGCTCCCTACTGTTGCCTGGTTTGAGACCAGCAAGTGGAATGTATTACTCATTTTGTGTCCTGGGGATGTTGTAGGTGTCTGGCATAGGGTCACAGGTTGTGGTGGTACAAGGGCCTGTTGTGAGTGGCAGGGTGAACTGGTTGTATGATAATGTGTCTGTGGTTGTGTCTGGACACTATTGTGTGTGTCCACGTGAACCATTTGTGTAACCCTTGTGTCAAGACTTGTGGCACAAACTGTTGTGTGGTATAACTCCCATGTAGTTACTGTTCCTCCTTTGTGGTGGCAGTGCCCCTTAGTGATGTTTCTCTAACTACGTATTGTGTGTCCGTGTGACCCCCTCTGTGCTGCTGTCTCCCTTTGCAAGTCTGTGTGTTGTTTGACCTCGGTGCGGATGCCTCCACCTCCGCCGGCCCGCCGCCCCTCCCCCACGCCGTCCGCCAGCGCCGCTTGGCGATCGATCGCCATTGATTGTCCCTGACGAGCTGCTCCACTTTCCAGCCAATGTCAGGAGGGGGGGATCTCCGCCGCCCTGGCGGTGTCATTTCCACACACTCCCTGGGCTGCCGCCAGCGCGGGCGTCGCCAAGAGCCGGCCTGGATCGCCTAGAGCGCGGACCGGACCGCCCACACCTTGCCAGGACACCCCCGACGGGGCGGCCTGACCCCCGCTTGTAACCCTGCACCCAGGCCCCCCTTTTCCGGGTGCGTGGATGTTGTTCCCACAAGAGTTTGGGCTGAGCCCGAGGAGAAGGAGAAAGAGGGGGCCAGTTAGTGCTCCCGGGTGGGGGCATACACGGGCTCCTTCCTGCGGGGAGGCGCCGGCAGGCCAACTTTGCGGGGGCCCAAACAGATGCTAATGATTTTCCGGGAGGCGCTGGTTATCTCTGGCCCCAGCCAGCCACCGCTGCTGGAGCACGGACACCTCCCCACCCTTCCTCTCACCCCCAAGAGACCCGCCAAATAACCAAACAACCCCAAGTGGACGCTGGAGGTTGAAGGCTCCCCGAGGAGCCCCCAGAACTCTGGCTGTGGGTAATGTTTGTTCTGTCCACCCAAGATGTTACTGCATCCTCTTCTGAAGATTTTCCCAAAGCCCCTTTTCGAAGCAGAGGAAACTGAGGCTCAGAGAAACCTTGCACAAGGTCACACGGACCTAGCCACTGCTCGGCTGAGTGAGTTGCCCCTCTTAGAGCCACCCTGTTGGGGACTCAACAGTCCCACATGGCCCAGGGGCTGAGCCAGTTTCCAGGCTCCCCGGTGGAAGTGCTGACGTGGCTCTGGGCAGCTGTCTGGGGCCGGGAAGCGGGGCAGATGTCACAGAGCCCAAGGGAGGAGGCGGCTCCACGGGGAGGGTTGGGAGGGGGAGGGTAGGCAGGGCCTCTAGCTTGGCCAGACACGCCTCCTCCCCCTAGGTCTGGCTGTCTGTCTGGGGCTGGGGCACAGCCACAGGCCAGGCTGACCCGCCTCCAAGTCTAGCTCCAGGTCCTCTGTGTGGCTGCTGACAAGTGCTGCAACCTCTCTGGGCCTCTTCCTCTCTTGTCAGAGCATAACAGCACCTGCTTTAGAGGGGTGTGAGCCTCCTATGAAAGCAAAGGTGTACAAAGCCTCTAATCCAGTCCTGGACACACTGTTCCTGCTCAGTAAAATTCGGCTATTGTTATGGTTGTTGCCTTTGCAAGTGGGAATTCAGCGTGTCCAAAGGCAAAACTGAGTCCTGAGGGTACCACCTGGCTTCAGAGGTCATCCCAGCCAGCCTCCTGCCTTGCTGCCCCTGGCCCTCTGCATTTCTCATGCTTGTCTAGCTTTGTTCCTTGTTACTGAAGTGTCAGCCCCCCTCAGCTCTGCCTGCTGCCAGGCTGCCCCCACTCCCTCTTGTTGGTGTGGTTCCCTCCTATCTGGCCGCCACATTGGGTCCCTCGAGCAGCACAGCCCCCTGGGAACAGCAATCGATGGGGCGGAACAGCCTCCCTGACAGATGGACCCACGGAGGCTGGGCTGCTTCAGCAGAGCTCCCTAGGAAACCAGAGATAGGAGCTGAGCCACCATGGCTGCCTCCTAAACAGAAATGGGAGGGAGTGGGGAGATGAGGAGGAGGAGACCAGAGCTTCCAACCAGGTCCAGACTGGGCCAGCCCTCTGGGAGTGGGCCCCGAAGGGCAGGGCAGCCCCTATGCTTTGTCCTAGACCCAGAATCCTCGTGGGGAGAGAGCTCTGTAGAGCTTACCTGGTAGGTGGGATACATCTAGTCCCCCTTCATGGGCAGGTGAAGAGTTTTTCCAGCCGCCTATCATAGGCACTTTTTCTAACAACCCCAGAGGCTGCTTGGTAGATAGGTGGATGGGCAGGAGGCTTGCCACAATTCCTCAGGCCACAAATGGCATTTAAAGCCGGAACAGCAGAAGTACCTTCTCTCACTGTGAGGGTGGGAGATGAGTAGCAGTGGTTGTGACAACCAAAAATGTCTCCAGACATTGTCCAGTGTCCTCTGGGAGGCAGAATCAGCCCTAGTTGAGAACCACTGGTCTAACCTCAAGATCAGCCCCCTGGCTTGGAAGCGGTGGCCAAGACACACAGGGATGCCAGAGGTCTTCTGCAATAGTGGAGGGGGAGGTTTCCAAAACAGCTTTGTCCCCAGCTGTCTCAGACCCAGGAGGGTGGGAGACACTTCCCCCCCTGCACTCCCCCCCCCCCCCACTGCCATGGCCCTAACTGCCAGGTTGGAGGGAACCATGCTTGCCTGAGATGGCAGGGCTGTTGGCGTCACTGCTCAGCTGCGCCAGGCTTCATGCCAACACCTCACTGCTGAGACTACACAGCATGGGGGCGGGGGAGCGGGTGCGGTCATAGGGGGTACTCAGGCTGCCTGGGCAGCCTTCTGTCCAGCCAGTTTGAGATGGGAGGAGCCAGTATGGATGATCAGCCTCCTCCCTTCCCTTCCTTTGGTGCCCCAGCAATGTCTCTCGGCTGGTGTTGGACTGTGTACGGAGCTGGCAGGCCTCAGAGCCAGTGGGGGCTACTGCCTAGAGTAGGAGAAGGATTGTGGACACAAGTCCAGCGGGCCCAGCCAGCTGACAGCTGGTCCACCTGAGTGCCGAACTGGCCCCTCCAGGAAGGGGAGGGAGGAAGGTTCTGTGGGCTGGCTAAATGGTGCCTAAGTCTCCAGACCCACAAGCCCTTGAGCCAGACACCTGGGGAAGGGGTTCCCTCTGGAGTCATCTTCTGCCTACCCACGCAGGCACGCAGGCACTGAGGTGAAGGAAGGTTCTCTGGTGCACAGTCTCACTGCTGGGAAGTCCTACTTATGTCTAACCTACTTCCTTTCTTCCTGTAACATCTGCCCTATCCTGGACTGCATACTCTGGCCCCAGCAGAGTAAGAACCCAATATTTCATGTTCTCTGGCCAGGGTGTGCCTTTATTCCTGGAGAAGAGAACCCTTATCTGTAGGGGAAATTTCAGTCGGAATGCAGGTCACTGGGTCCTTGTGTGGGTAGACTAGACTATGGTGCCTAGTGGGCAGGGCACAGGGGATGGAGAGGGGCATTGGTGCCAGTTGACAAACCAAGGACCACAGAGAGCAGGGTTTCCCCAAGGCACATTGAACCCAACACCAGCCTAGGGGGTCCCAGAGTAGGGAGGAGGAAGTGGCTGGGAGGTGGGCAGTGCCTTTGTAACCAGAGATGAGCCAAGCTGGCTGAGGTGGCAGCTTGGGGTTGGGGTTTAAAATAGCGCCTCGGCCTGGCCAGGATCGGGTTCGGGTCACCCACAAGGCAGCGTGGCCACCACCATCCAGCTCAGGTTTCTTGCCTTTCTTGATGACTTGATGGAGAACAGGACTACACAGGTATATGGGCCTGACACTACAGTCCCCTGACCAATCTGGCCTGTTTCCTTTCTCCTCCACACCCAACCCCATGGGACAGATCATCCTAGCCATCTTCTGATGACCTCCCTCCTCTTCAATAAACATTTATGTAGCATCAACTGGGGACCAGGCCCTCGACAGAGCATGGAGATACAAGTAAAGCCTGACCCTGTCCCAGGCCCCAGGAGTCCTGGCTCTCAGAAATGTGTAGAAGGGGGAGGGTGATCAGTATTCAGCAGAGACCCTCTGCATTTCACTGATATCCTGGCCTCACCTTGGAAGTCCTAGGACAAGGAAAGCAAGGGGTAGAAAGACCCCCACAGGCTGTAAGAGAGGAGGGTTAGACTTCAGATAAGCCTTCTACAGGAAAAATGGAGGTGGTTACAATGGGGAGGGGAAAATGTCTTCTAACCATTATCCTTGAAAACTCCCAGAGTGGGGCGCCTGGGTGGCTCAGTCAGTTAAGCGGCCGACTTCGGCTCAGGTCATGATCTCTCGGTCCGTGGGTTCGAGCCCCGCGTCGGGCCCTGTGCTGACAGCTCGGAGCCTGGAGCCTGTTTGGGATTCTGTGTCTCCCTCTCTCTGACCCTCCCCTGTTCATGCTCTGTCTCTCACTGTCTCAAAAATAAATAAAACGTTAAAAAAAAAAAAAAAGAAAACTCCCAGAGTGGTTCACTCCCTCAGTGTTCCCTGGAGAAGGGACCAAACAGAATGACTTGTGCCCTCCCTCAAGGCAAATCCCTCATACCCAAGTCTGAGAGGGCATTCCGGTCCTTCTGTGTCCAAGGTGAGTGCCTACTTCCTTAGGCCCACCCAAGGAATCTCAAAGGCGCCCAGGAGATAGGAAGCGGAGTCCCTTTTTTCAATGTTTCAAAAGAAGTGAGTAGTTCCAGCCCTGCCACACTACATAATGCTATTGGAATGGGCAAAAGGCTACCTCAAAAGATGAAAAGTTCTATCTAACCTCTGCTAGAGTCTCTGGATCACTGGGAGCAGTGGCCCCTGGGGCCTGGCAGGTAGCGTTTCTGCCTACTTTCCCTTCCTTCCCCACCCATGGGTCTGAGTGGGAGGAAGTGACACAGGAGGAGGCCAAGTTAGCTCAGGGCCGACCCCTCCTAACTGGAGCAATGACCTGCCCTCTTGATGGAGCTCACATATTTCTAAAAAAGTCTTGTATATCTTAATGATTTCTCAACATCCCCTGATTGAAGTATGCCCAATTTAGCCGTGCCGTAAGTAACTTTTTATATTTCCTGGGGGAATCATTTCACTTATGAATCTTTTCTGAATCTGCAATCTCGATTAAAAGTTGATTTTTTTTTTTTTTTTGTCTCCATCTCCTAGGCTTCTGAGATGCCTCCCTAGTGAAAAGGGTGGTACCACCATCAATCCTCCCTCATTAGCCGGTCTTAAGCAGGGTAATTCTTAGGCGGTGGGGGGGGGGGGGGGGGCGGGGGGGCGGGTAGTCTCCCCTGTGGTAGCACCTGGGGTATGTGGCCTGAGAGGCAGCTGGAGGAGGGGCTTACAGAGAGGTAATGGGGGACACTGCCAGTCTCTTGCCCACATACACTCCTGTACCTGCCCGAATCCGCACGCAGGCGCACATACACACACAGCCATTGTTTCACTAGGGAGGATTGTCCAGCCCATTCTGCCTTAAGGTTGTCTCTTCACCTAGAGCTTAGGAATCTGAGGAGACAGAGAAATCCTCAAGGGTTCAGCTTGAAAGCAAAGAGTTAGTTCAATCAAATCCTGGTTTGGTTTCCTATACAGCTGCCACAGCTTGGGTAAATCACCTCTCAGAGCCTCAGTTTCCTTATTTACAAAATGGGAATGTGATTACTAAACAGATAACCAAGCACACTGCCTCCAGAAAGGCAGCCTTTATTATTTCCCTTGGGGGACTGCAGCACCAGGAAGCAGGATTGGAACAATGCTGAGGGTCCCATCCGTTCTGAACAATATCTAGCTCTTTTCCTCGGCCCATTCATTATCTAGTCCTGGTGACACTCCTTGAGGTAGAGTGGGTGGGACTAGCATAATTACCTCCCTGAGGAGGATAAGGGTCTGGTGGGGTTGGGACTTGCCCAGGGGCTGCCCCAGGAGGCCCACCCTGAGCTCCTGACTCTCTTTTCCCTAAGAGGCAAAGGTCAGGGCTGCAGCAGGAAGGCTGGAGGGCAAACAATGGTGAGAAACTCTGAACTTTGAGAGAGGGTCCTCCCCATAGACACCCTCCTTGACAGCCCCCACACCTCCCTCCTGATCTTTGGGGGAGGGACTTCTCCAGGTGCTGGGGCCTCTGGCTGGGACCTCTGACCTCTGACTTCTGGTCTGGGGTAGACACTCTGAGAGCCAGAGTCACGACTGGGTGTGGGGCTGAGGGGACCCAGCAGCAGTGACTGTGGCTCTGGGAGTTAACGATTTACAAGGGGCCCCTTCCTGAGGCCTCCCTCCTCCCAGGCAGCAGGCAACCCGTGACTGCCCAGGCGGCTAGACACAGAACCAGTCCCACCAGTTCAAAGAGGAGTTCATCCCAGGCCCACCCCCAGGCACTGCCTGAGCACCCCATTCTCTGGAGTCTGAAGGCAAGTAGAAGTTGGTGAGTGGGGTCCTCTGGTCTGAGGC
Organism: Neofelis nebulosa; assembly: GCF_028018385.1. Lineage (NCBI taxonomy): Eukaryota > Metazoa > Chordata > Mammalia > Carnivora > Felidae > Neofelis > Neofelis nebulosa. The sequence goes on along the minus strand of NC_080782.1, from coordinate 124,524,966 downwards.
TAGGTCCTGTTCAAAAGTCCCAGTGTCAAAACAAAACAAAACAAAACACCCAAAAGTCTCGGTGTAAGGGGCATTCATTAATAACCCTCTGCTGCTTTTAGGGCCAGGCCTGTGAGCCCCACCCCTCAACCTCCAGCAGGGCTTTCCCATTCCACCCGACCAGACCCTGTAGATCTTGGGTAGAACATTTTCAGGCTGGGCTGGCTTCTTGATACCCAGGGCACCCCTTCCTTTGGGCTGTGTCAGGGGCCTCCAGGTTTGGGACTTTGTGTCCTCCCCCTCCTCCATGACCCCAATTCAGTTACCTTCTGGCCCCTCCCTCTTCCCCACAGCGGGGGAGGAGGAGAGGGTGCGTGGAGCCACAGCTTTGGGCTGTGAGAGGTCACAGTTGCACTCCCCTAGTAGAGACAATTGAACCATGAAGGTGCTGAGAAAAGTTAAGAGCTACAGCCAGGGGCATGATGTTCCCGGAACTGCCCCTACTCCCTTTCTTCGCTCCACACACAGGCTGAGTTCCCTGCGTCTGGCAGAGAATGGGCTTGTCCGGCATGTGCGTAGCATGTCTGCATGTCTGTGGCAAAAGGGGAAATACAGAGTGTGAGCGTGTGTGTTGGCCTGGTCTCTGCTCCCTCCCAGCCTCACCCCATAGTCATTTTGTTCTGTGACTGGAGTCCCCCCCAACCCTGCCCTCCTCCTTTCTCAAGTTTACACAGCTTAGGTCTCTGCTGGGGCCACTAAACTGATTTCTCAGGGATGAGTGGGCCTTGGCATCCTAAGAGACAGACCTGGCTTTTCTGAAATTCTTTTCTAGTTTCACACTTCTCTTTTTCCTTCAAAGGTCATGGTGGCAGGGTTGGTGAGACCTAAGGGCCAGTGGTCAGTATATGAGGGTTGAGAACCCAGAGGCCCGGGGCCTATGTCTGAGCAGTTAAGTTTCTCTCTTCCCCTGCCCATGTTTGCACCCCTAGTCCTGCCCTGAGATTTTGGTTGAGGTCACAGTCCAGTGTGACCTCACTGAAGATTATCCTGTACCCTGCCCTGAGATAGGGCTCTAAATGTCCTGTTTCCATCTTCTTTGATACAAGCGAGGGAAGCAGGGCCCAAAGAGGGGCCCTAGACATTAGACCAGGCTCCGGACTGGCCATCTTTATTGAAGACCCTAACTCCTACAGCCCTCCCTATGCAGCCACTTCCCAGTCATTGGATGTTTAATCAATGACCAACATTAGTTGATAAATGACAGTTGTGGAAAAGGCAGATCCCTCAGACAAGGCATGGATTTAAATCTGAGTTTTGTTACTTTGTAACCTTAAGTAGGTATCTGAGCCTGAGGATTAAATAAGCATATGCCCAGAAAGCAATTAGTGTGGTGCCAGACACATAGGAAGTGTGCAGAAAGACGTGGGCTACAATTGTTATTACTGGTACCTATTTAGTGCCAGGCTTCAGGCACAGGGCAGATAGGAGAGTCGCCCTTTCACTTCATGGGTGGTAGTAGTGAGGGGACAAAGAGACAAATGAGCAAATAAAACCTATTTCTGTGCAGTGTGGTCACTGTGACCATAGGAGGGGACAGATGAGGGGGCCCCAAAGCCAGGCAACAGAGTACAGTTTTTCTACCTGTGCACTGCAAAAAGGCACCTGGTAAACAGAGCTAGGGACACTGAAAGACAGTCCATGATCTATCAAGAGCATGGGGCGCCTGGGTGGCTTAGTCTGTTAAGCATTCAAATTTGGCTCAGGTTATGATCTCACAGTTCATGAGTTCAAGCCCAGCATTGGGCTCTCTGCTTTCAGCACAGAGCCTGCTTGGGATTCTCCTCTGTTACCCCCTCTTTCTGTCTCTCCCCACGCTCTCTCTCTATCAAAAATAAACATCGGGGCACCTGGGTGGCTCGGTCAGTTGAGCATCCGACTTCAGCTCAGGTCATGATCTCACACAGTTTGTGGGTTCAAGCCCCACGTCAGGTTCTGTGCTGACAGCTCAGAGCCTGGAGCCTGCTTCACATTCTGTGTCTCCCTCTCTCTCTGCCCTTCTCCTGCTCATGCTCTGTGCTCTGTCTCTCCTCTCTCAAAAATAAATAAACATTTAAAAAAATTTTTTTAACTTATTTAAAAATAAATAAATAAACAAACATTAAAAAAAAGAGTGTATTTATATGGGGTGCATGGCTGGCTCAGACGGAGGAGCATAGGACTCTTATTGCCAGGTTGTGAGTTTGAGCCCCATGTTGGGTGTAGAGATTATGAAAATAAGTAAACTTATACAACAAAAAAAGGGTGGACCTACATCTGCCAAAAGAGAGTACCTTTTCTACTTTGTACAGAGGCTAGCAGTAGCCCTGTAGATTCGGGCCAAACTGATGCTGGGAATGGAAGTCAAAGAAGTGGGAGGTGACACATGCCATGGTCTTCAGCGAGTTCATGAGATAAGCTTGATGAAGGCCCTCCTGGCCAGAGAGAACAGTACCCTCAGCCATGGAAAAGTGAAGGGATTTTTGGGGTGTCCGAGGGAACCACAAGCATTGGATAGTGTTGGTCTGCAGGGCCCAGGGATTGCAGGCAGTCCTAGGGCTGATTAGGGAAGTCAGGTTGAGCTGGGGAAGGGGCTTGGCTGGAGCTTATGGGTTCTGAGGAATCACTACCGGAAGTGATGGAGGTGAACCCCAGGGCACATCCATCTGTGAGAAGACTCACTAGGACAGCAAATCACCTCAGGGGTTAGGAGAACAACTTTGGTGCCAGTCTCACTTAAGTTTCCTCATCTGACAAATGGGGATGATACTACTGCTGAGGCTGAATAAAGGATTAAATGAGTTTATGTACCTAGCTGTTTAGCCTGATGCCCTACTCATAAAAGCTTCATAAATGCCAGGTGTGGATATCATAACCAGGACAGGATCCTGGACTGTCACATTCCTGCCCAGAATATAGTGAAGGTGGGTGCAGGGCTCCTCTTTCTCTGCAAGGTGCTGGAGACTTCAGAAATTTGATAGCTGAATCTAAGCTGATTGGTTGCATAACAATGTGAAACCTAAATATTCTTTTTTGGAGGCAAGGAATGAGGTGAGAACAGTGAACCAGGATGGCTTCACTTCTTGTGGAAGGGGTCTGGGTGGGGATGCTCTCCAGAGACCTCCCAGGAGTCCTTTCTGGGTGCCCCCACTTGTTTGTTATAGGGAAAGTTCTCTGTGGATGGCCTGCACATGACATTTCCTTTCAGGTTGTGTTCTCCCTATGGATACTTCTGCCTCTCTCTTCTTTGGTTCCTACCTGGGTTGAATAGGTGAGAGTCTGAGTCTCCCTCCAGGAGAAGACCAAGGTTCCAAGATCCAACCTCTAAACTGGGCCAGGCATATACCAATACTCCTTGCCTGAGAAAGTCATCATTGGGATCATTTGGCTCATCTTCATTGCAGCCTGCCACCCCTTGGCCTTTGCCCTCCTGACTTCGTTGGGAGGGGGGGCAGGGAGTGGGGGCCAGAGGTGGGCAGAGGTCTTACACACACACACACACACACACACACACACACACACACACAAAGTGGGTAATAATAATTTCCTTAGGTGGAGCTACTACCCACTCTCCATGAATATCACCAGCATGAAGCTTTTTTTGGGTGTGCAGAACCTGATTCTGCACTGACCCTAGACTGTAGGAGCCCTTCAGGACTGAGTTTCATTTCTTTGCTCCTAGTCCTCTGAGGCCTGCTGCTAACTCCTGGAGAATAAGTTCCCCCTCACAGTCAGTGCTCAGCTTCCCCAGAAAGGTAAGTAGAGGTGGGCTAAGTACTTAGAGATTCTGGAGGATCTAGACCTGGGACTCTGCCTCCTTTTTCTTATATGGTTAGTGCCCAGTACAGTACCTGACACTCAGGGTGGGGCCCAGAATGTCTCTCTTTAAGCAGTTTAGGGTGGTAATCTAGAGGTGTTCAATTTTCTTAAAACTGTGTTCCCATAGCAAGTACCTTGCTTTTACTCACATGGTTCGTTTGTTTGAGGTGGCTTTGAGGAAGGGTGCTGGAGAAAAGAGAGGAGAGAAGAGAAGAGGGCTAAACACCTCCCTTAGGAGCCATTCTTAGCCCTTAGTTAAGGAAGGACACTTCTCAGCATTTGTGGAAAGGAGGGAGTGTCCACGATGTCTCTGGAGGGGTCACTGCCTGTGGCTTGGAAGGTCAAGATGGGTAAAGAAGCAACACATTTCAGATGAACTCTGCCCTTTGACATCTCCCTAACTCCCCTATGCCTGGTTGGGTCAAGGTCCCAAGGCCAAATTTAGAAGGCTTGGGGAATGGGCTGCTCCCAGAAGACCCAGGCCCCAAGGCCCTCTCCTGCCTTGGAGACAGGCAGGCCACACAGAGAGGAAGCAGTGAGGTGGGAGCTGGTTTCAGTTCTCCCACCAAGGCTGTGCCAGTGGCTGGAGGCACGGGGTTAGAGGCTGTTAACTCTCTCTTATCTGAGCTGCAATAGATTTGGGGGTGTACATATAACCCTAGGCAGACTTCCTGGGCACGCTACCCCTCTCTTATTAGGGTCTCCAGTCGGGTTTTTTTGTTTTGTTTTTGGTTTTTGCCTGGAGGAAACATAAACCCACCTACAAATTCCACAGAATCAGAGAAACTTCCCACTTTGGGATTATCTGCAGTTTGGGATTATATGAGCCTGGGGCTTGCTCTGTGGGCCCCTGAAGTGAAGAGAAGACATCTGCAGCTTTAGGATTAGCCCAAGCTGGGCAGATGGAGGGGGCACTGAGTGAGGGGAAGGATATTCGGGCGCAAATCTGTACCCTGGGCTTTTGTTCTCTTTCAACCAGTTTCTACTGAGTACTGCTCTGTGCCAGGCACTGTTGCAGGCTCCGTTTGTAGGCCACAGTCTCAGGGATCCACAATGTAGTTGCCTTAGCCCCAGGAGTCAGGGCTTGGACTAGCGCTGGAGTAGGAGAGAAAATGTCCTTTCTTAGATCGCTTTCCTCATCTGTAAAATGGGGACAAGAATCTTCTCTCCTAGTCTTCCCGGGAACTAGAGCCTACTGAGTCCCGGAAAGTGCTTGGGGAAGGGTGGGGTCTTTGAACCGGCGTCTAGCTCCAAGTGCCCTAGGCTAGAAGTTCCAGGCCCCACGCGTACCAGAGCTGAGGGGAGAGGCCAAGCCCTCCCTACTGGTCCAGGTAGCTTCCGGCGTGCTTAGGCAAGGGGGCAGAGGGACCGCGGATTTCCCCGAGAGGTAGGTCGTCGAGACCAGGTCGTCACAAAATAGGGAAGGTCCTCTTATTTTTTGTAAAGTTGCGGAAAAAAGAGATGAAGACGGGGTGCGCTGGGGAGCTGAGCCTGGGCCGACCTCGTCAGAGCGTGGGGAGCTCGAGGCGCAGTGGCTGCGGCTCCGGCCTCAGAGCCTGCGGCGTCCAAGTGGCCAGAGCTGCGCTGGGAGGGAGGCGGAGGGAGGAGGGAGGGGAGCTGAGGTGGAGGCGGGCGGGCGGGCGGGGTGGGGGGGGGGGGGGGAGAGGAGGGAGCGTCGAGTCCGGTCCGGGTTTTGCCGGCAGCCCCCGGGCAGCGTTCAGAGCTCCTGCCCGGGCGGGCGCGCGGCGGCGGCGGCGGCAGAGGCGGCGGAGCCTGAGCGGGGATGTAGAGGCGGCGGCACTGGCGGCAGCAGAGGCGGCGGCGGCGGCAAGAGCAGGCGCCCGAGCCGAGCGAGAAGAGCGGCCGAACCTTGCCCCCCGAAGCCGGGCCCCGCGTCCCAGCCCTGCCCAGCCTGCGCCCAGCCATGCGCGCCGCCCGCTGAGTCCGGACGCCTCACGCTGCGCCCTCCGCCCGCCGCGCCGCGCTTCGCTCGGGGGTGATTAGTTGCTTTTTGTTGTTTTTTAATTTGGGCCGCGGGGAGGGGGAGGAGGGGCAGGTGCTGCAGGCTCCCCCCCCTCCCCGCCTCGGGCCAGCCGCGGCGGCGTGACTCCGGCTCCGGACCCGGGCACGGCGGGCTGCGCGGCTGGAGCGGAGCGCACCGCGGCGGTGGTGCCCAGAGCGGAGCGCAGCTCCCCGCCCCACCCCTCCCCCTTGGCCTCGCGGCGGCGGCGGCGGCCGTGGCGGCTTGGACGACTCTGAGAGCCGGTAGGTGTCGGGCCACGGCCCTCCCCCGACCCCCCCGGAGGCCGGCCCCCTCCCCTTCCCCGCCTACCTCCCTCTCCTCCCTCGGGGCCCGGTGCGCGGCCGGGGCCGGAGTTCGCTGCAAGTCGGCGGAAAGTTTGGCGGCGCGAGCTCCCCCGAAGTTCAGGTGCGGAGAGCCAGGGACGGGAAAGGAGGGGTCCGTGTTTGGGAGGGGCGGGGGGCGCCCGCAGGCTGAGCCGCGGAGCCCTGTAGCCTGGGAGCCCTAGCGCCGGTGATCGCTCGGTGGCCGCTGCTATACTCAAGCCTCCCCAAGCCGCAGTCGGCTCGGTCGCAGATCACTGAGTACAGACAAAAAGAGGGGTTTTAGGGTCGGGGACTGCGGTTTGGGCGCCGTGGGTTGGGACCGAGGCTCTCCCTGCGGGGTACCGTCCCCTCCCCAAGTACTCGAGCTTGAGGGCGCTGGGGCGGCGGGAGCCCGGGTCCTCACCTCTTAGTGTTGGGCGGGCGCTCCGCTTGCGGGGGCGGCTGATTGGAGATATGCGGCGCGCACTCCCCCCGTCAGACCCCTCGCAGCCCTGTGTTTTGGGGGCTACAGTAACTGCTGCCCTGGACCACGCGTGGCTGAGTCTCACCCCTCCACTTGGAGGGGGCGGCGGCCACTTCTATATTTCCCCTATGGTTCCTCGCCCCCGCTGCCCGCCGGGTGCCTGGCGGGCTGATCAAGTTTGACCTTTCCCCCCCCCCCCCTTCTTTTTTACCGTCTAAGTATCAACCCCCACCACAACCTCCGCTCTCCGAGGCCTCTCTTTCCCGTCCTCTCCAGCCTTGGGGAGTCTTTCAGCCTGTCTCCCGAGCTCCGCGTGGCCAAGCAGCGTGCAAAGCCAGGGAGGGAGACTGGGGGTGTTCCTGTAGCTGCGGAGTGTGGGAGGCGGGTGTCCCAGGCGCCTGCCTCGCTGCTTTGGCCCCAAATTTACCCATGAAGTTCGGCCCCAAGCCCCCCTCCCCTTTGCTTCCCTAGAGCGAGGGGCTGAACCGCCGCGAGAAGAATGTGTTAATTTTCTTGCTGGGGGAAGTTGTCCTCTCCCGGAATGGGCTGCTTTCCGGCGGGGAGCGCGGGGTGCGCCTGGCTTTGTTTATTTGTAGAATCGACAGAAAGTGAGTGACCCCAGTTTTTAAATTGGGGGGCTGCCTCCGGGACCTGTCAGAAGAGCTGAAGCGCCCAATAAGGGAGCAAGATAGCTTTTTTTTTTTTTTTTTTTTTTTTCCCCCGCTCGGAAGGGGTGCGCGGAGTTGGGCTGGTGCCATGGGCTGCAAGGAGGCAGCAGCAGATTTGGGGGGTTCTGTAGGGACTCATCCGTCAAGACCCACACCTTCCTTTTTCTCCCGAGACAAGGGTCTGAAGGCAGCCGCGCCCTACTTTGCCCCCAGGATCCTGGGTGGTCTGCGAGTCGCATCTTCGTGTTGGGGGAGAGCTGAACCGGGATCCGGCGAGCCAGCTTCTTGACCTCCGCCTTTCCCTGAGCGGCGGGCGCTGTTCGGAGCCCTCGGTTTTGTGGTGGGCCCAGCCCCCCCGCGTTTGCTCAGGAAGCGCTGGGGAGGGGGGCTTGTGTGTTCGTTCGGCCCTCGCCCCCGCCGGAGCCGCCCCGGGCGGCTGGCAAACAGAGTCCCTTTCAAGTTTTCCGCTGGGGCCGCCTGGCGGGGGCTGCGTGCGCGGTCGCTGCGGACTTGTTTGGAGCGCTATTTGAACGCCCGGCGCCACCTCAGCTGCCCCGGCCCGCGGGGGCGGGGGTGTCCTTCCGTGCAACTGAGAGCATTTCAATTAGATGTTTTTACCGGTCGCACTGGCCTAAGCTTCGCGTGAGCCCCCTCCCGAAAGACCCCGTATCCTGGGTCCCAACTGCCGCAGGAACCCCAGGAACTGGTACCCGAGGTCTCCTCCCAACTCTTTTTTTTGAGAGCGATGAGGGGAGACTGAGGTCGGTGCTACCTACTACTGTCTAGTGTTGATTTAGCAGTTTCCCTGGATGAGACTCAAGCAGGAGCTGAGGGGGGGGGGCGGGTAGTGGCCCGCTCTGCAGCTGTCACCCCCCTCCCAGAACGGAAATCGTTCTCTCCTGGGGAGGAGGGAGAGGGGGTGATTTTTGTCCTGGGAAGGGGTGGGAACAGCTGAGGAAGGTTGGCGTCTGAGTTCTCAGTCAGCCCTGGGGAGCTTGGTAGAAGCACCCCCACCTCATCTTGGCATGAGCTGGGGCTCTCCCAGGGAAGCCCCTAAGCCAGCCTTGTGGCTCCCTCTCCAAAGCCACCTCCCTTTCCAAGGTGGGGGCAGAGGTTCCTCTGCAGAAGACAGACCCTTGGCTGGCTGGCTGTCGGTTGGCGCCTTATTTATGTGTGTATTTGGGCCCGGCTGTTTTCCCGGCTCAGCAGGTGACCCTGGCCTGGGCCTCCTATCTCTCCCCCGACAGAGCCTGTTGACTTACCCGTGGGCCAGCGGCCTCGTCTTTATCACGTGAGGCCTGGAATGTCCACCCGCCTGGGCTGGGCCGGGTGGGGGAAGGGAGAAGGAGGGGAGGATTCTGCATCCAGGGCCCAGGCCAGCACAGGCCTCTGTTCCATGGGTTCCCACTATAAGCCCCAACTCTTGATTCCTCTTTCTAGCTTTTTGCCTGCCTTCTACCCATTTGACAAGTATGAAACTGAGGCTTATAGGAGTGTGGCAAGCAGGGTTGTATCTGCATAAAGAACCAAGCCTCTGAGAATTAAATACCCCACCTTCTTTAGAGCCCCACCTAGCTATTTATGGGAGAGTGGAATGGAAATGGGGGTCTCTCTGGGGGGAGGGGTGTGGGCTGAGCTGAGGTCAGCTGACTTTTTAAGGATTCTAGATATGTCGGAGGAATGAGGGGGTATACTGATGAGCCAGACCCAGGCCTGCTTTCCTAGAGCCCCCTGTCTGGTGGGGTGACGATTAAGGCAGAACTAACTCCCCAGTCCTGGTGCTCTAGAGCATGGCCTTATTGGCCAGGGATGGGGCAGGGCTCATTTACTGTTATTACTGTTATTATTGTCTATTCTCTATATGTAAATAATTTATTCATTCATTGCCCCAACATACATTTTTTGAGCACCTACTATGTGTGAAGTCCCACCTTTCTAACTCTGCCCCTGCTTGGGAGGCAGGCCCAGGGTAGAAGCCCCTCCCTCTTTCCCCACCCGCTGGGGCCTGGATTGGGGCTTCCCACCCTTTTTTCTGGTGCTCTCCCTCCCTTATCCCTACCACCTGGTGCTGTCCTAGCCTCTCTCTCTCTCTCTCTTTCTCTCTCTCTCTCTCTGTGTGTGTGTGTGTGCGCGCGCGTGTGTGTGAAGTGTTCTTGATTAAGTGTATTAATAGTTAAACTCTCACTCATAGCTGGAACTCACCAGACCACAAAAAGCCTCCCCAGTTACTCACGCGCTACTGCCCAACAAGAATATCCCACTCAAGTTTTTTTTTTTTCTTTCTCTTACTTCCCCCTTCATTCCCCCCAACTCTGAGCCCACCTCCCAGGCTACAGGCAATGAAAAAGGACTGACCCCCTCAAAGACCCAGGAATCTCCCAGCCATTCCACCTGCCCCCTAAAGCCCAAGGCAATGTCAGCTGCTAGATGAGGCTGTGTGGGTCTAGTCTGTTGGTCTGGGATGTGGGAAGCTGGGTGGTGTGTGTGCTTATGACTCAGGGCATGTGGTATCTGTAAATCTGTGTGTTGAACGTGTGTCCGTCTGCCTGCCTTGGGGGGGTGGGAGTCTGAGCATGTGTATATTTGTGCATCAGGGCATGTGTATCTGTGGATCTAGGAGTTGTGTATGTCTGCATTGCATCTGTACATGTGTGTTTATGAATCTGAGTATATATCTGAAAGTTGGATTTGTCCTTGTGAATCTGGGAATGTGCATATTCTGAGTTGTGTGTGCTTAGAATTTTGGAGTGTGTACTTGTGATTTGTGTATATCTGTGTTTTGCGTATTGTAAATCTGGGGGTGTCTGACTCCCTGAGTAGTGAATCTGAATTGGGAAAGTGGTATGTGAATCTGGGAGTGGGCATATCTGAGCTGTGCGGGCAGTGGTCTGTGTCTGTCTTTGGTGGCTGGTGTCTGTGTTCCTTTCTTTTTCTGTATCTGTCTGCCAGTCTGTCTTTCTGAGTCTCTCCCTCCCTCTTCCTCTCTGGTTGAGGCCGTGTGTGTGTGTGTGTGTGTGTGTGTGTGTGTGTGTGTGTGTGTCTGTGTGTGTCTGTGTAGCAGTGAACCTCTCCCACCCCGTCCTTCCCCTCCTCTGCCCTCCCTGGCAGTAACTGGGCAGCCTCCCCGTCTGCCTGCCTGCTGGGAGTTTTGGAAGCTGTGGAGGGAGACAGGCTGGGGCCGGGGTGACAGCGCGTATCCACGGCGATGGCAGCCTGTGATTATGGGAATAAAAGGATTTTAAGGTCATGGGTGTATTTTTTTTTTTTTTTTTTTTTTGTTCTGTTTTGTTTTTCCCCCCTTTGGTGGAGCCGGTGGCAGCAAAGGGCCAGAGCTGTGTGTCTGCAGGTTGGGAGTCTGTCCCCATGCAAGTGAACATGGATATGTGGTGCTTTCCTGGAAGCATGAATACATGTGTGCACATGCATGAGCAGAGCCTGTGAAAGTATGTGTTCTACGTGTGTTCTAGCTGCCTGCTCCCCATGTGAGAGGCCACAGGGCTATTCCCTGGGGGAGAATTCCCAGGAAAACTTTTTGCTTCTGGGAGAGACATGGAGCTGGAACCCTGCAGTCCTCTATATCCTTAAGAGCCGTCTGGCCTGATCCTTGCCTACCCGACCTTCCCTCCACAGTAGGGTGTCTTTTTCCAGAGACTGGCTGGGCCCAGTCACCTGGGCCAGGCCACATCTTGGGGTGTCAGTGCCCCTGGCCCTGCTCCAGTCCCTGTAATTGCATTCTGCCGCCTAATCCCCCGCCAGCTCAATTAGATCGCAAATTCTTCTTCATTTCCTGCCTCTGATGCTGGCCTCCCTCTGGGCTCGCAGGGCCTGGGAGAGAGGGAGGGGATCCTGCCCCCCTCCTGCCCGCACCAGGGGCTCTTAGAGGGTGTGATTAGTTGCTGGCACACTGGCCCTGGGGTGCAGGTTGGAACCTTGGGGGCCGACAGGACAGCTCTGTTGGCCTTCTTTGGACTAGCCTCAGTATTCCCATGCTGGGGGAGGGGCTTGTGTTACTGGTACATGGGCTCTAGGTAGACCAGACATCACTCTGGGCCAGGCCCCTACATACTGCCCTCACCCCGTGTCCCCACAGGCTCTGCTCGTGTTCTGTTTCCAGAGCAGTTGCTGGTCACCCTCTGGCACAGTAGTCGTGACCTTGTTTTTGACCTTTCATTGGTGTCTGTTCTGGAGGTCAGTAGGACCACTGAGCTCTTCTCTACTGGGTCCTCTTAACTTCCTCCCTTGTCTCAAGGGAGACTCTGACCTCACCCAGACAAGTGTGTTTGAGCCCTGGCTCTGGAGTCACACCTCATTCCAAATCTTGGCCACGCCACTGTCTAGCTGGGTATATGACCTTTGGGTGAGTTGTGTTCTCTGTGATCCTCAGTTTCCTTATCCCTGAAATGGGGTAATAAGAGTGCCTGCCTCACAAGGCCATTTTCAGATGGACACAAGGATAGTTGGTCAGTGCCCAGCACCAGTAGCTAACCCACAGCATGCAATAAAAGTTGGCTTTCCTGGTGACAAGGACTTCATACCCCTAGTGAAAAGGAAGAAAAGAGTTGGTGGCTCACACATAGCATTTCCGTTTCCATTCTGCTCATTACCAGGTGTGTGACGTTGAGCACATCACTTTGCCTCTCTGGGTTTCTCTTCCCCATCGTAAAATGGGACTGGTTATAGGCCTGACCTCCTAGAACACACGGGAGGGCTATCTGCATGCAGATGCTTGGCCCCAGCTGCCCGCCCCAGCAGGTTTTCACCATATTGGTTACCTTCCTTTTTCTTTCATCACACCAAGCCTAGGGTGGTGTGGGACTGGTGAAGGCTCAGGCGCAGGGACAGGGGGACTGGCCAAGGTCATGAGGCCCGGGTGGGGTGGGAGGGCTAGGGGATGACCTGCTGGCTTGCTCACTCGTTTACTCGCTGGCTCAGCTGAGCTGTGAGGCATGGACTTCCCTCCCCGCTGGTCTCTGTGGAAAGTGGTGGCTTGGCTGATTTTTTTCTGTAAAGGGGAAGCTGGATGTCTACCCTCTCCTTCCCCAGGAGGCACCGGTGGCAGCGGCTGTGCTGACAGGCCTCCTGGCCTTCTTGCTCGGGTAGCTGGCAGCTCTGGAAGGCCGACTGCACACAGATCAGCCACAGGAAAGAGGGAACCGCGAAGGTCCCCTGCCATCACTCATCCCCACGGCCCCTCCCACCCTCAGCCAAGTCCCTTTGGATGGAAAGACAGAAAGGAGCCACAGCAGGAGAGTTGGGGAGACTGGCTCTGCCAGAGGTGGTGGAGAGGGATGGGGTGTGGGTAGGGGGTCAGGAGCCCTCTGCTGCAGGGTCCCAGGATCTCCCTGGCTAGTCTTATTTCTATGACCTCTGTCACTCACTGGCCTAGGTTCTTTAATATTTCATGGCCTGTGGAGCCAGCCCCCTGCCCTAGCCCCCTTTGTCTGTCTGCTTCCCCCCTTGGGGCATCCCTGTCGCTGAGTTGCTGAATTACTGACCCCAAGAGGCTGCCTTCCCGTTCCCCCAACTGGCCCCAACACCTTCTGTACCCCTCCTGACTTGTCTCCCCACACCTCTACTTGTCACACCTTCCACCTCATACACATCGTCTCCCCTTCTCTGACATCTCTGACCATCTCCCTGCCCTTTTCCTCCATTTTCCTCTTTTGTTGGCCTCCTCCTCAGCGGAACAGAAACCGTGGCAACTGGTCCGTCTGCCTGCTCCCCTGTCCACCCCTTCCTGCCCCCTCCCCCTAGCTGTGCTGGGCGTGAGAGCTGGTTTTATTTATTTTTCTGTTTGTTTGGGAAGAGGGCAGTGGCAGTTCTGGGCCCTGGCTGCTGCGCTCTGCCTAGAGCGGCGGGCAGGCGGGCCGTGCTGGCCTCCCAGGAATGTGGCTGGGACGCCCCGCGCTATATTTACTCCCCTCCAGCTGCCGGCCCCAGCAGGGCAGAGCCAGGCCTGCCCGGTGGCCCTGGGGGAGCCCTGTACCCACCCTCCCCTGTCCAGCAGACCCCACGTAGCCCTTGAGCCCACTGCTCCCTCCCTTCCCTGTGACCTCTTCTGACCTCCTTGGACTCGCCTGGCCTGCCAGCAGGAACACTCATGTGCCATGCCAGTACAGACACAAAGTGCGGGTGCTAGGGCCTGATTCCTGTGGGGCAGCACCTGGTAGCCCCACACCCCCACCCAGGGGCCTAGCTTAGGCCTGTAATCTGGTGGCCAGAACTATGCAAAGCATCTTTCTGGGGCTCTCCCCCCAGGCCTGGTCCCTGATCTTGCCACAGTGCCCTCAGCTCTGCTGCTCAGCAATGCTGGCAGGGGTAGGGTGGGTTGGGGCCTGGGGCAGCTTTGAGCAGCTGTGTTCTGTGCACTGCTCTCCCCCTCCCACGTAATGTGCCCTCTGCTAGACCTCCCGGGTTTCTCACATAGACATCTGTGTGCACACCTGAGTGCTTGGACATACATGTGCAACACATATGAACACATCCTGGATTATACCTTCCTTGGAGGCAGGGCCATGCCTCCTGTCATTGATTCCCTCATTCATCAGATGCTCATGGGGTTTTGTGAGCCCGCGCCTTGCCAGCCATGCAATGGGATATGGCAGTGATTCCTTCTTGTACCCCCAGTGTCTGGCACCAGCTAAGTAATGGAAGAGCTTTAGCTTCTGCTGTAATCAGTTGCTATCCCCCCATTATTACTATAATAATAATAATAATAATAATAATAATAATAATAATAATAAAAGTTTCCACAATGGTAATGGCAATGGCTAACATCCTAAACCCTTACTGGGGCAGGCACTGTGTTAATGGCTTTCTTTAGTCCTCACAGTAGCCCAGTGGTTGGATGCTGTTAGCATCCCAGTATACAGTTGAGGAAACTGAGGCTGGACAGTTTGTCACTTGCCCCAGGACTTGCCATTGGGGTTGGGTCCTGGCACAGCTCTTGACTGGCTGTGAACACCATGAGAATAGACACGGTTGGTCTGCATGTTTACTGCACCGTCCACACTGCCTGGCATACAGTAGGCACTCCCTGTGTTTGTTGACTAGAAGCCTTGCTCTCCTTCGTGGGGCCCTCATACCCCTGGCAGGGGGCCTGACGTGGTGTGTGTGTGGCGGGGGGCGATTGGCCAGTTGGACAAATGAATTAATGAACGATCAGATGATTCAGTGGGAATGAGTGCTCTCAGGGAACACTGGATGGGAGATGTGCTTGTGCTGGCGATTGGACTGCTATGTGGAGATCAACTGTCCCAGTAGAGGATTCTGAGAAGTGAAATGGGGGGAGGGGCTGAGAAATGTGGCCAGAGACCAGTAGGCTGCTGGGGCCTAGCCCTTGGTGCAGGTCATGTCTTCTGCCAAGATCTCGGTTTTTCCATCTGTCAAATGGGCTTGGGAGGCTTTGTCCTCGCTGGCTTTCAGTTGGCCTGGTCTGGGACTGGCCTAGGGAGCCTGAGAGGTGAGGGGACTGTGGTGGAAGGGAGGAAGCAGTGGGTGGTGAAGACAGGAAGATTAAGCGTGGAGCTTGGCTTGGAACCTGAGAAGCAGGGAGACCAGCCCTGACCTGACGCCTTGTCCTCCCTCTGAGCTGCAGGGTGGAGGTGCAGGTTCACAAACCTCTAGCTACCCACTCTTGTCAGAGCTGGGCTTCCTGACATCTGCAGTGTCAGTGGCTGTGTGTGCCATGAGGGGGTGGCCTGTCTTCCAGGACTAGATTGGCTCTATCTCCTGGCCCATAGCCGCCCCCCCCCCACCCCCCCCCCCCCCCCGCCATCCCCACCGCCTTTCCAGTTCCTGTTGATCCTGATGGGAGAGACCCACCCCTTCTGCATGACCCACCTTCTCCAAAGCTTAGATGGGGTCTTGGTTAGCTGGGTCCATAACTCCAGTTGAGAGTGGGCTTGGCCCCCTTTCTTCCTGGGAGTGTAAGATCTTGGTGGCCTAGAATTTTTAGTCACAGGAATTTAGAATCAATGCTTGGAGCGGAGGGATTCTTTTCAGGATTCTTGTCGTGTTGGGATTCTAGAATCACAGAACCATGAGTTTTACTGCAAAGGAAGCGTTGAATGGTCATGTTTCAATCTTGTTTGACGCTAGGGGACAGTGAGGATCTGAGAGGAGGGGCTTCCCTGTGGTGCCCTCAAGTGACATGAGTATGTACCTGAGACAGAAACCCAGGTCTGTCTCTGATCTACCCCTCTTTGGAGATCTGGGCTGGCATGGGGAGTGGGCTGTGTGGGCCCAGTCAGGCAGCAAGGGGGTGCGGCTGGCCTGTAGGCACAGGAGGGGTCCTTGTGGCGGTGCCCACCCACCCGCTGCCCACCCGCCTGCTGCCCACGCTTCCCGAGGCACCAGTGTGAGGAGGAAATGCCGGCTGTTGCTTCCAGCGACAGCCGGCAGGGCCGGGCGGCTTCCCAGCTCCCCCTCTGATTCATGGCCGCCTGCAGCTCCCCCCTCCCCTGGGGGCCTCAGCAGCCCCATCTGTGCAATGGGGAGAGGAGGCTCTACCCCAGAGTCTAGCGTCACAAAGGCAATGAATTTGGGGCTCTTTTCAAGATCACCATGATGCTTTGAGAGTGTTGGGAGACCAGCGTGGAATAGCCAGCTGGGCATTTGGACCCGGAGCATTGAGAAGTTCTGCTTGGAGTCAGTCACCCTAATGCCACCTATAGTCTGAATTGGTGCTGAATTGGTTCCTGGGGCAGACAGTGTGGTGGGTGGTAAAAGGAAGAGCACTGGATGGGAGGCTTAGGTCACTGGGCTCTGTCTTGACCTCAGTATACCCATCCGCAAAATGGAGGATGTTATTCAATGAGGTCTTATTCACTGTCAGCTCTACCTGGGTATGTGCTGGATGAGGTGCATACTGGGAATGCTGAGGCAAGTAGCAGAGTGGTGGGGCAGGGCGGGGGTCTCTTTGGCTGCAGACATGGGGCGGGAGTATGATTTGGCTGAAGGGGTGGCTCTAGGAGAAGGAATGAGGTAGGGGGGAGATAAGGAGCCTGCCAGCAAGGCAACGTCCAGCGGAAAATCCCAGCCATTCTCAGGAAGCGTTTCCTCCACCGGTCTCCTGGGAGGGAGGCGAGGCAAGCAGGAAGGCGAGTAGATGGGGGCAAACAAAGCCCCCCAGCCAGTCTGAGTGGAGATGTCCCTGGCCTGGCAGCTGGGCGGGTGTGCCCCTCGCACTGCGGGAGGGCTGGAACGCACCCCCCACCATGCTCTGAAACTGGGCCTGTGGTGGGAGGGCCAGGGCTGCCAGGAGGGGCCGGGCCATAGTCCAGATTTCAAAGCCTTCCCCAGGGGCCTCATGGTGCCCTCCGCCCTGTCCTGAGCTGCCGCCGCGGGGGTGGCAGATGCTGTTTCATCGGCTGAGGCAAGTGGGAGGCCTCCGGAAGGTCCTCCTGGGAGGTTCCGGGGGGCAGTGGGGGCGTCAGCAGCTGCCGCCCAGCCAGAGCTGGCTCACAGTGGCCTCCCAGGTCCCTGTGTACCCCAGGCTTGGGGCCTGGGGGAAGTGCTTTGGAATTGAGACTGGTCCCCCCTGCCTTTGCCTCACCCGCCCCCCCCCCAACACACACACACACACACACACACACACACACACACACACACACTGCCCACCAAGCTTCTTGGCTCTGGCCACCTCCCATCCCTGGCTGTGTCTGCAGAGCCCCCCGGGGAAGGCAGGGGAGGAGGCGCAGTGGGCTCAGAACAGCGGGTGCCCGTGCAGCCAAGTATTTGTGCGAGCTGTCAGAGACAGACAGGCATGTGGGGAATTTGGTGCGTGTGGGGCTGGGGGAAGCAGCCGGGTGGGCAGGCAAGCAGGGAGGGAAGGTGGGGGTGCCTCCCCCGCCTGTTGAACCCTGCAGAGACCACTGTTTTCCCCAGCCCCAAACCAGAAGGTGTGTCAGGCACTGTCTTCCTGCCTGTACCAGTGCAGTGAGACTATGACCCTTGCTAGGGTCTGATAGGGTGCTGACACTGGGGAAGGGGGTGCCATGTTGAGTGTCGGAGCCTGGGAGAAGCTGTCTGGTGAAGTGTGGAGCCAGGCAGGAATCCGGGTTGTGCCCGACTCTGGCCTCCAGGAAATAGCAGCTGTTATGCTCCCGTGTACCCCCGCCACCAACCCCCCTGCCCCCAAGCCTGGCACAACTTGTTTCCTGGCCAGGGTCCGGCTGGGGCAGATTGGAGGAGCCTGGTATTGCCCAGTCTGGGCAAGGAACAGGCTGGGTGGAAGGGGCCATGTTTATAAGCCTACAGGTACTTGGGGTGCTGGGGAGGGGCTTCCCCCAGACATTCTTTTGCGAAAGCAGGTTGGAGTCACTTGGATGAGGGGAACTTGGCCCTTCTTTCCCTGGACAGAGACCCCAATTTAGTCCCCTTTGGGGTCTGCTCTCCAGTAGTGCCTGTTAGGCATGTTAGGGCCTAGAGTTGAGTAATACTTGATGTTTCATATCTGAGAACCCAGAGAGGGGGATACACTGGCCCAAGATCACACGGTGGGCTCCCCAGCCTTCTCTGTACCCTCATGTGGGTGGGGCCAATGGGGGAGAGGTGAACATTGGGGGTTTGCTGGGGTGGGGGGACTATATTTAGTCCTGCAGAGCCAGGGGGCCCCTGGGAGCAGCTGTCAGTGGGGGGACAGACAGAGGCCTGGAGCTGCATTTAGTCTGGACAGAAATATCCTCCCCCCACCCACCCACCCACTGGCTGGGCGGCCAGGCTGCGGGCTTGTCCCCTGAGGGGCAGCTTGCCTGGGCCTGGCGGCCGGCGGGACAGGCAAGATGACCCGATAGGCTTTTCCCAGCTCAGGTTTCGATGAAACAGGAACCGGAGCCGCAGCTTGGGCTGTGGGGGCCAGGGCAGCCGGAGCCTAGGGGGCCAGGGCGGCCTCCCCCTACTCCCCCCTTCTCCCTGTGGTGCAGCCTCCCATTCTCTGAGGCCTGGGGAAGAGGCAGGTTATTTATCAAGCCAGCCTCCCTGCCGTGTCTGCCTGCGCCTCCCCCCACCTTGCCTCCCCCCACCTTGCCTCCCACCCCCCCCCCCCCCCACTCTTGTGCTGGCGGCCATGAGCCTAGCAGAGCAGGGTGAGCTGGGCGGGCGGGCAGGCGGCAGGATGAGCTCAGGAGACGTGAGTCACCCCATCCCTAGCAGCCCCACGAGGCCCTGCGGCCTTGCAGGCAGAGCGCACTCACGCACTCCTCACACGGCACACCCAGGGGCACACGCTTGGGACAGACACATTCACTCAGCACACGTAGTTCCACAGGACCCAGCACATACAACCAATGCACACAGTGCGGTCCTGGTCACCTAATCTGTGGACGCTTACAGTCACAGCCCTGGCTTCTGGCATGTACACATGCTGGCACATACGTAGTCACACGTGGGCGTGCTGTACCCCTGGGAGGACCCCAGACACTGCTGCAGTAAAGTTGTATGTCTGCTCCATCTTCAGGACACAGCCCACAACCACATGGTCCCATAGAATCGGGCCAGGAGCACTGACACAACAGAACCTGGCATGTGTGCCCACACATGTGTACACACACACACATGCAAACACACATGATACAGTTGGGGCACCACTTACCCAAATGACCATTGGCCAATGTAGAGTCACCTGAGTTGTGTAGGGTAGGTGTGAGAAGGGAAGTGTTTTCTCCCATCCCCCAGGCTGGCGTGGCTTTCTCTAGGGGAAGAGGCCCAAGTGTCAGGCTTGGAAAGGTTAAACCCACCCTGACCTCCAGGATGAAGTCTGACCCCGGTAGAGCAGGTTGGGTACAAATGGGGGAGAGATACAGAGGTAGCCAGGAAGAGGAAAGACCTGGAACAGAAAAGCTGTGGAAGATATTTTTTCGTGGGAGTGCCGAGTGGCCAGCTGCTGCCCCACGCAGGGGGCAGGTCCTTGGGAGTTTGGGGGTACCAGAAATTGGGGGAAGAGACCCCCTTGTTCTAGTGAGCTGTGCCCCAGGAGCCTGCCTGCTCACTCTGGCACCCGCTTTCCTCAGTTCTTTTGGATCCCAAATCTCATCTCCCCCACCTTGCAACTGGTACCCTGAGATTTAGAATTCAGACAAATTTCCTGGTTCTTAGTCTACTGGCCTACAAAATGGGTACAGAGTTGACCTGAATACAAGGAGCGGCTGGGCTGCTGGATTGGAGGGATGCCCTCAAGGAGCCTGTAAGTTTCTGCTGTGCATTGGGTCTAGGGCTTGTCTTCCCTGGACTGGGCAGAACTGGGGGCATGTCTATTTTTCATATACTGAAAAACACCAGTTTTCAGATTAGAGAATTGAGTCTGATGGGTCTGACTTCATGGTCATGAAGGGCTTTAGACACAATCACCCAGCACCCAGACTACAGATCATTCTGGCTCTACAAGGTTGAGAGAGCCCAGAAGGGGTCAAGAGGAAGGTGGCTGTAAGGTCTTGGGCCCAGGCTAGCTCCCATCTCCTGACCACACAGATCTCCCTCATAAAGGCCTAGACAGTGGTCAGGGAGGGAAGGAGGGGCCCAGGCATTCTGAAGTAAACAAACAGCAATGGTCAGTCAGGAGGATTGGATGTCCCCTGAGCCATGGACTCTAGTTGGACAGGCCTGGGCTCCAAACTTGGCTTGGTCACTGCCAAGTGACCAATCGTGGGCCACTCTGACCTCACTTTTGCCACCTATAAAATGAGTATGAGCCTTATCTCTGTGTCTCAAAGCTATGAGACCTGAAATAGATAGTGGGGTGTGGTTCTCCCTATGTCTCACCTGGATCTCCAGGTGAATCCAGACCTCCTCCCGAACTGACTGCTCCACCAAAGCTGGCATTTTCCTGGGAGTGGTACCCCACCACAAGGACTCCTTAATTAGACTATCTTGGATTCGGCCTTCTTTAGGGCTGTTCTCAGGGAACGCTGAGGTGTGGGAGTGAAGAGGCTGACCTTGGGGCTACAGGGAGGGGGAGGCATGGGAATGGGTTGGACCCAGGGAGAGGAATGTGGGGTCCTTGGGTGTCTGGACATCCCTGGGGGCTTTACAACATGGGAGGAAGCAGAGTCAACCATAGATCCACTTCTATGGATTGAATAGATATGAGTCTATGCATTCTCAGTTCCCCAACCCACCAGTACACAACAAGGCCACAAGTTAGACTCAGCAGGGACTTACAGGTGGCAAATAGGTTCTTTGCAGTGTGGTGAGGGGCTTGGCAGACACCTATGTGAATGCACTGTTGGGACCACTGGAGACAGAAGTGCTGACATAGAGCAGGCCGGGCTGGGGGCCCAGGGAGGGAGGAGGAAAGGTTGGCAGGAAGTATAGATGCGTTCTTGTGGCCACAAAAGGTAATGCAGGCCTGGACAGCTGAGTGCTGCCCTCCCTATAGACTTCAGACCTCTACCAATGTTCATCTCTCTTTGTTCCTACAGGTAAGAGGGCAGGGGAGAAATGATCTCCATGGGGCTGGAGAACTGAAGCACAAGGAATTGGCTCAGATTCAAAGGCAAACAGTGACAGAACTGGGGCCACAACCTAGGTTACCCAGCACTCCTGGCTTGAGCTGTTCTTGACACTCTTGTACTGGCTGATGATGGCAGTAAAAATAATACAGCTGTCATTTGTTGAGCACCTTCTGTATGCTGGCCCTGCACTGAGAACTTCTGTCCTCTCTAGGACCCTGACGAGGGTGGGACTGTCATCCTGTGCGCTTTACAGACCATGGAATGGGCTGAGCAAGGTCAAGCAACTTCTCTGAGGCCACCTAGAATGTGAGCTGTAGATTGGGAGAAGAACCCCGGTCCCAAAGCCCACTTGGACACTTTCATGGTCTGAAACTGTGCTTCAGGGCGGGCGGGGGGGGGGGGGGGTCCTACCCATCCCCATAATCACATGACAAGTAATGTTTCTGGTTGGGCCATCCTCTTCCCCACCTATGCCCAGCTCCATGACTGTCCTAGGCCCCTCTGCTATCTCAGGGCACTCCCCAGGTTTGGACACAAGGGCCTTGGGACTGCTGACTCCTTAGGCCTGGGAAGGGTGAGCCCTGTTGACTCTGGCTTCTGCAAGGGTTGTGATTCACTGGGACTGGGGTAGAGGACCAGGGGATACACCGGGGAGCAGATTGGTGCCCCTTACAGTTTCGGGGATATCCTTGCACACAACTTCTGGGAAACTCAATTGCTGTGCTGGTGGGAGCCGCCTGGAGTCCTGGTCAGGGTCACATAACTCCTGCATCCCCCAACCTCCCACCTTCCTGGGGGCTCCTTTCCCTTCTAGGGAGCCCTGCATGGAGTAGTCAAGAAAGTGCCCTTGAGTTAGAGATATCTAATTCTGTACACAGGGACAGCCAGAGCAGTGACCCCCCACCCCCCAGTCAGTGTGCCAGTTAGCCAGCGAGAGCACCAGGCACAGTGTGGCCCTAGGTCAGGACTCAGTAGAGGTCACTGAGTCAGGTTTTTGTTCTGGAAGTTGGTATTGGTTTCAGATGGAGGAGCAGATTCTCTGGGTTTAGGGTCCTGGGCTATGTGGCAAGTCACTTCCCTTTTCTGGTCTCAGTTTCTACATCTGTGAAATGACAGACAGTCTGCTGAACACGTTCTCTGGGGGAGGGGTATGTCAGTCAGACACACACCCACATGCCTTCAGCTGGTGTTCCCAGGTCCCCCAGGCCCAGTGTTCCTGTAGCCCTCACACTGGCCACCGGATCCAGGAGGAATAAGGCAGGCTCTAGAATTGGGCAAGCCTGGATTTTATTTTTTTTATTTTTTATTAAAAAAAATTTTTTTTTAATGTTTATTTTTTGAGACAGAGAGAGATAGAGCATGAACGGGGGAGGGTCAGAGAGAGAGGGAGACACAGAATCTGAAGCAGGCTCCAGGCTCTCAGCTGTCAGCACAGAGCCCGACGCGGGGCTTGAACTCACGGACCGTGAGATCATGACCTGAGCCGAAGTCAGACGCTTAACCGACTGAGCCACCCAGGTGCCCCAAGCCTGGATTTTAGTCTTACCTCTACCATCCACAGTTATTGCCCCACTCAAGTCTGAGCCTCAGCGTCTTCATCTGTGAAATGGGTGAACCTTGGTTCTTACTTCTGGGTTACTACTGTGAGGATAAAACAAAGTGTGGACAGAGCACCTGGCACAGACTCTGTCGATGGTAGTGACAGTGGAACCCTGACGAATACCCTGAGCTGTCCTCCTAGTTGCTGTCCCCCGCCCAACCTTGGTCTCAGGGATTCTGGGAAGGAGACAGTGCCAGTCTGCTGGCTCAGCCGGCTTGGCCACTGACCTTCAGAGCACCCAGGCTGTCAAGGCCGCCCGCCTGCCCGCCCGCCCGCCTCCCTGCCTGCCTGCCTGCCTGCCGGGCGGGCAGGGAGGGGCGCCAGCCAGCTCTTCGCCTGATGCTACCCTCCCCTGCTCCCACTCTCCTCTTCCTCTCTGCGCCTGTGTGTGAGCTAATTAATCTCAGCCCCTTTGGGAAATTAGAACGCTGCAGCCGCGGCCTCCTCAACCTCGCAGTGCCTGTGCTGCTACTGGGCCCTGCCAAGACCCACTGTGGTTTGGGGGCACAGGGTGGGGGATGGGGGAGCAGGATGAGCTGGGCAGGTGTGAGTCTCCCTGAGCGCCCCCCCGTCCTGACCAGGGAGCTCTGGCTTTCTAGCTTCCTCCCCTTCCAGACAGCATCCATAAGGACATCAGGCAATTGCTTCGCTGGGTGAAACTCAACCCCCAGCACCTCCCTGCCCTGGTCCTGGGGCTGGTACGGTCATCCCTCACCCCACGTTCGATCTCGTTGCGGGGTCCTCTTGCCTGCCCAGTTCAGGCTGATGCAGATAGATGTAATTATGGAATTTTCTTGGGAAATTAATTTGAAAAAGTTAATTAATTGGTGGTTCCGGAGGTGGCAGGCTCCACGCCCAGCCAGTCCTACTGACGTCAGTGCTGACCCGCCTGAGACGTGCAGCTTCCTGGGCAGGCTGGGGAGAGGGACCCCAGTGACCTGATTGGGCAGTCCTGGTGCAGGCAGAAGCACAGTGAGGAGGAAGAGGCAGACTAGTATCCTCACCCAGTGTTGGCACCTGGAAAGTGTGTGTTGACTGGACGTGCTAGATGAACTTGGGCATCCTGAGAACTCCACCACTTGTTAGCATGTTCAACAAGCCATTGTCAAGCTTCTGTATACCAATCCCAGTGTCTCAAGTGTCCATAGCCAGCATAGACAGCTGAATGTTTTGTCCACTTCTTATAAATCTCTTTTCTCAAGGGGCGCCTGGGTGGCTCAGTCGGTTAAGCGTCCGACTTCAGCTCAGGTCACGATCTCGCGGTCCGTGAGTTTGAGCCCCGCGTCGGGCTCTGGGCTGATGGCTCAGAGCCTGGAGCCTGCTTCCGATTCTGTGTCTCCCTCTCTCTCTGCCCCTCCCCCATTCATGCTCTGTCTCTCTCTGTCTCAAAAAGAAATAAAACGTTAAAAAAAAAAAAAATTAAATCTCTTTTCTCAAAACCTCTAAACCTATACCCAAAGGCTTTTCTAAAGGGTTCAAGGGACATTATAGATCCATTGTGCAGATGGAGTAACTGAGGCCCAGAGAGGATGTGACTTGCCCATCTTTTAAGCTCTGTCCTCCAGCAGGATGGCTTAGGGGGTGTATAAAGCTTAGGCTTCTTCCCAGGGGAGGAATACTTCCACGGGCAGCCCCCTTCCAAGTTCCAAGTGACAGGGGCCTTAAAGTTGACTCTGTTCCCTAAGGAGAGGGCCAGAGAACGTGGCCAGCCCCCAACCCTGGCTCCCCTGGTCCTGTTGTGTCTCCTGCCCTGACCCCACTATCAGACATGTATGTTGCCCTGTGTGTGCATGTAGGGGCTTCCTCCACCACCCTACCTAATCCTCAAGATGACCTAGCTGGCTGAGGCAGGAGCCTCATGCCCCAGGGCTCCCTTTGGTACATAGAGACCCCATTTCTAGTACCTCTTGGCAAGGGCCCCTGACCAAGTTCTAGTGTCTAGAGGAGTGTGGGCTCAGTAAAGTCTTTGTCCAGACTATGGAAGGGTAAGGGCTGGGGCTAGAGGTAGCCATCTATAAAATAGGAGAATGAGAGCCAAATGGACCGTTAGGACAGGTCAGGGATACTGACTTGCAGGAGGTCAGCAAGGTGAGGAACTCGGGCTTTCAAGAGGTTTGGACCTGCATCCTTCCAGGCTGTGTGGCTTGGGCAGGTTCCTCAGCTTTTCTGAGATACTTTCCTCATCTGTTAAATGGGATGATCACGTAGGCCACTCAGAGTGCTGTGGTGAGGCACAAGGTGGTAGAATCACTTGAGGTGTCTGGCCTTGGCACCAGGCCGGGTGGGAGAACAGGGAGCCAGTGGGACTGTGCTGGTGCCAGGGCCTGAGAAAGCCCACAGGGTTTTGGAAGGGAATCTGGTGCATGTGGTTGGACCGAAGAACTGGAGGACACGAGAGGAGGTGATACTTGTGGGGCACCCAGGGGCCAACAGCTTGCAGCCCAGAGCCCTGGGGCCCTCTAGGGGGAGTCATTCCATACAGCATCACTCCCAGATTTGTTTAGCACGTTCCCTCAGGACGTTCCCACGACCCAAATGGGACCTGCAGTTAATTGTGTAGGCCTCACCTGATAGTTGTTCAGAATAAAAGTGACCATCATGGACAGGCTGAGCTGGGCACTTTGCATCCCACAGCACTCTGATGTGGTCTGTACTGAATTTCTTCAAGGTCTGACTTGGAGGCTTGGGTTTAAGCAGGCCATACCTATTCCCTGAGCATCCTGTGTAAGCTGGGTATAGGGTCAGAAGGGAGAAGCTTCTTCAACCCACCTTCTCTCCACGAAGCTCTATGGTACTGCCTTCCAGCTCGTTAGACCATTGGCTGAGTGTTCAGGGCTCTCTGCACAGACTGTTAAACACTCCTGTGAGTGTATCTGTCCATAGGTGCCATATATAGCACCCTAGACTGGGAGCTCCTTGAGGGTGGGGTCCATGGCATCTCTCTGTATCCCATGCCTAGCACAGAGTTAGCTCTAAATAGGATAGGGCTGTTTTCCTATTTTGTAGGCAGACAAGGCTCTGTGAGGACGTTGCTCAGCCAAGGTGAACACAGCCTTTTGAGGGGCAGAGCTAACCTGGCCCAGGTGGGTGTGGGGCTGCTGGTGCCCTCCTGGGGACCTTGTGTGGGCCTCAGTACCTTCCCTGACTTCCCTGGGGCCTGCAGCTCCTGATCCACTTGGCGGGCAGTGTTCCCAGTATCCAGGCTTAAGCCCTGTGCTCCCGAGAGTGGGGAGTGAGGAGTTCTGGCATCAGAGTGTCAGAGGGCAGATCTTAATCTCTCCAAGCCTCAGTTTCTTCATCTGTGAAATGGGGATCTTGGTACTTCTGCCTGGTAGAGCTTGGGGATGGGGGAGTGGTTACAAGAAATAATGCATGTGTTCTTAGCTCCATGCCTCTTTAAGTGTTCCGCCATGGTTATTATTATTGTTGACACTGTTATTGTGTTATCATTACATTATTATTCACGCTCTCGGGGCCCCAGCGGCTGCAGTGGCTTTGGGCCTGGACACAGAGCTCTCGTCTGCAGAGAAGGAGTTACAGTTTCTAATTAGTGCCCTAAGGAGAGGGCCTAGGTTTTTATTTTTTCTGGAGGATCCCACCTGCCCAAGGCTTCCCCAGCCCCTGTCATACCCTCCCCAGCCTCAGGTAGGGGGCCTGGCTCCAGGCAAAAGCCTCCCCAAATTTCCCCTGCCACTCCCCCCGCCTCGCAGACCTCTGGGGCCATGAATCATTTATGAGGCAAAAATGAAACCAATTAAGGACAAACTTTGAAAGCCTCTAATTGCTGCGCCTGGTGGCACCGAGGAATGAGGGGAGGCAGGCCTGCTCGGTGCGGAATCTCCTTGGCCCGGTCCTTCCCAGGCCGCCTGTCCCACAGCGTCTCAGGGCGCCGCGTCCTCCCGGCTCCCCGCCGCCTCCCGGCCGGCCGCGGACGTGCCTGCGCGGCTCTGGCTGCTGCGTCTGCCGCCCCGGCGCCCGGCCGGGTCCCAGGCCGACTAATTAGGCCCGGCTCCCCTCCCCGCGCCGCCCGCTCCAGGCCCGAGGTGATGGCGGCTGTTCCTGCCGTTCTGGGGCCTGTGCCCCAGAGCTGGCCGCGTTTCTCGGGGCGGGAGCCAGCTCGGCTCGCCTGGCTTAACCCAGACGAGCCCAGGACGCCCTGTCCCTGAACTGGGAGGCTGGGGCTCCCCACGCCCCCACAGTGGGGTACCAGCGAGGGAAGGCTTCCGTCGGTGCTGGGGCACATGGTTGGACAGTGCCATTCAGTTTCAGGCAGAGCCGCTCTGCTCAGCACAGCAAGAGTGGAAGGAGCCGGAGCCGAGCCGGAGCTGGAGGGGGGTGTGTGTGTGTGGGGGGGGGGTGGCTGATGAGAGGGAAGCTGGGAGATGCAGGGCAAGGGGTAGGGCGGGGTACTGAGCTCCTGAAGTGTTGCAGCGGAACCCACCTCTTCCCCTCAGCTTTGTCAGGAACACAGTGACCTAATGCAGATTCCTTAGCCTTAGTTTCCCTGTTTGTAAATTATCAGGACTGACCAATCTTCTCCTGATTCGAGATTTGAGGAACTGGGCTTTATATCCCCTACTTCCCTCTCTTGTGAGCTCTGGGAGGGTGGAGGTCAGGGTCTGGAGTATGGACCAGCAGGGCCTGCCTCACTGCCATGAGCTCTGGGCACGGGTGACCAGCCTGCTCGCTGTGCTGAGGGCCAGGCAGGCCCTGGGCACTCAGGCACGTTGTTTGCTGAAACCAAATTTCTGTGCTTGTGTTTTTCCATAATTATATTAGCAGGTGGGATTTTTCCTCGGGGAGGCAGTGGGAGGGGGAGCGCCATGGCAGTGTCCCCGCCTGCTCTGAGCGTGAGCTCACACTCAGCTCTGCCCGCCCGCCTGTAATGATTTTTTAATTATGCAGCCAGTGCTCGGAATTGTTAATCCGCCTCCAGCCCAGCATCCCCTCTTGCAGCTCACACCCCAGCCCCTCACTGGTGTCCCCAGAGTGGTGGTGCCCAGCCGGGTGTCCATCACCGATGCTTAAAGTCCCCACCACAGTGGGAAAGAGGTTAGGCAGAGAGGGCCGCAGGGGTAACTCTGCTCCATGTGCATGTGACAGAACTTGGTGGTGGTGGGGCCTGTGGCTCTCTTTGTCCTCCTTCCCTCCTTTAGCCCCAGCATGGCTTGTACCATGGCTCCAGGATAGCTGTGGCTCTGGACAGGGACAGAGGAGGGATCAGTGCCCACCCCTGAGTGATTTGGCCACACCCATTTCAGAGACATTAGCCCCACTCTCCAGCCTTGTGTGACCCCAAGGACACACACAAGTATGATCTTTGTCTCTGTCACACACACAGTCACACTCTGCTTCCCCTCCAGACTCCCAGCTACACAAGCACAATAGCATGCTCTGTGTTTCTCACACACATAGCCACACCTGAGGGCCAGGGTGCCCTCAGGAGACCACATAGCTGCCTCCTGTGGCCTACAGTGCCCTGCCCCCACTCCCTTGCCTTCATACCTTCCACCCCCACCCCCTAACTGGGATGCACTCTGAGGCCTTCCTTCTCCCACCGGGTGCAGTGGCTGCCTGTTGTGGCTGGGCCTGCCTGGACATCCATCGACCTGGCCTGGGGGAGGTGGCGGGGGTGGGGGCTGTTCTGCAGCACCGTGGCGGCGGCTCCTCTCCAGGCGCCCAGCTGTGGCATCTGTCAAGGTCAGATAGCGACTCCGGAACCAGCCGGCTCGGCCCCATGGCCCCTCTCGCCTCATTATTTTTGTGTTCCGGGGCTGCGGCGACACCTCCCTCCTTCCTCCTCAGCCTCCTGCCTCATGCCTGCCTCCCCCACGCCTCTGCAGGGAGGGCCTGCGGTCTGGGGGCTTTTGTTTTCCAGTTTTTTCCACGCTCGGGCCAGGCAGGCTGGGTAAGACGCTGGTCAGAGCTGTTAAGTCTTGAACAACAGGCAAGGAAGGTGCCTCCCTCGTGACTGGGACAGGCTTTCGGCTAGTGGAACCCTGGGTTGGTTTCTCAGGGGGACAAACTGAACGTGGGTGGAACCCAACCCCCACCAAAGCTCAAGCACACCTGTGCGTAGCTTCCTGTTTCCATAGGGGCCCCAGCACCTGGCACCAGTTCCTGTCTGCACCATCCCCATTCCAGTCAGGCCCCACATTCACATCTCAGAACCCCTAGAGGCCCTGATACAATTCCGTGTGTGCACATGCACACAAACACACTGGTATACACACGGCGGCAGTGTGTTGACACTCGTGGGCCAGAAGAACCCACAAACATCTACCCGCCACATAAACCACTATACTGTACACACATGCACACTGAAGCGTATGCTCACATCCACAGATGTAGATAACACACACTCTACTTGTATACACAAGGAGGTAACACGGTCACAGACATTCACCTGCACTGGTTTATAAGCCTCATGTACACATCAGTGTTCACACCCACAGAGTGACATCTTGAGTCTGTGCACTCACACCTGGGCACACCCGGAGTCCCCAGACACACACACTCATGCGCACAGCACACGCAGCATCTGACACACCTCCCAGGTGGATACATGCAGATATCCTGGTCCATAGTGCTGCTCTTCACGATACGCACTCCAGCCAGAGCTCACTCCCTGGGGCCCAGTGTTCCTTGAGCACATTTATACCACCCAGGAGGCATTTGTCCCTGAAATGCTGAAGTGAGCTTGAGGCCTCCCCCTTGATGTGCTCTGTGTGTCGAGGGAGCCCCTGGAGAGTGGGAAATGGTGGTTGACAGATGGACTGTCCTACCAGCCTGGTCAGCCTCTTTATGTAGACCAACCTGGGCCCAAGAACACCAAGATGGAGTGTGACGGGGGCGGGTCCCGGGTTCACATGGTGAACTTGGTGGCTTCTGGCAGAGAGGGCGGTCTCGGGTGGGATGGCCTCTCAGGTTCTGTTTCTGGGTCCCTGGCCACCACCAGCCCCCAGTTAGGGTGTGTAAGTGTTGGGGGAATGAGATGTGGGCAGACTCCAGGCCCCCCAGAGTCTCTGGGGTAGTCCTGGCGATCCACTCACTTCCTCCGCCAGCTGTGGACTGCTGTGACCACCCTTGAGAGGGGGAGGTAGCTGGAGGTTTAGCAGTGACAGGGCCCCCACCCCCCAGGAAACTCAAAACCCTGGGCCAGCCGCGGGTGGCGGGTTGGGGCAGGCACAAAGAGGGCCTCTGTGCGGCCCGGCTGGGCTGCCCACAGGATTCTGGGGGAGGAGGCAGGAGCCGGTTTCCGTCCCATTCTGCTTCCTGCGGAGGCCGCCGGAATGCCCGGAGCTCTGGCCTAGCCTGGCCCGTCCGGCCCACCCGCAGCCCCTTCCCCTGTCTTTTCCTGGGCCTTAGGGTACAGCTGCAGAGTTCTCAGCAACAGTGCCTTCACATGTTTGCCCAGAGCCTGAGAGCCATCCCCCAGAACCCATGGGAAACCTAGGGGGTTCCCCTAGGCTGGGCTGAACTGGACCTCATCCTCCAGCCATAATCCCTCCTTCCATGTCCCTCAGAGCCCTTGGCCAGTGTTGGAGAGCCAGGCCTTGGGGTCACACAGACCTGGTTTCCAAATCCTGGCTTTGCCACTTACTGACTTTGTGACCTTAGACAGGTGACTTTACTTCCCTGAGTCTCACCCTGTAAATGGGTGACAATACTAGTTAAAGAGTTACAGAAAGAATTCAGTGAGAAAATGTGTGTAAAATGCTTAGCACAGTACCTGGTAGAGTGAGTGTGCGTTATTAGGGTCTGCTATTACGTCTTCTGGGGAGATAGGACTGGGAAGGAGCTAGATGCTCCTCTCCCAAATAGGTCTTATATGTGGGGCTTTTTCTCAACCCGATGACCTATTCAAAACCCTTCTCTCCAGTCTTTAGTTTCCCTATTTGCAAATCACATCACAGGCAGATTCAAGTTCTCTGGGATTTAGAGGATGGGAGGGTGTCACTATCTAGAGTCTTTTGTCTGTGTCTCTCTACCTTTTTCCTCGTGGGCCCCTCAGGGATAGTGACTTTTTACAGTTTGGGGTGAGGAGTAAGATCCATTCTCCATTTTACAGATGGGAAACTGAGGCTCAGTGTAGGCGAGAGGTTTGGTCAAGTCAACAGGAAGAGACAGGATGGAGCCAGAAACCTAGACTTTAGGACTCTCATCCCCTACATGGTCCTGTTAACACCCTTGCTCCCCACACACAAGCCCTGGAAAGATAGATCCCCCTCCTCTAATTCCTTGGCCCACTTATGTTGAGGTAGCCTTCCTCGGCTTACCCAGCGGGAGGGAGATCCTGAGTGAGTGAGTAGGTGGGCTCTGATCCCAGGTCGGTGTCAGCTTGGTCATTACTTTGGGAAACGTTAGTCTAGATCCAGAGGGTCCCAAATGGAGAGGGCATTGCTTTCTCTACATCACAACTCTTTACTGAACTGCCCGCTCTAAATGGGGCAATAATCATCTTCCTTCAGAAGGTGTGTAGGAAGATTCAGTGAGACAAGGAATACAGTGTCTGGCACACAGGAAGTCCTCCTTCCTTAACATATTAGCTATTACCCTCCTGGTTCCATGTGATAGACAGAGAAACAGACTCAGAGGCCTTATGCCAAGGTCACACAGAGAGGAAGGACTCTTCTGATCCTTTTGCTCTTCTAGGGAGGGAACCTGGCCTGACAGAGGTACCTGGTAAGGGAGGCTTTGTCTTTATCTGAAGTGTCCCAGATCACTCCCTAGAGCTGCAGGTCAGGGCACACTGTCTGCCTGGGGCCTCAGTGTTCCTGTCCATGAAATGGGCTGACCCCCTCCTCCCGCTGTTTTTTGAGAGCTCTGTAAAGGAGAGTAGAGTACCGTGTACTCCTGGGGTCTCCTTTAGCATGTTTCATTCTTCAGGTAATGGGGTTTGTGCCTGCCCTAGGTGAAGGGGTCTAAGAGGGTCAGGGGTGCGGAGTCAGGGAAACAGAACTGTAGCCCCCTGCTGTCTTTGGTAGTTGGTCTTGGGGGGTTATTAGTCCTGAGGAAATTCTAGTAGTACTGAGGGCATGTTCTACCCCAGGCCATCTGCTGGGTGTTAGCAGTGGTTAGTGTGTGCTCGAATGTGTGTTCACCTATAGCTGGATGGGTGCCCTGTGCTCTCTAGCGAGGGCTGCATTTCTCCCAGCCTCCAAGACCACTGTCTCCATGTGCATCTTCTTGGGCCCGAGTGGGGTTTTTTTTCCCCTCTGGAAACTCCCTAGGCTGAATCATGGAAATCAGAGACGCCACCCCCAATCCCGCCCCCCCCCCCCCAACATGGCTTGCTCAGCTCATCTAAATTCAACCACCATAGCCTGTGGTCTGTTCTCTTCACCACTACTGCTTTGCCCACCATCAGTCTGTCCATCTCACCTCCCCTGGAGGCCAAGAAGACCAGCTCCAAAGTTGGTGGAGAGGACATGAAGAGGGTGTAGCAGGGATGTCAGGAGTGCACATGGAAGTGTGGGGAAGAATGTGAAGAGCCAGAGTGTGCAGGTCTGCAAAGCTGGCCTGTCCAGACGATGGCGGAATGGTGGGCCCTACTGGGCCGGTGCCTCCGGGTCCTGAAGGCCCCTCTGGAATGCAGCCTCCTCCAAGAAGCCTTCTGTCAGCAGGTAGGACGGCTGGGACTCTATTCTAGCCAGCAAAGGAGCAAGAGAGGATTGGCGCCTTGCCCTCAGACTTTGCCCTTGGCAGTGGTGGTGGTGGCGCAACTCTGTAAATTTATTAAAAATCATTGAATTGTACACTAATAAATGGGTGAATTTTATTGTTTATAAACTATGCGGGGCACCTGGGTGGCTCAGTCGTTTGAGCATCCAGATCTTGATTTCAGCTCAGGTCATGATCTCACAGTTCAATGGTTCGAGTCCCAAGTCAGGTTCCATGCTAACAGATCGGAGCCTTCTTGGGATTCTCTCCCTCTCTTTCTCTCTGTCTTTCGGTCTCTCTCTCTCAAAATAAATACACTTAAAAAAAAAAAAAAAAAAAAAAAGGAAAGAAAGAAAGAAACTATACCTCAGTAAAGCTGTTAAAAAAAAAATCCTACCCTTGGCCTCAGCGCCCTGCCCAGTTGGGACTCGGCCAACCTCCCGACCATACCTCGCACCCTCTTCCTTATTTCTTTTTTTTTTTTTTGAAGCAAACTCTACCCCCCAACAGGGGGATCAAACTCACGACCCTGAGATCAAGAGTCATATGCTGTACCACATGCTCTACCGACGAGCCAGGGACCCTTCTTCCCCTTTTCTTAAGAACTGTTTTCCGGCTCATGTCTCCTTTGGTAACCTCCCCTTGTCTTTAGCTCACAGGCTAGCAGTTCCTTCCTCCAGAAAGGCCTCCAGTGCTCCACTTGGTTGCCTTCCTGCTCTCATTTCATATTGGTTCATGTGACCACTGGCCAAGCTCCTGTGTACTCCTCCAGGGCCGTGCTGGGTCTGTATCCTGCACTGTTTCCCCAGTACCACAGGGCATGGGGCCGCTTTTGGGTAAATGGTAGTGGGATGTGTGCATGTCTCTGTGTAGACAGCGTCATGCCTCCCCCCCAGTGCCCCTTCCCCCATTGCGGTCTGGCCCAAAGGCCTCAGGACAGAACCCTGCTGGGGATGAATCCTGGCTCACCTGGGGCTCAGGGTGGAGGGAGGGCATTACCATCACCTCTGGTGATTTCATTGCCAGCTGGCATTATGAGGTCAGTAGCCCAGGATTCCAGGTTCCTGCCTGGGCATCTCCAAGCCCCCCAGGTGAAGACACGACACTGGGGTCTGTGACAACTCATCCCCACAACCACGTAGAGGTGACAGGCATGGTAACAGCCCTGGAGGGTGGAGGCGGCCTTGGGATTGCTGGGTCACCTTGCCCTGGGCTACTTTGTCAGTTGCACAGGTAGAGAGCAAAGGTAATCCCAGAGCAGGGTGACTAACACTTAGGTTCTGGGTTCAAATTCTAACGGTCCTGGGTACCAGCTGCTTGACCTTGGCCTGACAGCTTGAACCTCTTTGAGCCTCAATTTCTTCATCTCTCAAATTAATTATTTCTGTTTTGCTGGCCGCTGACTTCTGGGAGGAGTCAAGGAAGGAGAGCAGACATGTAAAGCATAAGAGTGCAGGGACTGGTACACAGTAGGTGCTCAATAAATGCTACCTGATAGAGTTAGTTAAGAGACCCTGGGTGTCACTTGTTGCTGGGAGCTAGTTGAAGTGGGGTGGGTCTCTGTCTTCTGGTGCTGGCTAGGGCCTGAGAGTAGAGGCAGGGGGCGGTCCCAGTGGCAGGAGAGTGGCCCCAGCTTTGACTTCCTCTCTTCCCAGTTTTGCCAGTAAGCCAGAGCCCATAGGAGGTTGGGCCACAAGGCCAGGCCCTGAGGCCAAGAACCCATTGACCCTCAGCCCTCCTTCCTATCTATCTCTGCTTCCCTGGGCCCTGGGCCCTGGGCCAGAGTGGGCTGGGGACCACCCACCCCCGCCTCCCTTTCAGAGCTGTGGGCATATCCAACTGCTTTCTCTTGGTCCTCAGGTCCTCGAGTGTAGGATTCTCTCCCTCAGGGCTGTTTCTGTGTCTGTCAGACCCTCAAGTCTTTCCAAAGCTGGACTAAGAGCCTTGGATCTCTCTGAGCCCAGGTCCATCCATTTTCTGCTTCCCATGAAGCTCTCTTTTCTAACCTTGACCCTTTGCCCTGTCCTCTCCAAGTCCCCCTTTCTCTGACCCGCCCCTCAAGTTGTCTGTCTCATGATCCTCCCGTCGCACCTGTCTCTGTTCTTCTGCCCCCATGTCCCCCTCTGCCCCCCAGCTCTCCATGACGGGTTACCCCCCCACACCCCCTCATCCCCCTCCCTCTGGGCTCTGTCCCCACCCGTCAGCCCCTGGTCCCAGCTCCCGGCCGGCCCGGCTCCTGCATGGACAAAGGGGTCCTTTGTGGGCTGACCGCGGCTGGCGGGGCGGCGGGGCGCTGGCTCCGCATTGCTGATGAAACGGAGCCCTTTGTTGTCCCTCCTCAGGCGCAGTATTTCTTTTTGGGGGCTGGATGCGTTCCTGGCAGGGCCGATGATGGATGCGCCCGCCGCCGCCCGCCTGCCCGCCAGCTTTCCCTCCCGCTCATTCCCGCTCCGCTTCAACGCAGCCCCAGCTCCTCCCCTGCTGCCTGGGCACTGCCAGGCCCTTCGTAGCCTGGGAGGGGGTTGCCGTGTGCCTTGCAGTAAAGGACTAGGGCCTGGGAGAAGGTCTTAAGTCCTCCCCTTCCGTGAATAGGGCAAACAAGCCCTGTGGTCATTGGTCCACTGGGACCAGGGCATCAGCTTTTCCCAGGGTCTAAAGGAGAAGATGAGCCAGGTATAGGGGCAGATTTGGAACAAGCTTAGGGACCAGGCCTTGGGGACTAACTAGATGTTGGTATCTACCCACTCCAGGGTTTGGGGACAGAATTACCTGTGTGCCAGTCCCCCTTCTGTACTCCCCACCTTCAGTTTCTGTGGCTGACACATCAGTGTTCTGCCTGCAGCACCTGTTTGATGACATATCACGTCGTCTGCTCCATAGCTCAGCATGTCCCAGGACATGGGGGGCTGGGAGAGGGTAATCCCTGAGGAAGGACAGAAAAATGAAAGATCAGAGAAATTCAGAGAAAGGGCCAGAGATGAACAGAACATGAGGTTTTGTTCCTACCACGAGACTCAGGATGGAGACAAAAGCAGAGAGACTCAGCCAGAGCACCAGCCCTGAACGCAGGCCCGTGTTGGAGGGAGCTGACTTCTAATTGACCTGCCCGCCCTGTACACAGAGCCAGATCCTGAAGCTGGGAGGAGGGAGGGAGGGAGTAGAGCAAGAGCAGCGTTAATGCAGCTATCGATTTCTGCCACCAGCCAGCAGGCCGCAGAGGCGGGGACACACAGGGGGGCTAGGGCGCAGACTGCTCCCCTCCCCACCTCTCCAACCCAAGGGCTCCTACCTTCTTCTGTCTTCTCCCCTCACCATGTCTGGGGCTGCTGGAGCTTGCTCCGGAGCAGGGTAGTTGAGCTCAGATGGGCAGGGGCAGTTAATTTGGGGTGACAGTCTCTAGCCCTGATCTCACTGGCCCTGGTCTCCAGCACCTAGCCAGGTGTCACTGATGCCCAGAGGGGTACTGATTTCTGAGGGGGGACCTGAGGAGCCAGCCTGGGTTTAGCCCTCAGGAGGTGTGACAGAGCACAGCTATCCTTGGGCATACATCATCCCCTTCCTCTTACTACAACTCTGATCTCTGTGGTACCCCCAGCCCAGCCTGGACACCTTGCCAGGCCCTCCTGGGTTTGTCCTGGTAGAATGTGCCAGCTTGCCCAGCTCTTCCTTACCACCCATCTACCTTCACTAGGAAGGAGCGTTCGTGGGCCAGTGCTCTCTGGGGAGAGGCAGGGAGCGTCTGGCTGTCTGCTGACGCCTGCCATTTTCGACTCACTCAGGAGCCAGAGCTTTTCCCTTTCCTATACGGACTCCTCCTTGTGGCCACTCCTTAGCAGCCCTGCCTGCTCAGGGCCTCAATTTCCCCCTGTGTAAGTGCAGAGGGTTGGACTAAATGACCTCCCGGGACCAGGACCGGCTGAGTCCTGTGACTGGGGGATGGTGGGGTTGCCTGGGGACAAAGATGTATGTGTGCCGGCCCCAATCCTAGGGCGGGACAGGCCCAGCCAGATGTGCGCCTCCCCCTTGAGCCGCCAGCTGCTCAGGCTGGGCCCTCTCCTCCCGCCCTTCTCCCAGGGGTTGCTGGGCCACGGCAGGCAGGCAGGCAGGCAGGCAGGCAGGGAAGGGATGCGAGAGAGCCAGGACTGATGAGGAAACGGCCGCTCCATTCCTTCTGGACAGTTCCTCCCAGACCCAAGGAGCCTAGCTGCTCGCTCATAAGCCTTAGCCCTGGGGCCTAAGCAGAGCAGGCTCTGTCCTAGAAAGGGGCACCTCTGAAATATGGATGTGGCCCAAGAACAGGCTCTGCTCCCTGGAGGGTCGCACCCACTCGTCCCAGCCTGCACCAGCCAGAGGCCCTTCCTGCCCACAGCCTACCCCAGCTCTGAGCTCTCACTGGGACCTCATCCCAGACCCATCTGGGAGCCAGGCTGGAGCACAGCAGGAAGGCCTGAGTAGAGACAAGAGTGGGGTCTGAGGTAATGATGACTGTGGTTTGAGAGTGAGGAGGAATCGTGTGTTTGATATGTACACAGTGTGTCCCCGCATTCTTACAAGAGAAGGATTGTCCTCTGGCACAGTGCTGCCTGCCCTCTAGCAAGAGGATACATGCTCCTTGAAATAAGGATCCTGTGCGCTATTTGGTAACCCCTATTAGAGTCACTTTACTTTCCCTGCAGGACTTGTCAGAGCGTTGAGATAGATAATCAGTATGTATTAGGAGTTGCCAAATGAGGGCCTAGGAGCAGCTTCCCAGATTTCTGGTCTATACGTTCAAGCTTTGCAGAGGCTGTTCCAACCCCTCTTTGTAGATGGGTCACAGAAGGAAGATGAGGAAGCAGAAGGTGACTCTATAACCATCTGAGGTTCATAAACATCTCTAGCTCTTCCCTACTACCCCAGCCCAGGAAGAAGTGGCTGCAGATCTAGGCTGTACGGATTCAGGCTGGGCTTCCACCATGACGCTCATTAACTGTAGATCCCTGCTCAGTTCTAAACCTTATGTAAAACGGAGTATTCCTAGCTACTACTTCAAAGGGTGCTTGTGAGTCTGAACTGAAGTAGTACAAATAAAAAATACCTAACCACGTTGGGTCTGGCACTTAAATAAATGCCCAGTGGGGCTTGTGGTTGTTACTACATGGGGGTACAGTTGTTGGTAGTGGTGGTGACGTTGGGAAAGGAAGTGTTTACTGCTGCCCTGACCCTATACTCTTTTGTCCCGATAGAGTGAAGATCCTTCCACGTGGACACCTGACCATGTGCCTGCCCTGAGCAGCAGGGCCCCCCAGCCATCTCTGTTGTGGGCAGCAGGGCCCGGTGCTCGTCTGTGGAACCCCCGCAGTTGGCAGGCCCCCCCCAGCAGCGGGCTCTGGGCCTCGGCCCCACCATGTCGAGCCTCGGCAGTAGCCCCCAGGACAGCGGTGGCAGCAGCAGCAGCAACAGCAATGGCAGCGGGAGCAGCGGCCCCAAGGCAGGAGTGGCTGACAAGAGCGCGGCGGTGGCCACTGCCACCCCAGCCTCGGTGGCGGATGATGCACCACCCCCAGAACGTCGGAACAAGAGCGGCATCATCAGTGAACCCCTCAACAAGAGTCTGCGCCGCTCCCGCCCTCTCTCCCACTACTCTTCCTTTGGGGGCAGTGGTGGCAGCGGCGGTGGTGGCAGCATGATGGGCAGTGAGTCTGCTGAAAAGGCTGCTGCCGCTGCGGCTGCCGCCTCCCTGTTGGCCAATGGGCATGACCTGGCGGCAGCCATGGCTGTGGACAAAAGCAACCCTACCTCAAAGCACAAAAGTGGTGCTGTGGCCAGCCTGCTGAGCAAGGCAGAGCGGGCCACGGAGCTGGCAGCCGAGGGACAGCTGACGCTGCAGCAATTCGCGCAGTCCACGGAGATGCTGAAGCGCGTGGTGCAGGAGCACCTTCCGCTGATGAGCGAGGCGGGTGCTGGCCTGCCCGATATGGAGGCCGTGGCGGGCGCCGAAGCCCTCAATGGCCAGTCCGACTTCCCCTACCTGGGCGCCTTCCCCATCAACCCGGGCCTCTTCATCATGACCCCGGCGGGCGTGTTCCTGGCCGAGAGTGCGCTGCACATGGCCGGCCTTGCCGAGTACCCCATGCAGGGAGAGCTGGCCTCGGCCATCAGCTCGGGCAAGAAGAAGCGGAAACGCTGCGGCATGTGCGCGCCCTGCCGACGGCGCATCAACTGCGAGCAGTGCAGCAGTTGTAGGAACCGAAAGACTGGCCATCAGATTTGCAAATTCAGAAAATGTGAGGAACTCAAAAAGAAGCCTTCCGCTGCTCTGGAGGTAACGGCGCCTTAGAGGGAGGTGTGTGGGCTCTTGTGTCTGTCTGGCAGTCCAAACCCACCCCCCAGCCCCCCAAACCCACTTTTCCTACCTGGGCGAGTGGGGGCTGCTCAGCCAGTCCCTGGGCTCTCGGGGTCTAGAGCAGGCTCCCAGACACCAGTTCACTGCCCAAAAAAGTCAGAGCCACATCCTGAGATCTCATTAGGTTGTAGTTTGCAAGGCCAGCATAAAGTTCCAGGAGGGGGCCTAGCACTTCCCAGCCAGGCCCGGGGATCCTGAACCCCCTCCTGGAGTTTTGGGCCAACTACTGATGTTCCCATATAGGTCCTAAGTTGCTGACTTTCAGACATATTCTAACGTTTCCAGTCCATAACCTAGGATGCTGGGGGCTCTTCCTTGTCCTACTTGAGGGGTTCTCTCCTGTGGACCATGTGGCTTTGAGGGGTAAGCCCTTCACTTGCCCCTTCAGAGCCTGGCCTTTCCCCTAAGGCCACCCAAGGATAGAGCGGCCCCAGTGCTCACTGCCCTGCTCTAAGGCCTGGAAGAACCCTGCGTCTAGACATCCAGTTGACAGATTTGGGGTTTCTTGGGGCCCCAAGGTCAGTCTGGCTACACAGGTAATCGCCACGGGTCCTACGGGCCTGGAGTGAGGGGGTTGCTGTGATCTTGGGGTATAGGCAAGGCCTGTCCACCATGGGATGATCGGCTTAGAGCAGGCAGAAGGGTTCCCAAGCTGCTTTCTTTCTCTCCACCCTCGTGGCAGAGCTTGTCCCTGTGCCCCCAGCCGTGGCAGCCTAGCTGTGGTGCCAGGCCTGGGTACAAAAGCATCTTTTCAGCCTGCTGTCCTGGCCCCGGCCCCGCCCCTCTATGAGTGGGCTGGACGCAAATGTTCAGAATGGTTGGAAAACAATAATGGCATCCCAGCCATGGCTACTCCCCACCCCCAAGCCCCAAACCTCATATATCTGCTCTCCTGCCCAGAGAATACACCTCTATGCACACAGAGGCACTCACCTCTCATCTAGTGTAGACACACACATGCGCGCACAAGCGCACACACGGCCCTGCCCAGTACCCAGTCTTACTGTAGGTGTACAGCAAATCCCCTTCCTCCCCACCACACCTCCGGACACACTACACACCGTGGCATCGCTTGAGACACACATCCGTATGCTTACATGCTCCCTCGACAGAAACATGCACACAGCCCCAGATGCACCACAGCCACTCGGCGCTTGTAGCCTCTGGACCAGGGGAATGGGTCTTCCTGTTTGGAAGGAGGGTTCCTGGACACAGTGGCTCAGGGGGCCTCAGGGTGCTCCGGGCCCTCCAGCGGCCCAGCGGGTCAAGGCTTCTTCTCTGGCCTGGTCAGGATGGCAGGAACTCCACGGGGTGGCTGCCTTTACTCCATGCCCGTCCCTCCGCCATGAGGCCGTCCACGGGGGAGCGTCTTTGCATCAGGCCCCGCCGGACCCTGACTGAACTCTCTCCTTGTTTTTGTCTCCCGCCCCCGCCAGAAGGTGATGCTTCCGACGGGAGCCGCCTTCCGGTGGTTTCAGTGACGGCGGCGGGAACCCAAAGCTGCCCTCTCCGTGCAATGTCACTGCTCGTGTGGTCTCCGGCAAGGGATTCGGGCGAAGACAAACGGATGCACCCGTCTTTAGAACCAAAAATATTCTCTCACAGATTTCATTCCTGTTTTTATATATATATTTTTTGTTGTCGTTTTAACATCTCCACGTCCCTAGTATAAAAAGAAAAAGGAAAAAAATTTTAACTGCTTTTTCGGAAGAACAACAACAAAAAAGAGGTAGAGACGAATCTATAAAGTACCGAGACTTCCTGGGCAAAGAATGGACAATCAGTTTCCTTCCTGTGTCGATGTCGATGTTGTCTGTGCAGGAGATGCAGTTTTTGTGTAGAGAATGTAAATTTTCTGTAACCTTTTGAAATCTAGTTACTAATAAGCACTACTGTAATTTAGCACAGTTTAACTCCACCCTCATTTAAACTTCCTTTGATTCTTTCCGACCATGAAATAGTGCATAGTTTGCCTGGAGAATCCACTCACGTTTATAAAGAGAATGTGGATGGCGCCGCGTCGAGAAGCCCCTCTATCCATCCACACGTGCAGAGTGCAGAGCTGCGGCGAGGAGCTCACAGAGGGGGAGGGAGCAGCCCACCCACCCCTGGGCCCAGGCCAGCCATGCTGCACTCGCGGTACCCAGAATGGGATTCCCCCCTACCCCGACGATGATGATTTTGCAAAAATGAAAGTTCTGTTCCTTTATCCATTGAGATCTGGGGAGCCCGTGTCTCAATATTTCCGATCCTGGCTACTTCCCTTAGAGAAAATAAGTCCTTTTTTTCTGGCCTCGCTGATAGCAACAGAAGAAAGGGCTTCTTTGCGTGGCCCCCTGCTGGTGGGTGTGGGTGCCTGGGGGGCCCCCTTGCCCACGGCCAGCTTCCTGCTGATGAACATGCTGTTTGTATTGTTTTAGGAAACCAGGCTGTTTTGTGAATAAAACGAATGCATGTTTGTGTCACGAAGCACCGATGGCTTCTTGCTCTCCGGTTTGGGGGGCTGGCTTGGGGGCTGTTGGTGGGCAGGGGTTGTCTGGAGCCACCTTGAAAAGAAAGAAGGATGGCTTGGGGACATTTAGAGTGGGGATCTCTTGGGTACTGAGGCCCTGTGGTACCTGAAGGGGGTCAAGCAGGAGCAGCCGGCCTGGCTGACGTGGTGAAAGTGCTGTTAAAGTGACTGGTACTGGAACATCTCGTCTGCCCGGTTGTACCCCCCTGCCTCAGAACCCGGACCTCCGGGGACCTTCACTCACTTGGGGCCACCATCTCTATTTACCTAAGGTTGTCGGGGCCTGATCAGTGCAGAGCAGCCCGCAGTACTGGAGGAAGGGCCCAAGCTGCCTGTTCGGTTTCTTTCTTGCAGGGGTCTACTGCTCCCCCAACCGCTGCGGTGACACCCCAGGGAGCAGGTTTAGCCCAGGTTTGTGGGGACCTGGCTGTGCCCAGAATGCATGCAGAAACCTCCCTACCCCCACATACCCCTCTTCAGGCCTGAGGGCTGGCTGCTGGACTGGGGCCTGGGGGGATCCTTGGCTTTGGTTCTTGTACGACTTTCTCCACCCCCAGAAAATGTGTTGGCGCAAGGTTGTCCGCGACCTCAGAGGCCAGATGTCTGGGGAAATCACCACATAGCCACATGGTCTACGCCAAGGCAGCCTGAACAGGAAGGAGTGACAGCTGCATGGCCCCCACCCCTGCATATCACAGAGGCCGGCCTGCAGGATGAGACCTATCATCCACCTGACGTGGAGGCCTTCTTCCCACCCAGCTGCTTTGAGCCTGGCTGAGATGGAGGCTAGACTTGAGGAAGGACTTCCTGACAATGTCGGGGCCTCGCTTCAGGTGGGTGAGGGCTTTCAGGACGAGGGAAGGGGCAACTTCTGAAGCTGAGTGGGCAGCGAGCTGGGTGAGATGAGCTGCCTCTGCTATTGTTCCTGGGAAGAGAAAAAGCAGCTCATATTGGGTGGGGGCTCTGACCCCCAACCCCTTCCCAGTGTCACAAGCTCCCTTAGAGCACCAGGAGCTCAGCAGCCTGGCCTGGCACAGCAGGGGCAGGCGGGGGTGGTAGGAGGCAGCTTTCAACTCCAGCTCTGCCTGGGAAAAATTCCCTTTCATGTGGCTGCCTGTGATCTCTCCAGGCGGCTCTGCCGAAGGGGGGCGTCCAGCCGGGAGTAGGGGGAGGTGTT
Organism: Neofelis nebulosa; assembly: GCF_028018385.1. Lineage (NCBI taxonomy): Eukaryota > Metazoa > Chordata > Mammalia > Carnivora > Felidae > Neofelis > Neofelis nebulosa. The sequence goes on along the minus strand of NC_080782.1, from coordinate 124,482,867 downwards.
GTAACCAGGAGCACCCTCATCCCCTGCAGGAGGCAAACTGCAACACCTCCAGATCCTCGAGTGGGTGGGGAGGGTCCTCCTTGGGGGCATCAGGGTGGGAAGCCTGGCCAGCAGGGGGCACCCAGGCAGGACGCCCCCGCCTGCCCCCGCCCTGCTGCTGGCAGTACACAGGCCGCAGATGGCCTCGGCCAGCCCTCATTGGCATGCCTACAGGTGTGGGGTGGACGGCTCCAGTGCCAGCCCCGAGGGGGGTGCTGTGACTCAGCCAGGCTGTACCTTTTAGTGTGCCAACCCACAGCCCAGCCATGGCTCCTGGACCTACCCCTCAACACAGAGAAGCCCTAAGCTTGAAGCCCCTCACCTCTTCCACCTCTTCCAACTTGGGCCTTTGTGCTCTACTTGTGGAAATGGTGGGCCAGCCCCTCTGTCTGTTGGAGGCGTAGGCAGGGGTGGGGATGGCTGTGGGCTGAACGCAAACGCATGATGAGACCTCAGTTACCTCATCTGGGAAACGGGGACAATAATCATCTCCCCTCCATAAAGTTGCCTGAGGTTGAAATGAGATCACTCTAGGGAAGGGCCTGGCTCATCTTAAGGACTCGGTCAAATGGCAGCTGGTGTTGCTATTTTAAAGCTATTCACCTAAATCTCACCAAGATGTCCCCCACCTTCTGCCCAGGGTGTGGGTCCTCCCTAAAGCCCTAGCCACCTCACCTCCTGCCTCCCACTTCTCCCTGCCATGGGGTAGCTGCTGCCCCTTCCCGCGGGCTCCAGCCCTGGCCAAGCCCTGCTCCAGCATTGCCCATCTCTGCCCATTTCTGTCTGGCTCACTGTCTCCAAATCTCCATCTTGATGGTCTCTATTGGTTTCTGACTCTCTTCTCTGTCTCTGTCTTACCATCTTTCCACGTCTCTGAGTCTCCACGTGTCTCTCCCTGTATCTTGCACCTCTGTGTCTTCTGTTGCAGGCTCACCCCTGCTGCTCTCCCGCTGACAGGGAAGTACTTAGAGGGAGGCTCCCTGTGGAGCTGTATGTCCAATTCCCTTCCCTAGGGGTGCCCTCTGCTCCCCACTGCTACAGTTGGGAGCCTGACTTCCTGGTGACCTGGGAGTCTTCAGCCCATGCTCTCCTTTCCTCTACCTGGATGGCAGGGGTGTTTGGGGGTACACCCGAGGAAAGAGAGAAACCCAGACTCCGTGTAACCGTGTGTGTGAGTGTATGTGTGTGTGTGAAAGAGAGAAACAGACAGACAGACTTCAAGGCCCTGACAACCATGTGAGGCCTTGTGCAATAATGTGGATACATGTGACACGAAAATAGATCTGTGACAGTGTGTGGTAGGCTATGTGAGATCTCATATGGCCATGGGTGAACATATGACATCAGCAGCCACACTTTGGGGTATTTTGTGACATTGCATGTGTAATCCTGTGACACTGTACAATCCTGTAGCAGACCCAATGTGACACCAGGTTGTACGGCTCGATGTGTGACATTGGGCAATTCCATGTGTGACATCGGATATGCAACACTGATATTGCATGGCATGCATGACCCTGTTACAGACACTGGGTGATTCTATGTGGCTTGGGACATTGTGTCTGTGTAACCATCATGGGTGTGGCCCGAGACTGACACCAGGGATTCTATGTGAGTGTATGATGCCAGGTTGTGACCGTGCTGTGACCCTGTGACACCGCTTGCATGACCCTGGGCGTGTGCTCGTGACGTTGTGTGTCAGTGTGCACCTGTGATCCCCTCAGTGATGCTGACACTATATGCCATGTGTGGCTTTGTGTACAAGATTTCCTGGGTCTCCACCTTGACGGCGTGCAACTCTGAGGACAGAGCGGTGTCCCTGGCAGCCCCTCTTGCCCACAGCCGGGCCCTGAGGCCCAGTCTGAGTGGGGGAGCTGGTGTGGGGGCAGCAGGCGCAGTTCCCACGGCTGCCACAGCCCCTCTCCCGGCCCTACCACCAGTTTCAGCTCCACAAAATATCCTGGCAACCCCAACCTCTTTGTTCTTTGCGGCCGCCAAAGGCCTCTCCTCACCCCAGCCTGCCCAGCGCCTGCCAGGCACCCCCCTCCCCTCCACGGCAGCAGGGTTTGGCCTGATCTAGTCCCTTGGTGCCCTTATAACCACCCCCCATCCCCTCACTGAGGCCCCTGTCTCATGCCCTGTCAGCACTACAGACTGGACCTTTGACCCTCTGCTATGAGCTTGCTGCGGTCATGTTGTGCAGGAAGAAGGAAGCAGCACAGCTCTTGTAACGTACTAAGTGATTGTGGGCCAGGAGCTAGGTTCTCTGTATGGTTATTGCCCTTTGGTCCAAGGCTAGTTGGAGGCTGTCTTCAATCTAGAATGGTTTCAAGTTGTTGAGTAAGTTTTCTTCTTTGGCTTCAGAAAATCCTCAGGATAAGGATTACTACCTATTTTACTGACGAGAAACTGAAGCCCAGTGAGAGTGCATGATCTGTCCAAGTCACAGAGACAATGGTAGCAAGGGTCTTACTAGAACTCGGGCTTCTGGCCTCTAGCCCCTTGTACCAGCATGCTTTGGGAGGACCAGTTGCCTCCATGGAAGGGAAAGGGGACTTAGGAGTCTGAACACATGGGTCCTCTTCACTTCTTGGTCCCCACATATCAGTGTGTGTGCGTGTGTGTGTGTGCACGCTTGCCCTTGCTACATGACCTTGTCCAAACACCCTTGCTTCTCTGTTTCTAGGAAAGAAGGGCAACATAGCCAGGGATTGTGGGGTGGGGTAGGGCACTTGGCAGGGTGCTTTGCCAAGCAACAAGTTCACTTCACAGTGCCAAGACCCACAGTATTTCCAACAGGGACATGGGGCTGTTGGCCCGGGGATAGATTCTGACTTGGGCCCTTAGCCTCTATTCTCAGATTCGACTTAGCTCTGTGCAGTCACAAAGGGCGTAGTGATGGCCACTTGGCTCAGCTGCAGTCAAGGCTGCTTAGGCCTGACCTGATTGCAGCACCAGCTCCCACTCCCTCTCAGGTGCCAGAGATGGATGGATGGAGGTCATTGTGCAGCCTGCCTGGGCCCCCCACTGCCCACCCGTGGCCCTATGCTGACAGGCAATGCTGACAACAGCTAAGGTGGGGGAGGGACAGGCAGCCACCAGCATGTTAATAATACAGACCTTGGCCCGGGCACCCTGCCGGCAGGTAATGGGCACAGAGAGGCTCAGCTGCCCCCCAAGGTCACACAGCCCTGCAGGGAGTCCCATCCCCAGAGGTCCACATCTTCCCTGAGGGCCTCTTGAGGGCTCTTCTTGCCGCACAGAGCAGAGAGTGGCTGGGGAGGATGGAAGGGCTGCAAGAGGGTCCCCCCGAGGCCACCGACCGGGCTGCCAAAGCGGACACTTTCATCTCTCTTCGCCTGTCGACCTGCCATCCCTCAGCGGCATTAAATTCCCCTCCTGCCAGAGAACAAGGGCTGCTTCAGATTCCAGGCAGCAGGGCGTGAAGATAGGGCGGGCCCCGGGGGGAGGAGAGTGGGGTCCTCCAGGGCTCCAGGCCTGGGTGCAAAGTGCCTGAGCTGGGAGGGGGCGGCTGAATTTGGGGGCTCTGGGGGGCCAGCTAGTAGCTGGCCTTCTGATGCAGGTTTGTTTCCTGTTGCATTCTCCCTTCTAATGGATGCCTTCCTCTTCAGGTGCTACGTCCTCCAGAGCCTTTTTCACCCCAGCAGGCCAAGTGTAGTGTCCCTGCACCACCCCCACCAGTGTACTGATCACTCTAGGTGACATCACCTGGCTTCCGGGCTGTGGTCTACAGTTCAGGGAGGGTGGCATTAGCACCAGAAAACCTTCTGTAGGCTGAATAAATACATTATCTCCTCTTTCTGGGCATTTTTTCCTCTTGCAAATTTCCATCCCTAATTTGAGCGCTGTTCACAGGTGGGAGCGACTTACTAGAAAGAGCCCCCTTTCCCTAGCCCCCATAGAACATCCATACTCTGCAGATCTATGCTTGGTTAGAGGTACTAATGATATCCCCAGCCTCACTATGCATAGAACTTGTGGCCAGGCATTGGACCAATCCATTGCACTTACTAGCTCATTGAATCCTCACAATAATCCAAGAGGAGGGCATTTATCAGTCAGTCCATTTTATGGATGAGAAAGTTGAGGTTCAGAGAGGTAGAAGTGGAAAAACACACAAGGTCAACACAGCTGGGTTCCTCTGGTTTCAGAAGTTGTCGTTTAAACACCTGGTTATGCTTCAGGCTTTGGCTGGAAGGAGCCCCCTCCCACCCTCCACCCCACATGCTGCCTGTGATCATGCCCAGATGTGGGATTAGGGTCAAGCATTACTTCCTTAAACTTTTCTGCACTTTCTGACTCTGTGTTTTTTTCACTCTTTTTTGTTGCAATAGATGTATATTGCTTTTCAAATCAGAAAACCTAATAAAAGTTCTTTAACCAAATGTTCTTAAGCCCAGAAAGGTTTGGAAACAAAGAATACTGTGTGGAGTGAGGGTGGGGGATGAGAGGGTAGCCCAGGAACACTGCCCCCTCCCCTGGAATGACAGGGTTTGGGTATTTGGGGGGCCCAAAGTGGGTGCAGCCTGAATCCACTTGGGCTTCTGCCTCCATGGTGACTTCCCACCACTCTCCCAGCCCCTCACCCAGCTCTGAGGCCTGTCCAGGAGGGGGTACCGCATGTGGCTGAGTTTTAGCTCTGCTGCAGGAGGATCCATAGGCAGCTGCTGGGGTCCAGGGGGAGTGACTGCGAGGGTGAGGGCCAGAGAAGTGCCCGCCGTTGATAAGGCGACAGAGCCCTCGGGAGCCAGGATGCAGTGAAGCCATGGAAACGTGGCTGAGGTGTGAGGCTGGTTCAGCGCTTCCCTCAGGTGGCTGTCTCCCAGGCCTGGTGGGGGCCCAGCAAGACAGGCCTATTCACTCCCTGACCTCCTGAAGACTGGGCTTGGGCAGGCTGCTGGGCACGCTTGATGTCACCCCTGCCCACTTTCCCCAGGGCCAGGCTGGGATCAAGCATCGGGTCTGAGTGGGGAGAGCTGAGGACAGAGGCAAGGGTACTCTGAGTCCTCTGCCCCAAAGTCCCCTGACCCCATTCAGTAATCCCTCCCACTTTCTACTACCCAGTTCCTTTCCTATAAATATGTGTGCATTATTTACCTTAAGCATTTTGATAAATCATAATAGCAGAGACATCTGCTGTCAAAACTGCAAACTGCATTTGGGGCTCAGCTGGTGGCCGAGGGCTAGAGGCTGGGGGTGCAAGGGTTCTGATGGTCCAAGGGGGATAATATGGATGACCGCCCCCCACCCCCCGCAACTCCTCATCCAAGGAAGGGCCTTGAAGGAGCCCCAGACCCCATCCTTTGGGACTCCTCCTCACCAGCTGCTGACCATGAAACCTTCCCAAGGAGGCTATCCACACCCCCCCATCTGTGTTCCCTCCTTCTGCCTCCCTCTGCCTCAGAATTAATGCAGCCGTGACAGTGGCTGAGGAGTCCCCGGAGCGGAGATTAACTCCTGGGGCAGCGCAGGCGGGGTTGACCATGGGAGGCTGAGGAGTGGGGGCCTGATGCACAGTCCTCACGAGATTAATCGCCCTGCAGCCGGCTTCATCACGAGGGTGCCCAGTGCTCTGACCCCCCCCACCCCAGCAGGGGCACTTGGCTCTATCAGGAGCTTGCCCTGCCTCCTGCGGCCCCCACAGCCCCCAGTCCAACTGGTGGAAGGATTTTGGTTGCTGAAACTGAGTTCCCTTATTTTGTCTTACCTTCCTGGTGGCCATCGGGAACCCTGAGGACCAAGCAGCAATCCTGTGGCCTCTTTCTCTCCTGTTCCCAGCTTGGCTCAGCAGCCTAGGGAGGGGGAGGCTTTAACCCTTGCCTGCCTCCTGCTGGTTCTGCTGGCCCCACAGGCCTGTGGGTTCTGAGAGCAGAGCTGGGGGATGGGGAGCTCAAAGAGGAGTGCAGTGGGACTGCCAGCTCCAGCCTAATGGGCCTGCTGTCCAGCCCCTCTACCCATCCTGGGGGAGCCTGTGGAGATGGTGGATGGAGAGCATCCTGGACAGATACCAGAGTAAGAATTGCTGGTTGATAAAGCACTGGGGCTGGGGACCTGGGTATTGGCCTTTCTCGGCTAGTCACCCACTTAAATATCTTCTAGGGGCTGCAGCTAGTGTGACTGAGGTTAGACATGGGAGTAAAGTTCCCCAGGCAGGTGGGACCTAAGGGAGGCAGGGCTGTGGTTGGAATCTGCCTTGACTCTGCAAGTCTGGCTGGAGAAGCCTCTTCTGTGCACCCACTGCCGCACGTGCCACCATCACAGCCCAGTAATGCCGAATAAATGGATGAGTTGGAGGTAGAAGACATGGGTTGGCCCTCTGTGTATAACGAGCAGAGGGAAGAAACTATTGGGTCTGAGTCTGAGGTTCCCAAGTGCAGTGCCACAGGCTGGGGGCTGCCAAGAGGGGACCCCAAGAGAAAAAAGGGTCTGCAGCCAGGTACTGAGTTGATGCTCACAGGCTCTATGACTTTCTCTAAGAAGCCTCTTCTCCAAGCTTTAGTTTGCACATCAGCAAGTAACATCCCTTCCCAGAGGGGCTAGGGGCGTGGGATGAGAAGTCCTGCATACAAAGAACCTGTGAAATCTTAAGCCTTGTACCCCTTGGTGAATACAAGATCTGCATGGATGGGAAGAACCAAGAAGGCTTCTCAGAAGACTGTGAGAGGAGTTGAACCTCAAAGAACCATGCTGCTTACCTAGGAGACTTGGAGACTGGAACTTCAGCGGCAGTGAGGAGACTGTACCGGAGGAAGTTGACCCTGAGCTCCAGGATGAGTGTTTATATTTTGTCTTGGGGACAGTGGAAGCCAGTGATGGTTCCGGAACCTGGGCAGCCTTTGAAAGGACTTAAGTCTGAAGTGATCTCTTTAGTCAACCTGGATGTGTGGGGCACATTCCTAACCATCTCTCCACCCTTGCAGCTGGGGTGCGGAGTCAGCAGGAGGCTGTGATCCTTGTCAGGTCCTCTTCCGAGGAAACTAAAACATATCCTGTGCTAGAGAGTCGGGGGGAGGGGGGGTGTTAAGCCTGACAAGAAGTGATCTGTAGGTCTGGGGGCTTTGACCACTCATTACAGGGTGGAGAATCCAAGCCAGGCTGGTTGGAAGGCTTCAGAGCCTGTTCACTTCCTGGAGATGGAGATATAGGGACGTCTGGGCCCCACCTCTTACCCCCAAGATCCTAGAGGCAGCAGAGTTCTGGGCTTGGAGGCAAGGGGCTAGGATTTCCATGCAAGCTCTGCCCTCTAGCTGGCTTCATGATCACATGACCAAATGCATAGCCAACCCTTCCTGTTCCTGACTTCTCCAATCAGTGCAATAGAGTCCGTTCTGGCATCAAAGTTCTAGGCCTTTCCTGGGGTGTTAGGCCTCAGGAGGAAGCTTTAATTTCAGGGTCCTTCACTCTAGCCCCCTCCCCCACCCTTGTGCTAGCCCCCTCTTCTGCTCTGCCACCCACACCCCCCTCACCCCTGACCCTGTGGCCAGCAGCCTCTGCTGCTGTCATCCGTTGTCATGGGAACCTCGCAGCTCTGACCTGGCGGGCGCTAGAGAGAGCTGCCCTGGAGCTCCTAGCAGGGGAAGCCAAGGGTAGCAGGGGGTGAGATGGGGGTGCCTATCCCTGCCAGGTTGGCTGGGTTCTGATGCATCCCATGGGAAGATGGCATTGGAAAGATGACCTGGATGGGGGTGCTGGGGTGCAGGGTCTCAGGGCCTTACTGCTCCTACTCCCTAGGGTCTCTGCCCCTTTCCAGGCTGCCCCCCGCCAAACCTGGATCCAGACTGGCGGTGGTAAGGAGGGGGGGGGCGGGGGCCTTCCCATCTCCCTCATTGCCGATGGTTGTTCAGAACCCTGAGCTCAGCTCATTCTCGAGGCTAAAAATACCAGGGAGGCGGCAGCAGCAGCTCCCCTGACACCCTGTCCGCTGCACCCCCCCACCAGCAACACACACACACACACACACACACACACACACACACACACACAGCCTGGACCAGGTGCCAAGGTACAGCTTAACTCATAATGGTCCATGGAGTTAACTGAAGTTCTGTCCCTGTGTGAGACCCAGAACTGGGCTCCACTTCCACCTCTGACCTCAATTTGCTGTGTGATTTTGGGGGTAGTCCTCCAGCCTCTCCAGGCCTTGGTTTCCCTTTCTGTGTAATGAAGGAGCTACCAGGAAGAGGGGAGGCTCAGGAATGGAGGAGATTCTGCCCCATCTCATTTAATGACCATAATAGTCCTGGCAGCTCCTTGAGGTATAATCTCCCTTTTCTAGATAACCACACTGAGGCTGGGGAGGTAGGGGTAGCTCAAAGGGTGCTAATTGGGCCTTTGCGTTCCAGGGTGGTCCTCTCTTGTTCTGCAGTGGCCAGCTGAGCTTCTGGGACCCACAGGCATTTGGTGAAAAATAGGTCTGTGCCCCCACAGTAGGGTGGGGGTCAGCTCCCTCTAATCTCACAATAATTCCCAGTTCTGTGAGCATGATTGCGACTGAGGAGTCCAAACTGCCCTCCACCCAGGGTCTGGCTGAGGTTTGAGGTCAAGATCCACATTGCCCACCCATCTGTGGTTGAAGTTCAGGTGAGTATCCACACTGCCCATTTGCCCTGGGCCTATGTCTTCTTTCTACCAACCCTAGGCTCAGACTTCATTTTGGGTTTCATACTCTCTCTTCTGGAAACCAGAATTTTTGCTCATCACCTCTGCTTTAGAGGAGGCCCAGTGTCCTCTGCGGACCAATGGGAGAAAGAAACATGAGTGCCCCTGCTATTTCCAGGAACCTTCTGGCACCCATGGAATCCACCATGGAAGACACAGTCATTGAGCACTGAAAGGCCTGGGAAACCAAACCTCGCTCTCAGAGAACCCTAGGATTCCGCTGCTGTGAAACCTGAGTCACTGAGTCCTGCTCCTTTCCTCTTACCTTGTCACCCAACTCCATGGACATCTTGAGAACCACAGGGCATACCTGCCCACAGACCCAAGGTCTCAAAATTTAGGCCTTGTTTCTGCAGGACCAGGGCATGGATTCTCAAAGAGGCCACCCAATTCTGCAGTGCAGACCGGCTTTGAGTCATACAGTCTAAGTTTGCAACCTCAGCTTTTCCCTTCAGTTACTGTGTGACACTGGGCAGGACACTTCATCTTTCTGGGTCTCTTTGTCTATCTGTAGAACAGGTGTTTAATAATACCTGTTCAAAAAAAAAAAATAGTACCTGTTCATAAGGGTTGCTGCAAGGGTTAAGTGAAATATTTCTATAAACTGTCTGGTGGAGTAAAGCACTCGATAATCATTCTTTCAGGAGGCTGGAAGGGGAGACGCATGCTCTGAAAGGGTTTGGGGACATTTGTTCATCAGTTATTCCAGTGTCAAGAACTATGTTGGTTGCTAGGTCTCAGGGCTTAAGCCCCCAGCTTGGGTCCCCCACTCTGAACTAGGGGCTTCCAAAAAAGAAGCATTACCCATTAGCTTTGTGAACATATTCTCCACCCATAAATGGATACTCTTAAGTAAAACATCAGTAAACTGCATCACATTGGTGGGGAAAATTAAATGTAAATTAGATAGTTAAAAATGAATCCGATGCCCACTGCCTGACACTATTACCTCTTATTAAAAGTTATGAGATGTGGGCCTGAGAGAGGGGAGAGGTTGGTGGGAGGCATCTGATGGGGATTGGGGCTGTAAGGGATTGCCTACTGGAGCCCTGTTTGGTCTTTGGAAGAGTCAGACCTAGGGGATGGTCCTGCATAGGCTCTGGAAAGTTCTGGGGATGCTGGGACCAGAACCCTGGGTGTGGGCCTAGGTTCTGCAGATTGTGGGTCCCTGAGTCCATACCTTCCCCTCCACAAACCTCAGTGGTTCTTCATTTGTAAAAGAAGGATAATAATAGAACCTACCTCACAGGTCTGAAGTAGGACCAATATGAGATGTTTAGAAAGTACCCAGCCTTGGGCCTGGCACACAGTAGGTGTTCATTGAATAGTTGTGATTACTAGAATATCATCATCACCACCATCACTGTGATTAAGTCCCTCTCAGCAGCAGGCCCTGAGCTGAGACAAAAGCTTTACAGACAAAAGCTTCTACACAGGCGGCCCCTTTTAGTGCATGGGGAGGATACTGTTATCTCCACTGTATTAGATGAGGAAAGCAAGTCTCAGTCAGGGGAATAAGGGATCTAGGATCACACATCCTATGAGGTAAGTGGCATTGTTTGTTATTCCAAGGTCACAGAGGAACCCAAGGAACAGTAGTACTCCCCACACAAACTCTGCTTCCCAAACTTAACAGGTTACATTGACTGCTTTTTTTTTTTTTTTTTTTTTTGTGCACCTGCCCTGTGCTCCAGGTCCAGTGCTGGGTGTGGTGCCCACAGGTAAGTCATTCTGGAGTGAGGAAGACAGTCAGCCAGTCAGCCAGTCAGCCAGAGAGGAGAGAGAGGCTAAATCCCAAAGGAGTATTCTAACCAGAGCAAGAGTCCAGAGAATATACAGGCCTGGGAAGGGGGTCTGAAAACAACCCCCCACCCCCACCCCGGCCAGGTGCGATCTGGTTCAGTATTATGAGAGATTGAAAGAGACTGGAGGGAGGATGGGCAGGGCAGGTAACAGGACCAGCCCGAGCAAGGCTGGGAGGCTGGAAAGCCGGCGGCCAGGCCTGTGGTGGGCTGTGGAGGGTGCACGATGAGGGGGTGGGAACACGGAGCGGGTGAGTCACCGTTTCTGAGCCAGGCAGGCGGCTGCTGCGGAGCGGGGGGCGCATTCCTGGCTGGCAGGGCGGCCGGCACTAATGTCTTTCCCACATGGCCCCGAATTCCCGGCTCTCGGCACGATCACACGGGCAAGACGCTCCCGCGGCCACCCCCGCCCCAGCTGCCTCCTTCCCACAGAGAGGGGAAGGGGGAGGGAGTGCGGTGAAGGCGGGCGGAACTGGCCTCTCCCGGGAGGGCTGGGGGTCCGGGGGTCTTGGGCTTGGCCTCCCAGGGGCCTGCGGCCACAGCGCACCCTGCACACTGAGAGCCACTCACAGGGCGGTTTTAATCAAAATAAGAGCGGGGCTGGGCCTGTGAAGCAGGAAAGGAAGGAGGCGCGGAACGGCCATCAGTCCCTGGCCACATCCCTGCTTCTCTGGCCCCCACTCACCCACCCCCGCCCTGTGCAGGGCCCTGGCAGAGAAGGAGCGTTGTTGGAGGGCGCCCTGGCAGATCCGCGGCGGGACCGTCCGCAACTCCCGCAGCCTCCGATTGGACGCCATCTGCCCCCTCCCCTCCTTCCTGACCCTTGGGCTCTGGCTGGGGTGGGGGACTATCTGAGACTGCTGTGCATCCGGTGGGGGGCTGGGACGGGGGTTCCTGGAAGAGGCCACACCCAGGCCCTCATTCTGTGGGGCGGACAGCCCTAGTGCAGACTGAGGGGACTATGAGCCACTGCTCTCCCACGCAGCCCCTGTCGCTGGGCCAGGCCCCTGGGGGGGAAACTGAGGCTGCGAGGGCGGAGGGGCCCACCCAGAGCTCCCTGTCTGCTGGGGAAAGTTGGCGGTTGTCCCTCCCAGCTGGGCTCAGAGGCGCTAATGAGAGTTAAATGCAGGGCGTGAGTCACCTCAGGGGCGGGGGGCTGGAACCACCCCCAGATGTGGATCCTGGGTGGAATGGAGGTTTGTCCAGACGGCTCAGACTTTTCCTCACTTGCCTGTGCTTTACCCTCTACTCCTTGGCAGGTGGGACCTGGATTCCTGACCCAGCAGATCAGGCCCTGTCACCTGGGCCAACTTCTCTCAAATGGCTGGCTGCCTTAAGGAGTGGGATGGGTTGGGGGTCAGAGACTATGAAACCACAGGGAGAATTCCAAATCCGAAGATGGGGTCCAGTACCCCAGGATTTGGGGGTTGGACCAACACCTGGGATTATCTAGTAGCGTGAGCCCTGGGATATGGTGATGTGTCTTGGGATGGGGGGTGGGCAAAGGGCCCAGGCCACCCGGAAGGATCCCTTCAAACCCCTACCGCCCATCTGGCCTCACTCAGACCACCAGGCTGTGACCACACAGGGTGCCTGTCCCCCCCACTCCTTAGCCCTGACCTCAGACCAGCACAGGGACATCAGTCTGCAGTCCTTATGACAGGGCAGACTGTGTGTGTATGTGTGTGCATGCATGTGGCCCTGTGACTGGGTCTATTTGTGCCACTGTGTGTATTTGTGACTGAATGTGTTGTTGTGTATATTTATGTGAGACTGGATGTCTGTGTGGGTCTCAGTATTGCAGGTGGCTTGAGATGGAATGTGGGTTTCTGCATGTCTATATCTGTGTGTCCCTTCTATGTCTCTGTGTGGGTCTTTCCGTGTGACTGTGAGTGTCTGTGTCAGCCTAGTCTCATCCACAGGATCCCTGGTTCCTCCCTAAACACCCTATCACCACCACCACCACCAGGAGCCACAGGGTTAGCCAAGTGGATCTGGAGGGGGGCTCTGGGGAGATACAGTGCCCGCTGTTTCCAGAATGTAATGGCCCGGCTGGGTGGGCAGCACCAGGGGGTGGGCGTAGGCAAGGGCAGCCACGGGAGAGAAATGCGGACAGGGGAGGGCCTCTGCTCAGCAGTCCCCTCCCAGCTCCCTCTGCTCCCAGCCCAGCGCCTCCTGGCAAGAGCTTATTTGCATGGTATTTACATTTCATTTGCATCGCGTTCAATTAAAAACCTGACCAGCTCCCGCCTGCCTGGCGCTGCCTGCCCAGCCTGGTGAAAATGTTGGTTGGGCATTGCCTGCCGCCTTCCCACCCCCCCCAACCCCCCCACCCTTATGGGTTGACTGATGTGGGAGGGGTCTTCCCTTCCGTGAGATCATCCAAGTCACCCATCCTAGGAGTGAGAGGGCTCGAAGTACAAATGGAGAAACTGAGCTCTAGAAAGACTGCTGGGAGCTCCAGACCAAGGACCAGTCTTGGATAGAGCTAGAAGAATATTAGTAGTAACAGCTGCCCTTTACGGAAGAGTCACTGTGCCAGGAGTGGTGCCAACACTTGGAAACAATATCTCATTTGAACTTTGCTACCTGTTGAGGTCAGGCCTTGCATTATTTTCATTTCACAGATGTAAAAAAAACTAAGGCTGGAGAGAGCAAGCCCAAGGTCACTCAGCTGATCCATAATTGAAATCTCTGTCAGTATGACTTTCAAGTCCATGCTCCAGACCCTAAGCATGACTGCTAAAAGTACATTACTCCCCTCCTGGTGAAGCAAGCTCATTACCCCCAGAGTCCTTAGCTCCAGGACAAGCTACTGCAGCTTTCACCCTAAGCTGGGGGCTGGGCCAGCTGTTGCTCTTCTCTAGCTTCCTAAACTGACATCCATGCCAATCCCTGGTTATAGGGTGCAACACACCCTGTAGAAGTCTTTTCTGGCACAGGGCCATAGTCTTGACTGTTGCAGGACTGCCCCTTTTGGCACTCAGAGCTAGTGACTTTGTAAAAGACAATTAAAGACCCTAATAATGAAAACAACTCTAGGGGAAACTTATGGCTGGGCTAAGGGTGAAGGATAGGTTGGAGAGATCAGGCAGGCCCATGAAAACATCGAAGGCCCCGGAGCAAACTTGGGCACTGGGAACCCTCAAGGCCTCCCCTGTCCTGGATCAGGAGCCTTCTTGGAACCTCCTCTCACCTGGCCACAGCTCAGCTGGTGGATGTCATCTACACAGGTAGGAACTTTTGGAACTGGGGAGAGTAGAAGTTCCCAGGCTGTCCACTGAGGGGTCATCTAAGGCCTAGAATCCAGCCCTGGAAGTGGGGACCCCTGGTATTGACAGGCCCCCAGTGCCCTCCCCGCAATAAAGGCCACTTTTTCCTTCCCCCACTACCCTTAGGGCTCTAGAGGGACTCCACCTACCCTTGAACTGGGGTACCTGGCTAATCAGCAAACACCTCCCCCTACCTCTACTTCCGTGATTAGTTCAGGAATAGACACGTGACCTAGGCCTGGCCAATTGGGATGAATCCCAAGGTTTGGGTCGGAATTATTGAGGGGGAAGTGCTCGCTTCGGCAGCACATATACTAAAATTGGAATTATTGAGGGGGAGGTGGTCTGATCTGGTAGTGTAAGAATTTGAGGCCACCATCACTTGAGAGCTATCCATGAATGAATCCAGCAAGGGGAAACTGATCCTTGTATTTGAAGACAAACACTCCTACCTGAGCCTCAGAATGAACTAATAGGTTCTAATTTTGCTTCAGCAAGTGTATATTGGGTTTCTGTCACTTGCAGCCTGAAGTCCTTATCATTCAGTGCATGCTTTGCCCATTTCTGCCTTCAGACCTTTGCCCATGCGTTTCTTTGCCTAGACTGCCCTCCTCTTGCCCTATCCTGAGTAGTCATGCCTGTGTTTAGAGGTCCAGCTCACTTCTTCTCTGGAAAGCTCACTTCCATTCTGTACCCATCTTTCCTGACTCCACCCTCCTGGGAGTGTTACTGAGAACTTCTGACCTCTAGCCTGGCTCCCAGTGTCTATGCCCAGAACTGCTATGCTAATTCCCTTTTCCAGGGCTTGTGTCTCATTGTCCCAGATGATAAATTCCTAAATGGCATAAACTGAGGGATGCCTGGCTGGTTCAGTCAGAGGAATGTGTGACTCTTGATTTTGGGGTTGTGAGTTCGAGCCCCATGTTGGGTGTAGAGATTACTTGAAAAAAAAAAATCTTAGAAACAAAAAAGTCTAAATGGCATAAACTGAGTCTCCTCCTAGGAGAGGAGTGAGTCAGTACAGTGGTTAGACCCTTGGCTTTGGAATCAGGCAGCCTCAGTTCAAATTCTGGCCCATCTGTGTGAACTTTGAACCAGTCCTTCCACCTCTGAGCCTTAGTTTTCTGTTCTATAAAATGGGGATGTTGTGAGAATTGAATAAGTCTGCATGAAAAAAAAAAATTACTTAGCACAGTCAGTTCAGAAATGTTTACTACACACCCACTCTATGCCCAGAACTGAGGGTTCAGCTGTGAAACACCCACAGTCATGGCATGGTCCCTTACCCTCAGAGCAGCTGAGGGTAGAAGTTAGGGAAGTGACCCCAGCTGCAGCGGACAGTCAGGAGGGTGGCGGCCATCCTCCCCAGCCTGCTGGCACTCCTTTCTGTACACAGCAACCCCCCGCCCCCCCCCCCCCCCCAGTCCCTTTTCCTTCCAGGGCACTGGGGGCCCTGGGTAGGGTGAGGCCTGGTCATCCCCTCCCCCTTCCTCTCCCCTCCCTGTTGTCCCTTGGAGCCAGTGCTGCTCAGAGTTAATCTCCTCGCCCGTCAGGGGGTGACAGGAGGTGTCTGTCATTCGGAGCCGAGGCCGTCAGCCTTGCTGGCTAATTGGGGCGCAGGCGCCGGGAGCACGGGAAATGGCCGGAGGGAAGGAGCGGGAATGAGGGAAGGGAGGCTGCCCTCACCTCCTTCCCGCCAGGCTTGGGGCTGATCCACAGGGCTCCTTAGGGGAGGGGAAGGCCAATCAAAGGAGGAAGGGGCTGTGGGATGGGGACTCTGTGACCTTGGGCATATTGCTATTCCTCTCTGGGCTTCTTATTATTATTCATAATGACAACAGCTAGCCTTTATTGAGCAATTACTGTGTAAATCACTTCCCAGCATGCCTGCCAAAAACCTCCAATGGTTTTCTATGGCCCTTGGAATTAAAGCCAGACTTCTTCTAAGGTCCTTGAGGACCCCCAATACTTAAGCCTCTGTCCTCCCAGCTCCCTGTCTCCAGCCACACCAGCCTCCCCACAGGGCAAGTTCTTCCTGCCTCAGGGCCTTTGCACTTGCTGTTTCTGCTCCTTGGAACACCCTTCCTCAGCCTCTTAATATGATTGACTCCACCTCATTATTCAGGTCTTGGCTCAAATGACACCTCAGAGACAAGGTTCCCGACCACCTCATCCAAAACTCTCTGTCCCCTACCGCCTTTTACACCGTCGCCCTTTTACATTATCCTAGTTACATTTTCACAGAATTTGCCATAATGTGAAATTCTCTCATATACATATTTGTGGTTTATATTCATTCTCCCTCTCTGGAATGGAAACCCCTAAGAACAGGAGACCTTGTCTCTGTGATTTACTACTGAAACCCCAGTGCCTAAAACAATGCCCGGCACTTGGAAAGCACTCAATAGATGGTGATTAAGTAAATGAAATTCAGGCATTTTATTAAGGACTTCATTCAACTTACTTCTCAGAAGAATCTTAGAAGGTTGGTATTATTTCCGTTTGACATGAGGAAACTGAGGCTCACAAAGATTCTGTGACTCATTGGAGTTAGTCCCAGAACTGTGACCCTAGAGGTTTAAGGGCTATGGGGATGATTGTGAGGGCCTCTGCCAGCCTGGCCCCTCAGCTAGCATAGGCCAGTGATGGGGTCATGGTACAAGGAGAAGAGGCCAAGGGCCAGGAGATGCCACACCAGGGTGGAAAGTTCTGCTGGGGGTCAGCTGAGGGCAGCCCAGGGCACCTCTTTTGGGTTTGGGGGCTTAGCCTATTCAGGCTCCTCTAACAAAATTACCATAGACTGGGTGGCTAAAACAATAAACATTTATTCCTCACAGTTCTGGGGACTGGGAAGTCCAAGATCAGGGCGCTGGCAGGTTCAATGTCCAATGAAAACTGCTTCCCAGTGCGTAGATGGATGGCTGTCTTCTTATGATTCCTTCCATGGTGAAAGGGACTAGAGAGCTCTCTGGGGTCCCTTTCATAACAGTACTAATCCCACTCCTAACGTCTCTACCCCTGTGACCTAAACACCTCCCAAAGCCTCCACCTGCTAATACCATAACACTGGGGGTTAGAATTTCAATACACACATTTTTGGGGGACACAAACTTTCAGTCAATGACTGAAGTTGAACCCAACATGCTGTACAGTGAGGTGGGTACATGAAGTTGGTGGTGCACACAGGGGACCTTCTCACAGTACTGACATTTCCCTGCCTCAGGACAGGGGTGAGGTGTGAGCTGTGAGCTAGGGTGGCATCCCAGGACTCTCAAAGTCTCTTCCTCCCTTCCTAGTTCTTTTTTTTTTTTTTAATTTTTTTTTTTTTTAACGTTTATTTATTTTTGAGACAGAGAGGGACAGAGCATGAACGGGGAGGGTCAGAGAGAGGGAGACACAGAATCTGAAACAGGCTCCAGGCTCTGAGCAGTCAGCACAGAGCCCGACGCGGGGCTCGAACTCACGGACTGCGAGATCATGACCTGAGCTGAAGTCGGCCGCTTAACCGACTGAGCCACCCAGGCGCCCCTCCCTTCCTAGTTCTTATGTCCCTTCCAGCCTGGCAGAGTGCTGGTTCCTCAAGGCCTGGCACAATCTGGCCCTTGCCTCCCTTTCACTTCTCTTCCCCTGCTGTCCTTGAGAGAGAAAGAGAGAGAGAGAGAGAGAGGGCACAAGTGACGGTCAGACAGAGAGAGAGAGAGAGAGAGAGAGAGAGAGAAGCAGGGCTTGTGCTCACCCAAGGTGGGGCACAGAGCTCACCCAATGTGGGACTCGAACTCATGAACTGTGGGCTCATGACCTGAGCTGAAGTCAGATGCTTAATGACTGAGCGCCCCCAGGCACCCTTCTCTACTCATCCTTTGAAGCCCAGCCCATCCTGCATTCTTCAGGAAGGGCTTCCAGGGGAGTGTTTGTGCAGTGGTTGCTGTAGGTCTGATGTCTGCCGGGCTGTCAGCACCCTGTGTCCTCCTCAGCACCCATCACATGGCTGCACAAAGCCACTCAGTAAGCATCGTGCTGCCTCCTATCTATCCATGGTCCCAGGTAAGCCCATTATTCTAAGTTCCCTGCTGTCTGGTTCCCTATTCAGCTTCTAGGTGCTTCCAAGCCTGAAATCACAGCCTGGAGTGGGGGAAGGGACATGTATGGACTACAAGATGTCTCTGCGAATCAGTCTTCAACTGCTGACACCTCATGGCCAATCAGACCCCAAGACATTCATTACAGTGATGTCTGCCTCCAATGAGGACAGGTTATTGGCCTCTGTTAACTCATGTGGATCATGCCGCATGAGCCAATCACAGCAGCTCCCTCCTCCTGTTTCCATGTCAGGATCTTTTAGGAGGTCCTAACCTGGTTAAAGGTCTAGGTTGAGGCCAAGCTGTGTGTACTTTGCCCTCCTGCCCCATTATCAGAGCAACAGTTTCCTCCTTTCCAGTCCTTGCTTCTGTCCTGTTCCTGGCATCTGTTTCTTCCTGCCCCTTGTCTCCCTCTCTCCAGCCCAAGTAGCCATATCAGAGAAGTGTAGGAGCGCCTGGGTGGCTCAGTCAAGCACCCAACTCTTGGTTTCACCTCAGATCACTGTCTCACGGTTCGTGGGTTCAAGCTCTGTGTTGGGCTCTGCACTGACAGCACGGAGCCAACTTGGGATTCTCTCTCTCCCTCTCTCTGCCCCTCCCTGACTCATTTTCTCTCTCTCAAAATAAATAAACATTTAAAAATAATAATAAAATTAAAGACAAAAAAGGAAAGTGTATGGGTGTGAGGTCAGCTGTTGGGGAGGCAGACTGGCCCTATGTGAGGGGAGGCTGGGATCCTGCTGGGGTGGGGGGGGGCAGGCAGGAACAGGGCCCTGCAGACATGCCTCCTCCTTTCCCTTCTTCTCAACCACTGTCAGTACAAGTCAGGCACCCAGACCCCAGATGTTTCCTGCTGCGCTATGTATGTGTGTTTGTGTTCATGTGCCCCTGCTCCTGCATACACACCAGTATCGGCCACTGGCTCCCCTGCCCTGACCTACCACTTTCCCCAGGAAGGGATGGAGGCGAGGTAGGGATGAGGGGAGACAGGAGGAATCTTCCTATCTCTGTCCCCACAGTACTGGAAATAGACAAGTTTAGGTGGACCCTAAATGGGTACCCCCAAGCCTCTACCCCCTGTTCTGGGTCAGGGGATGTGGCAGGGGGAGGGGGCGTGGACACCAAGAGGGGGAATAGGGTACCAGGCCTGGCCTCTGTGCCTTTTAATGTAATGTGAACAGCATGCAAAGCAGATGCAAATATTATGCAAACTAGAACTTTTCTTTTTCTAGTCAACAGCTCTGACAGACTCTGAAATGGGCTACAGGGGGCCCAGAACTCAAGGGGAGGTATGGAAGTGAGGGCAGACATCATCACTGCTTTGTCAAGAGAATGCTACACTCAAAACAGTACCTACCTGAGCACCTACTGCATACCCGGCACCGGGGTATATAGTATATTGGGCTGCTGAGGAGTCAGATGAAAACCAAGGCATAGAGGAAGTTTAGGAAAGTGAGAACAAGATCCGGCTCCATAGGAGTTTGGTTGAAGGCCTTTCAGAGACATCCTGCATGCATTTAATAGCATGTGAGACCAGATAGCAGAGTGGTTAAATTCTCCTGTTCCGGCCTCACCTAGACCTGGGTTTGGTTCCCAGCTCCATTACTTTAATTGCTGTGTGATCTTAGGCAAGGCACTTTAATTCTGAAGTTTGTTTGTTTGCTTATAAATTGAGAACAGTGATACCATAGACCTCCTTGGGTGGTCATAAGGCCTAAGTGACACGTATGGACTGCGGGTGGGGGGTGAGGGCATTGTGCCTGGCCCAGGGTAAAGTCTCCATAAAGGAGAATTGTGCCTATAGGAACTGCTTTGCTAAGGGAGCCTCCCACCCCTCCACCAGCTACTGCCCCAATGAGCTCCAACAGCACAAAATGCAATAAGCATCTGTTTGGGGGCAGGGCCTGGGTTTGCTTCTCTCTGTCCCCACAACAACCTTGTCTGGAGGGTCACTCAACTGATTGAATGATAATTGAATGGTCTCAACTCTTCTGGCAGGCAGGCAGGGCAGGCCAGGACTGAGACCACTGAGGGGTTCGGAGGGTTATCCCCGGGTTGTGGGATCCCAGCAGTCACTGTAGTAAACAACCACTGGGTGAGTCTCTTTCTATGGATCCCCACCCCCTCAACTTCCCTCCAAACAAAGGTGTTGGGAGGGGATGGGGGGGGAGGAGCTTCTGCCCTCAGCAAATGAAAACAAGGTCAGAGGTTGGGTGGAAGGCCAGGGGATGGTTCTGGTACAAAGAGGTAGGTGTATGTCTGGGGAGAAGGGGGAGTTCAGGGTGGTGGTAGAGGTGATGGAGTAGTAACAACACCCATAATAAGAGCCAAAATTTATCAAGCACCTAACATTTTACCAGGTTATATATGGTATTCAAACCTTACAGTAACAATCTTGATTATTGACCCCTCCTTTTTTTAAAGTTTATTTTATTTTTGAGAGAGACCGTGAGCAGGGAAGGAGCAGAGAGAGGCGGGGACAGAGGATCCGAAACAGGCTCCTTGCTGACAGCAGAGAGTCCGATGTGGGGCTTGAACTCACAAACGGTAAGATTGTGACCTGAGCCGATGTTGGACGCTTAACCACTTAACCGACTGAGCCACCCAGGTGCCCCATCGACACCCCCTTTTAAAATGTATTTTTATTTTTTGAGAGAGAGCAAAAGAGAGAGAGAGCACGTGAGAACAGGAGCAGGGGAGGGGCAGAGAATCCCAAGCAGGCTCCACACCGCCAGCATGCAGGACGATGAGGGGCTCCAACCCACGAATTGTGAGATCATGACCTGAGCAGAATTCAAGAGTCCAACGCGCAACTGACTGAGCCACCCAGGTGTCCTGATTATAGTCCCTTTTTTAAATTCTTGAGGAAATTGATAGAGATGCTTGCCCAAGGACACTCAGCTGGTGAGTATCAGTACCAGGATTTGAACCCTGGCATTCTTGCTCCAAGGCTTTAACATCCACCTCTAAGTAGCTCCTTCCCTGCTCCCAATGGCTGACCTGGGTTCAAATCCCTTTTCTCTCACCAAGCTCCTGTTGCTCTTCTTCACCCCCACATTCCCTTCATCTGCCTGGATATATCACTAATCCAGTAACCTGTCCTCCACCCCATTGCTCTCCTCCACCCCCATGCTTTTCCCCTCCTCCCTGCTTGTATTTTTGCCTTCTTCTGATCTATATTGTAGCCAGAGGGATCTTTTAAAAATTTAAGTCAGACCATGTCACTCCCAGCTTAGAACACACCAGACTCCCATTGCACTTTGCATAAACCCTGACCTCTCACCTGATCTGCCAAATCCTGCTCCATTTGTTTCCCCTTTGGACCTGAGGTCATGCCCAGAGGGGTGTGTTCCACACCCTGTCCTTTGCCTGGCTGGTTCCTCCTGATCTTTCAAGCCTCAGTTCAGCTCTCACCCCCTCAGAGAGACCCTCTTTGACTACTGGAGTTAATATGGTCCCCTTCCTGAGGTCAGTCTCACATGACCAATTTTAATATCTCCATGGCTCTTCAGACTGTTTGAAATGATCTTGTTCAACTATTTGTTTACTTGATTATGGCCTGTCTTCTTGAATTAGAATGTACGTTCTGTGAGTCTGGGGATAAGACGATTTGTTTTCTGGTGTCTTCATAGTCTAAACAGTGCCTGGCACTTAGTAGGTACTTAAAAACAAAAACATCTGAAAGAATGTGTGATCTGGATCAAGAAGTCTCGGCCCTTCTCTACCTCAGTTTCCTTTTTCTATTGGGTTCTGCCTCCTTGGCTCAGCCTCCCCAGGAGCGCTCTGGATGAGCTCAGAGATGGCAAAAGGCTCCCTTCGGGGGAGGGAGGGCCGATGCCCGCCGGGGGATGAGGTCAGCGCGGCAGGCACTTCTCCGCCAAGCCGGAGGCCAGCAGTGTCGAAAAGATCCTTTTGGCTAGACCCCTGCCCGGGCCTGAGATCCTAGATGGGCAGGGGAGGGCGCGCAACCCCTTCCTCCGGTGGGAAGCTCCTCCCGGTGGGGCCTCCTCTCCCCCCCCCCCACCCCTCCCCGGGGAGGCAGGTGGAGCTGCGTCTTCATCTTTGTTCCCATCTGGAGCGCGTTTGGCGCGGCGTGGCGGGGGCGGGGCTGCGCCCCCGCGGTGCCCGGAGAGACGGGCCCGCCCGCTTATCTGATCTGCGGCTAATTGAAACTCCCTGCTCGCGAAGGTCAGCTCGGTCCCCTGACAGCTGCCGAGCCGAGCCGGGCCGGATGGAAAACCCGGGCTGTGCAGGGCCCGGCGGGGCGCGGTGGGGAGGGGTTGTGGGGGGCTGCTTCTGCGGCAAAGTAGACAAAGGCGGCCCCTCCCTCCTCGTGCGCGCCGCTGGGGGTCCCAGAGGTAGCGGCCCTCGCCCTCACCCGGCGGGGCGCTCCGGCCGGGTCACGTGACCTAAGGCCACAGAGGAGGGGGGGGACACCCTTAATCCCTACGCGTCCGCCCACCCGGCTCCCACGCCGGGGCCCCGTCTGGGGTCTCTGGGAGAGTCACCCCCAACTTCCTGCCCCTACCCCGCCTCCACGCCCCGGCTCTGAGACTTCCTGCCTCCCCGGCTCCGGGCAGCCCAGGCTGTGGGAAGCTGGCGGGGCGGGGGCGGCCTGATCCCCTCCCCCTGCGCGCTCGACAGGGCGCTGGGGGTCCGGGAGGAAGTGTGCGCGGTGGGGGGCACGGCCTGGCCCCGGGGAGGCCATCCGGTGGGGCAGGTGCGGTCTTAGCCCTGGGAGGGAGGGCTGGCGGGCTTGTTGCTAATGGTGCTGCGGCGGGGGGAGGGCACCGCGGGGAGCCCCGTTTCCAGGGTTCCGGGTGCGGATGTGGCTAGCTCTGGAGACTCCAACCCCGCCCGCCGCGCCCTAGGCGAGCCCAGGCCCTGAGCAGCCTGCACGCGTCCCCTCACCTCCCGCCTTTTGGGTCTAGGCTGAGGTGCTGGGGCGCTCCCAAGGTGTAACTTACAGCCTCCAGGCAGACCGCGCCCTTGAGCAAAGCCTTTTAGGCCTCGGCTTCCCCAGCCTGAAAAAAATAACCCCAACCACAGCTACCATTTTTCAGAACCTCTTGCCAAACATAGTGTTAAGCGTTTAACGTACTTTGTCTCAAGGCTCACAATTCCATTTTGCTGATGAGCAAGCTGAGACGCAGAGAGGTTGTGACTTGCCCGAAGTCACATAGCTAGTAAGTTACCCAGGAGGGACTTGGCTGACTCCAGAGTTCTTAACCACGGGTGGTCTCATTTTAGCACGAGCTTTGGAGTTGTGCGCCTATATAGGTCGATCCCCCAGGGTATTCACAAGTGCGGTGAGCCCCTCGGCGGCTTCTTGCCGCACATGTTCCCGTCTTGGAGCTAGGCACGTGTTTCTTGGCGCATTCCCGCGTGCTAGAGCCCGGGGACAGAGGCACAACAGCCTAGCGCGCTGGTGCCCAGGTGCGCCGTTCTCGGTTGGGTCCCGGCAGAGTCATATGGCCTGAGCCGCGGGCTGAGTGGAGCGGGGGCGGGGAACTCGGAGTAGAGTCCACGCGGGCCGCGGCGCCTGGGAGGCCGCAATCCGGGCGCCTGCAGCCGGCGAGGCGCGGGGTGACGCGCGGGGGCCCAGCTACCGTGACCTCCTCCGCGGTTTCCATGGAGACGGTGCACTATAAATAAAAAAAAAAAAAGAGGAGGAATTTCAAACCCGTTTTCTACGGCGCTTGGCGGGAGGGGGGAGGAAAGCTCTCTTTGAATCGAGTTTCCCATTTCACCTTCCCAGGCGGTGGGAGAGCTTCCCCCGCAGCCCAGCCGGGAAATTGCCGCCCCTCACACCGCGTGGCGCCCCCCGAGGAAGCTAATTAGCGCAGCCCGGGGAGCTGGGGACTGGGGACCTGGCCCCGGGGGGCCGGGTCCCGCCTCTTAGGGGGGCGCCTACAAATTGCCACACACCCCCATCTCTCCAGGCGCGCACGCAGCCCGGCGCGGGCCGGGGCACAGGGCGCAGGCGGGAGGTCGCATCTGCAGCTTTGGCGCAATGAATCAGGCGCGGCCGCCGCCGCCGCCGCGGAGCGCGTCTGGCATCCGGAGTCTCCCGGGATCGAAAATAATTTGGGCAAAGCGGTGGGAGGTGTGTGCGCGCGCGCTCCGAGGGGAGGGCGGGGGAGCAGGCCGGGCGGGGTGCGCGGGGCGGGGGGAGGTGCCATCCGACAGCCCCGCTGTGGTGAGAACAGAGTTGACACTTCTTTCCTTTCCACTTACTGCGGCAAGTACGGAGAGGAAGCTTAACCCTCTCGCTGCTTGGAAGATTGGAGGCGCCGCGAGCGCCCTCGTGAGGGCGTGCCAGGGTTGGGGGGCAGGTGTGTAGGGTCTTTTGAGACCGGTCCTTGCTGCCTGTTGGCTTCAGCTCTCTACCTCCTTACACTGGCGCCTGAACATTCCTCCAGTCATCCTTCGGGAGTTTTTCTCGATTCCCCTTTATCTTCTTCAGATCTGGCTAGTATCAGCCCTAGGGCCTCAGTTTCCCAACCTAACCAAGAGGATGGGAGTTCTTCTGTAGCATTTCCCCTATCTTGCCACCCGTTTTGCGACCCCTTGGGTTGGGCATTGGGCAGAGACGGGGGTGGGTGGTTAGGGCAATGGGTGCAGGAGTGGGAGCTCCACCCTCCTTCATCTCCCGCTTACACTCTGGGCGCCCTTCATCAAAATGGCCGGGTTCCTGTTTTTGCTTCTGACGGCAGAAATGTCACCGCCGCTGCATTAAGCACACTCGGTGGGAACTGGGTTTGGCTCGAGGAGCTGGCGCTCAGCCCTGCCAAGCTGCTTGCTGCAGGGGGTTGGGTGGGCCGGCTGGCCAGTTGGCCTGGCTGGGGTCAGCCTTTGTCTGTGTGGGTTCCTACCTTCCTGCCTCTCTGGCATCCCCAGGCTTCCCCTCCCTCAGCTTTGCTCAAGTTTCTTGGGGGGAGGGAGGCATCTGTTCAGACCCTTGTGGCCGTTTGGCTCAAGGATGGCCGGAAGAGATGATGGAGTAGGGGCAGAACTCACTTCTTCCTTCACATCCCCATGTTGGGGAGCACCTCTGAAATTCATAATCTCCCCATTGGAGGAGGTTTGTCCATTGGATGAGGAACAAGTGGTAGCCAGGCCTCAGAGCATCCCCAGCTTTGCGACCTGAGGTTCCCCCAGCAGGGCCTAAGCAGGGGTGCTTTCCAATTTCCTTTACCTTCTTTGCAGCCAAGGGATCCCCCCCGGCCCCCAGGGATTCTCAAACCTTGGTGCACATCAGACCACTTGTGGATGTGGGGAGGGAGGCAGATGTGGGGAATATGTAGAGTCTTGAGTCAGTGGGTCTGGGGTGGTCCTGTCATTGCTTGCTTCACAAGACCCCAGGGGAGGCCTTGGCTTTCACTTGGAGGCATGACCCCTTAAGACCTCACCCAGGAATCAGAGCTAGGAGTCCTACAGAGATCTGACATCATGGCAATTAGCACTCTCACTGCACACCCTGGGAGATTGGGAGAGGAGAAGGGAGTGTCTAGGGTCACCTGGTAAGGTAGGGGCTTCATTGTTAAGAGTATGGCCTCTCTTGACTCTGCCCCTAATCAACTGCATGCTGGAGAGCAGATGAGCTAAACTGTGCCTTGGTTTCCTCTTTTGTAAAATCCGGATAACACTAGCAGTTATAACACACCAAAACGATGGGACACTGTGTGGGAAGTGCTGAGTGCAGGTCCAGGTACTTAGTTAATTCCATGATAAATGTGAACTTTGATTACCATTGTCATCACTATTAGAACCAGGACTGCAACTCAAGTGGTTCAGATGGTAGTTTTGGGAGCAGAGGGTCAGGCCCAACCATCTCTGTCTGGTTCCCCCAGTCTGGTCCTTCAGGGGCTCCATCAGGTCCTGGGCAGGGAAGAGTGCGTGCAGGGCAGGAGTCAGTCCCATGAGACCAGGGGGTGGTCTCATCTGTGGGTGTCATCTGTCTGAAGCCCTAAAAAGGGTATCCTTTTTTACTCTAAAGAAGTATTGCCCTCACATAGCTCTAATAGTTAGGGATGCTCATTGGGCACTGGCCTGGTTAGTGCCTGAAGGCTTGCCCCTCCTAGACCCATGCCCAGCTACACTTTTTTTTTTTTTTAAGTTTTTTTGTTTGCATTTATTTATGTAACCTCTAGATCCAGTGTGGGCCTTGAACTCAAGACCTCACGATGGCCTGCTCTTCCGACTTAGCCAGCCAGGCACCCGCGGCTATGCTCCTTTGTCAAGTCTCAGATTCTCTGCTGGTGGGGAAAAGGCCAGGTAGCCTCCCGAGGGATGGCGGTGAGACAAGGAGTGTTGATTTTGGGCATTTTGGGAGCAGGAACAGGATGGGAATGGGGATGTGGGATTCCACCTCCCTTAGGAGCTCAAGGAGGACATAGGACCAAAATGTTACTGGAACATAGTGCTGATGTCTGCTAAATTAAGGGGCTTTGGGCCTACTGGTTTCTGAAGTGTCACCCAGGGATTATGGTCAGAATGCTGGAAGGACTTTCTGAAAACGAGGGCTGTGTTCTGGAGAGGGTCCTAAGGTGGCGCCTGGACACAAGAGTGTTTTCAAGTCTGACTTTGGGAAGGGGTGTGTGTTTACTTGAGCCTGGTGGGCGGCTGAGATGATCTCTTAGAGCTCCTTCCTTAGAGGGCCCTGCTGTTGTCACACACACTTGCCCACACGTCTACCCTTGCTCAGCCAATACTCATCCAGATTCACATTGGTATTCATGTTTTGATGCCTCCACATACACATTTTTATACACACATGCTAAAACATCACACGTGCAATGCATATATATACACCTAGGCATGAACACACACAAGTATACACTTGGATATCCAGATGCACAGAAATTAACATGCGTGTACACATGGGTATCCTCATGCACCCATGTACACATCAGTACCTGTGTACACACATTAACACCCATGTACACACACATGAGCACACATGGGCAAATGCCTAGGCGTTTACTCTCTCATCAGCTCATTTGTGTGTATATGGATTGCCTGTTTCCCACAAGGATAGAGCTTCATTGCCAACTACCCCAGAGAACAGAGATTTGTTCAACTGTGCGTAGTGCTTAGCAGTTGTACAATACAGTGTTATTTGGAATAGATGATTAAATGTATAAGTGTGTACAGGAATGTATGAGTCAATAATAACCAGATAGTAAAAGCACCCACTGTTTATTGAGCACGTACTTTGTGTCTAATCCTTGGCTAAGTGCTGTCTTCACAGGTATCACCTCATCTAAGCCTAAGTAGGAAGCAAGTGCTATTATAATTCCTGTTTAGGCCTGTGGGAACTGAGGCTCTGAGAAATGGTCAGTACCTGTATTAGTGTCCCAGGATGCCCTACCAAAGTACCACAGGCTGGGCGGCTTCACCCACAGACATTTATTGTCTCACAGTTCTGGAGATTAGAAGTCCAGATCAAGATATTGGCCACCTCCTTTTAAAGGCTATGAGGGAAGGAACTGTTCCAGTCCTCTGTCCTTGACTCGTAGATGGCCGTCTTCTCTGTATGTCTTTATATCGTCTTCCTTGTATGAGTGCCTGTGGCCAAATTTTCCCCTTCTTGTAAAGATACCAGTACTGGATGCGAGCCCACCCCAATGACCTCATTTTAACTTGATTATCTCTGTAAGGACTCTGTCTCCAAATAAGGTCACATTCTGAGGTCCTGGGGGTTAAAGACATCAGCATATGAACTTTGGGGAGGACACAATTCAACCCATAACACTACCCAAGGTCACATGTCTAGAAAGTAGGGTAAGCAGGATTTGATCCGAGATCTGGAATGCCAGAGCCCACACTTTGCTCTTATTCTGTGTTGTAGTGTGTGTGCGTGTGTGTGTGTGTGTGTGTGTGTGTGTGTGTCCTAGTGGTCACTCTCTGTAGCTCCCATCTCCCACCAGCACGTGGGCATCTAGTACCTGTGCGCATGAGCGGCCAGTGGCCCTCCCTCACTGGCATGCTGGTAGCTTTAATGCTCCTTTGGCTATGATATGGGGACCCAAAGCTGTTCTCCAGGACCCTGGTGGTTGGTGCTGCCGACAAGTCAACAATGACAGGAATGCTTAGAGATGCACACAGGGGCTGGGGCTGCCTGACTCCCTCCACCAGCTGCCATCTCGGATCCTGCGGCCTCATTTCAGAGGCTGCTGGCTTTGAAACACTCGGCCCAGTCAGGCGGGAAGCTAGAGCCAGTGTGGGGGCAGGGGGCGGTCACGAGGCCTTCCTGCATCAGCTGGGGCAGCTAGGACTAGGCAGGCCCTGTGCCGACCTTTGTCCTGATAGCCTGAACCTTTCCTTGTGCTGCAAGAAGGCAGAGGGGCTGGACATTACCCCTCCTGCTCCTCTGAGCTTGGCTAGAGATGCTAAAAAAGAAACCCGGCCCTTGGGCCAAAGAGGGAGAAAAAGCCCCCAGTCTGATGAGGGAGGCACCGCCTCAATCCTACGAGGACCCCAGACTTGGGCCTCACGGCCTCTGCTGTCAGAGGTTTTTCAGTTTGAAGAGTCCTAGTTTTTCTGTCTCAATTTGTCCATCCATGCAGTGGGGATGACAGTCCAGTTTGCTATGAAGGTTCTGGAGTTACTATGGCAGGGAGGGACCAGGATTGACATGGGCATCTTACTCCCTGCATAGCTATAGCATTCAGGGGGATGATGATGATATGGTGATGGGTAATATTTACTGAGCACTGATAGGGTCTCAAACTAAATGCTTACTGCATTCTTTACCTAATTATTTACCTAATCATTTAATCCTTCCAAAAAGTCCAGGAGGCAGCTACCATCATCACTGCCATTTTCTAGGTAAAGAAATGGGTTCAGTGAGGTGAACTTGCCCAAAGTCACCCAGTGAGAGAGTAGAGGTTTGACCCTACTCTATGCATTCACAGCAGGCCCTGAACTTGCATGAAGATGAGGGTCCCCAGATGGAAGGCCTGGGAATGAGACTCTCCCATGGCTGGTAATGGTTCTGGTGTTGGGGTCCCCACACTCTGAGCCCTACCCTTGCCTTGGGGTGGGGTCTGAGGTGTGTTCATAATGATGACAATATGTATCCTTCACCAAGGTGAATCAAGCACCTGACTCCACACCTTTGAATTTGGTCCTCACAGCAGCCCTGTGGGAATTATTCCTGCTTTACAGATGATGATACAGAGTGCTGGAGTCAGTCTCCAGAACAAGTTGGAAGGGCTGCACAGGTCCCAAACTCAGGTCTCCTGAGTCCATGAGGATGGTCTTTCTGCTAGAGGCAGGCAAGTGTCTTTGGATGCTTTTTTAAGTTTATTTATTTATTTATTTATTATGATTTTTTAACATTTATTTATTTTTAAGGGAGACGGGGACAGAGGATCTGAAGCAGGGTCCATGCTGACAGCAGAGAGCCTGATGTGGGGCTCGAACTCAGGAACTGTGAGATCATGACCTGCGCTGAAATCAAAAGTCAGACCTTCAATCGACTGAGCCACCCAGGCACCCCAACAGGCAGGCAAGTATCTTTGGGTCATTTCAGAACAAAAGTTCTGGTTCCTTTCCCCAGTGCTGGGTTGCTGGAACTGTGACTGAATGTAGGGACAGGTAAGGAGAGCTTGTGGGTTCACAAGAACCAGTTCCCAATAGCAACACCAATGTCAATAGTTGACATGTATTGAACACTCACTTTGTGGCATGGGTGATGTATATGTGTGTTTTTGTAGCCTTAGAATCTTTTTTTTTTTTTTTTTTTTAGGGGGAGAGAGACAGAGAGAGCAAGAGAGCACGGATGGGGAGAGAAACAGAGGAAGAGAGAGAGAGGTTTTTTTTTAAATTTTTAAAGATTTATTTTTAATTTTTTAAGAATATTTATATATTTTTGAGAGAGGGAGGGAGAGAGAGACAGATCACAGTGGGGGAGGGGTAGAGAGAGAGGGAGACACAGAATCCGAAGCAGGCTCTAGGCTCTGAGCTGTCAGCACAGTTTATTTATTCTGAGAGAGTGTGTATATGAAAGGGGAGGAGGGGGGGAGAGAGAGAGAGAGAAAGAGAGAATCCCAAGCAGGCTCCATGCCCAGCATGGAGACCAATGCAGGGCTCACATTCACCATTGCAAAATCACTGCAAAATCATGACCTGAGCCAAAATCAAGAGTCAATCACACAACGGACTGAGCCACGGAGGCGCCCCCTCTCAGAATCTTCCTTAACAGCATCCTTCAGGCAGCTGCGGCCAATGAAGACGAGTAGGCACAGGAACTCCGTTCAAATAAGCCAATTTTAGTAAGCACCTGTGCTGAAGCAGGCACTGGGCTGGGCCCACGGGATGTAGGGGACAACAAGAGCAACATGTGGAAGGCAGATGTAAGATGTTGTGATAATATAGGGGAACAGCTAGACTGTGGGGACACAGACACCAGGGCTAGGAAGGATTTCCCAGAGGAAGTAATATTTAAGCTGAGAACGGAGAGTTAATAGGGTTTAGCCAGGCAAGAAAGGGTTGGGGAAGGGGAAGAGTTCTAGGCTGAGAGAACAGCCTAGAACAAGGGAGGCCTGAAGGTGGGAAGAGAATAGCCTCTCTGATGAACTTAAGGAAGCTAACTATGGCAGAGAATGGCATGTGAAGGGCTGTTGGGGAGGGCAGAGCATTGACTCAGGGCACTGCAGGCCAGGATAAGAGGTCTGGTTCCGACCCTGTGGTATGGGATCTGCTGATCCAGCTTCCATCCCTATTTCCACGTGGTACTTTCCTATCTCCAAGACCCTTTCACATCAGTCAGATCCACCTAATACTCTTAGAAGTAGGTGGGGTATGGGTCACTGTGCCCATTTTATAGATGAGGAAACTGAATCTCAGAGGTTACAAGCTTGGTCCATTTTACCTGGTAAGGCTGGTAAGAGGGGCACTGGGCCTCAGCCCCAGACACCTTCAGGCAGGTGCTGAGCCAAGGGTCTGGGCTACTTGCAGGAAATCAGTGTGGATCCTGGGACAATGGTTACAGGGTGGGGTAGAGGCACAGTCTGGTTTAGGGAAGCCCTGGGACTGTAGGGGGAGGGTGGGGATTCCTCCCCCTGAAGCTCCAGGCTGCACAGGACTGCTGCTGCCTCCCTTTCTCCCTCTTGCAGTCCATCCCCAGTGGCTTACAGGGGGTGAGTCAGCCTGGATGAAGTCACCCACTTCCTCGCAGCCTGCGCCCCCTGACCTGGAAGGCGCCTGCCAGGGGCACCAGCCGAGCCGGAGGACAAGCTGGGCAGCTCTCCAGGTCGCTCCCTCGCAGTTGATTTAGGGGGGCTGGAGGTGTCCGGAGCCATCAGAAGCAGCTGGGTGTCTGGGGCTGCGAGGCCCATAAGTCATGCCACCACCCGCCGTTCCCCGCAGTGCTCCCCGAGAGGTCTGTGATGAATCGCCAGGGACTGGGCTCATCAAAATCAGTTTATGCCAAAAGGAAATTAATTTCTGTTTCTCTGAGATGGGGTGTGGGGAAGGCAAGGGCAGCTCCAGAGTCAGGCCTGTGACAACACTGTGGGGAGGGGCTGGAGTCCTACAGTGTGGCCATCGTGGTCCCTGGGCTAGATGGAGGTCCTGCCCATGCTATAGAGGGGGTGACTGAGTCTCCAAAGGAGCCTCTTAGTCTTGGGAACAAGAACCTAGATTTTGTTTTTTTTATTAATTCTTTCTCTCCTCTTCCCTTCTCTATTTCTGTAAGTATTTCTTAGCTCTTCCCTTCTCTATTTCTGTAAGTATTTCTTAGCACCTACTATGTGCCAGGCACTGTTCTATGGTGAGAACACTATAGTGCATGGGACAGAGTCCTGCTTTCATGGAGCATACGTTCTGGTTAGGTAAGACAGACAGACTGGTAATAGATACGTAAGAAAGTGTAAGGGGAGAGTGCTAGGCCAGCCTTAAAACAGGGTGGATGTGACCAACTTACCTAGCTGATACAGTGGTCAGGGAAGACCTCTGAAGAGTTAGGTAAGCTGATACTTGAGTTTGGGGAAGAAGATAGCCTACCAGTTGTTAGGCAACTCAATATCTAGCCCTGTTGGGGCTGGGGCTGGGGCTGGGATAGGAGGAGAGTGCATTTTAGGAGAAGGAACCAATGAATATAAAGGCAGGAAACTCCCAGCCAAGCACTCCCCTTGTGAGCCCTGGCTGCCGACTGCATCCGCATCCACCGTGGTCCCAGCCTGGGGCCTGGTTGTGTCGGTGGTGGGGGGTGGGGGTGGGGGCAGGCTGGGTACATGGCTCTGCTTCCTGGAATGTCTGTCTTACTAGGAGGAGAGTTCGGTAATTGAATACATTATCTTTATTAGAAACAAGAATGGACTGCTTATAGGGAAATTCATAAGATTCTTTAAAGATGAAAGAGATGTCAAAGAAACATCCGGTGGGACAGCTGGCCCTGGCCCAGCGATCTGGTTTCAGTATTCTTGAGCCCTGGGGCTGATTTGTGGTAAGGTGTGAGCAGCTGAGTCAGTCCTTTCTCCACCCAGCTTTACTTGAGTCCCTCTCTCTGTTAGGAGCCCTCAGTGGCTCCCCGTTGCCCAGTACCAAGAGTAACAGTTGTTAGTTCTTGACTAGTTACTTTAGGCTGGGCAGAGCGCTTGTCTGAATTCTCAGAACAATGCTATGAGGTGGATACTTTTATTATTTTCATTTTGCATATAAGGAATGTGAGCCTTGGAGAGGGGAAGAGACTTTTCCAAGGTCCTGTAGCTGGTCAGTGACAAAGTCAGGATTCAAACTCACAGCCTGAGCCATTAATTGCCACAGCCTCCCCTGTAGCTGCATCCCACTCTTATGGACTCTTGATCCGCTTTCTCCTTATCCTGTGCTCCACCAAACTAGCACAGAGCTCCTTTGCTGCTCCCCAACCATGCTACACAGGGTCCCACCTCAAAACCTTTGCATGTGCTGTTCTCTCCATTTGGAGTCCCTTCCCTCCCCAGCTTTTTGTTGAAACCCTAACCGTTCTCCATGGTTTAATTTGGCTTCTTCCTTCCCCGTGAAGTCACGCGTTTATTCTCACAAACAGGGAGGCTGCCCTTTATGTCTTATGCCCCACAGTTCTATTGGGGCTACTCTCTGGGCCCTAATCACGCATATTTTGTATGCCCAGAGATTGGAGTGTGACAGTCTAGGATTTAGATTTTGGTCTCGTTTCTGTCACATATTGATTCTGCCATCTTGGGAGGGGAACAACCTTTGTAAGCCTCAGTTTCTTCATTAGTAAAGTGAGGCTATAGTGGGGAGCAAATAGACAATGAATTAGAAGCTCATCATAGAGTCCAGTTAGCACCGAATAAGTGGCAACTATTGTTACATAGCCTTTCCCAGCCTCAGTTTTATCATCTATAAAGTGGAAGAAATAGGAGAAATACAGTAATTCAATGCTCCCTTGTAGGGTGGTCATAAAAGGGTATCTGCTACACAGCTAGCTGGTGCTCAACCAGAGAGGTCAGATTTAGGGATTCATCACATTTCTTTCCCTCCCAGGCCCAGCCCAGGGTTTTGTGGGTTGGAGAATATTTGTTCAGTAGAAGTTGAGGTAGATTTACATTTCCGAGGGATATGGCCTCCCTCAGTCCAGGCAGCCCTCAAACCCAGCCTGGGTGCCCACAGCATGTCTAACATCATCATCATCATCATCATCATCATCATCATTAATTTTTTTGATATGGGCAACTGGTATTTGCTTCATTTTATGTAAAGCACTTTTGGAAAACTTTGCTGTTATTGATCTGTAACCTATTATTTAAGTACAGTTAGTGGCTGCACATGCAGCTTCAAGTAAAGCCCCCAGTTCCCTTCCAAACAGACAGCTACGAGTCCTTCCTAAGTAGCAATTTGGGAATGCTCTCTATCCAGCGCGCCCCCCTCCCCCCACCACTGCCCTCCCTTGGTTATGAAGCAAATTCTCTGGAAACTGTTCTTTAGTGGGTGGGGTGGGAAGGGTGGTGGTGGGAGAAGATCCCAGCTCCTCACAGAAGGAGGCCTTCAGCCACCTTCACGGGGAGACCAGGTCTGAATAGAATTAGCAGAAAGATGGACTGACCCAGGGGCAAGCTGGGAAATCTACTTTGAGGTGGGGAGGGGGCTGTCCTTAGAAGGCCAGTGGGGCCTTCTTCCCTAAAGACCTGCAGTCTTTCCTACCCATTCTTCAGGGCAACTGTCAGTTCACTTTCAGAGCTGAGAAGACTAAGTGCCAATGGTCCTCATCTTGGGGCTATTTCTCTAGGGATTGGGATGGATCCTACTTTAGAAGTAGAGACAGGGGTGCCTGGGTGGTTCGGTTGGTTGGGTGTCCGACTTCAGCTCAGGTCATGATCTCACGGTTCATCAGTTCAAACCCCATGTCAGGCTCTGTGCTGACAGCTCAGAGCCTGGAGCCTGCTTTGGATTCTGTCTCCCCCCGTCTCTGCCCCTCCCCTGCTCATGCTCTGTCTGTCTCTCTCTCTCAAAAAAAAAAAAAAAAAATGAATAAATGTTAAAAAAAGATGTTAGAAGTTCAGAGACAGCCAATGGGAGGCTTGATTGTGTCTTCTTTTGGGGCCACAACCAATGGAAATGGAGCTTTTCAGAGGAAGAGGCTCTGTCCAAAGAGTAGCCCTTGAGAGTGGGGGTTCCTGCAGTCTGGTGGTCCATTGGGTGCCCAGGTGTCCCTGGTTGGGGTCTGAGCATCAGTTTGAAAGCATTGGAGGAGCTGGAGAAACTACCTCGTAGTTTGGAAAATTGGGTTAAGAATAGAGAAAGGGGGTAGCAAACCCTGGGAAGAGTATCTTTTTGGTTCATGGTGCCTGACAGTTTCAAGAGATCCTTTGTCTGGAGGGACATGGAGACCTGGGAGTAAGTGAGCCTCCAGGTGGCTCTGTAGGCCTGGTAGCCCTTCCCTCCTCTCCTTCCCCTCCCCAATATTCCACAGCCCTATGTATCCAGGAACAGCAGAGGCTTTGCAGTGAGTGACAAAGCAGATGGTGTGTGGTGTCAGGAGGAGAGAGAACTCCTTGGGCTTGTCTGGTCAACCTTTATCTCCTCTGCCCTAGAGTGTTGAGAGTCCAGCCATCCTTATTGTATATTCACTTATTTAATCAACAGTGTTTCTTAAGGGGTGCCTGGGTGGCTCAGTCGGTTAAGCGTCCCACTCTTGATTTCAGCTCAGGTGATGACCTCAGAGTTTGTGAGTTCGAGCCCCATGTTGAGCTCAGGCTGACAGCACAGAGCCTGCTTGGGATTCTCTCTCTCCTCTCTCTCTGCCGCAACCTCGTGTGCATGCATGTACTCACTCTGTCTCTCTTCTTCTCAAAATAAATAAATAAACTTGAAAAACAACAACAACAAAGTTTCTTGAGATCCCCTGTGGCCCCAGGTATAGTGCTGGGGACTAGGCCCCTTGACCCAAAATATGTCTCTCTTAAAGCCCTCAAAGGGGTTCACTAATAAGAGAGATGGGTCTGAGGTTGGAGATGCTTACAGCAACATCCCCTAATCTGGTTAAGAAGCCAGGGACGACTGCCTTGAAGTGAATTGCTGCATTCCTGTTATTAGCACCTCCACTTATTAGCTGTGTGACCTTGATAGAGTTCCTTAACCTTGCTGTGCATTACTTTCCTCATCTTTATTTAATTAATATATTTTTTAAGATTTAATTTAATGAATTTATTTATTTCTGAGAGAGAGAGAGAACAGGGAAGGGGTAGGATAGGGACAGAGAAAATCCTAAGCAGACTCCACGTCCAAACCCAGCACAGAGCCTAAGGGGGTGGGCTCAATCTCACCACTGTGAGACCATGACCTGAGCTGAAATCAGGAGTCTGATTGCTTAACCAACTGAGCCACCCAGGAGCCCCTTAATATTTTATGAATTTATTTAAAGTTTATTTATTGTTGAGAGACAGCACAAGTGGGGGGGGGGCAGTAAGAGAGGGAGAGAGAATCCCAAGCAGGTTTTGTGTGCTGTCAGTGAAGAACCCAAAGTTCAAGGTTCTCATGAACAATGAGGTCAGGACCTGAGCCGAAATCAACAGTCAGACGCCTAACCGACTGAGCCACCTAGGCGCCCCAGATTTTATTTTTAAGTAATTTCTACGTTCAGTTTGTAGCTCGGAACTCACAACCCCAAGATCAAGAGTTGTATGCTCTAGGGGACTGAGCCAGCCTGGCGCCCCTACTTTCTTCATCTTTAAAATGGGAATAATAATTGGTTCCTGGCTGGATCATTTGGTAGAGCATATGGCTCTTGATCTCACTTGTGGCTTTGGGCCCCGTGTTGGATGTAGAGATTACTTAAAAGTAAAATCTTTAAAAAAAAAAAAAAAAAAAAAAAGGAAAAGAAAAAAGAAAAAAAAACAAAGAAAATGAGAATAGTAATAGTACTTACCTCCAAAGTTTGCTGTGAAGATTTAATGAGTTAATACATGTCAATATTCCTTAGAATAGTGCCTGCCACACAGTAAGTATTCTGTAAGTATTAAATAAAAGATAAAAACGGCTACCACTTGCATGAGTAAGACTTGGCAGACAATTAAATGGGAAAGTGTCCTAGGCAAAGAGAACAAAGGCCTGGATGTGACAAAGTAGTCTTCTCCAAGGAACTTGGTTCTGTGTCACCTGGTGGGTGTGACTGATGGCTGTCCTGGTCAAAAATTTGGGCTAGAAACTCCTCCACCTCCACGGCGTGATCTTGGGGCTGGTCAGGTCTTGGCCTGAGATGCCACTGAGTCCATGGGCTGGGCCACAGCCCCTCATCCATTCCTCTGCCCGTCCTGCTGCCGCCTGTGAGCTCCGCTCTGGCTGAACAGTGCTGGGCATTCCCCTGTGGGCATCCGGAGCTCCAGGTGTGGTGGGGAAGCCCTGGGGGCAGGAGGGCTTGGGGGAGGTGCTCTCTGAACAATGTCCTAAGGGAAAATGAAAATTTCCCCAGACAGGGGGAGGGAGGGAGTTCCAGGCTGAGGGAACAACCTAAAGAAATGTTGTGAGGGAGAGATCCCTACTCAGAAGAGAGACAAAAAGACTTTGGGTGGAGTTTAAGCTCTGGCCCTGGGGAGCCCTATTTGGGTTTTATCAGGGGTTTTGGATTGTCCTCCCCATGGCCTCTAGACCCAGGATGGGTGGTGGCCTAAGAGGTTAAAGTCCATCCAGTCTTGCTCCAGGGCCAGCCCAGAAGCTGGGGTAGGGGTGCCGGTTGCCTGGGTTCCTCCCTCCCTCTGCAGAGCCAGGAGGGCTTGGCAAAGCAACAAGGCAGCCTTTGTGTCCCTCTGTGCGTCTAGGCAGGTCTGGCCCAGCCTAGGCTGCTGCTGGTTTCAGTGCCCTGTGATCCTGTCCAGGCAGTGCAGGGTGGGACGGGCAGGGTGTCCTCAGGGTTCCTAGTGTGGCTGCCTTGTGTCCCTTGCACCCCCACCAGGGCTCCCCAGGGGAGGATACCTGTGGCATGGAGTACACGGGTGTGTGTGGGGCTGGCCTTGAGGACCCAGAGCAGGTAGTGGGTGGGCAGAGATGTGCACAGGGGAGGGGGATGGGACCTGGATGGGAAGGCTCCTGTGTGCCGCAGCATGTGCCTAAGGGGTCCCCCAGGGTGAGTTCTGTGAGTGTGCACTGGGGTGAGGATGTGCTTCTGGGTGTGAGGGTCTGGGCTGTAGCACACGAACAGCCCCCAGCCTGCTCAGAACAGAGCACTGCTGTCTCTCAGTAGCGGCAACAACGAGGCCTCTCTCTTGGCACATAATGTCCCCTCTGTATTGTCTGCTGTGCAGTGGTGACGATAATTTTAAGGTCCAAATCCTTCTCGTGGGGGGCAGGGTAGGGGGGAGTTTGGAGGCATCTGGGGAGGGCTAGAGCTCCTAGGCGGGTTTCGGCCTGTGTGCAGGGAGGTCTGTTGCGTGTTTGGGCCCTCCCTCTACATACCCACAAACCCTACAGGGGCAGCAGAGAGAAGTAAGGACTCCCAGAAGCCTCTGCCAGAATTCCCGCCCGTCTGCCCAGACTTCAAGGCCTGGGGCCTGGACCTCTTCAAAAGAACTAGCTCTGATAGCCCCTTTCACTCACTGCCTGGTCTCTGCTTGTCCAGATGTTTCTTCATGTCTATCCCTAGTCTTTCTTGCTGTGGACGCACTAGACCAGCAGTTGCCAACCTTTTTGTTGTCAGGACTCCATTCCAGGCTTAATAATTACCAAAAACTCCCAAAGAGCTTTTGTTGATGTGAGTTATATCCACCAAGATTTACTATATTAGAAATTGAAACTGAGAAAATTAAGAACACATATTTATTCATTTATTTAAAAATAACAGTAACAGTTCATTACATGTTAACATACATAATATGCTTTTATGAAAAATAACTTTATTTTCCAGAACAAAACAAAATTAGCAGGAGGAGTGGCGTTGTTTTTACACTTTTGCAATCTCATTAATATCTGGCTTAATAGAGCAAACAGCCCCCTTGGGGTTAGATTCTAATATCTGCTTTTGCTTTCAATTTGTTGTGGTATGTTTGTTTTTCTGTTGTTGAAGTATATGAAGAAAATCTGGCCTCATACAGATCTTTGGGAGGAAAAGTGAGGAGTATTTTCATAGCCTTTTCAGATAATTTGATACTACACCAAAACTTGACAAGTGGCAGTTTCTTAAAGGCTACTTGCCATGTAGAATCTGAAACCCTGTCCATGAACTTTGCATATTCTGTTACATGAAGGTCCATTTGTCTATCTTGTACTTTAAATGGATCTCTTGCCCATGCATGATTTTATAACATCATGCACTGGTCATTTACAGAGAATTAGTTCACGGAGTTATGCAAATCTCTCAAATGTTAATACATTCCATTATATAATATTTAATACTCAAATCCATTGATACCACCATCAATTTCATCAGAAATATCCAGGAAACTATCAAGCTTATGATGACCTATACAAGTATTTTAAAATTGAAAATTGCTTAAAAAATAGAATTTTATCATTAGCAATAAATACGGTAGTTGTTTTCCCTGGAGTGACATCCTCACTTGATTCTTTTTGAGAGAATACCCACCAAATACCCAAGTCTAAAGTTTGTCAGTCTTTTCTTGTGGTGTTCTATAAAAAAAACAGCTAGTTCATCTCTTAACTGGAACATTCACACAAGTAATTTTCCTCAAGGCAACAATCATACTTTGGTATGTTACAGAGGTACTTTATGTGAATTTCCCATACATAACGTTAAATAGACGTGTAGGCAATGTTTGAGATTTACTACAATTACTAATTTTATTGCTTTGCTTCAATAAACACATTCTTTTCTTCTTAAATGTTTATTTTGAGAGAGAGAACAAGCATGCACACACATGCCCATGCACAAGGGGAAGGTCCAGAGAGAGGGGGGAGAGATAATCCTAAGCAGGCTCCACGTTGTCAGTGCAGAGCCCCAAGTGAGGCTTGATCCCATGAACTGTGAGATCATGACCTGAGCTAAAACCAAGAGCCAGAGGCTTAACTGACTGAGCCACCCAGACACCCCTATTTTTTTTTAAGTAGGCTTTGTGCCCAACGTGGGGCTCAAATTCACAATCCCCAAATCAAGAGTTGCATGCTGTAGGGGCGCCTGAGTGGCTCAGTCGGCTGAACATCTGACTTCGGCCTCACGTCATGATATCATAGTTCATGGGTTTGAGCCCTGCATTGGGCTCTCTGCTGTCAGTTGGGGGCTTGGAGCCTGCTTCAGATTCTGTCTCCCTCTCTCTGCCCCTCCCAAACTCATGCTCTGTCTCTCTCTGTCTCTCAAAAAGGAATAAATGTTAAAAAAAATAAAAAAAAAGTTTCATTCTCTACCGACTGAGCCAGCCGCGCACCCCAGCAAGGACATTCTTAAGTGAAACTAGCTATTTTTTTGTCTTTTTTTTAATGGATGCTTTTGACACTGACGAATATAATGACTCCTACCTAGTATAGTTTTGGTGTTACTGTCTTGATTTGTGGTAAGGCACCCACAATTTTATCCACCTTTGCTCTCTCACCATCAGTGCAAATCTCAATGTGGTTAAAAGGTCAATTAATGTCTTAGTATTATTAGTAAAATAATTTTGACTTCATCTACCCCTGAGAAGATCTCATAGACTCCCAAGGGTCTGTGGACCCTGCTTTGAGAACTGCTGCACTAGGTTATTCTGTCTCAATTTGTTTCTCAGTGGTGATGAGCATGTCTTATGTATTTCACTGATTAGGACACGGAGGCCCAGCAGAGCCCCACATGGGTCTTCATCTCTCATTCCAGCACTGGAGTGAGAATTTTTTTCCTGGCGGGCACTGGGGAGGCTTCTCAAGGGAGTGGCATAGATCTGATGAATGGGCAGAATGCCAGAATGTCGGGGGAAGGGACCTGGGAGTGCATTCGTGGTGAAGGGAAGAGCATTGGTAAAGGCCTAGGGAAAAGAACACAGGATGAGGCCAGATAACAAGGGCCTCGAATGCCAGCCCCAGGGCAATGGCACCACAGAGCATGTTGACAGCTGAAGCAGAAGATGAGATGTGCCCAGAGATAGGGAGGGCCCTGGGTCCTTCACTAGCTGGCCTTCCCAAGACAGCTGGTCTCAGGGCTGTGTCCTTAGGGTTGGATTAACATATGGCCACTCAGATGGGCCATGATCATGATGGGCAGAGTGTGGTCTCCTGCCCAGAATTCCCTGCTGAAAAGTGTCTCCATGGGTTTCTGTACCGACAGCTTGTCTTCTCCTTTGTATTGGCTTTTGTGGTGATAGTGACTAGCTTCCCCTAGTTTCTTGTGCCATGCACGAATGTGATGGTGATTTGGGCAGAGGTGGCAAAGAAGAGAGCGATGGGTAGTGGGGATGTGTCGGTGTGTTGTCAGGGCCTCGGCCCAAATCCTGTGAAAGTGGGGGCTTCAGAGCTGGCCCTGAGCAGGGACTGCCTCCTTACCCTACTCCGGACCCGGCCTGCCCTTCTTCTCCAGTGGCCCTGCATCCCTGCCCCACCTTGTCTGAGCTGCGCCCCCCCTGAGCTGCAGGAACCCAGGTCTGACATGGGGAGCCAGACCTCAGCTTCTTGCAAGACAGGCCTCGACATCCTGCTGTGCACATCTGTGCTCCTGGGCTGGGTTCCTGGTCCTGCATGGGTATGCCACACATGTGTTCATGGCTGTGCTTTGTGACAGCGTAGGTATGTCTTGTGCCATGTGTATTTGTGACTGTGTCACATGATGTGCTGCACATGTTTGTGAGCTTGTACACCCTGCCATGCACACTGAGTTGTGTGTGTGTTTGCTTTTGTGTCTTGAGTTGGGTGGCGTGTACATGTATAGAATTTTGTATATCTTTTGGGGGGTGTGAGTGTTGCTGTGGTGGGTATGTGTTTTTGTGTGATGGTTTGTCAGTGTGTATCTTGGCCCAGTCCCAGAAGAAGGCCCACTGAGGTGATGGGGGTGGGGACTGTGCCCAGATAGGGAGCCTCCAGCCAGGAGGTCTGACTGGGAATGGACATGTCCTCTCTGGCCCAGAGAGCATCACAAGCCCTCAAAGAGCCCCTGTCCAGCTTCACCACCGGCTGGAAAGGGGGCATGAAGAAACCAAAACAACCTCAGCCCACCTCCCACACCTTGCTGGCACTTGAACCTAGTGGTGGTGGCCCGGTGCCCTGGGCCTGCCCTCCTAAGGCTGCAAGCGCTGTGTGTTGTGGGGGTTGGGCAGGGGC
Organism: Neofelis nebulosa; assembly: GCF_028018385.1. Taxonomy (NCBI): domain Eukaryota; kingdom Metazoa; phylum Chordata; class Mammalia; order Carnivora; family Felidae; genus Neofelis; species Neofelis nebulosa. The sequence continues at coordinate 124,441,317 of NC_080782.1, read as the reverse complement.
CAGAGACACGACTCAGTTTGGCCCTGGTGGCCAACTTCAGCTTATAATGGACCACAGAGGCAGAGCTGACCCCAGGCATTGTCGGGGCTGGGGCTGGGGCTGGGGCTGCAGGGAGAATCAGCCCCATTGAGCCAGGCCTGATGCTAAGTTCATTACGTGTGTTATTCATTCAGCAAATATTTATTGTATGTGTGCTTGGTTCTTGGTCTGGCTTTAGGTGTTGGGAGTATAGCAGTCACCTCACTGAATTAGCTGGGAGAGAAGAGACCACTGTGTGTCTCACAAATGGAGAAACACATCCTGAAAAGAATAGCTTAAGTCACGAGAAAGCTGAGATTTGAAGCCAGGCCTGTCTCATGCCAGAGCCCTCTACCCCCTGCCCTTGATTCTCACCATTACAGCCTGTGTGTCCATTGAGCTAGGACCAGCAGGGTGAAGGGTAGGCAGATGATGCTTGGCTAGCCTTGAGCTCCATCCAGGCTATATTGGTTGATGCAGGAGAGCAGGTATAGCAACTAAATCAGCTCCTAGTGGCTCAGCAGGGAAGGTGGTTTGCCTGGGGTGGTCCCTCAAGGTTGTGCATAAAGGTGGTCAGGTGGAGATTCAGGTGTGGGAACGGAGCGGAGGGTATACCTTGTGTTTCTAGGACGCATTGGGACCCAAGGGAATGCCTCCTCACTGGCTATAGGACCTGGGATGCTTCACTCTGAGCCTCAGCTTCCTTATCTGTGAAGTGGGCATAATGATTGTCCCTCTCAGTGGTACAGTGCTTATGGCCTGATGCCTGGTGCACAGTAGGGCAGCTAGGGGGATTGGGCAGAGCTGGAAGTTGACAGGGCCTCCCTAGGGCTCTCTACTCAGTCCCAGGAAATGGGTAGTGGGTAGGGAGGAGGAGGAGCAGATGTGCCCGCGTCTCACAAGAGCAGCCACATTTAGCCACCAAGTCAGGATTGAAATATTCCTGAGGGAGAAGAACCCTCAGGCTTCAGGGCTGCAACAGCTCGTCAGTGGGGAGCGGGGAAGGGATGTTGTCACCATCTGCCTCGTGTCTGTCTGCGACTAAAATAATACTGGGGTGAGACTCGCCGCAGGCACGGGCCCAGCCGCAAGGTTCCCCGGAAGAGGGAGGGGCCAGGGGGTACTGGCAGGCTCCTGGAGGGATCAGCCTCATGAGTGCAGGGCCAGGGGACCCCCCAGACCTGGCCAGCCTCTGCTCCCGAGGGGAGACAGAGCGTGTGCTGAGATCCCAGTAAAGCAGGGGCAACAACAGAAACAAAACAGGAGGGACAGACAAATCGCCTGATTCAGCTTCCATGAGCTGATCCAGAATATTGAAACCAGAAAACGTAGCAAGAAGCTATTTTAATTTCAGCCGACGTATAAGTTTTGGGTCTATGGTTTACTGTGGTTTTTATTTTGAATCAAATATGGAGAATGCTCCATAATCTCAGAGCTCAGGGCTCTGGGGACTGAGTGCCCGCCTTTCCCACTGGGCACAGGGGTCCCTTGTCAACTGCCTCTAGGTGTTGGTACCCCTGGGCCTGGGCAGGTGCCCCTTTAGATCAGGACCTGGCTGGGAGCCTGATGCTTGGCCTCTGGGTGGTGAAGCAGTCACGTCTGGTCTTTTGCTGTGGGTCTCACCAGACACGAGCAGTTGGATATTTTTGTTTTTGCAGAGAGAACAGACCCATGACCTCAGAGGTTTATTTTAACTGCGGAAGCACCCTAGCTGCTGGTTGCTGTGTGCTGACATAGCGCTGGGCTGTCAGTTCAGCAGGCAGCACTTGAGTACCTATTGTGTGCAGGCCATGAGCTAGGACAGGCTGGGACCCCTCTCAGCATACAAGGCCAGCCACCTGAGTGCCAGGGAGGGGGATGGGAATGTCAGCGAGGGATTCAGGATATGGCAGGAGACCATGCTGTCGTCCTGGAAAGGTGACAGATGTACTCAGCCTTGAAGAGGAGAAAGGTGGTGACAGCAAAGGAGAGAGGGGAAGATGCCCAAGGCAGAGGGAACCTGGATCACAGAGACCACCACTCTGGGGGGCTCTTTGTGGCGAGGGTTTGTATGTCTTAGATGCAACTTGGAGCCCTTGCTGTAGGCCTGCCCCATGCTAACGCCTTTACATGTGTTTTTCTAGTCAGTCCTTACCAACATCTCATGAGGTCAGTATGCTCAGTGCTCATCTTGCAGATGAGGACATTGAGGCTCAGATGTCTAGTGACTTGTGCAAGCAGTAGAGGCATGGCCTTGAACTACAGTGTGCCACCCCCGGACAATGCCTTCATTCAGCAGGCCGTAACTCAAACCCCCAGAGCACACTGTAGAGTATCCTCGGATGGTTGGGGTCTCTCATCTCCATCAGGTTCTAATGACCAAAGGAAACTTTCTGGAGTGTGTGAGTATGTGTATGTGGGGGAGAGGGATGCGGGTGGGAACCCGGACACCCCTGCTTTACAACCTTTAGTAAATCTCTTGCTCCTCTGAGCCTCAGTTTCCTCATCTGTGAAATGGGGCTACAGTACCTGCTGTGCAGGCTCCTGGAGAGGATTAAAAGTGAAAGCAGGTATGAGAAGTCCTCTGTGAGTTCATTGAGGCCTCAGTCAGGGCTGATTCTCCTCAAAACACCAGGAGCCGTCTTCCCAGAACAATCCAGCCACCAAGCTTTCCCTGCAGCTGACAGGCTCCCGCCACCACAGCAGCCACCACCCTGAATTATTCAGGACCCTCCAGGCCTCTGTGGCAGCCCCTCCCCTCCCCCTGCACGCCAGGCTGTCAGTACCAGCCTCCGAGCCTCTGCCAGGGCTGTGCTGACTCAGGGCCCCAGAACTTCAGCTTGTTCAGGTGTGGCAGTGAGTGTAACAGGGTGCTAGAGTGTGAATATGGCCGAGTATGAGAGAATGATAGTGTGTGGTTGCACTTGAGTGTGCAAGTATGTGTGATGGAGTGTGTGGTGTGTACCTGTGTGAGCGTGAAAGTATGTGAACATGGCTATATGAGGGCACGTGGATGTGTGAGGGTGAGTTTGTGAGTGAGAGCCTCTGTATGTTGTGATTCACCTCGTGTGGGTGAGGATGGCAGTATCTGGAGCCTCTTCAGGTGCAGATCAACCAGGCTCAGGGCTGAGGTCCCTGTGGTTAAGAGTACACAGTGACCTGGGAGTCAAATTCCAGCCTAGAGAGGGAGGGAGCATCATCCCCCTATTTCCAGAATCCCTTAAGGGTTGGGTACGGGGGTGGGAGGAGAGGTTTGGGAAGAAGGATATGTAGTCGTTGGATCACAGACAGGACCTGGGGGTCCACTACCTTGCGGGGCTCAGATGACTACCAGACTGTTCCTGGTGTTATCTCATTTCCTGATGACTTGAGACCTTCAGAGGACAAGCACTTCCCTCCACTGTCCCTTTCCTCCCCCTGGCTCAGGGCTGAGAGCCCCTAGGTGAGAGGTAGGGGACTGTTCTCTTAGATCTGTGGCCAGATGGCAGCCCTCCAGGTCTTAGGGGCTTTCGGGAGGGGGCAGGCGTCCACTGACACTCTTGCTGGAGGGCCCCCACCCATAGGCAGGAAAGACAGAGCAGACTTTTATCTGCTGGACCCCTTCTCCTACCTAGACACTGGCCCTCCTGAAGGTTACTGTCTGCTGTGTGGCAAGATAGAGCTCCTGGGGCAGTGGGAGTGGGACTGAGGAACTAGGAGCCTGCAGTGTGCGGAGGTTGGGGGTGGTCTGTGTGTGAGCTTTGCTGTGGGTGGTGAGGTCTGTGTGTCGGTGTGAGGATGTGGGTGGCTGTCTGAGTTTGTGTTTGTATCAGAGAGTTTGTACGTGTGTGACTGTATGTGTGTCACTGTATGTGTGACTGTGCTTGTCTTTACCTACTCGTTCGTGTGCGAGTACCTGTTTGCGTAACTGGCTGAGCACATGCCATCTGTATTTGAGTATGCATGTGTGTAGAGGCGGGTGACAGATGATTGACAGGGAGAGGGGCTGGTGCAGGGGCCACACTCAGCCCCGCAGCTTCATCCCTCCTCAGGCCCCGGTTGGCCCGGGGTGCCATCCTGTTGGACTGGCTGGGACCATGCCCCTGGGAATGTGATTGCCTGGCTTGGGCTGGCATTACCTCAGAGCCACATGGAGCAGAGCTACAGGTAGGGAAGGTGAGACAAGTGACAGACTTGATGACTACAGGGGACAGATAGAATGGGCTACAGGAGTAGGGCTGCTGGAGCCTGATGCCTGGGTCCAAGTCCAAGCTCCTACACTCACTAGAGTTGGACAAGTCACTTCCTTCTCTGAGCCTCAATTTCCTCATGAAAGCAACGGGGGTCATGAGAACTTGGGGTGCAGGGCCCACACACTAAGCATTACTCACCAAATATCCTATGAGCCTGTCTTCTCATTCTGGCTCTGGGAAGTTGGTCATTTGGAGGCCTGGACCCTGGCCTGCCAAAAGCAGTGTCAAGCCAAAGGCAGGGACAAGTTTGACTTGTCCCTATACATGTACATGTGGAGGGCTCATAGGAACTAAGTCAGCAGATCACCCTGTCCATCCCCCTACATTTTGGGAGGGTCCGTCCCCAGCCCCCAAACCAGGGCGCATTTTCCATTCCTCTACTCCCGTGGTCTGTAATGGAGCAAGTCCTGTCTGACCTCACTTTCTCTCCTCTGTAAAGCCAGGCAGGTAAGGTGAGTGAGTGGAACAGGAGGACCAAGTGCGTCTGCTGCCAGGTCCTGAGAGCTAGCTAGCTCCCCTAGCGCCCCACACCCTCTCCTCTGTGGAGCTGTGGCCGGGCAGCTGTCCACTGGGCTGAGCGGGTTAGCAACACAAGACAGATGGCGAGGGATTATCTCAGCTTCTCAGAGAGCAATGGTGGCAGTGGTTGGGGCGGGGATGGGGGGAGGCTCTCACATTCTCCCCGAGTGTGTATACATACACACTCACAAATGCATGCAAGCACATACAGCTCCCCACTCCTGCCCCAGACCCAGCCCAGCCTCCTCCTATTATTTATGAGGTGGGCAGGGAGATAGGAGGAGAGAGGAGATTCTGAGAATTGGTGACAACTGTTGGACTTGGCAATTTTGTCCCTGTCCCACTTGACCCCTGGACAAGCAGGGACTTTGAGAAAGCCCTCCCAGGCCCCTCTTGGACTCTGCCCTTGCTTCTGGGGTTTCTCTGCACTGCCTCCACTCAGAATGGTATGTTTAGGAAAGCATAGACTTGTAGAGAAGCTTGAAGCTCAGAGATGTGTGAGACGTGCCCAAAGTCGCACAGTAAGTTTGGCACATCAGCTGGCTGAGCTCTGGGACTTGGCAGGTGGTGGCCTCTCAGATGTCTGTGCACTGGCTGTGGGGTCCCTGGGTCTTCTGTAAACTGGAACTTGCTACTGCCCAATGTCCCACAGGGTGCATAACCTGTCACAGGAACAGCTGCTACACCCAGGACTCAGGCACAGCCTCAGGCACAGCCTCTCCTTCACATATACTTCAGGCTCTGGATGAAGGCTATTTGGAGTTGAGTGACAGAGCTGGCTCTCTAGGATATGTCACTGGGAAAGAAAGAAAAAGAGGTTAGAGCCCTACTAGAGTGAATTCTCCCACATGTCCCCCAGTTTGCCATAGGCAGACAGTGGAGGGACTTTCTTTTCAGCTTTAGCCACAGATTTAGTCCCTTCCCCCCCCCCCCCCCCCCAGACACCCTCTCCTCCCCCCAGGTCTGAGTCATCTGTGCTGGGCCCTAGGGAGGGGTGTGGGCCAGGAAGCTGGGCTGGATTTGTACATGGTTATCCCAGGGGACACTTTTTTGAGGGGGAGGGCAGAGTGAAGGCCTCAGGACAGAAACTGGTTGTCCACTAGTAGTTGCCAAAGTCCAGACCGCTTTTCCCTCCCCTAGAGTGACTCAGGACCTGCTGGGCCCAGGAGTGTGGACTAGAGGCAGTGTAAGGTTGCTACGGTGGCCTGGTCCCACTCTCTGCAGAGTGAACCCGCTCCTCTAGGCCTCTGAGGCTTCTGCCTGTCACTGGACCCCCATGTATTCATGTGTGTCTATCTGGGATTCAAGGTCAGGCTGGCCTGGGGGTCAGCCAGGGAACCACCTGGACCTACCTTTAAAGCTGCGTTATTTGAGGGCCTGCAGAACTTGGTGACAGGACCCACACTGTTCCTGTCACAGACAAGACTCTTGGCACCACAGGCTTCCCACTCCCAAGCCAAGCCAGGCCCTTTCTATCTCCCAATTCCAGTCTGAAATGACCCCTCACCACACATCTGGGGATCTGGAGGTGGGCACAGGGAAGGGTGCTGGTGGAACCCAGGTGCTGGGTTCAGGCCGAGCTCCACCTCTCTGACCGTACAACCTCCAGTTGGTCACATGTATGCTGAGGGCTGGGCGAGACCTCGTCAAAGCTCCCCTCCTCTCCTCAGAGCTTGGCCTGGGGGGCCCTACGTGAACCTGAGGAATCTGAGCTTCGTTCTCTCTCATCAGTGGGATTTTTCTCATCATTTTCTTAAGGTTTCAAAGTAACATTCTAAAGAGGCACCGTGAGAACCAATCAGAGAGCCTATGTAAATGAAGACTCGCTGATTGGCTGTCTCCTTCACGCCCTTTACGAAACTTCAACTTCATCAACTCAGCAAAGATTTTTTTCCTCTGGCCTCTCGCTCCCTGCAGGAGGTGGGGCTGGGGTTAGTCACCCGGGCCGTCCCCCCTGCTGCAGGCAGGCTGGCCCCGCCAAGTCGGGCCTCTTAGGACAGAGGGAGGCGAGGGCGCCGCTCCCGCGGGGCTCTCGGGGGTTTATTCTGGCACAGGATCTCCGCGGGGGCGGCACGGGGAGTGAGCCCCCTCCTCCTTGTAGGACAGCTGCAGAGAGGGCTGCAGGCCGCGGGTATCGAGCTTGGCTGGACCGGATCGATATCTGCCCGCTGGACTGATGCGCCGCGGAGTCGGCTCGACAGGGTGGGCTCTGCGGCAGAGTGATGGCTGTGCAGGCCTCCCCCCTCATCCTTTTCACCGGCACTTCTGGGGAAACCGAGGCGGGGAAGTGGTTTTGGGATGGAGGGCGCGGCCTGAGGGAGCGACATTTCTTGTTCTGGGTCAAAACCCTCATGTGGGGGCGGGGTTAGCCCGGGACCGCGCCCTGCTCCCCAACTCCTCTCGTCCGCAACCCCCACGATCACGCACAGCTCGAGGCGGTCCCCGCCTGTATCTCGTCCCCTTGTTCTATCCTTGGCCTTCCTCCCATTCTCTTTGTATGTCTCCTTTCTGGCTCTGAGGTCTCTCCCTCCCTTCTCTGCCGGTGGGTGTCTCTGTGTCTATCTCTACCTCTCAGTCTCCATTTCTGTCTCTGTCTCTGTCCCTGGGTCTCTGGCTAGGTCTCTTTTTCATCTTGCTCATTTTCCCTTTCTCTCTTTGTCTGTCTGGCTCTCTTTTCTCCCTCCCTTCAGGCCCCCCTCCCCCCCAACACACACCTCACAGTCCTGTTTACGACATCCCCAGGGTTGGCAGGTGGGCGGGGCTGCAGCAGAGAGGGGGTGAGGGAGGGAGACGCAGCCTCCCCCCCAGCTGTTAACCTTCACGCTTCAGGCCTCTGCGGATGGCAGAGGAGGGGGAAAGCCCAGCTGCCAGCTTGGCGGAGGTGACCAGGCGGGGGCTGGGGGCTGCCCCTCCCTCTGGGTTTGTCTCTGGGGAGATCTAAGGCCGGAAGGAGTGTGACGGGAGGGCACCTCCCGGCAGAGAGAGGCTATTGGCGGCTGAGTGGCCTCCCGAAGGCTTTTGCTGGCCGGGCGGGTGCCCAAAGGGGGCTCTGAGCGGCGCCGGCCCTGCCCGCGGTCGGGCCGGACGTGGGGGCCGGCGTGAGAATCCCGCCCATCTGTGAGCCGGCCTCACGCCGTCAGACCCAATTTATCTCGCCGCCAAAGTTTCACAGCCATCTGCTCGAGTGGAACGGCTTCCAGCGCTGGCCCCACCGGGCCCCCCAGCCAGCGCGGGGATGTTTTCCAATACGGCAGTATCGCAGCCCCCCACCCTAAAGCAAGGAGGGGGTGTAGGGGGAGGCGGCAGAGCGCGGTGCGTGGGGCTGGCAGGCAGCCCTCTCCGGCGAGCAAGCCGACCCTGAATTTTAAGCGATTGATCAGGAAGCGCAGGCCGTTCCCATCACTTAGAGCAGCCAAATGCGACGGCGCAGGGATTTGAAGGGGCCTTTGCGGAGGCAGTAATGAGGTCACCGTCACCGCGCCAGCCTGTGGTAGGCGGGTGGGAGTGGGAGTGGGAGTGGGGGTGGGGGGTGGGCTGCGAGTACACACGTGTGTACACATGCCTGTGAACAGAGCCACACCTGTATCCACATAACCCCCAAGGCCCCAGCACTGACCCAGGAGAACTCAGCATTCGTATATGAGCTGCTCACTGGCCCCCCTACCCCCACTAGCACCGTCAGAAAGACCAAGCTAGAACCTATTCCTTGTCCCATCCATGACCACCTCAGGCAGCTTTAGCACAGGAACTCCAAACCTCCTCCCCTCTCCACTATGTGCCTAAAATACAAATGTTTGGGCACCTGCCCGTTGCACTTCTGAACAAGCCTGCAGAGACAGATGTACCCCAGGCCCCAGGTAATCACACAGGTGCATACCTTCGGATTACACACCTGACCTCAGTGCTCATGCAGTGGTATGGTCCTAACTATCCCCCCACCCCACCCCAAACATGCACACAGGAGCTCCACCATTCTCAGCCAGCACTAAGGAACATACGAGCCCACACACCTCCCTCCCCAGGACACACATGTGCACACTGGCTCCGACGACCCCTCCACCCCCCGCAGAGCTTGCTGCTGTGTCCTTAGGGTGGGCGCCTCCACTGCCTGCCAGGCAGCTTGGGTGCAGACCTCAAAGAGAACAAAGGCCGGGCGGGTTGGGAGGGAGGGGGTGCTGAGCCCCCGGCCTCGTCCTCCTTGGCGATGCTCGTCTGTCTCAGCTCCGCGGCCACTGCATCGAGCGGCTCTGATTGCCGAGTAAATCACCGCGATGATCTGAATAATTATCGTCTCCTGAAAAGGGGAAAAAAAAAAAAAAAAAACCAAGGGAATAAATAAACAGAGGGGAGAGCAGCCACCTGATTTCTCAGAGAGCCCTGGTGGGGGAAATACAACAGGGTGGGTGTCACTGGTTCTCTACAGATCCCAAGGGCTACGTTGGGTTGCAGAGCAGGTGTGGATGGGGTGGGCATCAGGGTAGAGTCCTTCCATAGAGGTGGAAGTTAGGGTCCTATCCATCCTCTTCATTCATCAGGCCAGCTCCTATGCCCACCACAACCCATCTGTCCTGTCTCTGCTTCTCACAAAATCAGGCCCACTTGTCCTGTCTCTTGGGCTTGGCTGAAACTCATCTGCCCCCTGGGGCACTCTCTCCATTCCACTTCAGCTTGCCTGATTCTCCCATTTCTGAAGGGTGAACCCTATGCCACTTTCTCTGGGAGGTTCTACCTGACTGCCCAGGCCTACAGCACCCTCCCCTCCTAACATTCCATTTCTAACTCCTGATTCCATATAGCCTGACTAATTTGGGGATGTTCACCAGGTCTCCTCAGCTGGATAGAGAGCTTTGGTAAAAAGCAGCTATGTTTTAAACAAAATAATGATAATAACAACAGCAGCTAATATCCTGTCCTGAGCATTTTTTCTGTGCTGGCCCATGCTAAAACATCCTTTCATCATGAATCCTCCCCAGAATCCTGTAATATTCCTGTTTTACTAATGGGGAAACTGAGGCTCAGCTAGAGTAAAGCTTGGCACTTCCCTTTCTCCAGGATAGGTAGAGCATGCAACTCTTGATCTCAGAGTTGTGAACTCAAGCCCCACATTGGGCATGAAACTTACTTAAAAATAAATAAATAAGATGCTCATCATCTTCTGGAGTCTTTCTGGAGTCCCCCTGATCCTACATTTTGGAGCACCATGGCATAAATGCCTCAACCCCATCTTGCCCATTCCTGCCCCCCCCCCCTTTCCTATCCTCAGGAGGTGTGCCATCCATGCATTGTGACCCCCGACCTCCCAAAGGGCACGACCCTTCCCCACAGCCCCAGCATCAAAGGAGGGGCAGCTCAGTCCTATGCTTCTCCTGCCTGAAATGGTTCCAGATGTGGGGCCTGCCTGCAGGGGCCTGCAGAAGATGCAGGGTGACGTCTGGCACATGGCTAGGTTTCCTCCTGGAGGCTGCCCTGTGAGAGGCCCGTCTACCTCCCTCTCCTGGCACCTGGTCGGTAAATGGAAGCAGAACTTGGTTCAGGGAGGAGGTCTCCCAGGAGGCTGGGGCAGGAGAGAAGTTGAACTCACTGTGGGTTTGCATTCTACCCTCCATGGGGGGCAGGCTGTCGGATCTGGGGCCTGGTGGCTGTATCCATGGCTGATTCTCCAGGTTATACAAGGAGGCCCAGGATTTAATGGTTTCAACCCCCCATACTCCTCAGAGAAATGCAATTGTAGGTAAAGGGAAACTTGTTTGAGCCGGGGGTCCCAAATTGGCTCCTGGCTGAGGGTACTTGTGCAGACTTCTCCCATGGGGGTCCGGATTCAGGGACCCAAGTGTTCCTAGGGGAATGAGAGGTGTGTGTGGAAACCTTTGTCTGTGGGTTGGGTAGAGAAGAGACAAGTGAGACTTAGTGTTGATCAAGAAAGACATCCAGGGAGTCCCACCTTTGTGTGGGCGAAATGAGGCAGGGCTCAAGCTGGCTCAGGGAAACCCTCAGCCCCTACTCCCCAGCCTCTCTAGAGCCCAAGGCAGTACTTCCTCCCTGGGAGGGAGGCAGAGGTGGCCAATGTCCATGGTGTGGTTTATAGGTACCCCAACCCCAACACCTCTGCCAGCTACTCTTAGCCTCAGAGCAGAACAGGATGTCTTGGCTCCCTGCTTCCCCCAACAAGTAAGATATTTCTTTGGCATTTATTAGGTGCTGGTTCAGAGCATACTCAGTAGATGGGGCAGCATACTCACTCACCCACGCAGCCTCACTTCTCCCCTTTCCCCCCAGAATATGACCACTGGGAACCCCGGGAGAGGCAGTAATGAGTGTGGTAAGATGTTTGGAATTAGGCACACCAAGGTTCAGAATCTGGCTCTACTACTTATTGGCTGTGAACAAGTCAATGAGCCTCAGTTTCCATGTCTGCAAAGTGGGAATTCTAGTAGAAACCCATGTTCAATAGTGTGTCTATTTCATAATGCGTCTGTGAGGGTTCAGTGTGGTATCTGGCTGTAGACTCTAGCACAGAGCTCAGTCCATGGTGACGGTTTATCACCATTAGTTATTACAGAGGGCTGGAGGAGGGAACTTCAGGTTGCTCCTTGGCCAAACAAGGGCAGCCCCACTATGGCATGGCTGGTGTCCAGCCTCTCTCTTCAGGGTTGTAGGTTGTAGGTTGTTGGTCTTGGCCGGTCCCCTGAACTGTGCAGACTCCCACTCTCCTGCAAGCTTGGTTCCCCTGTTTGCCACAGCCTCTCCCTACTGGCCTGGTTTGGCTCTTTCTCTCTACCTGCCCATAATTCTATCTATCCATTTCCCACCCCCATCAATACATAGGGCACTCCCCCATGCCAGAACATCCCTCCACCCCCAACCCCACATCCAGCTCAACTCATCAGGCCAACCACAAAACAGTCACAAACATATGCATTCACACCCGGGTGCACACAGGCAAGGGGATAGGCACAGCAGCAAAGTGGTCGAGAGACACAAGTATGCACATGCTCATACTCAAGTGCACATGGGCTTGAGGACATCCCACTGACATACACACACACGTGTACACACAGCACAAATAGGTACAAACGGGTATGTACAGACACTCAGCAACAAGCACACAAGGATATGCAAGCATATTGCACACATAGGAATTCACAGGCATATGCGCTCACCACTGTACACATGCATACATGGAACAGACAGGCACAAACAGGTACACAGAGACACACAAGCGTGTCTGCACAGTATGGCACATGCACACACGTACACACACATAGGCACACACCAGCTCTCTCGCCCCCACCCCCTGCAGGGAGCTGGCTGTCCGCCAAGCCCGGCGCTTTCTGCTGGGTGTGCACAACCTTTCACAGGCTCTAATTGAGTCGAGGGTGATTTATAACACAGCAGCGCCCCTGCCCTAGTGGGCTGCCCCCTCCTGCTGCAGTCCTGGTCAGATCCTTCGGCCACCCCCCACCCCCTCCACTGCAACCAGTCCTCCTCACCCTGGGTCACACACACAGGCCCCTTAGAAGGAGAAGGAGGGCTTCCCTCCTAGCCACCAGTTCTTTTCTTTATTCTTGCCTTACTCCTGGGCCAAACTCTGAGCTCTGAGAGGTTTTGCCTACCACCACCACCACCACCACCACCACCACCAAACCCAGCGTTACACAGCCCAGCTACCAGAAGCCCTACCACATCCTTTCTAACCTGCCTGTTTAGGGACAGCCAGGACCTGGACTGCAGATCCCATGTGTTTCCTGAGCTACAGCAGGAGAAACTGGATTTAGACATGAGAAGGGACTTCCCCAGTGAGCTGGGTGCAGGGGTGGGCTTTGCTTATCAGGGGCTGGGGGAGCCTGGTTCGGGGTGATGGGAGAGGGAGAGACCACTGAGAATCTTGTTTCCTGCTTCTTTGTCCTTTTGGGTAACTGAGCTGACTGTCACCCTCCCTGCCAGCTGTCCCCATGGCCTGTGTGGCTGGGCCTGTGATTAATCGCATTAATTAGACCTTGAGGTTTGGCTCATAAAGTCCCCTTGTCCACCTAAGAAGAAGCTGCAGGGAGGGCTTTTGTCCTGGTGTGTGGAGGGGAGTATGAACCCTGACCCCTCACCTCTGAATCCAACATGGACTAGCAGCTTTACCTTGGCCTATTAGCTCAGCCCGAGAGCTATTTCATCCCACAGACTCGTGTGTTGGATGCTGATGCTGTTAACTCACTTGACAGTGAGAGCACCCAAGACTCAGAGAGGCAAAGTCCTTGTCCAAGTTATATACCTGGTTCACGGCAGAACTGGGGTTTGAAATCAGACAACAGAGTAAAGGACGCCTGACCCAGATCCTGGCTTTATGATGAAGACTTATCTGGCTCCCAAGACCCCTAGTACTCAGGGTGCTGGTTTTTGGAGCAGGAGAGGCTCCTTGGAGGGGCTAGTCCTCCTGTTCTCAGAAATGAAGTTAGCTTACAGCATGAGGGACTCAAATTAGATTTAAGAGGGACCTAACCTGGCAGTAAAGTGATTGGGAGCCAAGACCGGTGTGTGTGTGCGTGTGTGCGTGCGTGCGTGCGTGCGTGTGTGTGTGTATGTGTTGGGGAGATATGCAGTGGAGAGTCTGGGCTGCCCCTAAAGGAGTCCACATGGTAATGGCATTCAACATTTAGTACTTTCCTATTGCCTATTGACATACACAATCCCTTGGAGAGGAGTTGAACCCCATTTTAGAGATGAATAACACTGATATTCTGACAGTTTAAACCATCTGCCCCAGCCTCATGAATTCAAGGCAGCTGCACTCCCACCCCTTCCCCCACTGCCATGTTCTCCCCCTTCTGTGGTCCAATGACCCCACTTCATCTGGGCTATGGATCAACCCAGCCCCTGGCCCTCCTGAACTCACTGGAACACATTTGAACACATGCGAGCGAAGGTGTGAGATGGGTGGCCTTGAGGGCACAGGGTGCGTCTCAGAGACTCTGTTGACTTGGGGATTTGTGCTAGGATGTGTGTGTCACTGTGTGTGCTTAATGTGACCTAAGTCTATTTGTGTGTGTGAGTGTTTGGGATGCTGTGTGGATTTGTGCTTGTCTCTGTGTATCTTTGCATGTTTGTATTTGTCTGTAGATGTCAGTGTATATCAGTGTGTCTCTGCATGGCTTGTGTCATGTGTTTGTATATTTCTGTGAATTTCCTCTTCATTTTGTGTGTGTGTGTGTGTGTGTGTGTGTGTGTATTTGTGTTATCTGTCTCTGTACCAGCTTTTGGGTATGTCTCTATGTGAGCATCTCTGTAGGCCCTGCTGGGTGTGTGTCCATGTGGCTCCCCGTTGGTTTCTGCAGGTGACTTTAGGTGTGACAATGTGACCATGTGTCTGTATCTGTGTGTGACTGTCTTACCTGTATCCGTGTAGATGAGGCACAGTGTGTGCGTGTCACAGAACAGTGCTGTCTGTGACTGTGTTTCAGAACTGGGACTAGGGTGGGTACAAAATTTCTTGGTAACCAGGGAAATTATTTTAGTGTAGTATTTTTCAAAAATCACAATCAATGCAAAAAAAAAAATCCATGATGAAAAAATATAAAACTATTAAAGACAGGATCAGTATGTGTGCACGTCTGCGTGACTCTGTGTGGCTGTGACTGTGTGCCCTCCCTCCCGCTCCCCGCCAGGTGAGCCCACCCCCCCTCCAGTCACGCTGCGCTGGGCTGAGCCGCGGTAATTTCCGAGTCGGCGGCGGCTTTGTGTGCACCGGCCGCTGTCTTGGGGGCGGGGATGGAAGGGAGGGTTATTTCTCCCCCCTCTTCCTTTTTATTGGGTCATTAACAACGGCCCGGACTGCCGCTGCGCCCCCCCCTTTCATGTCTGCCGCGCCTCCCGCCATTATCTCCCTCCGCCGCGCGGCGTAATTCGATGCCAATCAGGTTTGGGGCGCGGAGGCGGCCGGATCAAAGACCGGGCCGCGGCGCTGGAGGGAGTGGGGTGGGGGCCAGGCTGTGCTCCCCCGAGGTCGCGGCACCCACCGTGTGTCCGGCCCCAGCGCCTAGGGTCAGACTGAAGAGGCCCCGCCCAACCCGTGATTGGGGCGGGGGTGTCAGAAAACCGCGTGGGGTGATGTTGGCTGGACCGGAGTGCTCTGGACCAGTGGCCGGGTCCAGCGAGGCACCGGAGCGATTCGTGGGCTGGAGGTTGAAGGTGGCTTCCTACAGGGCGTGGCCTTTAGGCGGAGCTTTGAAAGATTTCGGTAACAAATGTGTGGAACCAGTAGGGAAATGGCATTCTAGGCAGAGGGACCTGCTTGGGCAAAGGCTGGGAGGCAGGAACCAGCAGTGCTTTAGGAATAGAGAGAATTCTTCTGGCTGGGCGTTTGTGCTGTGTTCCATGGGCACGGAGCAATGGGGGGTTCTTGACAGGGAGGCACAGACTCTCAGGTGGCCTTCAGGGTAATTTATCTGATGATGTCTTCTGCTTGCTGGAAGCTCAGCCCACTCGGTTTCTTCCCCTGGGAAATGGGGAAGCTATCAGCTTCCCCCACCTCCTCCACAAGAGATTAGTGAGAAGGTGAACGTGATAAAACAAATGCAGCTCACATTTATTGAGCACTTACTATCTGCCAGGCCAGGCCCCAGTCTTGGTTCATCAGCATAACTAGCCCTACAAGGTTAGACAGAGTTCACTTCACAGAAATGCAAACTGAGGCACAGAGAGCTACAGTGACCTGCCCAAGCTTCTGTAGCTGGTGACCTGCATGGTTGAGATTTGAACCAGGCTTATAGATCCAGAGCTCACAGAAGGAGGGTCTTCCCCTGGGAGAGTCCCTGCCCCAGCTTTGTGCCCTACTCCATCCCACCTGGGCCTTGGGGAAGGATGGGAGTGAAGGTTTTAGAGACGCCTGCAGCCTGTGTGGGGAGGCAGTGATTCCACAGTGGCCTGGGTGAGGACCAGAATCATCCTCCACAGACTCACAGCCACCTCTCTTGCTTACAGCCCTTGGCATTGGGCAAGTCACCTGCCACCTTCCCCAAGTCTGCTCCTTCATCTGTAAAATGGGGTTAACAAATTTCTTTTGGCTTGTCCCTGAGGAGTCAGTGAGTGAATGCAGCAAAGGGTATTTTGAAAGTAAAATGCAGTATAAATTGGATTTTTATTATCACCATCAGCCAAAGACTTGGAGGGTGGGTGTCTGCCAGACATTCCCGGCAGAGGATGGAAAGCCCCTTCTCCCCCTAAGAAAATGCGTGTTTAGTCTTTGGTTCTGGAGAGAGTGTTCTCCTACCACCATTCCTGAGACACAGAGAAATAGATTTTTCTCTCCCAAATAGTGCTGGGTCTTCACAACTCTAAGTATATCAGACCTGAGAATGTTCTGAGCAAACGGTGGTATACCTAATATATGCTTCTGTTCTGAACTAAATAAACACAGGCTTCTGGATTGTGAGGGTGCCACCCAGCAAGGGTCTTCACCAAAGGTCTGCCCTCGACCCCTCAACCTCAGATCTGGGATCGGGTGTTGGGAGTTGTGGGGAGTGTGGAGGCAGGGCCCTGAGTCCTTAGAGCCTTCCAGATAGTTTCCTGTACCTGCTTGGGCTGGGTGTGCACTGACACTGGAGAGATAGATGTAAAAGTCCCACAGCGAGTGCCCGTTCTGGTGAGGGAGGCCGGTGAGAGCACAGTTCTTGCACAGAGGAGCACTCTCTTTTCCTAGAGGGATAAATAGTTGGATTGAGAAGAACAGAAGAACGAATAGAAGTTTACCACATGAGGGCTGGGGACAGGAGGCACATTTCAGGAATGTACAAAGCCTGGAGGCCTGAAGGAACAGTGCATAGTGAGTATTTCTGGAGGTGGGGAGGATGAGCAGGGGGGCTAGACTGGAACGGGCAGACCTGAAGAAACTTGGCAGTAATCCTGAGGATGTTGGGGACCCAGGGCAGCTTCAGAGCAGAAAGTCACCCTAAC
This sequence comes from Neofelis nebulosa, assembly GCF_028018385.1. NCBI lineage: Eukaryota > Metazoa > Chordata > Mammalia > Carnivora > Felidae > Neofelis > Neofelis nebulosa. Next base: position 124,424,629 of record NC_080782.1, on the reverse strand, counting down.
TCAGCCTCCTCATCTGTAGTGTGGGTACAAGACACTCCTCCCCCGCACTCCCACCCCAACCCCGCAGGCCTGGATGGAAGGTAAATGATAGAGCGGAAGGGGAGGTGATTGTACTTTCATACCCCCACTCCCACTCAGGGAGCTAAGGGATGGGCAGAGGGTGTGGTGAGGAGGCAGTGATGCGGGGCTCTGTTCCCACTGTTCTCCGCGCACAGGGAGACAGAGCAGGGATCCAGAGCCCCCTCCCAGATCTGATCTGGACTGCCAGATGGAGGTGGCCACGATTAGCAGCTCCAGGTGACATGGGCACGTGACTTTGGTGATGTCTACCGCCGAGGAAATAGGATCTTGGTTCTGGCTTTTAGGTCAGGAAAGCTGCTCTCACTGAGGGGCTCTGCAGGGCCCAGCCTCAGAACCGACCAGGTTCTTTCTGCCATCTATTGGTTCTACATTTCCTACCTTCCTAAAGGAGGTCCCTTGTCCCCCATCCTCCACTCCTCCTGGGGAGTCCCCGCCTGGCTGGAGCTGGGTGCCTATGTGTGTTGGGAAAGGGGGTGGTGGCTGTGCCGCACACCGCAGATCCCAGCTGCCTCTGGACGCTGAAAAATCCAATTTTCTTCCTAATTGCCACCGCCCGCGCTCTCTCTCCCCTCACAGCCTACTTCTGCTTGGCGGCGCCTGGTCCCCCACGCTCCCCCTACTCCTGCCTCCCGCTACCCACCCCACGGCAGACGCTGCCCCCCCTCGCGGTCACCCGTGTCGGGACGCACCATATATCATGTCCGCAGCCGGGAGGGGCTGGGGGAGCGGACAGGCACCCGCCCTGGGCTCCCTGACGAAATCGTCCTTTTCTGCGGCGGCGGATGACAGGTTGTGGGAACAACAGCTTGAATTACGGAAAGAAGTTTCCCCACTGAGTTAATCTGCAGTGGCTGGAGGTGACCTTCTGGAGACGGCGATTAATCACGGGCCGTGGCGGGCGCCGCGCCACGCCGGGCCCTTTGGGGGAATACTAATTCCACTACAAGATAAATCATAATTTGACAATAATCATCTGCCCTAATCACTCCAATTCTTCTGTTTAATTATTTGTATACACCGTGTTTCTTCAGCGAGGACCCCTTGTGCCAGTGGGTGGGGAGAGGACAGCCGCCTGGGTGCAGACCCCTCTCTGGCCTCTTGGCCTCTTGGCTCTACTATATGCTTGGGGAGGCCTGAGTCAGAAGTGCTAGGGAGAACCTTGGAGCTCAGAGTTATGATAGCATGACTGAGGAAACTGAGACTCAGAAAGATGACAGGCCTTGCCGAGGTCCTACGGCAAGCTTTGGGTAAACCAGGGTGAAGACTAAGGACTCAGTATTTAGTCCTAGGCTGTACTCCATGGCACTACCCTGTTGAAGAATGGCCCAGAGTGCCTCACTTCCACTGTCCTATTCCCTGACTCCTGTCCGCAGCATCCCGTTAAGCCTGGTTCCCTCCATCTGCCAGCGTGGACAGGATTGTTGCCTGTTTCCATCCCCTTCACCTGAGCCCTGGGCCCACCTGGCCACTCAGGACGTGAGGATGAGGGGCTGTGGGCATCTGAGCAGGGGTTGCCTGCTTCCATCTACCGGTGCTATGTGACCACTGACAGTTGATGGGACCTTTCGGAAGCCTTTAACATCTGTAGCCTTTCTCTGTGAACTGGATGGGGCTCCCTCTCTCCCAGGGTGATAGAGACCTGGCCCCATGCCAGATTCATAGGAGTTCTCACAGATGCTTCCTGCTGCCCCTTCCTGCCCTGCCAGGCCCCAGCCACCAGAGTCTCCGCCCACCCTCCCAAATCTGGCTCCTGGTGCCGCCATGTTCGTCCCTGGGTTGGGCTGCCAGGAGAGTTCCAGGGACCTAATTTTGCCCCTGACGTTTCCCTTGGAGGGGCTGGCTGGGCTGCTGCCAGCTCTGGCTCCCTGCAGCAGGAATCAGAATGACTCAGTGTCTTTCTTTTTCCAGGCCAGCTCCTGGCACCCCTTGATGGGGGGTATTGGTGAAGAGGGTACAGTGGGGGCTGTTGGACCCAGCATGGCCCGCCCCCCTGAGATGTGGCTCATGTGGGAACTGTGGTGTGCCTTTGTGGCAGTGTGAGGGGGGATGACTTCCTTAAACAAAAGCCAAAAGCCTAGCTGGGTGTGTGCTGATGGGGCCACAGCCACAGAGAATGATACACGGATGATAATGAAAATGATGGTAACAGCAGTGAATCGTTCATTCCCAACAGCAGCCTGCCAGGGGATCCTCGTCCCAAGGACAGTTGATGAAAGGCTGATGCTAGAAACAAAGCCCTTATCCTCAGGATGCCCCAAATTCAGGGAAGAGATGTGGCCCCTTTGTTCAGATCAGAGAGAGAAGAAGGAAGCGGGGAAAAATACAAACCACAGTATTACCTGTCTACATTTATGGAGCTCCTGCCATGTGTCAGGCTCCATGTTCAGTACTCGGCCTGTTTCACATCTCTAAGTTCTCATGACCACCTATGAGTGGGGTGTGATGTCAGGCCATTTTACAGATGGGGAAACTGAGTCTCAGGGAGGCAAAGTCACTTGCTTTATGTCACCGAGTTTATGAGTACAAGGTTGGGATTTGAACTCAGTCTCCTATTCCATCCCCTTCTGCCTCCTAGAAATGTCAACAAAGCTGCTTCATCAGTATTGTACAATTTCTGGTCAGAGGGTCTGGGAAAAGCTGAGCTAGTCTCTTCACTTGTCAGAGTCTGTTTTCCCTGCTATGCAGTTGAGAGACTGGGGATATGACAGGGCATTGGGTCCCTGCCTTGGTCTTCCATACCTGTGAGTCCCTCATGGAGTCCGACTTCCCTCCCTTCTGCTGTAGTTTCCCTTCCCTCATCCTCTGTGGTCACAGCATTCCCTTCTGTGTCTTTGGCTAGATCTGTGCCCTTCCATTCTAGTTCCTCAGTGACCCTTGCCTGGAGGAGGGGATATATATGGGACAGAGAGTGTCTTGTACCTAGTGGCCTCCATCTGGTAATATTCCCTGACGACCCCTGGGCAGATCAGCCATGGCTTGTGATTCATAGGGACAGTGTTGGCTTTGTGAGAGGTGTTTTGGTTAGGCACCCCTTAGCTATCCTGTGGTCCTTTCTCTACCCAACCTGCAGTTGGAGTATTCCCACACACGAGGCACTCTAGAGGGTAGCTGAGTAGGAATACCCTACCCCAGCTGTAAAGATCTGAAGGGGGTCATTTAGCCTTTCTGAACCTCAGTTTCCTTATCTGCAAACTAGAAGTACTAATACCCGGCACACATTAAGTACTCAATAATTGTGACCTATCGTTAGTGTAAGTATCAGCCTGTATGGTGAGATCACAGAGGCACTCTCCCTTGGCCTGGCCCCTAAGTTGCCTTTTGTGGGTGTTCAAGAGGGGAGGGGCATCCCCCTGCAGACAGAACTCCACTCAGAAAGCCACTGGGTCAGCCCCTTCCCACTGGGGCTGCCTCTGTTCCCCGCCCCCCGCCTGGGGTCTGACAAGTGAGGAGAGGGCTGGCGGGGAGGTGGTGGAGCTGTGGCAGAAGAGAGGGGAGGGGAGGTGGTGGAGCTGTGGCAGAAGAGAGGGGAGCCAAAGGTTGGCCGAGTGGGGGAGAGATGGCCTGGGGGGAGAGCAGCTGAGTCGCTGGGGAGGGTGGGAGGCTGTCGTGCTATAAATACCTCCCAGGTAACAGGACCCGTAAATGAAGGGAGGGAATTAGTCACATTCCGCGGCGCCTGGGAGAGAGGACAGGGAGCAATGACCTGAATCCATGGAAGGGAAAAAATTAGGCTAACCTTGAGATGGGGGGGGGGTGGTGGTGGTGGTGGTGGTTAGGGCTGGATCCTGTGCCTCCTCAGAGGAGTGTCCGGGACTCCATCTGCTGGACAGGGGCCAGGGAGGAATAATCTTGGCAGGAGGGGTCTGGAAGGGACAGCTTGTCTACTCCATGCCCGGATGTGTGAGGGTCTCTTTTCTTCTCAAGGATTCCCTAGCCTCTCTCACAAACTCAATCCTATTCCTCTTGGAAGTTCTTCCTGGGGTCTAGCCTTGATCTTTCCTCATGCCACTCTGAAGCGTGTTCCCATTTGCTGCCCTCCTGAAGCCCTTGCTCTCCCTGAAGCCCCTGTGTTATCGTGCGTATACCTCTGTGTCATTCCCTGGGTTCCTGGTTCAGGCAGAAGATTCTTTGCTTGGGAAGGCAAGAAGGTTGTGTCCTGCTTCCTCTCTGGACCCCACTGTGGGGGCTGGGTCCACTTGTCCCTCACTGGGCTGATGACCATGGCCTGCCCTCCACTCCCCCAGCCCCCCTCTTCATGGTTGCCAGAGCAACAGTCAGTACATGTTCTCACTTGCTTACACCTTCCCTACTCCTCTAGGAATGGAGTCCAGGCCCCTTGGCTTGCATACCCAGCCTGCTGCATCAGCCTCCAAGCAGCTTTCTTACCACATCTGCACTTGCTCTCTCTCACACCCAGCCTGCAGCTCTCAATTCTCCACATCTTTGCACGGACTGGCCTTTCAGTTGAGGGTAACCTCTCCTTGTTCTGCCTGTTAGATTTGCAGTTTCTCCCAGGCCCCAAGTTCTGAAATTCCCCCAGCTGCCTCCCCAGCTGAGTTGGGTCCTCCTCATCTATGCTCTGGAAACCCTTCTGGCAGGGGTAGTGTGGGAAAGTGGTTAAGATCCAAAGTAGAAGGCCAGCCTTGCCTCATCCTATGTGGCCTCTGGTGAGTAAATGAGCTCTCCTATGCCTCAGTTTCCTCATCTGTAAAAAGGGGTTCTCACAGTGCTTCCCAAGGGTGATGCACTTTGGGTGAGCCCCTGTGTGAGGAGGGCTTAGCACATAGTCAGCGGGTGGCTGTTGTTGGGGTCACAGTATTGATCGCACTGTTTCTGTGTCTGTCTCCTCTGTGGGCTGTGAGATGGGGGGGGGCGGGTGGCGCTGCGTCCCCGTGTGACTCGTCGCCGCAGCCGCAGTGGCCAGCTCGCGCCTGGCACTGAGACGGTCGGCAAATGTTTGCTGAATTAATGAGTGGGGGCTGCAGGGCGGGCTTGGGCTGCAGTTCCGCCTGGGCTGCTGCAGCTGGGGCGCCTGTGTACATGTGTGTGCGGTGGGAGCATGAGTGAGGGGTGTCTGTGGGGTGGGGGAGCCGTATCCGTGTCCCGTCCCGGGGGTCTGGCGGCGCCGTGGGCAGCCTGGCGCGCCCGCTCCCTGGGGTCCCCGCCCAGCGCCTGCCTGGCTGCGGGACCCCGTTGCCAGGAGCAGTCAGGATGCGGCAGCGTCTCCATGGCAACGCGGCATCTCGAGCCGCGCGCCGCCCTCCCCCGGCGCCCCGCTGTGGGCAGGAGGCCGAGCCTGGCAGCCCCTCCCGGCCCAGCAGCCAGCAAGCTGGGCCAGGAGGCCAAAGCCTGGTGGGAGGGACTGAGGAGGGGGCTCCTTATTTTTCTAGAGATGAGGGGCTGACCTGTCTTTACTTCCCTCTCCATCGGGGGGAGGTAGACAGTATGAGGGCTCTGTCCTCTGTCCATGTGCAGCAGCCCCCTCCCCCCCCCCCGCCCCTTTCTGGCTAGGAAACCAGGAAGGTCCTGGTCAGGGCAGGAGACCCTCACTGGCCAAGGGACATCTCTGATCTAAGTCCTGGCTGTGAAAATGACACAATGATCCAGGCTTGAGGGGCTGTTGTGAGGGGGCATTGAGGGACTGCTGGGGAAGTGCCATCCTGGTCTGTGGTGTGAGTGCAAGCCCAGTGACTTCCAGTGCCCACACAATGTTCACCAGTACCCCCCACTTCTCACCGATACATGCCCAAGTCCCCAGTACCTGCCAAGAACTGTCCTAATGTCCCTTTACCTTCTTGGTCATGCCGTATCCCCGAAACCCATTCAAAGCTTCCCCCTGTGGGCTCAGTGACACCCCAAGTTCTCATCCAGTGCCTTGTGTACTCAACATTTTCCCAGTGCCTCCCAGTACTTCCAAGTACCCACTTGCTATGTAATTGTTATCCATTCTTCCCTTATGCTTACTCAGTATTTTCAACTATCCATTTAACACCCTCCCCAATTACTATCCAGTAACTATGAGGTGCTTTCCTTCCAGTTTAGGCTTGGTGCCCCTTAATACCCCGCAGGGATGACCCACTGCCCCTAGTACCTGCCTAGTGGCCCCTAGTGCCCTTCTATTATTCACCCGGTATTTTGCATATCCAGTGTAGATCCCATTACCTTTCCAGCACTCCTCTTCACCCAGTGCCACTACAACCTCAGTCTGCCCAGTGTACTCCCACTACGCATCTCCTGCTCCACTCTCTGGTTCCTAGTAAATCCCCCTTATCCTCCTGCCTCCCCGCACTGCCCCAGCTAGAGCTCCGCCAGGCCGCAGTGCTCGTTGAGACCAGGAGGGGGCGCATGAACGGTCAGCCAAAGACAAGCTGCGGGCGCGGCCGGGGTGGAGGTCGAGAGGCTGCATTCGAGGCTGTTGTCTTACGGAGCCTAAGTCCAAGCCCAGCGGGGGGCTGCATTTCGGGGGAATCCTGCCAGCAGTGACGCACCCCACCCTCATCCTCTGTTAGCCCCGCCGGGTTCGTTGCCACAGCCGTCGTGGCTTCGGCTCTGGGAGGGGGCGCGCGCCCTCTGGTGGCCACAAAGCAGCTCAGCTCTCCGGGCTGCTGCGCGGGGACAGGGAGGTGCGTTCCTTCCCTTCCTTTTCCACGTCCTAGTTTATTGGGCCTGTCCTTGAGGTGGTACGCGGAGGGGGTGGGGGTGGAGCGTTGGGATTGTCGGCAATCCAGCCTCCTCTCTGGGGGCAAGACAGAGGGACTGGAGACTGGGATGAAAGGAGAATATTGGCTAGGAAGCTTGGGACTGAGGGTCCCTGGAAAGGGACTGTGGGAGCAGAATGGTGGGAGGTGGGGGGAGCGCTGAATCTGCCAAGAAATGGGTCTCTTCTCGTGGATCAAGCAATTTGGGCTTTTATCTCGTGTGCTGCCTACAGAAGGTTTGGGGAATGATAAGGGGGTGGTGGTAGGGTGAGGTGTCTCCATGCCAAGCCTGGCAGCTCCTGCCTGGCCCTAAACCCTTCACAATGGGATCTGCTTTCATCGACCTACGCCTGGACGACCGCATTATGGCCTCTGCCCACCTGCCTGGGCGTGTTCCCTAATCTTCAGCAGTCCTGGAGGTTTCTTCTCCTCTGTGTAATGGGGAAATAGATGGAGCTACAGCCAGAGGAACCCAGGTTAGACTCCTACAGTCTGTACTGAATTGGAGTGACCTTAGCTTATAGGACCATCCAGGGTCAGGTCTGTAATCTTGTGCCCATCTGTGATCTGGCATGAAGACAGCACTCAGGGAGCCTCTGCTCAGTGGATTAGTGAGTGAGGTCCTTCGAGATGCCTTTTGCATTTTCTTCCTCACTGCATGGATGAGGAAACTGAGGCACCTAGGAAGTAAATAATTATTACAGGATCGCCAAGAATGGATGGTTTGGCGGGAATGTGAGAAAGAGCACTGGCCAGTCTGGGTTTGGTCTCCATTCTGATACTCGCTGAAGGAGCTTGGCCCACCCCTTCTAAGCTCGATCTCCTCATTTATAAATGGAGAATAACCACTCTACTTCCTTCCTTGTGAGGAATCTGATTATGATGTTGGGGAGAATTATAATGATTATAGGTGCTGTTGGCTGAGTGCTTATGCCAGGTGCCATGTAAAGTGACTCAGCACATGAGATCCAAGAGGTTATTATACTAGGTTGACAAAGGCTCAGGGCCTTCCTGAAGAGGCTCTCAGTGACGACCAGCTCACAGGCACAGTGACAAAGCCCTTACCAGGACTGGTGCCAGACTCCAGGCCTCCAGGATGAGCTCCAGAGCTCCTCTGCTGGTGCTTGGGCTGGAGGCAGGGGGAGGGACAAGATGACCTTGGGCTGTCTCCTGTGCAATGCTCCCATGTTCCTAGGCCTGGATCAGATTTCCGGCCCCTGGGAGGGCAGAGGGGGCTAGTTGATGGAAGAAGCATGTGTCCTGGCTCGGGCAGCTGGACCTGGGGGCCTTGCCCTGGAACCTGGGGCCTTTCCTGCAGAGGGAATATCCAAGAGCAGGAAGGAAGGAAGTGGGGAGGGGGAGGAAGGAGGGGTGGGAGAAAGGACGGGACAGGCCCCAGCTGGGAGTGAGTTCTCTCTGAGGCTGGCCAAGGAAAGAAGATGTCTGCATTGGCCTGGCTGAGGCTGTTGGGTTGGTCACCTTGGCTGGAGCTTGGATGTGTGTGTGGTGGGGGCAAGAAAAGAAGATGAGTCTCCTCATCTGTGTAACAGGTAGAACACTGCCTTCTGGACTGGATGGGTATAAACAATAAGGTCAGGAATGTAAAGGAGGTGGGGCCTGGAACATACCATGTGCCTCAAGTCTGTTAGCTCCCCCTACCCGTCCTGGCTGCCCTGGCTGTGAGAAAATAGACAGCTCAAACAGAGGCCAGTGAACTCATGCATCCTTTCAACAACCACTACTGAATATCTACTATGTGTTGGGTCTGGGGCTATTAACCTGATTAAGAGTCAGTCCTTGCCCTTACAGAGCCCGTCGACACTGAGGGGAGGGATGTGTCACCAGGCAGTGATAGGGGGGCGGGGAGCACAGGGCCTGTGACAGTCCAGGGGAAGAGCCTGACCCAGCCTGGGGAGGTGAGAGAAGACTACTTGGAGGAGGTGATATTCATGTCTGGGCCCAAAGTTTGAGTATGCATTAGCCAGAAGAAGGGGCATAGTGAGTGTGTGTGTGTGTGTGTGGGGGGGGGGAGTTCTAGGGAAGGGCAGGTCCCAAGCCGATGGTTCAGGAAGAACAGGGCTATGGCTGCAGCAGAATGTGTGGCAATGAGCAGTGCTTGGAGGGGAGGCAGAGACTTGGTGCTCAGGGATAGGGCTGGGATTTCATCCCAAGGGCGCTGGCGAGCCACAGAAAGTTCTAAGTAGGTATGGCATGGTTAGAATCGCAATAAGGCCCAATAGAGGGCACTCAGGGCCTCCATGTTGTGCCCTGCCACCTCTGTGCCCTCATCCCTCATGGTTCCTTGATGGGGAAAAGGCAGGCTAGAGCATCACAGCCCCCTAGTAACCCCTCAGGTTTTCCTACCCTCTTCTTTGCCAATCCTCTCCCCTACGTGGACATTATATCCCTTGGATAAGCCAACACCTTACTCTGACCATGAAGCCCCATCACAGGGAAAGATCAAGCAACCCTCAGTCTCTTTTCCTTGCAGTCCTTCTTATGAGTCAGCCAAAGGTAGAGAGTGTTGGGAGGATGCGGGCAAATCAAATGAAGTAAACAGTTGAGTTAGTTTGTACAGTGTTTCCACTGCTCAGGTGAAAATGAAATACATGAGTATATGCACAAGCTTCACAATACAAATTGCATAATTTTGGTGATTCTGCAAACGAGTGAAATGTCCTTATATTTGCATTTTAAAACTGGCATTGTACAACATAAAGATGAATGGTAAAATTCACGGTAGCCGTTTAAGTTTTTAATTTTTCTTTACTTAGAATGACATTATGTAGCAAATAAAAAAACACATCATGTCAAGTTGAGAGACCACACGGGAAAGGAAAAAGCTTTATATGTATTTAGTTTTATATTTGAGTGTCTTTAATATTAAAGCGCCTTGAATGCATTCCCTTGCTCTTTGGACAAGGGGCTCCACATCCATGTTTTTTGCTGGGTCCTGCAGTGTAACCAGTCCCAGGAGGAAGACCCCTTGTGTCCACATTACGGGGTGGACCTGTGAGGGCGGGACCCAGGACTGCCCACCCCTGGGCATTCCCTCTGTGATGCAGCCAGCGTGGTGGGTCAGGCTCTCAATTCCCTGGGCCCAGGACTGCAGGTAGAAATGGATGTGCCTTGGGGCGCCTGGGTGGCTCAGTCACTTAAGCGGCTCAGGTCATGATCTTGCGGTCCGTGAGTTTGAGCCCCGCGTCGGGCTCTGTGCTGACAGCTCAGAGCCTGGAGCCTGTTTCAGATTCTGTGTCTCCCTCTCTCTGACCCTCCCCCGTTCATGCTCTGTCTCTCTCTGTCTCAAAAATAAATAAAAAAACGTTAAAAAAATTAAAAAAAAAAAAAAAAGAAATGGATGTGCCTCCTTTTGTATAATATGCCTCCCAACTGGTGAAGACCTAAGCCCTCCCTGGGGGTCCTGTTCTCTCCTGGTGTGCCACAGTCTAGGGTTTGGGGCAGCGAAGGGCATTTGGGGGAAGCCAGCTTCCTCAGGCCTGAAGATGATGCCATCTGTGGCCTTTGAGGGCATCTTCACTGACTATCAACCTGCCCTCCAGCCTGGCAAGCCCCATGGGTTCCTGGTTCCTTCCCTTTAAGATGGGGCTTCCCAAAGACAGGGCCTGCAGACGGGCCTCAGAAATAGGCTGTGGTGAAGCTGGAGAGGGGCTTCTGTCTTCCCTCTTCCGTCAGCTGTCCCCACCTGGGTGAGGGAGAGGGCATGGGTTCCATCTCCTCTGTTTGCTTTTGAGGGATAGAGAAGGGAGGAATGAAAACCCCTTGGCAGTGATCAGCCAGCAACCCGCTGCCGGTAGGAGGCCCTCAAGCTTGAGGCACAGGAGTGGTGGTGGGAGCTCAGTGAGGTGGGAAGAAAGGGCCTCGTCAGACTGGCTCCTTGAGGAAGGCAGGGGAAGTGGGCAGCACAGGGTGGTTAAGACTCCTGTGGTGTGATTCTTTGAGCTGATCCATAAGAAGCAGTCAGTGCACTTAGCTGTTGCCATTCACAGGAACTTACCTGTTGGGAGGAGGAGGTTGGTGAATTGGTGGGGCCTCCCACCTCTGCCACCAGGAATGCCCTCCATGCCCTCTTCCTCTCCCTGCTCTCATTTCCTCTCCACCCTGCTTCCCCTTTCTCTCACTGCTTTTCCTCTAACATACGAGGCTTGTGCCCACCTCAGGGCCTTTGCACTTGCTTTTTTGGGAGGTGGGGAGAGAGAGAAAGTGTACATGAGCTCACGAGCAGGGGAAAGGGGCAGAGAGAGAGAGAGAATCTCGAGCAGGCTCCATGCCCAGAGCCCCACAGACAAGGGGCTTAATCTCACAACCATGAGGTCATGACCTGAGCCCACATCAAGATTTGGATGCTTAACTGACTGAGCCACTCAGGCGCCGCCCCCCCCCCCCGCCCCCCCACCTGCTTTTCATTTTGTCTGTAACTCTGGTCTCCTAGCTACTTGATGACTGACTTTATTGTTTCTTGGGTCTTAGCATAAATGTCACCCCCAGGATGGTGCACCCCACTGCCCAGCTGACATCTCTCTGGTGAAGCCACTCTTACATTTCATTGTTCTAATTTTCCTCACAGTACTTGATAGGTGGTAATTTTATTTACTTGTTCACTGTCTTTCTCCCCTCCCTGCAGGCTATGAGCCTCAAGCCTTCACCTTGTCTGTCTTGTTCCCCCATGTCCTCAGTGAGTGGCAGCACATAGTAGGTATACTGCACAGAGAGCGCCCTGCTTTTATTTTACAGTTTAGTTCACAGTTTAATGAATGAGGTGGGATTAAACAAGCCGACACATGTTTGCTACATGTTTTTTTGTTTGTTTTGTTTTGCTGTTGTTGTTTTTAGTTGTGGTAAGATACAACATAACATGAAAGTTACCATCTTGGGGGGCGCGTGGGTGGCTCACTTGTTTCAGCATCCAACTCTTGGTTTTGGCTCAGGTCACGATCTCGTGGTTTGTGAGTCGAGCCCCACATTGGGCTCCACACTGATGGTGTGGAGCCCGCTTGGGATTCTCTCTCTCCCTCTTTCTCTGCCCTTCCCTTGCTTGTGCTCTTTCTCAAAATAGATAAAAACTTAAAAACAAAATTTGCCATGTTAACGATTTTTTTTTTATCTTAACCATTTTTCAGTTCAGTGGCATTAAGTACATTCACACGGTTATGCAACCATCACCACCATCCATCCCTGAACTCTCTTCATTTTTCACAATCGAAATGCTGTACCCATTAAACACTAACTCCCCATCCCTCCACTTCCTCAGCCCCTGGCAACACCATTCTACTTTTTGTCTCTATGAGTTTGACTATTCTATTTTTTTTTTTAATTTATTTTTAAGTCATCTTTACACCCACAATTCTAAGGTCAAGAGTCACATGCTCCACTGCCTGGACCAGCCAGGCACCCCAAGTTTGACTATTCTAGATAGCTCATATAAATGTAATTATACAGTATTTATATTTGTGACTGGCTTATTTTACTCAGGATTATGTACTCAGGGTTCATCCATGTTGTGGTTGTCAGAATTCCCTTACTTAATTTTTTTTTTAATGTTTATATTTATTTTTGAGAGAGAGTGAGAGAGAGAGAGAGAGAGAGCATGAGCAGGGGAAGGGCAGAGAGAGAGAGGGAAGCAGGCTCCAAGCTCCTACCTATCAGCACGGAGCCCAATGCGGAGCTCGAACTGCAAGCTCATGACCTGAGCCAAAGTCGGACGCTTAACCGATGGAGCCACCCAGGTGCCCCAGAATTCCCTTCCTTTTTAAGACTGAATAATATATCCATTTTATGTACACAGCACAGTTGGTTTATCCATTCATCCATCAATGGACACTTGGGTTGTTTCCCTCTCTCGGCTATTGTGAATAATGCTGCTATGAATGTGGGTGTACAAAAATCTCTTGGAGACCTTGCTTTCAATTCTCTTGTGTATATATACCCAGAAGTGGAATTGTTGGATCATATGGTAATCTTATTTTTAGCTTTTTGAGGAACCACCATACTGCTGTGGACAGCAGCTGCACCCTTTTACATTCCTACCAGCGGTGCACAAGGGTTCCAATTTTTCCACATCCTTGCCAACCCTTGTTCTTTCCTTTTTTTTTTTTTTTTTTTAAATAGTAGCCACGCCCAAACGGGTGTGAGGTGATGCCTCGCTGTGGTGTTGATTGGCATTTCTCTAATGATTAGGGTACACATTTTTTTAGAATTATTTAAAAAAAATTTTTTAAATGTTTGTTTATTTTTGAGAGAGAGAGAGACAGAGCACGAGCGGGGTAGGAGCAGAGAGAGAGAGGGAGACACAGAATCAGAAGCAGGCTCCAGGCTCTGAGCTGTCAGCACAGAGCCTGATGCGGGGCTTGAACTCACAAAGTGTGAGATCATGACCTGAGCCAAGGCAGGACGCTCAGCCGACTGAGCCACCCAGGTTCCCCTAGGATACACGGTTTGAAGATAACATGTTTTAAGAGAATGAAGGGTAGGGAGCCTCTTAACTCTGGTGGTCTGGAAGGAGGTGGTATTTAAATTTAGAAGGGAAGGAGGCAGCCAGTGGAGGATCTGGAGGAAGAACATTCCAGTAAGTGCAGGGGGCAGGCTGAAGTGTGAGTGAGCGCTGCATATTTTTGCTGGGGAAAAGAGTGAACAAATAATGGGCAAGAGGATCGTGATGGGAGATGTGGTCTGAGGGGTGGGTAGGGCTTTAGCCCTTGTAAAGGAGTTTGTATATGCAGTTTATAGTATGCACTGGTTTCCTCAAGTCACGTGGAGGAGGGGAGACACAGGGGACAGAGGGATGGACGGAGGGAAAAACGGGCTGATTGGGGGATGATGTTGCTGTGTGTGTGTGTATCTGGACAGTGTGCGCGGTGCTTGTGGCTTGTGTGCCTGTGTACATACATGTGCATGGAGGCCTGAGGGGTGTGTGTGTGTGTGCACGTGTGTGGACACTCCCAGAAGCCTCGGATCGTTATGTGATCTCTCTCAAGAATGTGCTGTGTCCACTTCCCTTTATCCCACAATGGCCTCCCCAGCCAGGAGGGCACCGTGCTGCTTCCCAGGCTCCTACAACCGGCCTGGAACCAGCAAGAAGGATGCGGAGCCATACCTAGGGGTTGAGCCTCGTCTCTGAGAATGACGACCAGTGTTTGAAGTTTTGAAGGCCAGAGCTTGTGTGTCTGAGACCGGGAGAGGCCTCCAAGCCACTCCTTTGCGAGGCAGCAAGGGGCAAGGGGGCGAATGGCTGGGCAAGCAGGGCCGGCTGCTGCAGTACCGATAAGGGCCGCACGGGGGCAGCAGAGGACGCTGAGCGAGGAGACGAGGCGGGAGTAAGGGATGAGAGAGGAAGGGTAGGGTGCACAGAGGGGCGGAGCTCTGTGGTTTGTTTCCAGGTGGCTGGGTGTAAGAAAACAAAGTGAAGCCAGGAGCTCATCACCGTCCCAGTGGCGTTGCATTTTATCCTCACAGGCCCAGAGAAGTGAAGTCACTTGCCCAAGGTTTTTCAGTACGGGGATTCAGACTAAGCCTGCCTGACTGCTTTGCCTGTGCTCTAACCACTGCCCCACCCTGAATGAGTTCATCTGCAGGGGAGTACCGGTTTGTTCATCTGTCTCCTGGCCTCACCCGGCCCCCACCACTCCCTGTCTCATCAGACCACCCTCCTGCTTTGGGCAGGCCCTTGCAGGCTGGGAAAGGAAGCTGGGACTTGAGACCCCTTCCTGAGGACCCCAGGAGGAGCGGTTCAGATGCATGCCTACATCAACAGGGTATCAATGGCACAGTAACATCAGGTCTCTTTCCAACCTTCCCCCTATGCTTTGGGCTGGGGAGATTCTAGAAAATCTGGCCGAACCCCTGACCTGCCTCTGGGGCCCCCGCCACCTCTGCTGGATTTCCTCTAATCACTAGGCCCAATTCCCGAGGACTGTAAGCTGAAATACAACCAGAGTCCCCCTCAAAAAAATACACCCCCCCACTCCCCTCCCCTCATATAAGTGTGTGACTAGCAGTTTGGCTGTCCCTGGGAAAAGAAAAAAGCGTGGATGGTTTCAGCTGAGACCATTGAACAGAGGGGCAGAATGAAGCCCTGAGGGGGGGCAGGCAATCATCCAGGATCATGTAGCAAAGCAGGGGCTGAGGCCTTGTTCATTTTTATCCAGAAAGGACTAAAGGCTCTAGACAGGGAAATCAGTAAGATATATCCCCACAGGTTGGAGACTGAGGGGTCAGAAGGACAGTGATCTGGCTTCCTCCTCCAGAAAGTCTGCCCTGACCATCTCCTCTGCCACTAGTATGAGAAATGGCCTCAGAGTTCCCTTGACATTTTGTCTGGTCAGGGTGGCTGACAAGATTGTCTGAGTTGCTTTAAGCAACCTCAGAGACTCTCAGGCCTTTCTCTCAGTCAGCCTAGAAATCCCTTCTCTAGCCCTCCTAGCAGACAGCTGCCTATCCTACTTGCATACCTCATATGACAGGGAGCTCACTGCCTTAAAAGGCAGCCTGTTCCATTGTAAGACCACTCCTTCCAATGAGAACAGACTGGCCTTCTTCTGCTGTTGGAGCTAGCACTCACCTTGGAGCAGAGAGCGTGTGCCCCCAGAGAAGTCCCCCCGCAAGATCCAGTTACACCATGAACCCTCCCCTTAACTCAAGCATCAGTTGTATCCAACTGGTGGCACTGGAGGTGTCCAGGAATGAGGGGGTGTGTCCCCAGGGAGATGCAAGGGGAAATGAGACAGTGCGTGCAGATGGGAAATGGAGATTTCCGTGGAAATAGGACAGCAGGGCCAGCGTGATAAGGAGAAACTAAAGCCCCCAAGAGCTGCAGGGATTAGGATGGGGCGCGGTGCGCTGAGTATCCTGTGTCACAGGGTGGGGCCTTTAGTGAAGGGCAGAGTAACTCCGGAGACCTGCTTTCCCTTCCCAACCATGTGTGTAGAGTGTCTTTCCCTTTCGGCAGGTATTTGTGACATAACATCTTAATTGCTGCATAATACTCCGGTGCATAAAGACATCATGATTTCTTTAACCACCGCCCAACTTCAGGACATTTGGTTACATCTTTTGGCCATTTTGCAGTGAACATCCTTGTAGCTATATTTTTACCCACTTCTCTCTGTATTTTCTTAAGACGAAGGATAACTTCCTAACAATGGAACTGCTGGATTGAAGAGCAGGAACATTTTAAGGCTTTTTTTTTTTTTTTTTAATGTTTATTTATTCTTGACAGAGAGAGAGCATGAGCGGGGGAGGGGCAGAGAGAGAGGGGGACACAGAATCCGAAGCAGGCTCCGGGCTCTGAGCTGTCAGCACAGAGCCAGAGGCGGGGCTCAAACCTGTGAACCGTGAGATCATGACGTGAGCAAGCCAGACGCTTAACCGACTGAGCCACCCAGGCACCCCAACATTTTAAGGCTTTTGATACACGTTGACAGATTTTTTTTTTTTCCTTAAAAGATGGCACCATATTTGACTCCTAACAGTGGTATGAACATGCCTGTTTCTCCACACCCTAACCATTGGTTGTCTTTTCTTTTTTTAATGTTTGTTTGTTGGTTGGTTATTTATTTATTTATTTATTTATTTATTTATTTATTTATTTATTTATTTTTGAGAGAGAGAGAGAGAGAGAGAGAGCGTGTGCAAGCAGGGGAGGGGCAGAGAGAGAGAGGGAGACACAGAATCTGAGGCAGGTTCCAGACCCCGAGCTGTCAGCATAGAGCCTGACACAGGGCTTGAACTCACAAACTGTGAGATCATGACCTGAGCTGAAGTCGGATGCTTAACCGACTGAGCCACCCAGGTGTGTGCCCCAGTTGCCTTCTTTTTCCAATATTTATTATTCAAACCTTAAACATAAAAAAAGTTGAAGACATTTTATGGTTACCATCACTCAGGCTTTATGGTTTACATTACACTATATTTGCTTTATCACTATCCGTGCTTCCCCCCTCCATCTATCTGTTCATCTTGTTCGTCTTCTTAAAAAAATTTTTTTAACATGTTATTTATTTTTGAGAGAGAGAGACAGAGTATGAGCAGGGAAGGGGCAGAGACACAGGGAGACACAGAATCCAAAGCAGGCTCCAGGCTCTGAGCAGCACAGAGCCTGATGTGGGACTTGAACCCACCAACTGCAAGATCATGACCTAAGCCAAAGTCAGACGCTTAACCAACAGAGCCACCCAGGCACTCCAGTTTATCTTCTTTCTTACATGTGTTTCGAAGGAAGTTGCAGGAATAGTACACTTTACTCCCAGACACGTCAACATGTATATCACTAGCTAGAGTATAATATCTGTGTATGGTTGTTGGCTTTTTTTGAGACAAAACTTTGATATAATGAGATGCACACACCTTACCTATATCATTGGTTGCATTTTGACAAATGTCTATACTTGTATGCCCCACCTCCTATCAAGATGTAGAATATTTCCATCACTCCAGAAAGTTTCCTACTCACCCCTACCTCTACTGTTCTGATTTCTTTCCACAATAGCTTAGTTTTGCCCATTCTAGAACTTCATAAAAATGGAATCATACAGTACCTACTCTTTTTGTGTCTGGCTTATTGTATTTAGCATCATGTTTTGGAGATTCATCCATGTTATGTGTATATCAGCAGTTTTTTCTTTTTTACTGTTGAGTAGAATTCCATTGTATGGATGTATAACAGTTTGTTAATACATTTGCCTCTTTTTTTTTTTAAAGGTTTAAAAAAAATTTTTTTTAATGTTTATTTATTTTTGAGACGGAGAGAGACAGAGCATGAATGGGGGGGGGAGTCAGAGAGAGAGGGAGACACAAAATCTGAAGCAGGCTCCAGGCTCTGAGCTGTCAGCACAGAGCCCGACGCAGGGCTCGAACTCACGGACCGTGAGATCATGACCTGAGCCGAAGTCGGACGCTTAACCGGCTGAGCCACCCAGGTGCCCCAATACATTTGCCTCTTGATGGACACCTGGGCTGGTTCCAGTTTGGGACCATTGTAAATAAAGCTGCTATGAACATTCCTGTACAAGTCTTTGTGTGAACATATGTTTTCATTTCTCTTGAGTACCTAGAAGTGGAATTGCTGGATCATAGGGTAGTTCTATGTTTAGTTTTATAAGAAACTATTCAAACTTTTTTTTTTTTAAGTTTGCTTATTTATTTTGAGAGAGAGAGAGTGCGGGGGCGGGGAGGGGCTGAGAGAGAGAGAGAGAGAGAGAATCCCAAGCAAGCTCTGCACTGTCAGCAGGAGTCCAACATGGGGTTGGATTCATGGGACCGTGAGATTGTGACCTGAGCTGAAATCAAGAGTCAGACGCTCAACCAACCGAGCCACCCAGGTGCCCCAAGAAACTGCCCAAACTTTTTCCAAAATGGTTATACATTCCCACCCACAAAGAGTGATCTCTGCCACTGAGTTCGAAGCTTAGAACACGATGGGGTTGTCATCTCCTTGGTTTTGGATGCTAGATCTCAGTGAATACCACTTAAGGTCATAATAGCAGGGTTGGCTGCAGTTTCCCTGGACATCACTGGACACCTTGGGCTGTTTCTCATAGACAGATGAATGGATGGCTGCTCAGCCAAGTCTTGTTGACCCTGAACTTGTACAATTGCTTTGCTGAAACCTGAATGTCAGCTTTTCCATTTGTCCTCATTAAATTCCATCTTGTTTGTTTTGACTTAACCCTGCAGCCAATCCTGATAATGGTGAGAGCAGCAAACTCACATACACTTACCTTGTGCCAACACTGAGCTCCCTCACTCAGACTTCAGAACAACCCTAACGGGGAGCTACTATTATCCCTGTTTTAGAGGTGAGGAAATTGAAGCACAGACAGGTTCAGTAACTTTCCCAAGCTGATCCAGTCATAAATGAGCTAGGATCAGAACCCAGGTAGTTGGGATCCCGACATTGTAATTTTAACCATTCACTCTGTTGCCCCTTTCTAACTTCTGATGTCATCTCCCTCCATCTCCCAGTTTCTGCAAACACACTGAGCATGCCTCTAGGTCTTCATCCAAATTTTTGGTTAAAAGACAAAAGTAAAAGCAAGAAACTTATGGACCAGGTAAGTCCAGGGCCAAGGTCAGAGCTTGGTGACATGCTTCGAAAGACCTCCTTTTGCGCTTGCCTTATTTGACTTGTCCATAATCGTTGATGGTGATTACTCCACCAGAGCAAAGCCATGGAGCTTGGATCCAGGCTCGGCTTTCCACTGGTCTCAGGACAGTCTTCATCAAATACGTCTCTGGAATCTCCATTTCAAATCAGTCTCCAGATACCTGTTCAGGGGCACTAGGAACAAAGGGAAAAAAGGTGGGGCTGGGGTAGCTCTTATTTGAGCCCATGTGGGCACCCAGTGGCCCTTCATAGCCTCCAGGTCTTGGCCCAGTGTCTAGCAGATAGCAGGTGCTCAACAAATTCTTTTGGATTATTTTTTTGAAGGCTGCCTTATTTTTAATTGTGGTAAAATATACGTAACATAAAAGTCAACAATTTTAACCATTTTTAAGTGTGCAGTTCGGCGGTGTTAGGTATGTCACAAATGTTGTGCAACCCTTACCACTATTTCTAGAACTTTATCATCATCCCAACAAAAACTCTGCTAGAAAATAACTCTCCGTTCGCTCCAACTCCTGGTAACCGCTAGTATACTTTATGCTTCTATGAATTGACGTATTCTAGATATTTATTTTAAGCAGAAACATAATATTTGTCCTTTGGTGTCTGACTTCTTTCACTTAACATAATGTTTTCAAGGTTCATCTGTGTTGTAGCATGTGTCAGAATTTCCTTATTTTTTTGTTTTTTGAAACTTTTTCTTTTTTTCAATGTTTATTTTATTTTTGAAAGAGAGAGAGCATGAGCAGGGGAGGGGCAGAGAACGAAGGGGACAGAGGATCCAGAGCGGGCTCTGTGCTGACAGCAATGAGCCCCATGTGGGGCTCAAACTCTCCAACTGTGAGATCATGACCTGAGCCGAAGTCGGACACTCAACCGACTGAGCCAGCTGCTCCTGAATTTCCTTCCTTTTTAAGACTGATACTATTCCATTGTATGTATACACCACACTTTGTTTATCCATTCATCTGTTCGTGGACACTTAAGTTGTTTCCACTTTTTGGCTACTGTGACTTAATGCTGCTTTGCAACTTGTTGTTATTTCATAATCCCTTTGTAATCAGGTTTTTCCCAACCCTTCTCATTCAGATGGCTGTTGTAAAGGCCCCTGTGACTTTCATGTTGCTAAATTCAATGGTCACCTTTCAGTCTTCACCTCTCTTGATCCATCAGGAGCACTGGACTTGATCCATCTCCTTCCTCCTTGGTATTATTTCTTCCTTGGGCTTATAGGATCCCTCATTCTCTGGCTTCCCCTCTGCCTCTAGGTGCTCCTCCTCTTCAGCATCCCGTCTTGTTTCTCTCCTTCCTCCTCCCCTACCTCTGAATGTGGAGGATCTCAGGGCTCCATTCTTGGCCCTCTGACACATGTGCCCCCACTTCTGGGCGGCCTCATCACTTTTCCTGAATGTACCCCATAGCCCAGACCTTTCTCACGTCTCTCTGCCTACGTGACATCTCCACTTGGGTGGCCACTTGGTATGTCAGTCTCCACCCATCCAAAACTGAACACTTGTTTTCCTCTTCAGACACGGTCTGCCCCACTTCCCCACTTTAGCTCCTGGCAATTCTGTCCTTCCCATTGTTCAGGCCCTCCAATTTTGCTTCACTCTTGACATCTCTTTCTCTTAAACTTCACACCCAATATCTCAACTCATCTTGTTGGCTTTACCTTCAAAATACAGCTAGAATCTGGTTATTTTCCCCCAGCTCTACTGCTACCACCAGGGTTCTGGAATTCAGCAGTAATCCCCTAACTGGTCTCCAGGCTCAGCCCTGACCCCTCCAGCCTGTCCCCATACAGCAGCCAAAGGGATCCTTTAAAAATACAAGTCAATGGGACACCTGGGTGGCTCAGTCCATGAGTGTCCGACACTTGGTTTCAGCTCAGCTCATGGTCTCATGGCTCATGGGATTGAGCCTCGCATCGGGCTCTGTACTGACAGTGCAGAGCCTGCTTGGGATTCTCTTTCCCTCTCTCTCTGCCCCTTCCCTGCTGGTGTGCACTCTCTCTTTCTCAAAATAAAAATAAATAAACACTAAAAAAAAAAAGAAAAAAAAAGAAAGAAATCCAAGTCAAATAAGATCAGTTCTTTGTCCCGGAGTTTGGGTGGTTCCTCATGCCTCTAAGAGTCAAAGCCATAGCCCTTATGTAGCCTACAAGGCTCTACATCTTTGGGCCCCCACCTCATGCCCTACACTCTCTTGCTCCCTTTGCTCCTTGCTGTTCCGAGAATATGCCAGGCACACTCCCAGCTCAGAGTCTTTGTGCTGACTGTTCCTGGTCCTTGGATCGCAACCCCCCCCACATGACAAATTCCTTTACCTTTTTCTCATCTTTGTTCAAATTCACTTTCTCAAAGTCTTTCAGTATCATTCTATTTAAAGTTGCCATAGCTGTCACCCCATCCACCCTCCTTATCCCCTTTATGCTTCCCTATTTCCTCTTGGATCACTTGTCACTGTCTTCTTATAAATTTTACTTATTTATTGTGTTTATTATTTCTTTCCTCCTCTCACCCCCACTAGAAATGATTCAGAAGGTCATGGATTTTCCTCTTTTATTTACTGATATCGTTCACTCAGAAGAGTGCTTGGTGCATGTAGGGCCTCAATAAAAATTTGTTGAAAGAGTGAGTGAAGAACGCAAGTGTGATAATTTGGGAAGAGATCTGGAATCTAAAAATGGGTTGGAGTCGAGAAAAGGTGGGCTTCTGGCCGGGTGGCGTGGACATTAGCGCTATTTGCCGTGCAGCAGTGATCCCCTTGCTCCTGATGAACTCTCGCCTTGTTTGCCTTTGGGACATATCTGCTCCCGCCACCAGTCCATATGGATTACCCGGGCTGGTTCCACCCCTCGAGACTTTTGCTTATATTCTCGGGATAGGGAAGGCTTCTTCCCTCAAAGCTAGACACAAGCTCAGAGCTGCCTTACCCGTTTTGTTACGTTGTTGAAAAAGACTGCTGGGAGATGAAGCCAACACACAGGGATACTGGGCTGCAGGCGTGGAGAAAGATATGTGGAAGACTAGACGCACTACTGCTTGCAGCTGGCTCTACTCCTGGACTCCTCGTTGACACGAGCCTCTTTTCAGGAAAGCTGGTTTCTGTCCTTTGCAACCACTTAACACGGTACCTGCCCGGGCTCGTGAATTCGGAAGTGAGGAAGGTCTGAGGCGGGTCTGCAGCTTGTGGGAGGTGGACGGCCCCAGTGGCAGTCTCAAGTGAGAGGGGCTGAGCATACAGATGGCATTCAGTTATTAGTGCTGAATGGAGGGAACTAGGGAACAGATTTGCCCCAGCCCCGCCCTAGAGGAGCTCTCAGTCTGTCAGGGGAGAAAGGCATGGACCCTAACTGGGGCAGGACAGACTGAGAGATCCTGTTCGATATACCAGCTGCAAGCTAGGTTGACGTGGATTGTGCCCAAGGTTGGGTGGGAAGCGGGAAGGGGAAGATCTTCCCTACAGAGCTAATTCCTGACTGGCTACTTCTCCCCCAGCCCCCAGTACATGTGAAAGAGCCCAGTTAAAATACACACTAGGGCTTTGCCATTCATTAGAGGTGTGTTCAAGGGTAGGCCACTTAACTTTCCTAGCTTCAGTGTCCTCATAGGTAAAATGGAATGAAAGCTGTCCACCTCATAGGGTTTCCGTGTGGATGAAATGAGATAGTGTGTGAAATGAGATAATGCCGAGAATTTAGGATGAACCCGGTTCACAGAACACTCTTAATAAAAATCAGCTGCTATGATTATCATCCGAGGTCTTTCCTGGCTAGCGATTGTGCCTGGTGGTGCAGGTGCAGTTCTTGTAGACACCAGCAGGTGACGCCCTGACCCCAAAAGAGCCCATTCTTCGACAGACTACTTTAAGAAGGGCTCCGGAAGGGGTTGGGCAGGGCGGCCTCTCGGATCTCCGCCAGTTAGACTCCTGCCTTCCCGGCTGTGGTGGGGAGAGGTAGCTGCGTTCCCCTCAGTTCCAAGAGCGGGCCTGGGTCACCATGGGATAGTGGAGCCTCAGTTCTCCATCCGTATTTGGGAAGAGCATGGGCTTCGGAGACTGCCTGGGTCAAGTTGAGGAAATACTCAGGTTGGATCAGGTAAAGGACTGCCAGAAGGAGCGGGCATCCCAGCACGGAGGCTGGTTAGAGAGGGCCTGAGGCTGGCCCTCGGGGCACGGCTGGTGTTGAGGCAGGGGGATGACCCATATGA
Organism: Neofelis nebulosa; assembly: GCF_028018385.1. Classification (NCBI taxonomy): domain Eukaryota; kingdom Metazoa; phylum Chordata; class Mammalia; order Carnivora; family Felidae; genus Neofelis; species Neofelis nebulosa. The sequence continues at coordinate 124,401,521 of NC_080782.1, read as the reverse complement.
CCTCTGTTTTCTTCCTTTCTGGAGGAGAGATGGAGAGCGGGTCTGCCCGCCACGGCTGACCCAGGACCGTGCCTGACCTGGTGACGCGGGACGCTCTGGTAATTCTGTGTTTGGCCAGCAGAGGGGAGCAGAGAGCCTCCTGGGCTTCGCGAGGCGTCCCTGCCAGCCTTGGAGCTAGCTCGCCCTCCCGGGAACTTGCTGCTCCAGGCCTCCTGGGGCAGGAGTCCGCGTATTCCGAGTCTCTCAGCGTGCCCTCCTCTCTTCCGCTGGGCTTCTTGAGGGCGGGGAGCGGGAATGGGGAGAGGAACGCGTGGGATGAGTGGTGGGTCAGCTTCAACACGAATTTAGTGCCTCCTCTAGCAGAGCCTCATCTTCCCTGGGCCTCAGTAACTGGGATGGGATCTGGCGGCAACGCTAATCCTAGGTGCTCCGACTTCCTGGTGTTATCTCTCCAAGGATAAGGATTTGGGGGGCAGAAGGGGAGCCTCTCTCTAACCCTCATAACCCAGGCCTGGAGGGTCAGCTGCACCTCCGGAAGCAGGGGAGAGCCCACCCCATGGCACTCTGGCCAGTTCCCGGCATCCTCCTGGACAGGCTCCCAGAGGCCCACAAAGGCCTTCAGACAAAGTTCTGGGCCAGGCTTTGCCTGTGCCCTGGGCCCACAGCCCTCTGGCTCTAAGGCACTGCAAGTCCCTGGCACTTCTTACGGGGTTTTGTCCACTAGCCCTGGACCAGTGCTGGCAGGGCCCTGTGCTGGGGGGTGGGGCTAGGACGGGCAACTCTCAGAGCTTCGCAGTCTCCCTTCTTTCCCTCCTGCCCATGGCCTTGCTCTCCTCCAGGACACCTTCCCCCACATCATGCCTGCTCAGGCTGTGTCTTTTCCCCACTTGTCCTTCTCTTGCCTGCAAGTCCAAATCTTTGTCATCCTCAGGTCCTGCTAATATCCTACCGCTCATTTCTTCATCCATCCGTTTATTCAACAAGTATTTATTGAGCTCCTGCAATGCTCCAGGCCCTTGCTAGATGCTGGGGATCCAGCAATAACAAGACATAGTTCCTGTCCTTTTTGGAGTTCATAGTCCACGGAGAGAGTAGGTAGGAGACTAGTAAAACTCATACCTAAAACTGGATTCCATTGTGTGATAATTGGGGTGAAGCAGATAAGCTGCCAGCTTCAGGAAGCTCTACCTACAGGGGTGTTTCCCCTGGAGAGTCATCTGATAGGTTGTGAGCTGTGGAGGGAGGGTTTTGGTTTGGCCCTGCTCCTCCTCCTCCCAGGGCCAGGCTCACAGGCATGCAGTAGGTGCTCAGTAAATGTTGGTTGTACCCATGGATGAATCATCATTCTCATGGCCAGGGGCTGTCCAGTGAGAATGGCATTTCCTCCCCACATCTTCTCAGCTCACATAAGAGTCATAGGTAATGCTGGGGATCGTACAGATAAGACCCTGAGGTTCCAAGGATTGCATCCTAGGCCTCTGTGGCTTCCTGCCTCGCTCCTCACCACACAGCGTCCCTACCTCGGGCTCTGTCAGAGTCCCATGGCCCATGCATGGGTTTGTCTGTGACCTCTCATTCATCCATTCTTTGGCTCTGTCACCTTTTGGGTGCCCACTGTACCCTGGCCCTGGGCTCTGGAGGAAGTGGGGACCTAGAGAAGAGAGGGTCCTTGCTGTCATGGACCATCCAGTTCAGACAGTAATGGCGCAGCGCAATGCATGCTGTGATAGGGGAAGATGATGGTGCTTTGTGAGCCTGGAGGGCTGTTTGCTCAGTCTGGGGGCATCTCCTCAAAGAGGCCTCCTCTGGTCATCTGGCTGAAGGAGCTCCCATTTCCAGCTAGGTGCTTTTACAGCCCCATTTTTCCCCCCGGAGTACTTTTTAGTATCTGCAGTTACCTTCTTTCTTTATCTGTTAGTGTTTTCATTATCTGAGCGCTTTACTGAGTGCCTGCTATGTGTCAGGCAATGTTCTAGGCCCTGGGCATATAGACGTGAAAGAACAAATTTCCTTCTCTCTGGGAGCTTATGGTCTAGTGATGATAGGGTGGTAGGAAGACAGACAATAACCAGAATAAATAGGCATGTAGTATATAAATACATGTTATGGAGAAAAAGCAAGCAGGCAAAGGGGAGACTGTTAGTATTTTAGGCAGATGGCTAAAGGGGGTGAGGGGTGTTTTAAGCAGAGGGAATAGCAAGTGCAAAGGCCCTGAAGTGGGAATGTGCCTAGTGTGTTAGAGGATCAATGAGGAGGCCACTGTGGCTGGAGAGGAGTGAGGTCGGAGAGGAGTGAGGTCAGACAGGTGGGAGGGCCCAGATCATATAGGACCTTGTAGCCTTTGTAGAGCTCTGCTTTAACTCTTAGGGACATGAGAGCCATTGGAAGCTTTTGAGCAGAGGAGTCACATGATCTGGCTTACGTTTAACAGGATCCCTTTGGCTGCTGTGTCGGAAATGTTGGTAGTGGGGTTGGGTGCAAGTGGGGGGACCAGTTAGGAGGCTACGGTAACAATCCAGGTGAGAGGTGATCGTGACTGCAGCCAGGTGGTGGCAATGGAGCTGATGACCAGTGACAAATTTGAGACATAGTTTGAAAGTAGATCCCACGGGGTTTGTTGAGGTATTGCATGTAGCGGGGGAGAGAGAGACAAGGACAACGCCCGGGTTTGGGCCTGAGCTGATGGCAGGAAGGTGGTGGCATCTACTGCGGTGAGGAAGAGGTCAGTTCCCGTTGTGATCACTCGGAGCTGCTCTTTGTACATCGTGGTGGAGCCCTCAGGTCAGCCGTTGAGTATGAGGGTCTGACCTGAGCCAGAAGAGGTTTGGGCTGGAGAATCACACAGGATGATCCTCGGGGTTTAGATGGGCTTTGAAGCCAGGTGGGTGCACCACGGAGGAGGGAGGTGGAAAAGAAGACAGATGACTGAGGTATTTGGGAGTCAGGGGGTGGAGGAGGAACAAAGAAGGGCGAGAAGGTAGAGCCAGGGATATGGGAAAGCGGTATGAGTCCTGGAAGTCAATGGAAGGAACTATTTCAAGGAGGAGGGGTGATCAAGTGTTGTCAAATGCTGCCAATGAGTTAAGATGAGGTGTGAGCATTGACTTTTGGATTTGACATCATAGTAGTCACTAAGGATCAGGCCCCAGTCAGTCTGTCTAGTCCATTTGTACAAATATGAGAAAGAGGCCCCTCTAGGCGGACCTGGTGTGCAGGCACACAGAAGGGAGTCACCTCGGTATAAAGGAAAAGGTGTCTTTCCCCAGCCTGATGTAGTCTTGTACCAGGCAGAGCATGGTGAGAAGACAGAAAGCTGGATTTCAGCTCCTTCTCCATGCCTTGCGGCTTTGTGCAGTGCCCAGCCTGTACACCTGTACTCAGCAGCTGTGTTGGTGACCTGGATGAGCAGTATCAGTGGAATGAGTGTGGATGAGGGGATGAGAGTCAGATTGGAGTGAGTTCAAGAGAGAAGGAGAGAGAAATTTGAGAGCACGGACAACTTCTTCAAGGAGCTTTGCTGTATTGGGGAAAAAGAAATGGCACCGTAGCTGGAGGGGCTGGAGGGTTGAGAGAAATTAGCCAAGAGAGAGTGAGTGAAGAGAAGGCGTCCTAGGCACAGGACCAGCATAAGCAAAGTGAGGTTATTAGAAATGGTTGTGTTATGTAAGGGTGGATGAGTCCTAGAACATCACGTTTGAGGTGAGAGGTGTCAGGAGAGGACACTGGACAGGTGGGCTGGGGCCTTTGTCTTTGAGGCACAGGGGCAAGGGCAGGGTTGGCTAGGTGCACAGTAGGCGCTCATTGAGTATTGCAGGATTGGCCTGGGGAATCCCTACCCAGCCTCTCACCCCCTGGCCTCAATCCACTAGCTGGAAGATGGGTGTTTCAGGTGTTCTCTAGGCCAAGCATCCTCTGGATCATATCCCCTTCCTCCGGGTGGTAGGTCTCAGTTCTGGCCTCTTCTTCTCCCTGGATGCCCCACTCTGCTCAGGCTGAAGAAGAGGAGGAGGCCCTGCCTGGGTCTAGGGAGGCAGGAGGTCAGGTAGAGGCCTCACCGTGGCAGAGGCGGTGGTGGGCTAAGTGGATTGGGAACTAGGCCCCTTCCTCCTGTCCAGCCTCCAGCACCTGCCTTCCTGAGACTCACCTTCAGGGGGCTGGGGGGAGTGGGAAGGAGGATGGAGTCGACACTTGGAGGAAGGGGGGAGAAGCTGCTGATCCTTTTTTCCCCAGAGGGATACTGAGGAATGTATTGCATTTTGGCTGCTGGGTGGGGAGACGCTGACCCTTTTCTCTTTTAAGAGGCAAAAGTAGCTACATGAAATAATAACAATAACCCTCTCTCCTGTGTCCAGGGCACCCAAAGCACTCTCTCTCACACAGAGGCCATCTGTGGCCTTGTGACAGCTAGTTCCACTTTACATGGGAAAGTGAGATTCAGGGAGGGGTTATAGCTCCCATGGTCACACAGCCAGGAAGCAGCAGCGGTCAGGTTAGAGCCCAGGTCTCTGGCCCTGGCCCACTCATGCCCACTGCAACAGGCTCCCGCAGCTGGCAATGATGGGGAGCAGACCCAGGCCAGGGACTAGGTTTGTGTGCCAGATTAAGTGGAGAGACAGCTGTATCTCCCTCTGGGCTCCCTCCATTCTTGCCTTCCATGTATATTTATTAGGTGTGCTAGGTACTGAGCATACATTGTGAAGAAGAAGACCTTGCCTTCAGGGTGATCACAGTCCATCTAGGTGGACAGAGAGTGAATAATCCATTCCATGAGTAAGTCGCTCATTACATCTGGAGTAACCGCAGCCTGTTGGGTGCTTCTGTGCTCCAGGCCTTGGGTGGGTGGGCACTGAGCATACCAGCTCCTTTTATCCCCATTCCAGCCACACAAGACAGGGGCTACTACCGTCCTTATCGGGTAGTTGAGGAAGTGGAAGGTCAGAGGGGTTGTTGAGATGTGACTTGAGCTCATGGGTTCTGAACATGGGGAATATGGAGGCAAAGCCCTGTCACCTCTTTTTCACCCCACAGCTCCTGTTGGTTGTCGCCCATCCTTACCTACAGGTAGCAGATGGCAGTAGATTAGAGGGCAGGACAGCAGGGAAGCCATGTTCCCTCTGTGCCTTTGAAGAAGATCCTGGGCACTTGGAGTAGACGCTTGTTTCTAGGCTCTGTGGGAATCTCCTAGGGTTTGACGGGCAGTAAGGGGGTGTGGCCTGAGAGCCTTCTCAATTACCCAGCTGTGTCTCTAGGATCTGACCTCCTGGGACCTTAAGCAAGTGGCTAGTGCTTTGGGGGCCTCAGTTTTCTCATCTGTAAAATGGTTTGTAGGATTGTTCTGAGAATTAAATAACACATGGAAAACATTTAATGTGGACTTTGGCACATGGTAGATATACGGTTAATAATGGAAGTGTCCCCATGGTTGATGAAACCCCAGCTCCATCTGTGGCCCAGCTTGAAGACGGAGGAGACTCATCACAACTCAGACCCTGCATCTCCCATTATTGCCACTCTGCGCAGCTTAGATACCCCTCATAGATCAGCAAATCTTCTCGTGTCTCTCACCCTCTGCTCCCTAAGAAGAGAGCCCCTAAATGTGTGTGTGTATGTAGGTGGAAGGAAGATCAGAGAAAGCTTCTTGGAGGAAGGGGCATTTAAGAAGGGATCTGAGGACTGAGTAGGAGTTCATTGAGCACAGCATGCTCAAGGCCTGCTCAGGCAGAGGGTGGAACACCTGCAAAGGTCTGGAGGTGGGGAGCAGCTGAGTTCAGTGAACAGCCCCTGGGGGCTGGAGTGGAAAGAAAGTTGTGGAAAGTGGCCTTTTGCAGCAGGGCTGACACTAACCTGATCTCTGTTTTTAGTGGGACTGGGCTTGCTCACCCTCCCCTGCTCCCCCCAGTTTCTGGTCTCTCTAGATTCCTATGGGTGGGGCCCTTTACTACTTATCTCAGAGGTGGAATCTTGCCCTGCAGAAGCCTCACCGCTAGGAAGTTCTTCTTGGTGTCTAGCCCAGGTGCATTACTGTCACGCTTCTTTAGAGCTAGGGTCCTGGGGAGGAGCTCTTTAAGCTGTTGACTAGCATGGGGGGTGGGGGTGGGGCTGTGGGGCAAGTCCCTTGGGACCCCCCTCCTCCTGACCTCTTGCTGGGAGTCCACATTCTTGATTGGACCCACCTTTCCCCTCTACCTCAGGGTTTCTCCCCTTTGTCTCATCTTCTGTCCTAAGCCCCCCTACTCTCCCCATATCCCAGGTCTGTCTGTCCCTCTGTCTCGGTAGGTAGGTAGGTAGGTAGGTAGGACAGGCTCAGTTTACCCATCTCTGAGATGGTCCACCTTGTCTCCTGTCCAGGTAGGATCTCTCTGGGCTTGTGTGTGTGGGGCGGAGGGCAAAGAGCAGAGGAACAGACCTCAGAAGCAGGGCAAGGATCTGTTCCCTCCTTCACCTGGAGGAGGGCTGAGCCCATCCTGCGGACTCAGGGTTTGGGTCTGAGGCTGAGTGTCTTGCAGCGGGGGCGGTGGCTGGGTCTGACCTGGGGTTGGAGGACAGCTGGGGCCCAGCTGGGCAAGGTGGGGGGGGTGGCGCGGAACCTCGCAGTTCAGCGCTCCCCTCCCCCCCTTTCTTAAAGGGCCGGGCACGGGGCTGAGCGGGAAGGGGCCAGCTGCACCGTCCCAGGCTGGGTCTGGGCACACAGTGGGGACCTGGGAGTTGGAGGCGTGGTGGGCGGGCCAGCCGGAGTGGCTTTTGTCGCCTCCAGCTCCGCTCCCGCCCGCCTGCAGTCCCCCCGCCCTTCCCCGCCCTTCCCGCTCCTCCCTCCCTCCCTCCTCTTTCCTTCCCTCCCTCCAGCCTTCCGTCCCCTCATCTCTGCTCAGCTTCTCCACAGCCTCGGCTCTGACACCTGAAGGGACAGAAGCGGGCACGGGGAGTCCCGACAGGCGGCTGTGGAGTGGGACGGTTAGTCAAGCAGAGGCCTCCGCATGGCCCCGCCGTGAGAGACTGGACCCAGCGACTGGGACCCGGAGCGGTGAGTGGGGCCGCGGGGCCACTTGGTCCCAGGGCCCTCGTTCCGGGACCCCGCCCCTCCCCAAGTCGGATTGGGGGCCAGTGGGGAATGCTGGGGGGGAATGCACTATGGGTGGCGGGCGCCGCCCTCCGCCCTCCATGCCCGCCCGGGTCTGCTTAACAAAGCTACATTTTGAGATCAATTCCGTGGCCGCTGGAGCATCCGAAGGATACGGTTGTCATGGAGATGGGGCCGTGAGAGGAAAGCCCGGGGATAGCCGGGTCTGGGCCGGGGAATGGGGGCGCCACTAGAGAACCCCAGGCCAGCCTGCAGGGCCAGTCAGGGCCAGCCGGTCCAGTTGCCTTCTGGGCTCTGCCTCCTGATCCCCCCCTTTTGTATAATCTAAGATACACGTGTGCGTTGATGGGGTGCCAGTGGCAGCTTGGTGGCAGGAGACCCAGGGTGTTGGGTGGTTGCCGGGGCCTGCTGGCAGCTACCTTTACCATCGAGCAGCTTTGAGGATTTATTTCTGTTTCCAGTTTCCTAACTTTGACAGCCTGGCTTGGCGGCCAGGCCTTCTCAGCTCTGGACTCTGCTGCTGTAACAGGGGCTTACATGGGGGCGTGGCAGGCAGCGGGCAAGGCTGAGAAGGCACATAATGGCCGTGGCAGCCGCAGGGAGGGAGGGGTCCTTAGAGCCTGCTGCTGGGGCTGGGGTGGGGCAGGGAATCCAGATGTGGGGACCACCCTGCCCAGATGGCTCCCTGCTAAGAGGAGGTATTCTGACTCTTGCTGTCCCTGGAGGATCTGGGGACTCCCTGAATGAGAACTGGAGACATTGTCTCCACACAGGCTCAGGGGGCCACTGCCCCAGCCTACCCCTTTGTCTTGGGGCCATCTTGGGGGGGGGGTGCTGGAAGAGAACTGGGGACAGAAGCACCAGCCACAATGGGAGTGGGTCTGAGATTTCTGGCAGGTTCAGGATAAGTCAGTCTGAGCTTGATGGGTGGGTGAATGGGGCGGGGGGGTGGGCAGAGAGCAGGGAAAGGACTCAGGGTTTGGCCAGGGCAGATGGGCAGCCTGGGTCTAGGGGGAGGCATTTGAACTTTCCTAGGCTCCCCGCTCCTTCTTCCAGACTCTGGAAACAAGAGCTACTTAATGGAGGGTTCTCAGGCAGCTTGAGGGAGAGTGGGTAAGGGGCATTGTGACTACCTCCAAGCCCAACCCCTAACCCTGGGCAAATACAGTCATTCTTCCACCCCTTTCCCTGCGAGGTTAGGAGCCCTACCTGCCAGGGAAATTCTGTGACCTGGGATCTCTGAATCAGTAAAATGGGCCAGCTGCCCTCTGGAGGAGAGACCTGCTCACCCAAGAGCCCCCCCCCCCCCCCCCATGGCGAAATACATTGACAGGACAGAGAGGGAGGGCTCTGAGGGGGACATTACCTCACCAAACTTCGGTATATTGAGCACTACCACTGGCTAAGTACTCTCATACACACAACCACCTTTAGAGGATTATACTATTACTCCCACTTTGTGGGGGTGGATACTGATGCTCAGGGAAAAGTTGCTTATTCAAAGGCACTTAGTAAGTGGCAGGATCAGGATTTGTACCTGGGCAGAACTGTCTGCTGCTTGGACCTATGTCCCCAGTCTCATTCTCTTCTTCCCTGAAATGCAAGTCAGGAGGGAGACTGCAGGAGACTGCATGCCTTTCCATCTGGAGCAAGGGAATGACCTTGGGGGAAACTGAGGCACTAAGCTAGGGTCTTCTAGAGACATGGAATCGAGGCATTCCCATTCAGGACATTTGCTTGCAGGAAAATGACACTGCCTCTCGTGACAGAAGATGTTCTAGGCATCCTTTGCCAGATGGTCTTTTCCAGGAAAATCTGTTTTGAGCGGCATCTTATGTCTGGGGCTCCATATTTAGCCTGGCTCCTCACACAGGAGGATACACTCAGACTGTCACCCTTTGAGGGGTGTTTGAGGCGGGGAGGAGTGGTGAGCCTGGGCCAGCCCTGGCTTCTTGGCACAGGTCAGGCAGAGGTGGGACAGGACTGCCTTGCTGGTCTCCCTGGGACCTGGCTGTTTTCTGCAGAGCCCCTTGTCCTTCTAAGGGAGTTTGCTCACAGGTAGGTCTTCCTTGGGGTCTGATCCCTGTTAGGTAGTGAGCCATTCCAGAGCTGTGCCTGCCTGGCCCCAATGGGCTCTAGCGTCTAGCTTGTGGCCTGTCGCTGTGCCATACTGCCTCTCTGACTCCTGCCCAGGCAGGCAGGGCCCTGAGCTCCCCTCTTGGGAATGTCTCCCTTGCCTCCTTTCCTTCCCCCCTAACTTTTTGTCTTGTCACACCTGGTAGTACAATGAATACCCACCTATACACCCTTCACCTAGAAATCTAGAGACCTAGATTTGCCAGTTGTTGACGTTTTACCCACATTTGTTTTCCTCTGTCTCTGAACACTTTGGAAGTAAGTTGCAGACATCATAACACTTCACCTCTGAATAATTCAGCATGAATTTCCTGAGACGAGGACATTTTTCTACATAATGACTATATATTGCCATACTCAAGAAGTTTCACAATGATACAATTTAACGTAATATGTAATCTATATTCAAATTTCTCCAGTTGTACCAGTAATATCCTTTATAGCTGTTTTAAAAGCAAGTTTTGATCAAGGATCACACTGTTGCATTTAGTTACATATCTTTAGTCTCCTTTAATTTGTAACAGTAGCCCTGCTTTTTTTTTTTTTTTTTTTTTTAAGTCTTTTATAACATTGTCAATTTTAAAGAGCCGGGGTCAGTCTTCCTGTAGAATGTTCTACATTCTGAATTTGTTTCATGGCTTGCTCATGAATAGATTCACGTTAAACATTTTTTGGCAAGAATATCCCATAGGTGATGTTTGCTTCCTTCTCATTGCTTCTCATCAGGAGGCAGATGCCATCAGCTTGTCCTGTAATAGGTGATCATTTAAGTTAGGTCACTTGGCTAAGGAGTCCCTTTGTTTTACTCTGTTCCTCTCTTTTTCCACTTCCAGAAGCTTCATCCACCTGGTCATCCATGCATCAGGTCAGCAAAACTGACTGAGCCAGTACTTCAAACCACATATTGGAGAAGGGTGATTCAGCAGACACTGATGAGGTCTTCAAGGAACTCTCAACCTCAGGGGTGGTGTGGGGGTGAGCCACGACTGGGGCAGAAAGTAGTGTGGGGGCACAAGTGGGGGAGCAGGGATGGAGGGGGGCAAGACAAGAAGAAAAGGGGTGGGGCCCGGAATGTGGGCTGATGAGCAGGCCCTTTCTCCAAGGACACAGGGAGCCACCAAAGGCTTTTGAGAGGGGAGTAATGGGGGCAGATGTGTGTGTTGGAAAAGACGTGCTGAGGAAGATGGAAGGGGATTGGCAGGGCCAGAATGTTGGACAAGGGATTGGTCATGCTGCCAGTGATGTGACCCGGTGCAAGATGCCAGGCAATGGATTTGGGACCGCCGCATGTGGCAGCCAGAGGGCATGCACGGTGGGAATGGAATTGGTGGGGTGGTGGCCTTGTGGGACCGGGATGTGGCAGATGGGAGGTGGAGAGAAGGAAAAGGAGACATGGAGGAGGCAGACTGGATAGGCGCTGGCATCGGGCTAGAGGTGGGGAGAGCGGTCTTGAGCTGGCCTGGGAAGGGTGATGGAGAATGCAGTTTTGAGTGTGTGAGGTCCACGTTACTTTCCAGGTGAGAGGAACGGTGTGTGGGAAGCTCATTTTTCAGGTGTTGGTGGCTACCTGTGGCCACCCTCTCGGAAGGTCTTTTGGAATGAGGGCAGAGAGAAAATTCTTCATGACTCAAAGTAGGGAATGGGTGGTGGACTTTCTGGCACCAGCAGGGGAAGGAGTTTGAGCAGGGGCCACTATAAAACTGAGGATAATCCGTCCTTTGCAGACCCCCAACACCCTTACCTCATTTTGCTTCTTCATGCTTGCTTGGCAAAACCCCAACTCTGGTGAAATCCCAGCACCCTGCACGCTCCACATCTGCACCTGGGAAGCTGAACGGGCCTGAGAAAAACCACTACGCCAACTGGTCTCACTTTAAGTTCAAAACTTTGAACTTCAGGTGTGTCCTTAGTGCTGTCCAGCAGTCCCACCATGGGTCCTGAGTCTATCCCCTCTCCCCCTTCCTGCTGTTTCACACTTCTACCCTCAGTTCTCTCTCTCAGCTGATGATACTGCTTCCTACTTCCTTGAGCAAATGGAAGCAATGAAAACTTTCTCAGACTCCCAGTGCTACAGTCACCCATCTGCCAGCTCCACACCCACCGCCCTGCCTTCCTCCTATCCCTGGGGGTGAAGTATTCCTGCTCCTGGTGAAGGCCACCCCTCTGCTTGTGCACTAGATCCTGTCCCCTTGTGCCTGCTTGAAGGTATTGCTCCGGCTAGTGTCCCCTCCTACGTTATGAGTTCCCCCTGTACTGGATCATTCCACCAGTGGATACTTGCTGTTGTTTCTCCTATCTTAAAAGGTGGCTCTCCTGTCTTCTCCATCCAGCTACCACTGCCTCTCTTTGCTCCCCTTCATAGAAGTACTCCCCAGAAGGGTTGTCTAGACTCATTGTCTCCTGGTTCTCGCTTCCCACGCTCTCTTGACTCCACTCCAGTTGGGCTTTCACCTCCTCCCACTAATCACTCAAGGTCACCACTGACCTCCAAGTTGCCACACTCAGTGGCCAAGTCTCGGTCCTCATCTGAAGCATCTGACACATTCAGTGTCTCCCTCTTCTTGAAATATTCTCTTGGACTTCCAGGACATCCATTTTCCTGTTTTCTCCCCACTTTGTGGGTTGATCCTAATCCGTTTCTTTTTCCCCCTGCCCACCCATGGCTCATCCCTTGCACGGCATGGCTGGTCTTCTTCCTTTCCATTTACTCCTGTGCTGATCTTGTCCAGGCCTGTGGCTTTAAATACACCTATCTACATGCTACCAGCTCCCACATTTATACCCTCAATTTTGGGCACTCTCCTGAGCTCCAGTAACCTTCTCAGCACTTCTCAACACTTCCAACTCAACTTGTCCAAAGCTGACTTCCTGATCTTCCTCCCCAAACCTGTTCTACCTGGTCTTCCCCATCCTTCCAGGTGCTCAGGGCCCAAGCACAGTCATTCCAGACTCCTCTTTGTCTCCTACCCCATGTACTGCTCATCAAGCGACAAGGCTTTTACCAGGCATCAGATCTTCTGTCAGTGGGTTATGGCTGAATAGGAGGGACTATCTCAGACACGGGGACAGGGAGGCAATAGTGGGATGGTCCACTACAGCCCATTTCACACCAGCTGGTTTTGCAGCCTTCATCCAGCCTCAAGGAGACCACAGCCTTTGTTAAGACCCTGTGCTGAAGTCCTAAAGCAGAAGCAGGATTGAGCAGGGGAAGGGGGGACAGGGGGATTCAGCAAGGCTGAGGTTAAGTGGAGCTATAACATCAAGAGGTTGGGAAGGGGTGGGGAGAAAGTGACAGGGGAGGAGGCAGAGAAGGAGAGGGGCTTTAGGGAGATGGGGGGGGGGCAGATAGAGAATGTGAGGATCTAGGGAGTATCAAGTAAATAAAACTTGGGCCCAGAAAAGGGAGGGTGAAATTTCTTAGTGCATCTCTCCTAGCTGTCAAGCCAGACTGGGGGGCAGCTGCTCAGTGATTGACCCCTCAGATCTGCCCTCAGTCAGGCATGTGAGCTGAGGCAGGGTTGACTTGCACCTGATCAATCTCTTGCAGCTCTTGGGGTTCAACTATCATTCTGCAGCCTCTTGAGTCAAATGGGGCTCAAGAAGCAGAGTGAGTCCCAGGTACCCTGTGAGGCTCCAGGAAACAGAGCAGTGGCCAGTCACTTAACCAGAACAGCCTAGTCCCTTGCAGTCCCAGATAACTGAAGGCCCACCCTGTAGGGAAGCCAGCTGGAGGTAGAGTCCCCAGCCGTAAATGTGACTTGGGATTTGATGACAGGCATGAATTTCATCATGTTGAGGGCTCTCCAAACCAGCAAGCGGATATATGCAAATGCTGAGCAAAGGAGGGTGCCAAGTGGCTGGGGGATGGGGAGAGAAGCAAGCCAGGAGACATCAAGGAATGACCTTTGCAAAGCTGGGCCCAGGGGCCCTTGAAAGTCCCAGCAGGGTGTGGGGCGCATGCAGATAAGATGCAAATGTGCACCCAGCCCTGGGGACCTTTGACTGTCCAACCTTGAGAAAGGGGAGACCTTCCACATGCCCACAACCTAAGGCAAAGCTGGTTCCCCAGGGGCCAAACTGGGAGGAAGAAAACCGGGTGATGTTGGGCTCCCTAATGACCCTGAACTGGCACTAACTGAAGGGCTTGGGCAACTTTTAAGGGAGGCCCAGGACCCTGGCCCTTGCCCTGCATATAGTATTGCCCTTGTGCCTTGAAATGGAAAGCTAGGAGGGAGCCTGGCCTGGGGCGGGAAAGTTGGTGGGGCCGGGACTGTAAGGTCTTCACTTGCCTCAGAAAAGGGTAGGGTGCTCTCTCTGGCCCACCTCCTGGGCCCTAAGGTTGGAGGCTTTCTCCTGCCCCACCCTCAGGCTGGACCTCTGAAACCCTTGCCTCAGAAGCCGCTCTGACAGGCTGCTGAGGGAAAATGTCTGCAGGGCCCGCTGAATGTCCTGTGCTGCTCTCAGGTGCCTTCTGTCTCCAGTGTGGGCAGCTTGCTCTTTCCCCTGTGGGCCTGAGAGAGGGTTCTGGGAAGCACTTGTGCCTGGCTCTGAGCGCCTCAGCCTTGCCAGCTCCTTCAGTCCTCACTGCAGCCCTGTAAGGCAGATGCTGCCAGCACCCTGCATTTTATAGAGGAAAGTGCTGAGGCTCTGAGAGGTCACACAGCTGATGGGTAGCAGAGCTGGGATTTGCAGGCAGATCTTTCTGACTGTACAGTTAGGACACTGACCCACTGTCCTGGACTCCTACTCTGAGGCACCTGTTGCTGCATGAGATCCTCCAAGTTGGGAAGACCAAGTAGGTTTGGAGGGATTAGGGTCACTTTGAGGAATGGAAGCAGGGAAATTTCCAAGGCTCCTGGGTAGACATCACCTTCATTTCGTCCTGGTTACATCCCCTGCCCCCAAGCAGTTGGGTCATTGAAGAGACACATGACTGGGCTGATCTTTGCCTAGGGATGGTACTTAGAGCCCTGACCTCCAGACTCCTTAGCTGACAGAGGCTTGGGGAGAGCATGGTGAGCCTGGGGGACCAGGGACCCCACCCCCCCCACCAAGGAGGGGTCTTCCTGTAAGCTTCCTGTTGCCCTTGCTGTCAGTGGCCCAGCAGGGTCCTGTGGAATCCTGGAGTGCCCAGGCCTGGGCTAACCCGGGCCCCGCGAATGGTATGGGCCACATCTGGCCAAAGTCTTTTCTGAGCACTTACTATACATCAGCCCCTAGGCATGTAAGGTCCTCATCTCCATCTCATCACCTGGGGAGACTGCCTCATGAGTGGCTGCCCAGGTCCCTTCGTTCAGTGTGTGTGTGTGGGGGGGGGGGCATGTATGTATGTGTTGAGAAATGCCCACACCCTATATTTCATTGATCATCTTATTTAACTGTTCCTGTGTGTATGTGCATGTGTGACTATCCCAGCCCATGTGCTAAAATCTGGATGAGCTAGGGAGTCGTGTAGTAGGAGTTTGGGGAAAGGCAGTGGGATATTAGGGAGGTTTCCAGAGTGGGCTCCCAAGGGGTAAAGAATAGCTCTGAGATGAAAAGGTTTCCAGCTTTTTTTCTCCCTAGCAAGTAGGCCCTTCTGGGATGCTGAGTGTCCACTGTTAGAGGTGGGAGGTCTTTCAAGCCTATCCCATTTGGAGTTCATGCCCAGGGCATATGGATGGGCTTTAGGAGCACATGAGCCTCTCAAAAATACTCAAAATGTTGTGCACATATGTGAGTCTGTCTGGGTGGGATCCACAGCTCCGTCAAATGTTCAGAGAAGTCCAAGACTTGGAAATGGTTAGGAATCTCTTATGTACATGGGGAAATGAGGCCAGGGAAGGGTTTCATTTGTCTAAATTCCCCTAGCACATTAGAGGCAAAACCTGATTCCAGAATGATTTTCTCTGATTCTTTTCCCTTCTACACCTATCGTTCCTGGGCTCTAAGTACTCTTGGACATTCCACAGGCTCCTAGATTTTGCCTGTCCTGGGTAGTGCTCAGCACCATGGGTTCCCCACCTCAGCTTTGCCTCCTGTATCTCCATTTCCACCAAATAGGCCTGTACTTTCCTATCTCCTGCCAAACCCACCCAAGCCACCTGATGCTGCTGTATGTGGCTATGGCCACTGTGAGTGCGGGTCCTCCCATCCTCCGCCCTAACCTGGGTTGTCCCTTTCCTGCTCCTGGCTTCTCCCAAAGCAGAATAATTTCAAACCCAGCCATCCATTGATGTAGGTCTAACTGCCCTGAACCTAGCTCCTAGGCATGTAGGGTCCTCATCTCTGTCTCATCACCTGGGGAGACTGCCTCATGGGTGGCTGCCCAGGTCCCTTCGTGTGTGTGTGTGCATGTGCATGTATGTATGTGCCCAGAAATGCCCACCATATGTTGTTCACAGATATGCACACAGGCATCAGCACCCATGCATTATCCTTCAGTCTTATAGAACATGTTGGGCCCTGGAACCCTCCTTGTTGAGCCCCCTTCTCCAGACCTTTCCTTGGGCTTCCTACCGTGTCTGGCTTGGATCTCTGCGTGGAAACCACACAAGGTTATTCCATGCAGAATGCTAGCCTTGCCACTTTCTAGCTTTGTGGCCCTAAGCATGTTCCTCAACTTCTCTTAGCTTCTGCTTTTACAACAGTGATGTTGATAATCTCCAGGCTATTCACCAAACGTTTAAAATAGTGCCCGCTGTTTGCCAGGCATGGTGCTGGGCTCTGGGGCAGACAGTGAATGTGACATAGTCCCCACCCTCCTGAACTTACATCCTAGTGAGGGAGATGGGCAGGAAATAAGGAAACAAATAGAAAAAGGAGTTTCAGTTCTGTTAAGTGATGCTTAGCAGATAAAATGCTCTGTGGAGGAGTGTGAGAGGGCAGGGTGGTAAGAGAGGGCCTCTCTGAGGAGGCAGCATTGGAGTGGAGCCCTAAGTGACAGAAGAGGCAGTCATTTAGAGATCTAGGGAACGAGCATTC
Source organism: Neofelis nebulosa (assembly GCF_028018385.1). Taxonomy (NCBI): domain Eukaryota; kingdom Metazoa; phylum Chordata; class Mammalia; order Carnivora; family Felidae; genus Neofelis; species Neofelis nebulosa. The sequence goes on along the minus strand of NC_080782.1, from coordinate 124,385,344 downwards.
TAGGCCAAGGGTACAGCTGGTGCAAAGGCCCTGAGGTGGGAATGAGCTCAGGGAGCAGAAAGAAGGCCAATGTGGCTGATGGCGTGGGGGATGGGGAGAGGGCAGTGAACCAGCATAGACAAGGCCTTTTTAGGCCATGCTGAGGAGAATGAATTCTAATCGAAGGGCATTGGGAACTATTGGAGGGTTATGAGTGAGGGAGGGATATAATGTGATTTGTGTTTTCATAGCTCATTCCAGCTGCCATGGGTAAAGTGAGGAGGGGGACAAGATTGTTGTAGGTGCAGCTGAGACCCAGAAAGTGGCTGGTTTGACATTTAGCCCTGGCCCAACCAGTGTTCCACTGACATCATGGGTCCACCTTAGTTGGAGCTCAAAAAGATGCTGCCAAGCCCAAGGTCATCTCAAGGGCAGTGAGGAGCAGGAGCCCCTGCTCGGAGTAGGGTCTGGTTTATGCTGAGTGAGAATGCAGGGGATCTAACTACTGCCAGCTTGTCATTTTCAGGCTTCTGCTTGGGATCAGTGCCCTGGGGCCCAGCTGTACTAACTCTCTTGCTCTTGCCAGCAGGGCTGGACATGGACAGGGTCACTGCTTCGGGAAGAGTCTCCTGGTTAAAGATTTGATCCCTTACTCTTGTGGGAGGATCTCACGGAGGGCCTGGGAAACTGGGGTTTGGTTAATCCAGCACCTCCAGCCCATCCAGGCACAGAAGGAAGCTACTTTTGAGTTCTAGAGGCAGCTCCTCCACTGTGTGACCTTGGGCACATCCTCTCCTGGTTCCGTGCCTCAGTTTCCCCATTTGTCAAATGTAGTGGTGGAAAGAGTGGTCCATAGCTGACTTTTCCCTTGACCTCTGTAAGAGTTTGTTCTTCCTTGGATTTCTACTTTCTCAGTATTCATGACCTCAGGTACTCCTACCAGCCCTGGGGAAGGAGAGCAGAGGTGATGCTCCCATTCTGCAGATGGGTTCACAAAGGCCAGAGAGGACGATGTATCCCAGGGCACATGAAGGTTCAGAGTGAGGGCTTGGGGCATTGTTTGACATCTCTGACCTGCAGCCCCCCCCCCCCCCCCCCGCTTTATGTACCCCTCTCTTGGGCTCAGAAAGAGAGAGGGGGGTCCTGGCTTGGCTATTTCTGGGCTCAACTGGCCCTCAGCCCAGGCAGGGACTCTGGGCCCCCCGCCCAGAGTGGAGCTCAATGCTGTCCCTTGTCTGCCCACCCCAGAAACCAAGGACACGGCCCAGTGCCCAGTGTTGGCAGAACCTCCACCCGGCTCCCAGCTGCAGGAGGACATGGCAGGGCAGGTAGGGCTGGAGCCAGCCTGAGGCAGCTGCTGGAAGTTGGGGGATGAGGTAGGGGCCTCCCAAGGAGTCCTTGATTTGTTCTTAACCTTGGCTTTGAGGCTGGTGTAAAATGGGCATCAGGTGAAGCTACTTATGCTTTCAAGTCTCAGGCCTCCTGGGAGCTCAGACAGAGCCCTGACCACAGGGGAGGCACTCTGTCCTGCTGGGCTCAGCCTCCACGTGTGGGTGTGGGAGCGAGGCACCCTGGTGGAATTGGGTTGAAGCCCTGTGCCCCAGATCCAATGCACATCCAGGCCCCTGGGCTAGAAAGCAGGCCAGGGGACTAGAACTCAGGCAGCAAGCCAAAAGTCTCCACTCTCCCTCCTCTTTCCTTTAGAAATGCTCCCCCCACCCCCAAGACGTCTCAGTTGAGGAGATGACCTCCTGTTCTCCCCCCTCTGAGTACACAACCAGAGGGAACAGATTGAAATAGCAACTGCAGCAGCAGGGATTTAGGGCAGACCAGAAAGAAACCCTCACTTAGTGCCGAGCCCCTTGGGGTCCCCAGCGTCCTAGGATCAGGGCCCAGATATTCTAGAGCCTAGATCTTCAAATTTGTTTTTTAAAATAAAATCTTAAGCTCATGAGGTCTTCAAAACTCTAGATTCTAGGAAGGAATGCTCAGGGTGGGTGGGCTGAGGCCCCAGACTGCTGTCTACCCCACTCAATAACAGATTCCTATATCTGGTCCCTGTAGATTCTGGTTTAGGAGGTTTGGGGGAGGGCTCATAATCTGTATTTTAACAAGTCCCTCCAGTGACACTTAGGACCAGGCAAGTATAGGCAATCTGGGTCTCACTTAAATCCTTTTTGCTATACTTACAAGCTGTTCTGGTGCAGCCTCTCAGGCTGACCAGTCCCTCTCCTTCAGCCTCCCCTGAACCCTCAGGACCCCTTTTCAGAGGAGCCTGGGGTTGTTGGGGGGAAGTTGAAGCCTGAAGAAGGAAGGAAAGTGTGCCTGGGTGACTCCATTGGTTAAGCGTCAGACTCTTAATTTCAGCTCAGGTCTTGATCTCAGGGTCATGAGTTCAAGCCCATCACTGGTCTCAGTGCTGGGCATGAAGTGTACTTAAAGGAAGGAAGGAAGGAAGGAAGGAAGGAAGGGAGGGAGGGAGGAAGGAAAGAAAGAAAGAAAGAAAGAAAGAAAGAAAGAAAGAAAGAAAGAAAGAAAGAAAGAAAGAAAGAAAGAAAGAAAGAAAAGAAAGAAAGAGGTGCCTGCAGTCAGTTGAACATCCAACTTCGACTCAGGTCATGATTTCAAAGTTGGGTGGGTTTGAGCCCTTCGTTGAGCTTTGTGCTGACAGCTCAGAGCCTGGAGCCTGTTTCAGATTCTGTGTCTCCCTCTCTCCCTGCCCCTCTCCCACTCGCTCACTCTTGCTCTCTCTCTCTCTTACACAAATAAATAAACATTAAAAAAATTAAAGACAGAAAGAGAAAAAGAAAGAAGGAAGGAAGTCATTTGGAGGGGCTTGTGTGTATCTCCGATGACAAAGATCATGGGTGGGGTGGTGTGGGGTGATGCAGAAATAGCCTAGACTGGGTGGGGCCAGGGGCAGAGAGACATTTGAGGGAGAGCCAGAGCACAGCCCATTGCATCTGCCCTCTCATCTGGGATAAGATTGAGCAGGAAGCCTCTGGGAAATTGGGCTGGTTTTGATCAGTTTAAAAAGGGGGCAGGGAAAGGGGTGTCTGGGTGGCTTAGTTGGTTAAGCGTCCAACTTCAGCTCAGGTCATGATCTTGTGGTTCGTGGGTTAGAGCCCTGCATTGGGCTCTGTGGCGACAGCTTGGAGCCTGGAGCCTGCTTTGGATTCTGCGTCTCCCTCTTTCTCTGCCCCTCCCCTACTCACACTCTGTCTCTTTCTCTCAAAAATAAACAACAAAATTTTTTTTTTAAAAAAGGGGGCAGGGATGGATATGGCAAGTGAAATGGGTCTCCTCATTTTAAGAGGAGTTACAAACCCAAAGCATGGCAGATAGGAGTGGGGCTGGCCTGGCTGGTGCAGTGAGGAGGCCCCTACCTGGATCCATACAGATCACACAATGAGTTAGGCGGAGCAAGGCCAAGGTCCCCTTCTGGTGCTCTCCCCAGAATGCCCCATAGCAGCCTCCTCTTAAGTCCCTTCTCAAGGCTGGGTGAGCTCTGGGGGGCTGGATGTGGAGGGGAACCCCAGGCCCCCACCTCTTCTCTCACAGCCAGGGCTTTGGGCACTGAGCAACAAAGGCAGGCTTGCTCTAGGCCAGGGTCCTGGGTGGCGCCTCACCAGCCCAGCACCCTGGACAGCGCCTCACGCTGGGCCTCAGGTTGGTTTCTCTGGGTTGATGTCTGGTTCTGATAAAGCTGTACTTCTGTTGACTTCCTTGCCTCCTGTCTTAACTGTCCGTCTAAAGGCAGCCCCATCTCAGTTCCCTCCATTCACCACAAATTCGCTTTTGTCTGGCTCCTGGAGTCAGGGTGAGAACATGGAAAGAGGCAAGGGGGCTGACTGGTGTCAGCCTGGAGTTTTCGTCTACATCACACACCAGCTGGAAAGGAAGAGGGTTTCCAGGGATCTTGGACCCTTCCCTCATTCCTCCCAACCTGGATCTTTCTCAGAGAGCTTTGGTGGGTTCTTGTGGGCACAACAGAGACATCAAAGAAGTAACAGGGAAGGCAGGACTGTGGCACACAAGTTGGCTGGGGGTCAGGGGAGAGGTGAGCGGGGCTGGCCCGAGGAGGCTACAGTCTGAACCCATACTCCAGCCAGGAGGTCCTGAGATCTTCTCAGCCATCCTCTTGTCCCCAGGCAGGCTACTTGGCACTGGTTTTGCTTGTCTTTAGACCCCCCAGCACCTGTCCTGTCTGACTTACCTTTTCATTTCTCCATCTGCCTCCAGGTCTAGTGGAGTCCCAGGAGCAGTCAGCACAGGGTGGAAGTAGTGGCTGCCATGGATGAGGATAAGCTTCCATCTGTACTACCTGGGGAAGGTGGTGCTGCCTGGGACCCCAGCTTGGAGTCTGAGGAAGAACCAGGGGCCGAGAATGGAATGGCACAGAGTCAGGACCTGAACAGTAGCTACAATAGCCCAGGGCATGAGATAAGGGGCACTCTGGTGGACACCGAAGAGCCTGCACAAGGCCCGAACGTGGCCCTCCGTGGCCTCAGCCTTGGCCTTTCCCTCACCAATGGCCTAGTCCTGGGGCCAGACTCAAACATTCTGGAAGATTCTACAGAGTCCAGGCCCTGGAGGGCTGGTGGGCTGGCAGAGGGGGACGATGCTTCCAGGAATCTATGTCTGGAAACTGAGGACCCTCAGCTGGGGTAAGTTGGTGTCTTGGGTTGGGGACTTGCTGCATTTGGCCACTTCAATGCCATATGGCTTGGGCCTAGCCACTTAGCCTCTCTGGTTTTTGTTTTTCTCCTCCATAAAATGGGAATTACATCTCCCTGTTTTGCCCGGCTTCTGGGTGTTTTGGAAGGCTGGAGCCATTAGATTTCAAAGGCTAGCAGGCCTGTTGTGCTCTCTACCCACAGCCCCCCAAACCATCATGGGCTCTTTCTATGTGGGGTTGGAGGGCCACATTCCTTCCTTCCCAGGCTTTGCAGTAGAGTTCCAAAATGCTTTGATGCAGAAGGTCATCTGGTCCAGCCTTCTGCTTCCTGGAGGTGAAGATCTCCCAATTTTGCAACTGACCTCAGAAGAGTAGGCTTCATGGGTTAATCCCTGACAGCTACCCCACCCCCTACTTGAGTGCCATCCGGAGGTTCTACCAAGAATCTCACTTCAGTTCTACTAACTGGAGTTACACTCCATTTCTATTATCTTCAGCAGGAAGCAGAGAGACCTACATGTCTTGGAGGTACTAGTTGGACAAGGAGGGTGGGAAAGGGACAGGGGAATGTCCTGAGAAAAGAAAGTATATAGAAGTCTTAGTGTGCACAGCTGCAGGCCCTGGCCTGGATGAGCCAGTGTGCATGGGTGGCATGCCTCGTGGTCTGGCCTGTGCATTATTGTGTGCATAGGAATGTGTGAACATGCTGATGTGCATGGGTCTTTGTGGTCGTGTGTTTGTGTGTGGGGGTTTGAGTGTGCCTGGCCTGTGCATTTGTGGGCGCTTGGGTCTGCATGTGTCAGGGCTGAGTGTGGCTAGCTCTGTGGATAGGAATGTGAGTATATGGGGTTGGGTGCCTGTGTGTACCAAGTATGCTGTGGCTATGAGTGTTTCCATCCAGACAGGTCCTAGGGCAGCCACCTGCCTGGCCGTGGGGTGCAGGCAGGGGTCTGGGGCTTCTTGGAGCCTATGTCTTGTGTTTACGTGGCATATTTATTTGGGATGGCTGAAATTGGGGGTAGATGGAAGTTTGGAGATTGGGCTAATAGTCTTCAGGCCTCTGTCAGAACCACCTCTCAGGTCTGCTCAGATGCATGAGAAGGTGGGAGATAGTGGGATGGGGGAGACCATTCATGGCTCTGACAATGAGATGAGAGCCCCCCACTCCCACCACCAAGGGCAAGGATCTGTATTATTCAGGTATCTCTGGGACCTAGCACAGGCCTAGCCGAAGTGTCTCTGCTGGGAAGATTTTGATTGTCTGCTCTGGTGACCAGGGCAGTGACCCTTTTCATCTGTCTCTTCCTCCTGGAGTTCAGTAGAGGCAACCACACCAGTGCACTGTCACACTTCCTGCCATATTTTAGATTTCTGCCCTCCTCCCCAGTTCCTTCTTCAGCAAGAGAAGGCTTAATGAGACTGTGGTCTCAGAGCCTGCTGGAACTGGGGCAGGAGAAAGCTGGCTGTGACTCCAGCTTTTTCTCTCAGGTTGGTATGCTTCCCCAGGGAACACACTAGGACCACATCTTAGATCTGGGGTTTAAAGGAGGCGTTTGAGGGGTGGGGGTATCTCCCAGTCCACCTACAGTTCGGTGTCTCCCAGGCAGCAGGTGGTGGGGAAGAAGCAGGGTGCAGCTAATCCTCAGGGGCAGTGAGGGATGCACTTCCTTGCAAATGGTGGGTTTCAATTTATCTGAAATGGGCCACCTCAGCCTGCTTCTTCCTTTGTCTGTGTCTTTTCCTCTTCCTGTCTCTGTGCTTCTGTCTCTATTTTTGTCTCTCTTACTCTCTCTCTTACTCTGTTTGTCATGCTTTGTATCTCTTTTCTCAGACATTTGTCTCTCTTATTTCTCTCTTTTATCTTGTCTCTCTTTTGTCTCATCTCTCTTGGTCTCGCTCTTTGTCAGTCTTTCCTCTTCCTTACCTGTCCTTTCTACTTACCTGTGCTTCTTCCCAGTGGGTAAGAGTCTTCCCAGGATGCCTTGGTTTAGCTCTGTGTGATACTCTATTCTAGGTGCTGGGGATACATCAGTGAATAGAACCTACAAAAATTCCTGCTATCATGGAGCGTATGATCTACTGGGTAGATAGATAATGAATCATAAAAATAATAATTATATAGTATGTAGGAAGGGGGTAAGTGCTTTGGAAAACCATGAAGTAAGAAAAAGGGGTAAGGTGTTTGCGGGCAGGTCTCAGTTATAAATGGGGTGCTCAGGGCATATCTCATTGAGAAGGGGACAAGGAAGGAGGGCTTCAGCTTGAGGGAAGAGCACTGTGGGCAGAGAAACAGCCAGTGCAAAGACCTCTTCCAGGGATGGGACAGGGCCCTGCAATGGCTTAGGCAGCATCTTAAGCCACAGGGCTGACTAACATTTGTTTGTTCACCCAGTGCACCATTCCGTAGGATTAATAAGCACATACTATGTGCTGGGTGTTCCTTGGCCTTGTGGGGGGTGGGACTGGGGAACAGATGGTAAACAGGGGAACAAACAATACGACAGACATGCTGATGGGGGCTGGGAGGAAGTGAGGAGATAACCTGAGGATTGAGAATAAAGAGAGGGGCCACAGTGGTGGGTGGTGTGGACCTGCCTTCCTCAGTCTCCCTGAGGAGGTGACATTAAGGCAAGGCCTGAGAGCTATAATGTAGTTGGCCAAGCTGAGAACTTTCAAGCAAAATTTTGACCCAGAGTTACTCTAGTTTGGTAGGGGGATGCCCATGCGTTCTGGAAAGCCTGGAGGCAGCAGGCCCTGTGCCACTGTGGAGGAAGAGGCCTCCCATTCATTCATTCATTCATTCATTCAGACAAGTGATGTCTACTCTAAGCCAGGTCCAGGCAGGCACTGGGTGGGACCACACCTGTCCTTTTCACTGCCAAACCCTCGTACCCAGTCCAGGACCTGACACCTAGTGCTCAGTAAGTATCGGCTGAAAGAATAAACAGGAAACAATCCATGCCTGCTTCTGTCCCCGGGGAGTTCCCAGACAGATTGGTGCAGTCCTAGCACCTGTAACGGGGGACACCACAGGAGGATGGTGACTGGTCATTGCATCCCACAGGTCGGGTGGCCCTGGAGAGCCAGATGTGCGGGATGGCTTCAGTGCCACATTTGAGAAGATCGTGGAGTCTGAGCTGCTGCGGGGCACCCAGTACAGCAGCCTCGACTCCCTGGATGTGCTGAGCCTCACGGATGAGAGTGACAGCTGTGTCAGCTTCGAGGCCCCCCTGACACCCCTCATCCAGCAGCGGGCCCGTGATAGCCCTGAGCCAGGGGCTGGCTTAGGCAATGGGGACATGGGGCCTGAGGGAGACATGGGAGCAGCTGGTGGTGATGGGGATCTGGGCAGCCCCCTGCGGCGCTCCATCTCCTGCAGCCGATCAGAGAATGTCCTGAGCCGCCTGTCTCTAACCGCTGTGCCCAATGGCTTCCATGAAGATGGACCCCCGGGTCCAGGTGGGGAGGAGGAGGAGGAGGAGGAGGAAGAGGAGGAGGACACAGACAAGTTGCTGAACTCAGCCAGGTGAGGCAGGACCTAGGCTGGGAACTGGGAGAACCATTGAGCAGATGGGGAAACCGAGATCCAGAGCAGGCAAAGCAAGTTAGGGCAACCCAGTGCACCCAGAGAGAACAAGGTCTCTCTGAGGTCATCGTGTCCTTCTTATGCACCCAGACTTCCCATCCTGGTCCTGAGGTTCCATGCTGCTCTTCTAGGCGTCTCCGGCCTTGGTGGGGCCAGGGAAGTATGCTGTGGGTCGTGTAGCTTCTATGAGGGGCTCTTCTAAATAACTTGATTCTTCCTGATGCACTGGAGCTTCTTTCCCTGCTCTGGCTCCTGCGTGGGTTTTCCAAGGCCTGGGGAGACCTTCCAGCCTCCACCTGGGGCTTCTGACCCTGGGCCTCTGACCCCTTTTCTCCTGTTCCCACCTTCCCTGTGCAGTGACCCCAGCTTAAAGGATGGCTTTTCAGACTCGGACTCAGAGCTGAGCAGCTCGGAGGGGCTGGAGCCTGGCAGCACAGACCCACTGGCCAATGGGTGCCAGGGGGTCAGTGAAGCTGCTCGCCGGCTGGCCCGCCGCCTCTACCACCTTGAGGGCTTCCAGCGCTGTGACGTCGCCCGGCAGCTAGGCAAGAAGTGAGTCTGTCTCCCGTACCCCCCCTCCCCAGGCAAATCCAGTGTCCTCTCAGCCTGAAAGGGGTGTGGGTGACTTCAGTGAGGGGTGCCTGGTGTTGGGGGGCTCCCAGTAGTCCCCAGGAGCTCCTCCTCCTGCCACTGTCCTCATTCCTGGCCTTGCCCTAAATCTGTTTCCTTTCTGGGCTGCCTGGGTGAAGGCCCATGCTCTGGGGGGCGGGGGAATATAGTGGCAGGGCGGTCCCTCGGGGCTGGGGAGTGTGATGTGGCATGTGGTTTTGGGACCATGATGATGGTAGTGAGGACACAGCAGTGGGGCAGGGCAAGGGAGAGGAGAACCTGCATCTGCCTGGGACCCATGAGCTGGGAAGGGGTTCTTGGCCCTCATTAAACCCTACTCTCAGTCTTTTGGGACTGGCTAAGGGGGCTGAAGCTACCAAAGCACAAGCCCTGGCCTTGAGACTGTGGAAAGGGGACTAACCAGATGAGAGTCCTGAGGTGCGCAGTGCAGAGGGTGGGGGTGAGTAGGCGGGGACTGTGAGGGTGAGGGAATCACATGGGGCATCCTGAGCATGTCTGACCATCAGCATGGCCACCTGCCTTTGCCCTTCCTCCAGAGGGCCTCCACAACCACATTAAGGCACTGAGATGAGCGGAGGCAGTCATAGCCCCCAAGGCAGAGGGGACAGTCCAGACCCTAGACCCCAAGTCAGAGCTTAGGTCACAGGGGGGTGTTGAGGACAGCTCCACTTGGAATCCTTCCCTCGCTTCTCTCCCTCTCCTTCCTCCTCTACCCTTCTCAGCCTCCACATTACTGGGCTTGCCTCCTAGCTCCGGCCCAGACATCACAGCAGGACTTAGAAGCCCTGCCTCTCCCCCTGGGCTGTAGTCCCCACCCCCAACCTAATAGCCTTCAGGAGGCTCCTCCAGGAGCCTTGGTTGTGGTTGATCTGCATTCTCCTGTCCTTCTGACCACTCTGCTACAAGAATTTCCTTCAGCATTTAACTGCTTAACTACGCTTGTCTCTCCCATCTGTAAAACAGAAATTCTTCCTCAGTTATACTTCTTCTCCCAGCCTCTTTGCAGCCAGAATTCTGGGGTTTACTGCCCTGCGTGGCCTCAGCCCCCTATTCCTCTCCATATTCAGCTCCTGGGGCAGGCTTCTTCCCCACCCAATGCCTGCAGCAGCCCATCTAGGCCAAGGCCATTAGTGGCCTTTGTCTTTGAATCTAGTGGCTGCTACCAGGCCTCAACTTACCTGGCTCAACATCACAGACACACACCCCACTCCTTTTTCCTTAATTAAATTTTTTATTATGCGAACTTCAACCATATACAAAACCAGAGAAAATAATATATTAAACCTCCTTTTAGGGGCACTTGGGTGGCTAAGTTGGTTAAGCTTTCAACTCTTGATTTTGGCTCAGGTCATGATCCAGCCCCACAATGGGTTCTGTATTGGCCTCTGGGCTCTGTGCTGACGGTGCAGAGCCTGCTTGGGATTCTCTTTCTCCCTCTTTCTCTCTGCCCCTCTCATGCTCTCTCTCTCTCAAAACAAACAAACAAACAAACAAACAAACAAACAAACAAGCAAAGAAACAAACATTAACCTTCCCTCCAATCTTCCACATACCCATTACACAGCTTCAAAGTTAATAATATCCACCTACCACCCCCACCCCCACCACCCCCCTTCCTTGCCATTTGTTAGACTATTTTAAGGCATATTTTAGGCACTCTATCATTTGATCCATAAAAACTTTAGTATATGTCTGTAAATGATAAGGATTTTTATTTTATTTATTTTTTAAAATATTTATTTATTTTGAGAGAAAGTACAAGTGTGGGAGGGGCAGAGATCCCATGATCCCATGCTCATGATTCCATGAGATCATGACCAGAGCCGAAATCAAGAATCAGACAGGGGCGCCTGGGTGGCTCAGTTGGTTAAGTGTCTGACTTTGGCTCAGGTCGTGATCTCATGGTTTGTGAGTTCAAGCCCTGCATTGGGTTCTGTGCTGACAGCTCAGAGCCTGGAGTCTGTTTCAGATGCTGTGTCTTCCTCTCTCTCTCTCTGTCTCTGTCTCTCTCAAAAATAAATAAATATGAAAAAAAGGATCAGACAATTAACTGAGCCACCCATGCAACCCTAACTGATAAGGATTTTTAAGTATAATCATAATTCCATTATAATTTTTAACAAAACTTACTCAAAATTCCATAGAATCTCTAACATTTAGTGTCAGTTTAATTTTCTGTCTCAGAAATGCTTCTCTATCAGGATGCAAACAAGGTCCACACGACATTACATTTGGCCAATATGTCTCTTGAGTCTCCCTCTCTCTCTTTTTTTTCCTTCTCTTAAGTCTCTTAAACAATAGTTTGCCAGGCTGCCTCCTTTTTCTTAAGGCTGTGTATCTGTTGAAGAAACAATCATTTGTCCAGAAGAATTTTCCACGATTTGGATTTGGTGTCCCTGCGGAGTTACCTCACGCTTTCCCTTTTGCCTCAGTCCCTAGTCTCCTGTAAATGGGAGGGAGAGCTTGGGGCTTGAGTAGGTTCAGGTTGAAATTCGTTCTCTTTCCTGTCAAGAATTCATCACTTCGGTCTCCTTGAAACACTCGTGGCCTGCAGGATACTGTATCCCTTCTTCTCTGGCTGCTGTTTTCTCAGTCTCCTTTACTGGCTCCCTCTCTCTTCTCAGGCCTGAGAAGGCCTGCATCCTTAAGAGGGACTTCCTCTGATCTCAGTCCTGAGTCTGCACCTTCCTCTTGCATGGGCTCATCCTTTCTTCCAAGTCATTAACCAGCTCACAGCTCTCACAGGGGTATATCCAGCTCCACCTGTTGGACAGCTGTGGACACCTCCCCCCAGGGCCACCTCCAGTGTCATGCCCCACACGATTCCATCTCCCGTGGATTCTTCCTCTGAAATCTCTCTCCTTCCCAACCCCTCTGGGAGAGCCACTGCAGCCCCCAGGGGGTCTCCACTCAGCAGGTGGTGTTCCACATTCAGATCTGACCACTCAGGCATCTCTTCCCTGCTTTATACCCTTCCAGATCACTAACCCATCCTTCCCTTGCCCCTCAGGCCCTGCTTCCTCCCTCATCTCTTGCTGCTATGTTCCTGCTGTCTGGCTCCAGCCACATGGTCCTGCTGAGAGCTTCTTAGACATGTTGTGCAGTTTCCTCTACTGGGGACACTTTGTATCATCCCTCTCCCTACTCCCTTCCCCTGACTGGCTTACTTTCTGAGACAGCACCTCCTTTCTGAAACCTTCCTAATGCCCCTCCCAAGGATAAGCTGTCAGAGTCCAACTTGCCAGCAGCGGGAGGCAGCCTAGGGAAGGGCAGGTCAGGTGGGTGGGTCACGGTACCCCAGGGCCCACTCCCCATGTACCTCCTATTGTTTGCTATGCCCTATTTCTAATGGACACCTCATGCTCTCCTGACAGTAACGAGTTCAGCAGGCTGGTGGCTGGGGAGTACCTCAGTTTCTTCGACTTCTCAGGCCTGACTCTGGACCGAGCGCTCAGGTCAGTGGGGTTGGGATGGGGCGGTGTCCACAGGTGGTACAGGCCACTGTCTGGATTCTCATGCCAGCTCTATCCTAAACTTGCTGTGCATCCTTGGGCAAGTCTCTTGACCCCTCTGGGAAGGCTGTGGAGAAGGGGCCATGAGCACGTCAGCAGTCCAACAACTCAGTGAGTGCCTGCTATGTGGTGGGCTGAGGATATGAAGGTGGGAATGTGGTCAGGACTTTTAAGAGAGGCAAGGGCAAAGGGCTTGCCTGTATTGAGTACTTCCTGTTTGCCAGAGGTAGTAGATCTTTATACTCCCTGCTGACTTCATTCATCCTCACCACACCCCTGTAGGGTAGGGTTATCTTTGCCATTTACAAATGAAGAACCAGCTGATAGGTAAAGTGATTCCCTTCAGTCACTGAGGGGGGAGATGACAAAAATGGGATTTGATCTCAGGTCCTATTGGTGTTTGGACAGAGTATCTTTCAGGAGGGTCAGGTACAGGTCTCGGTGTGGGGAGGAGTGGATGGAGTTCCACCCAGGGTCTAGCAGTCCTTGGTGGCAGGGCCCACAAGGAGTCACCAGGCCACAAGCCCTAGGGGAGGGGGACAGCAGTCTCTGAGCTAAGTGGGGGGTGGTCCCAAATGTTAGATCTCACCATGTCCCACATGTCTCTTACACTTAAAAAAAAATGTATTTTCCATTCTTTTTTCTCTACTTCGCTTGAGATATTTTCTGTTGACCTGCTTTTAGTTCACTTACCCTTTTTTCTGTGTCTAATATTCTGTTAAACCCATTTACTGAGTTTTTACTTTTAACTATTATATTTTTCAGTTCTAGATTTTCATTTTGTTATTTTTTAATTTTTTAATTTTTAAAAAAAAATTTTTTTTTTAAATGTTTATTTATTTTTGAGACAGAGAGAGACAAAGCATGAACAGGGCAGGGGCAGAGAGAGAGGGAGACACAGAATCGGAAGCAGGCTCCAGGCTCCGAGCCATCAGCCCAGAGCCCGACGCGGGGCTCGAACTCACGGACCGCGAGATCGTGACCTGAGCCGAAGTCGGACACTCAACCGACTGAGCCACCCAGGCGCCCCTTAATTTTTTAATTTTTAAAAAATATTTTTACTTAATCTCATACCCAACATGGGGCTCAAACTCACAATGCCGAGATCAGGAGTTGCATGTATATCTGACTGAGCCAGCCAGGTGCCCCCCAATTTTAAAAAAATAGATTCTAATTCTCTGGGGGAATTTATTCTCATCTTTTCACTCATTTTCTCCACCGTTCCCTCTCTTTTTGAACATAAATATATATATTATATATAATAAATATATTTTTTATATATAAAATATATATATTATATGTATACAAAATATTTTTAAAATGTTTGTTTTTGAGAGAGAAAGAGAGAGAGCATGCAAGCAGGGGGAGGGGCAGAGAGAGAGACAGAGGATGCAAAGTGGGCTCTATGCTGACAGCAGAAAGCCCAGTGCTGGGCTCAAACTCACGACTGCTAGATCATGACCTGGGCTGAAATCAAGAGTCGGATGCTTCACCAACTGAGCCACTCAGGTGCCCCTGAACATATATATATATATATATATATATATATATATATATATGTATGTATATGTGTATGTGTATGTACACATGTGTATATACACATACACATATATATTTATTTATTTAAGATAAATATTTTTAAAGTATTTTTAAAATTTATGTTTTTTTTTTTTTTTTTTTTTTTTTAAAGATTTTATTTATTTTTGGGACAGAGAGAGACAGAGCATGAACGGGGGAGGGGCAGAGAGAGAGGGAGACACAGAATCGGAAACAGGCTCCAGGCTCCGAGCCATCGGCCCAGAGCCTGACGCGGGGCTCGAACTCACGGACCGCGAGATCGTGACCTGGCTGAAGTCGGACGCTTAACCGACTGCGCCACCCAGGCGCCCCAAAATTTATGTTTATTTTTGAGAGAGAGAGAGAGACAGAGTGTGAGCAGGGGAGGGGCAAAGAGAGAGGGAGACACAGAATCTGAAGCTGGTTCCAGCTTCTGAGCTGTCAGCACAGAGTTCAACGTGGGGCTTGAACTCATAGACCACAAGATCATGACCTGAGCTGAAGCTGGACTCTAAACTGACTGAGCCACCCAGGACCCCTATATATCATATATATATATGATATATATATATATGATATATATATATATATATATTATATGATATATATATATGATATATGATATCATATATATATGATATATATGATATATATATCTTAATGTTTATTATTTTGAGAGAGAGAGAGAAGAATGCTCACACGGTGGGGGAAGGGCACAGAGAGAGGGAAAGAGAATCCCAAGCAGGCCTTGCACTGACAGTGCAGAGCCTAATGTGGGGCTTGATCCCGCAAAACGTGAGATCATGACTTGAGTGGAAATCAAGAGTTGGACACTTAACCAACTGAGCCACCTAGGCACCCCTCTTTTTGAACGTATTAATCATAGTTATTTCGAAGTCCTTGTCTGCTCATCACAATATCTGTACTGTTGGAATCAGCTGTATCTATTTCTATTGTCTCTTTTTCTTCTCTTGGTTTTCCATCCATATATCCTGTTTCTCTGCATGTTCAGTGATTTTTTTTTTATTAGATGCTATGCATTTTGTATGGAATTATAGTGGCTCTAGGTTATTATATACTCCTCCCACAAAGGTTTACCTTTTCCTTTCCTGGGCAATTAGAGGGGGTCAGGGGGTGCAGTCTTAATCCAACCAGGGATGAGCTGAAGAGAGGCTGCACAAAAGTTTGGTAAACTCGGTGTTCCCCCTTTTCCACTGGAAGCCTAATGTGTTCACTGGGGTCTCTTCCTTTGGTGGGTCCTGAATCCTAATTGCATTTCCTTAGTGTGGCAAGAGTGTCATAAAAACCCCAATCCCTCTACTTCTCAGAGGCTTTCTGCTTAGCTTCTTAGCATCTTGCCCCTCACATCTTCAGAATTTGGCCAATGTCTCTAAGGGAACACTGGCCATGTGTTCACAGCCCCTCAGGTCTCCAGGTTTGTGTCTTAAGCTCCCTGAAGCCACCAAGTGTTCTGCGTCTTGCCTTTGCCAATAATCAACAATGCCCCCAAGGAAAAAGCAGCTGTAGACCAGCCCCTCACCCCAGCCCTTCTGGCCTTCTGGTTTTTGTGGCATCAGTGGCTTCCTGATAGCTTTAGAGAGATTCGTTCTGTCTCGCTTATCTCAGGTTCTCAGTGGAAGTGTCAGTCTGCTGCAGGGCGCTGTATCCTGAGCTGAGTGTGAAGTATGCATTGGGATGAGGAAGGTTGGTTGGAGAAGATGTTCACTAGGGTCAGCTCATGATCAGAGGCGTGGGTGCTTGGCTGGAGAACCTTGTATACCAGCCCAGTAGATTTAGGCTCGACTGCACAGGCACTGGGGAGCCACAGAACGTGCTGGGTATAAAACAGTGTTTTGGAAGGTAGTTGATCTGGAGGTGTGCAGGTTTCTGAAGAGGGTCTGGTGGGAAAGACAGGCGTGAGATGGGCAGTGGGACTAGACGAAAGGTTGGTGTGAGGGGTCATCCGGAGGATTGACTAGAGGGATTTGTGTTGCCCGACTTCAGGGGGGGAGGTTGGGCAGTGGTAAGGCTGACCCTGGGGGCCTCCTGAGGGTTTGGTGGTGGCCATGTTGGGTTGTGGCTTGGTGAGGACCCCTGGGGAAGGGGTATTTGGACTGATGAGTAGGAGCTGGATAGATGGCTTGTAGGTAGGGCAAATCAAGGCCAAGATGGGAGATGGATTCTAAAAAGTCCTAGTGGAGTGTAGTTAGAGGGGGCAGGCAGAGCTGGGTGCCGGGTGGGGAAAGAGAACAGGGAATAGGAGAGACCAGAGTAGGGAAGGAGAGTACTAGAGGGCAGACAGAGTGGGTTGGTTTTTTTTTTTAATGTTTATTTATTTAATTTTGGGGGGGGAGGGGCAGAGAGAGAGGAAAGAGAGAGAATCCCAAGCAGACTGCACACTGTTAGCACAGAGCCTGATGCCGGGGCTTGATCTCACAAACCTTGAGGTCATGACCTGAGTCAAAATCTAGGGTCAGCCATTCAACTGACTGAGCCACTCAGGCGCCCGCAGAATGTTTTTGTCTGGCAGTCCTTGACTGATTGGGATTGAAGTAGAACATGGTCTGCAGTTTGAGATGCCTTGGGAGGCTTAGAGGCTAAGGGCTGGCCAAGATGGACTCACGGGTCTCAGGGTGCCTTAGGAGCAGCATGAGAGAGCATAAAGCAAAATAGGCTTTCAAGGAACCAAATGAACCATGGCAAAGTTAGGAACGAACTAGTCTCATGAACCCTGGACAGATAGAGGCTCAAGTTTGCTCAGCTTGCAGTTTTCCTTCCCAAGAAGAGTTGTGCCTCAGCCCCATCTCCCAGCCCCTCTGGTTTTGCTATCAACTCTCATGGGCCCCTGAGAGCCAGTGACTTTTGAAGTAGGCCAGGAGAGGGGTTCAGAGCTGCCCAGTAGAGGAGCAAAAGTCCTTCCAGATAGCTTCAGCCCGCTCAGAGGCATGGGGCAGTGAATGTGCCTGTCCTGTCTAGGGTGTGAATATGGTGTGGGAGGTTGGGGGGAGGGGACCTTGGAGGGATAGGAGAGACAGGTGGCGTGATCATGAAGGCCAGAACATGAGAAGTTTGGCCGTTATCCTGACTGCTTTGGGGAGCCAGTGACAGGTTTTAAGCAGGGACGAGTCTTGACTACATGTTTGTTTAGAAAGGCCATTCGGTATCTGCAGGGAAGATGTATCAAGGAGGTGCAGGGGTGTACCTGTCTGGAGGCTGCTGAGGGTGTCCTGGGCATATGATGAGGGCAGAGGAGGAGGAGGATTTGAGATCAGGGGTGAAGACCAAGCTGTTGGGACTTGGCGACAGCTCAGATTTGGGGTGGGGGAAGAGTGAGGGAGGCCAGGGTGGGGCCTGGGGCTCAGCTGGTGGCACATCCGGTGAGGAGCAGGAATGACTGAGGAGGAACAGTCTGAGGGGCAGCTGTGGCCAATCCAGGCTCCGCCAGAGAGGATCGAGAGAGGGGTGGGTATTTATTCTGAAGCAGAGCTGATGGTAGCCCTGAGGTGCTCATCTGCCTTTGTTCTTCATAATCTGTCCCCTGCTTCCTTCCTGGAGGGCACTGAGGACTGAAATTCTAAATGCCCTTAGCCTCCACACTCCAGAGGCTGTCCTGCGGGCCAGGATGTCCCCCTTGGCCCAGATGCTGGGGCCCTAGAGCCCTGGCCCACTCTGGCAGGTTTATGTGGTATGTGTGTGGGGGGATTCCTACCCTAGACTGGTTCAGGGACTCTAAGAGGCCTTCAGCATCCTTGAATTGCCTTCCAGAACCTTCCTGAAGGCTTTCCCACTGATGGGGGAGACGCAGGAGCGTGAGCGGGTCCTTACACACTTCTCCCGCCGGTACTGCCAGTGCAACCCGGATGACAGCACCTCGGAAGGTACGGCCATCTGTCCCACCTGCCGCCCCTGCTGGGCCCTGGCTTCCTCCTACCCTTGGTCCATGTGCCACCTCTGTCCTGTTCAGTGAACATTGAATGATGGCACATAGAGTGGGGTCTGCTTGCTGGACGAGAGACCTTCCAAATGTCTTGCCCATTGTCATTCTCTGTGCCTGGAAGTCCTCGATCCTAGATTCAGTCTTTTGGTTTTTCATTCTCCCTGCTCCCCCTGGCAGTGCTGATTCTTGGTGTGGTAGGAGTCCTGGTGTGGAGGTCTGGGTTGGGGCCCTCTTCGCCCTCTTAGCAGCAGCACTTTCCTGTGGATGGACTCGAGTCCCAGGAACTGGGGGACTAGGCCAGTTATTGGAGGAGACACAGGCCAAGGCAGGGACATAGTCCACGACCCATAGCCACTCCTGGGTCTGAGTGTCAGGTTAAGTTTGGTCACAGGAGGCAGGAGTCTGGCCTATAGCAGGCCCAGGGAGCTCAGGTCCCTTGTGAGGGAGGGGTTGGCCCTGACCTGGGGCAGGCAAGTGACTCTGGTGTTGCAGTGGGGGGTAGAGCAGGAAGTGTCACATAGCTTCTGGGCCCTGAGGTGCATTTGGCTGGTGGCTGGCCTCTTCCTCTCTCCAAGGTCTTCAGGTTGGCTCTGTCAGGAGACAGGTGGGTGGCTGGGTTTGAAGAAATGGGTCCTCACACTGAGGGTGCCACCATCTCTGATTTAGATGGGATCCACACGCTCACCTGTGCTCTGATGCTGCTCAACACGGACCTGCACGGACATGTGAGTTGGGGAGGCAGGAAAGGGGCATGTGCTCGCACTGACCCACCCCTGCGCTGTCCTGGGGCTCACTCTTTCTCCCATCCCCCTTCCTGATCCCTGCTTGCTGGCCATGGTTCTTTAAGCAGACCTGGGAGTTGGACAACTTGGCTTCTAGGCTTGGCTCTGCCTTAGTTTATTCACCTGAGATCTGCCAGGATGCCTTGCCCCCAAGCAGAGAGTACAGCTGAGGCACAGGGAAATTGGGGTTTGCTAAATAAGACATGCCACCCCCAGCTGTGTCGACTCCAGGCATTGCTAAAGAGCTAGTGCTCTTCCTGCCCCTGTCTGGCAAGTCCGGATGTGGCCCTGTTGAAGTGCCTCGCCCCAGGCAGCCCCCACCTGTCAAATGGTAGGTTGCCCTCAGGAGGCGGTCTCATCACCCTGACCTACCACCAGGCAATTAGTGAAGTAAAAGGTGGGTGCCCCAGGCTGTGAGGCTGTGCCATCACAGGCCTGGGCTCTCTGTGTTGCTTGTGGCTCAATAACTCCTTCTTCTCTCCTTCCTCTGCTCCGGGGACCCCCCCTCTTTGGTCTCTCTTGCCCTCCTTCAGGTGGTAAGTGTAGCCGGTGGTGTGCATGCCCTGTGAGCCTAGACCTCGCATCTCCATGTTTCCCCTTCTGTGTCCCTCATCACCTCATCTGCCCCGTCATTGCTCATCCAGGGGTGGTCAGAGCCCCTGTGTTGGGTTGGGGATATTTCGTTGACACATGGCCAAGTCTGGTTCTGGAGTTAACTGGGAAAGTTCAGGGCACATAGGGTGGAAGAAAGAGCTAGGACAGACCCAGCTTCAGATCCTGCTCTTGCCTCCAAGTGGAGGCTCTGTGACGCTGGACGAGACATTGAGCGTCAGATTCTGCATCTGTGAGGTGGGAATAATGATTTCCTGACAAGTGGCCTGGGGAGGATGGAGAGAATTAGTATGCACAACACCAAGCATCAGGGTTGGGTACCTAGTAAGGATTTAATTATGAATAACATCATTATGTAAGAATAACAATAGGACTCATTATTGATATTAAGATTTAGATGAAGGAGAGCCCCAAGGCCTAACCTGTAGATCCCTGGAGAGTTAAGAATGTGAAGACCATAGCCTAATGGCAACCTGAGAGGGCATGGGTACACTGGGGCACCTGACTAGGAAGGGTGCTGACCTTGGTGACCTCGGCTTAAGGAGTAGTCATGTGACAGTTTCCTTTATGTCTGCCTGGGCTGGCAGCCTGCTTGTGGAACAGGAGAGTAGATGTGCACCTTCCCTGGGAATGTCTCCAGAGCTAATAACCATTAACCGGCTAATGTTCCCCCAAGACTGCTCACTCTGTATGGAGAGCAGGTATTGCTACTGTACCTTAAAAGGATCATTAAACACACCCCTCCTCTCCCAATTCCCACCCTTGGTTGGGCCTGAGGGCAATCTTAGGACACAGTTACTGCTTTGCCAAGTCATGGATGCTCCGTGGTTAAGAACTGCAACAGCCACTTAGGTCAAGGGTACCCCTGAGCTTGGTGGGCTGTAGCTGCCCACCCCCCACATCAATGCCGGCAGCTGAGGAGGAACATCAGCACCTTCCCAGAGCAGAAGTGGGTGGGGCAGGATTGCGGTTTCTGGAGCCAACAGACATTGAGGATCCCGTCTTCCTCTCTTGAGGCAGTATTGCAAAAGGATCAGGAGAAAGCGTTCTGGGTCAGAGTCCCCAGTATTTCCCCACAGGACAGCTGTGTGGCCTGGGGCAAGTTACCTCGCTAAACCTCCCATTCACCTTCATAAAGTTCCTGTGAGGCTTAAGGAGACAGAACTTGTGAAGTACTCAGCTCCCCCTCGGGTTGCAGTTAGTGTGAGCTCTCTCCAAAGGCTCCCAATTGAAGCAGCTCCCCCTGCTTTGTGCTCCCCCCCACCCCCCACTCCTCTGCTCTCTGGAGACTGAGTGCTGGAGACTGAGTGCCGGCTGGATGTGGGGATCTCAGGAACGTGGGGCCTGCTAGAGCCCCAGACAACTTCTCTGGTCAGAGAAAGAGGCAGTAAAGGAGCTGGCAGAGGGGTAGGTGCATGTTCTTCAGGTGGACAGTTTTAGTAGCTATTTCATGTAGGCTTGAAGAGAAAGTCCATTCTGCAGTCGTTGGTTGAAACGTTCTGTATGCAGATAAGGTCAAGTCTTTTCACTGTGTTGTGCAAATCTTACATATCCTTACTGATTTTTTTTTTTATCGTGGTCAAATACACATAACATACCATCTTAATCGTTTTAAAGTGCACAATTCAGCGGAATTAAGTATATTCATATGGTGTGCTATCATCACCACTCCGTACTTCCAGAACTTTCTTGTCACCCTGAACTGGGGTTGTAATGTTACAGGGTTTCCTGTACCCATTAGCAGCCACTCTCCATTCTCTCCTCCCCGCAGCCCCTGGCAACCACTAATTTGCTTTCTGCATCTATGGATTTGCTTATTCTGTATATTTAATGTGAATTCAATCATAAAATATATGGCCTTTGTGTTTGGCTTCTTTCACTTAGCATATGTCTTCAAGGTTTGTCCATGTTACAGCATGTGTCAATATTTCATTCTTTTTTATGACCAGATAATATTCCATTTCACGGATGTCCCATGTTTTATGTATCCATTTATCTGTTGATGTATATTTGGGTTGTTTCCTCCTTCTGGGTAGTGGTTATGATTTATGCTGCTGTGAACATTTGCGTCCAGTTTTTTTTTTGTTTGAACACCTGTTTTCAATTCCTAAGAGTAGACTAGGTATATCATATGCTAATTTGGTGCCTAACTTTTTGAGGAACTGTGGAAATGTTTTCCATAGTGGCTGAACTGTTTTAAATTCCCACTGCCAGTACATGAGGGTTTTAGTTTTTCCACATCCTCTTTAATGCTTCTTTCTTTTTTGATAGCCATTCTGGTGGATATGAAGTGCTGTCTGATTGTGGTTTTGGTCTACATTTTCCTGATGACTAATGATGTTGAGCATCTTTTCATGTTTTTTTGACCATTTGTATATCTTCTTTGGAGAAATGCCTATTTGAGTGCTTTGCCCATATTTTGGATTAAAAAAATTTAACAATTGTAGTAAAAAATTTTTTTTTAATTGGGGTAAAAGATGTATAACACTAAAGTTACCATCTTATATAATGTAGGTCAGTAGTGTTAAGTCTGTTCACATTGTTGTGCAAGTAATCTCTGGAACTTTTTCATCTTCCCAAACTGAAATTCTACACATATTAAACAACTACTCCTCAACACCCCTCTCCACCTTGCCACTGACAATTACCTTTCTCCTTTATGTTTCTGTGAATTTGACTATTCCAGATTCCTCATACAAGTGGAATCATACAGAATTTATATTTTTGTGACTCATTTATGCCATGTAGCATAATGTCCTAATGTTCATCCATGTTATAGCATGTGACAGAATTTTTAAGGCTAAGTAATATTCCATTGTATGTATGTATTCCATTTTGTTTATCCTTTCATCTGCTGATGGACACTTTGGATTGCTTTCACCTTTTGGTTTTTGTGAATAATACTGCTATGGATATATGGATGTGCAAATATTTCTTTGAGATCCTGCTTTAAATTCTGTTAGGTATATGTTCACTTTCTGAACAGCCATACTGTTTTCCATAGTGACTGAACCATTTTACATTCCGACCAGCAGGGCACAAATTTTCTAATTTTACTACATCCTTGCTGACACATATTTTCTGTGTTTTGATAGTAGCCATCCTTTTTTTAAAATGTTTATTTATTTCTGAGAGAGAGAGAGAGAGAGAGAGCACAAGCAGAGAAGGGGCAGAGAGAGAGACACCCACACACAGAATCCAAAGCATGTTCCAGGCTCTGAGCTGTCAGCACAGAACCCAACACAGGGCTCGAACCCATGAAATGTGAGATCATGACCTGAGCTGAAGTTGGATGCTTAACCGACTGAGCCATCCAGGCGCCCCAATAATAGCCATCCTAATGACTGTGGAGTTGTATCATCTCATTGTGGTTTTGGTTTGCATTTCCCTAATGATTTGTGATGTTGAGCGTCTTTTCATATGCTTATTGATCATTTATACATTTTCTTAGGAGAATCATCCCTTAAAACCCTTTGCTCATTTTTAATTGCATAGTTTGTGCTTTTGTTGTTGAGTTTATATATTTTGGATACTGTACCCTTATCAGATATATGGTTAGAAAAAATTTTTCCCATTCTGTAAGTTGTCTTTTCTCTCTCTTGATATATCTTTTGGTGCACAAAAGTTTTTAAGTTTGAAGAAATCCTATTTATTTATTTATTTATTTATTTATTTTTGCTTGCTTGCTTGCTTGTGTTTTGGTGTCATCTAAGAAACCATTACCAAATCCAAGATTACAAAGATTTATCTCTATGTTTCCTTTTGAGAGTTTTATGGTGTTGGGTCTTATGTTTAGATCTTTGATCCATTCTGAGTTAATTTTTATATATGGAGTGAAGTAAGGGTTCAGTTTCATTCTTTTGCTCTGGGTATCCAGTTGTCCCAGCACCGTTTGTTAAAGAGACTATTCTTTCCTCATTAGATGGTCTTGGCCATGTTAACTGACCGTAATATTACAATATGTAAGTGTATCAAAGTAACACACTGTATACCATAAATGGATGCAATGTTATATGTCAGATTTACTCAATAAAAAACATTCAGATGTCTACAGAGGTATGGGTGTGTTTATGGGCTCTTAATTTGGTGCCATTGATCTATATGTCTATTCTTAGGTCAGTGCTCCACTATCTTGATTACCTTTGTCTGTAGTAAAAGTTTTCTTTTTTGACTTTTTTTTATTTGAAAGAGAGCGAGCTAGAGAGAGGGAGCGAGCACAAGTGAGGGAGGGGTAGAGAGGGAGAGAGACAGGGAATCCCAATCCCAATCTGTGCTGACAGTGTGAAGTTTGAACCCAAGAACCATGAGATCATGACCTGAGCTGAAATCAAGAGTCAGATGCTTAATGGATTGAGTCAGCCTGTAGTAAGTTTTGATATCAGGAAGTATGAGTCTTCCAACTTTGTTCTTTTCCAAGTTTTGGCTATTGGGAGCCCTTACAGTTCCATATGAATTTGAATACAAAGTTTTAAATTTCTGCAAAAAGGCCATTGGGATTTTGATAGGGATTGCATTGAATCTATAGATCAATTTGGGAGTATTACCATTGTAGCTATATTAAGTCTTCCAATCCCTGAACACTAGATGTCATTCTATTTATTTAGGTCTTTAATTTCTTTTGTCAGTCTTTTGTAGTTTTCAGTATACAAATCTTTTACCTCCTTGGTTACATTTATTTCTAAGTATTCTTTTTAATATTATTGTAAATGAAATTGTTTTCTTAATTTCATTTTATGATCATTCTTTACTAACATAGAAATATAATTGATTTTTGTGTGCTCTTATGTTCTGCAACTTTCCAGGATGTGTTTATTTTTTGGTATATTCTTTAGGATTTTCTGTATACAAGATCATGTCATTTGTGAATAGAGTTTTCCTTCTTCCTTTCTAATTTGGATGCCTTTTACTTCTTTTGCTTGCCTAATTGCTCTGGCTGGAACTTCCAGGACAATGTTGAATACAAATGGGGAAAGTGGGCATTCTTGCCTTTTCCTGATCTTAGGGGAAAAGCTTTCAGTCTTGTACCATTGAGTATGATGTTAGCTGTGAGTTTTTCATAAATGCTTTTTAGTATTCTCAGGAAGTTCTATTCCTAGTTTGTTGGGTGTTTTTTTTTTTTTTTTTTAAGTGAAAGAAGGGTTGAATTTTGTGAAATGCTTTTTCTGCATCAGTTGAGAGGATCATGTGGTTCCCCCCTGCCTTCATTCTATTAATGTGGTGTATTACATTGCTAGATTTCTGTGTGTTGAACCACCTTGCATTACTGGGATACATTCCATTTGGTCATGCTATATAATCCTTTCAAAATGCTGCTGGATTCTGTTTGCTAGTATTTTGTTGAGGGTTTTGCATTTATATTCCTAAGGGATCTTGTTACGTAGTTTTCTTGTGATGTCTTTTTCTGGTTTTGGTATAAGGTAATGTTGGCCTTATAGAATGAGTTAGGGAGTTTTCCCGCTTCAATTTTTTGGAAGAGTTTGAGAAGTATTGGTGTTAATTTTTCTCTAAATGTTTGGTAAAGTTTACTGAAGCCATCTGGTTCTGGACTTTTCTTTTGTGAGGTTTTTAATCATTGATTCAATCTTTTTATTTCTTACAGATCTATTCAGATTTCCTATTTCTGCTTGAGCATTTTTGATAGTTTGTGTGTTTCTAGGAGTTTGTCCATTTTATCTCATTGTTGTTAATGAATTGTTTAGTATTCTTGTTCTTCCTGTTACTGAGAGAACAGTGTTAAAATTCCCAACCAAGATTGTGAATGTGTCATTCTCTTTTTCTGGTTCTCTAAATTTTTGTCTTTTATTTTTTGAGACTATATTATTAGGTGCATACACATTTAGAATGCTTATATCATCTGACAGATTGGCCCCTTTATCACTATGAAAATGTCTCTTTTTATCTCTAGTAAGTTTTCTTGTCTTCAAGTCTATTTTGTCAGGTATTAGTGTGGTTACACTGGAGTTCTTTTGTTAGTGTTTGCATGTACAGTATATGTTTTTCCATCCTTTGTTTCTAAGATTTCTGTCCCCTTTATTTAAGAGGTCTTCTTGTATGATATACTTAAAAACAAGTCTGATAGTCTTTGCCTCTTAATTTGACCATTTAATGAATTACTAATATAATTAAATTTAAACATACCAGGATATGATTTGTTTTCTCTGACTTACCTTTTCTATGTTCCTTTCCCCTCCTTTTTTTTTTTTTTGCCTACTTTTGGATTATTAAAGTATTTTTTAGAATTTCCTTTTATCCCAGGGGTGCTTGGGTGGCTCAGTCAGTTAAGCGTCTGACTCTTGATTTCGGCTCAGGTCATGATCTCACAGTTCATGAGATCTAGCCCTGGGTTGGGCTCTGCACTGACTGTGAGGAACCTGCTTGGGATTATTTCTCTCCCTTTCTTTCTGTCCTTCCCCTGCTCACACTCATGCTCTCTCTCTCTCTCTTTCTCAAATATTAAACTTAAAAAAAAAATTCCCTTTTATCCCATTAACCTGTTAAGTTGTTCATTCTTTCAGAATTCTTTTGTTGGTTTGCAATGTGCATCCTAACTTATTAATGTACTTTTGCCACTTCCTGAGGGATGAAATAACCTTAAAACACTTTAACTTCATTTCTCCATTTATTGCCCTCTCAACTTATGTATCACCATTATCATCTTTTAAACTATTATATTTCTCTCTATACTCTGTTCCCCAGAAAACTCTCTTATTGTTGTTTTATACAATCAGTATTCATTTAGATGTAGCCACCTTTTTGCTGCTCTTCATTCCTTTCTAGTTTTTCATGCTTCCATCTGGGATAATTTTCCTCTTGTCGGAAGAAGTCCCTTTAGTGTTTCCTTCCTTTCTTTCTTTCTTTCTTTCTTTCTTTCTTTCTTTCTTTCTTTCTTTCTTTCTTTTTTTTTAATGTTTATTTATTTTTGAGGCAGAGAGAGACAGAGTATGAGCAGAGGAGGGGCAGAGAGAGAGGGAGACACAGAATCTGAAGCAGGCTTCAGGCTCTGAGCTGTCAGCACAGAGCCCGATGCGGGGCTTGAACTCACGAGCTGTGAGATCATGACCTGAGCTGAAGTCGGCTGTTCAACCGACTGAGCCACCCAGGCGCTCCTAGTGTTTCCTTTCTTAATTTCATCTTTTTTTGTTGTTGAAATATGACTGGGGTGTTGCCCAGGGCCCCTTGTCCTTGCTGGGCCCTGCACTCCAGTTTTTGTTCTCCACTCCTCCTGACCTCGCAGTTGTTCGGCCTTTTGGCCACTGCTTGTGAGTTGGCAAATGCTTCAAGGAGGAAACCTTCTCCTTATTGGGCTCACGTCTCCATGCTTCCTTTCTTTGTAGGATCTTTACCCTTGAAGTCCTCACTGCTCTGTATTTCTCCAATGCCTTCCCGCAGATGTTTTATTAATATCTTGACCAGCAATTGTTTCTGTTAGGAAGGTTCATTTGCAACAAGATAGCCTGTCATTTCTAGGATTAAAAATCTTGCCTGGTTATTTTTTGATTTTGAACTCCTGACTGGTGGCTGGGGGATGTTCAGTGTGTGGAACTCAGACATTATTGCCTCATATTCCTGTTATGAATGCGGACAAAAATGGCTATTATGCATGTACATATATGTCCATGTAAAATGTACACATAAACATAGGAAACATACCTTATTGAGGCACATACAGGATCTTGTCTCCTTAACCCTTTGTAAAGGTATAGAAAATTCTTGCTTGTCAGCTACTTACAAAGCCTTATGTTCCCTTATATTCTTGTTTTCTGAATTATTTTCTGTGGTATGTGAACGTCCCACATGATATTAATAGATTCTCTTTGTTAAGGTGGGGCTAAGGTCAATGGATATGGGAAGCTGTACATGGAATCCTCTCTTTGGAGACTCCCAACACACAAAAGCACATTAAGCACTCTGAATCATGCACATAAACTTATTTGATTATGAAGTCTTTTTGGGGGGAATCCCTATTCCCATCTGTAGGTAAGTCTTGGGAAATATTGTCTTAAAGCAAACCTAAATCCACAAAATCCTACACCAATAGGTATCTGGTGTTCAAGGGTCTTTGTCTTTACAAAGATGAAGTGCCACCCAGTGTGTCCTCAAACATGGATATTGCAAGAAGAGTCTGAAAGTATGTACATTAGCTGTTGGGTTTGGAGGACTGGAGCCCCTCTGCTATTCAGTGGTTTAAAAAAGGCAGAACTTGGGGGTGCAGTCATTCTCAGCTCTTTGTCTGTTTGTGCCTCCTGGAGTGAGACCATCTGCTTGGGTTCCCTTGGCCCCAGCCCAGCCCAGCTCAGCATGGGGTACCCATGTGTGTTGATGGAAATTGATTTTTGATTCTCTTAAGACCAACCTCTCCCTCACTTCACCTACCTCTTGGAGGTCTTGCCGCCCCTCTGTACAGGTGAGAGGGTGAGACAGTTGTGACGGAATACACAGAGCTTCTGCTCAGCAGCCAAGAGGCCTGGGTTCAAGTCCTGGTGCTGTGTGACCTTGGGAGAGTTAACCATGGAGTAGCGGGTGAGAGCATGGGCTTTGGTGTCAGACACACTCAGCCCTTCCACTTCCTTGCTGTGTGATCATGGGCACGTCACTTCACCTTCCTGTACCTCAGTTTCCTTAACTGTCAAATGGGGATGATGATAATACTCACCTCGCCTTTTCCTTGTTGTGAGAGCGAAATAAAATAATGCATGTCAAGTACAATCCCTGGAACACACTAGGCACCTGGCAGATATCAACTATTATATAATTTAGTCCAACCTGACTCCATCTGGGTGAGAGGAGAACTCCAACTTTTCATGATGCTTGAGGGTGAGATAGAATCTGGAAAGTGAAAAAGAGTTTTGTAAACCCTTGGCGACAAAGGGAAATCGAGGCAGTATTTTTCATTACTGCCCTTGATGCTGCCTCCACCCTTCTGGCTGGGCAGGGCAGGGTGTGGGGATCGCATGAATCTCATCCCTACTCTCAGCTAGAACCATGTCTCCATTACAGAACATTGGCAAGAAGATGTCCTGTCAGCAATTCATTGCCAACTTGGACCAGCTGAATGATGGCCAAGACTTTGCCAAAGACCTGCTCAAGGTAAAATCTGTTAAGGGTTCCCATGCTCACAAGTGGGTGGGGAATAGGTGGGGAGGAGAGAGATCTCTGCTCCACTAAATCTTGACAGTCTAGAATTTTTCTTTTTTTTTTTTTTTTAAAGTTTATTTATTTATTTATTTTGGGAGAGAGATTGTGCAGGCTGGTGCATGAACAGGGGAAGGGCAGAGAGAGAGCAGGAGAGAGAATCCCAAGGAGGCTCTGTGTCATTAGTGCAGAACCTGATGTGGGGCTTGATCTCACAAATGGTGAGATTATGACCTGAGCCAAAATCAAGAGTTGGATGTTTAACTGACTGAGCCACCCAGATGCCCCTAGATTTTTCAAAAATGTTTATTTATTTATTTAGTGTATGAGAGAGAGATAGAGAGCAGGGGAGGGGCAAAGAGAGGGAAACAGAGAATCCCAAGCAGACCCTACACCATGAGTGCAGAGTCGGATGGAAGGCTTGAACTCATGAACTATGAGATGATGACCTGAGCTAACATCACGAGTTGGACACTTCACCAACCCTGCCACCCAGGCGCTCCTAGGTTTTTTTAAAGTAATCTTTACACCCAACATGGGGCTCAAACTCATGACCCAGAGATCAGGAGTTACATGCTCTACTGACTGAGCCATCCAGGTACCCACCTGACAGTCTAGGTTTTTAATACTGGGGTCAGGGCCACCGTGACTTTGGGACAGAGTTAGTGAACATCCAGTTCAACATTTGACTGTTACGTGTTCCCTGAGTTAGGCAGAGGGATAGGCTTTATGAGACTTGTTTTTGGCACTCCATTATCATTATTGCTGTTATGGCAATCCTCAAACCTTCCACCAGTTGTTCCAGCTGCCATGGCCACGACCACCACCTTGGTCACCGCTGCCACCTTCACCACAACTATTAATGCCATCACCACAGTGAAAAACCCACCCATTTTTTCAACATCACCAGGAATTAGGGGATTCTAGTTTTCTTGTGAGGTTAGAGCCCAGGGCAGAACTCAACAAGCCTTTCAAGCCTGGTCAGTTCTCTGCCTTGGGGGAAAGAGGAGCCAGTTTATGGGGGTGGGGTAAGTGATGAGTTCAGTTTTAGACAGTGGGTTTGAAGGATATGGTGATGCCAGGTAGGTAGTTGGATAATGAGTCTGGAGGTCAAAAAATAGAACATTGTCTCCATCACTCTTCTTACCATAATTATTTTTTTTCACCATCAAGGAGTGCTTGTTAAGAAGTATATGTGAGGGTCACCTGTCAGCATCTGTTGTGCTAACCGCTCAGAGCCTTCAGCCTGCTTCAGATTCTGTGTCTCTCTCTTTCTCTGCCCCTCCCCTGCTTGTGCTCTGTCTCTCAAAAATAAATAAACATGAAAAAGAAAAAAAAAAGAATGTATTTGTGAGATTAAATGACCCCATCTCCCCACCCACGCCATCTACCCAACCTCCCATGCAGCCATCCTTTCATCCATTCACCCACCCAGAAGCTCATTTACCTGCCCCTATGCCCACCCATCATCCACACATACACCTTCTACACCCATGAACACTCACTCACCCACTCATTTCCCCACCCATCCACCTACCCACCAACCTATCTGCCCAACTCATCATCAGATCTATTCACCCATTCATCTGAACAATCATCTCCCCACCCACCCCACATTCATTCACCCATCCAACAAACAACTGTGAATCAAACACCCATTTTGCCCCACTGGCTGAAATGATACTTCACTACATCCACATTACTAGAGATTCAGATTTCTTTGACTTTTCATCTGAAGTCATCTCTTTTTCTTTTTCCCTGTTGTAGACCCTTTACAACTCCATCAAGAATGAAAAGCTGGAATGGGCCATGTGAGTAGTGCCCATGGGCACAGGTATGGGGAAAGTGAGTCACTGGGAAGGAAAAAAAGGGAGTGGCTGAGGGTGCAGGGAAGTCACTTCTGTCACTCTCCATGGTGCTGATATCTCCCAGCCCAGGGCTCTGGTGACCCCTGTCCAGCAGGTCAGCACCACACGTTGAGTTCCCCTTTGGGTACATTTTTTATCTTAATAAAAAGTGTGAAGTGTTTACACTGGTATGGAATAGATTAAACTGTGACTGAGTTTCATGATGGCCACAACTTGTTTTCTATACTGCAATATTGCCACTATTCCCAATGATGATAGTTTCCTTCTTGGGAGGTAAGCAGGCAGGAAGCATGAGACCCCAGTGTAACTGCTCTTGGTAGCGGGGAGGGGCAACTGTCGCCATAACTTGTTCCTCTGCAAAGGCAGTGAGACCTGGAGGTACCCAGCCATCTGGAAAGAGGTATGGTGATCTTGCTGGGTGGGGAGACTGAGAGGCTCCTGGGGAAAGTGGCTGCCCCACCCTCCTGTGCTCCCCAGGGCACCTTGGTCCTTGGGTACATGTAGAGATCCCAGGTAGGAATTGTGAGGAATTCCAACAACACTGGGAAGATCTGGCATTTTTCTACCAGGGCTCTAATGGGGATCCTAGACTTTAGGGGCCTCATCTCCTGGCCCACCTTTCCCCAACATGTTTGTGGGGCTTGGTCAGCAGCTTCAGGCTGGCCATGGGTCACTGCTCCCTGGGGCTGGGCTTTCAGGGTTGGATGGAAGAGAAGAAATAAGGAATAAAACCAATAAGGTCTCCAACTTTGTGGTCAAAGAGTGCTTGGAGGATTGGAGCTTGAAGGCCAAAAATCAAAGCTCAGAGGACAGGGGTCAGAATCAAAGACTAAGGAGAGGGGTCAAATATATGGATCTTTGATCTGGAATTGGAACCTTTTTACCTCTGCTCTTCACCTCTGACTGCTTCCCAGAGGAGTGGTTGGTGAGGAGGGAGCATGTCCGTGTGGGGCTTAGGCTTTCATGGAGGTGGTGCTCAGGCCTCCTATTTTCCTAGTGATGAGGACGAACTGAGGAAATCACTGTCTGAGCTGGTGGATGACAAGTTTGGGACAGGCACCAAGAAGGTGACACGGATCCTGGATGGTGGCAACCCCTTCCTGGATGTTCCGCAGGCTCTCAGCGCTACCACCTACAAGCATGGCGTGCTGACTCGGAAGACTCACGCCGACATGGATGGCAAGAGGAGTGGGTGTCAGGCAGGGGAAGGGACATGGGGAGGGATGCCAGTCTGGGGGGAGGGTCTGGCCCCATGGCTGCTCGTCTGGGGTTGCACACCTAGGTAGAATGTAAGGGGATGTGGGGGAGGAGATAACTGGGGTGGGTGGTTGTGGCCGCACTACCCTTACCCCCATCCCTAGCACCCCGTGGGAGGCGTGGCTGGAAGAAATTCTACGCGGTGCTCAAAGGGACCATCCTGTACCTGCAGAAGGTGAGAGACTGCCCCCAGAGTCCTTACCCAAAAAAGGCCAGTGCAGTCTTCCAACCGGCCCCTGCCTTGTGGTGCTCAGAGGGTCCCTGGCAGGACGTGGGGCTTAGGCAGATGCTGGGTCTTCCCCTCATTAAAACCTGACTCAAGCTCAGTCAGAGCCTTGGGTTTTCAGGGAAGGGCCTTTTAAGTGCCCAGGAGTCAGAGGATACACAGTGGAAGTTCTCTTTGGCCTTGGGACAAACCAAGGTGTGGAGAGGAGAGGCTGGAGTGCTTTGTTGGGGAGGGCATGGCACCAGAGTGGCGAGAGCTGAATGAAGAATGGAAGGAGAGCAAAAGGGGGGGATGGTGAGGGTCGAGGAAGTGTGGGCTGGCAAACCAGAGCCTGGTGATGACAGAGGCTTGCCCGCCCCCGCCCCATCTGTCCAGGATGAGTACAGGCCTGACAAAGCTCTGTCTGAGGGTGACCTGAAGAATGCCATTCGTGTGCACCATGCTCTGGCCACCAGGGCCTCCGACTACAGCAAGAAGTCCAATGTGCTCAAGCTGAAGACAGCTGACTGGAGGGTCTTCCTCTTCCAGGCACCGTAAGTAGGAGTGGGAGCCCCCTCACTCCTACCCTGGCCTCAGGGCCTGCAGCATCGAGCCTACCCTGCACCCCTCTCCTCATCCATCTCAGGCGGGGTGCCCTGCACGTCAGCCACACGACTGACAGCTGGGGTCGCCCAAAGTAGAGGTTCTCAAGTGTGGTCCTCAGCATCTCCTGGAAATGTGTTAGAAATGCAATTTCTTTGGCCCCACCTTAGACCTATTGAATCAGAAACTCTGGGGCTGGGCCAGCAGTTGTGTTCTAACCAGGCTTTCAGGTGATTCAGGTGCACGCTGAAGTCTCTACGTCCAAGGCAGATGGAGTCTTAATGAATCATCCTTTACTGTAAATCAGGGTGGGGAAATGGATGGGAAAGACTTGTCCTGTAGTTTCCCTGGAAGACCTCTGTACACTCCCCTTCATCCTGTCCTGTGACTTGAGATTGGAGTTTCATGTGTCACATGAGCTTAAAAGGAGGGAGGCTGGTAGGTGACCTCTCAAGATGGGAATGTGTATGCTGGACGAGGTAGTGGGGAAGGGACAGGAAACCCGAGTGGGGACACTGCTTGTCCAGTTATCTCCAGGTTCGAGTCATCCAGGGATCACCTGCTGACTCTAAGTCCTCTCACTCCAGGGCCATTAGCTCTGGACCTGGACAGCTTGATTTTCATGTGAAAATCCAGGTCTTGCCTAGCTGCTGGGAGTGAGAGGAGCTCTGTACATAGACTTGACCAGGCCCATCCAACCCCCATCCTGCCATCCTCCCTCACTCCTTTGTCCCCCTTTTGTGAAGGGATTGATGGCCTCCCTATGCCAGGCTAGTGCTGGGGCCTGGGGCCTGGGTAGGGGACAGGGGGTCCTACTGTGAGAAGCCGGTGCCATCTCCCCTCCCATCCTGTCCTCAGGAGCAAGGAAGAAATGCTGTCCTGGATCCTTAGGATCAACCTGGTGGCTGCCATCTTCTCAGCCCCGTCCTTCCCCGCGGCTGTCAGCTCCATGAAGAAGTTCTGTCGGCCCCTGCTGCCCTCCTGCACCACTCGCCTCTGCCAGGTACAAGCTCCCGGGACCCCAACGCCACCTCCTCAGGCTGTGTCCAGCCAGGCCCCCCGTTCAGCAGCCTCCACCTCAGCTCCTAGGTGGTGCCTGATCTTGGGCTAAGAGACAAAGTGAAGAGGCAGATATTCTCCTCCATCCCCATTGTGCCCCACCCCCATTTACAGATGGGGTGACTGAGGCCATACACCACACGGAGGCTTACATTCTTCTCTGCCAATGGGGGTGTATCCTGTGGATGTCATTGTGAGTCTGTGGGCATTGTGCGTGTCTGAGCATGAATGCGAGAGAATGTGTGTGCCACAGGGAGCTGGGGACAGGTGAGACTCGGCTGGCTCTTTTGCTGTCCTGATCTACCCTTAAATATTTTATTTGTAATCCTAAAAAAAAAAAAAAAAAAAACTACGTGACTTTTTCAGGGGTAGTTTGGAGAGGAGAGGATAAATGGTGGAACGCTACTTGGGAGGTGGAGGGCAGGAGGGGCTCCATGCCGCCTGTCTTCGTCAGGGCTCCCTTCTGTACTGGGCCCTTGCCTTGGATCTCTCCATTGAGCTACCAGAGCCCCTGTGCACGCACATGCAACGCACACACACACGCAAACCCCACGCAGGCATACACCATACAGGTACACACACACGTGCTCTCTCCCCGCACCTCCACTGCACACACGTGCGCATACATACGCACACAGGCGCAGCCCACTGCTCACACAGCATGAAGCGGTCTGGCCGTACTTCGGTGGGTGGCATGTATGTGTGCACCTGTCTGTGAGGAACAGTGTCTCTGCCTGTCTTTGGGTATGATCCTGGGTCTGTAACCATGGAGTCTGTCTGGGGGAGAATGCGAGAGAATGTGTGCATCCTGTGGAGCCAGGGGTAGCAGAGGCCAGGCTGTCCCTTGGTCCATTGTGTTTGTGTGTGCCCATGAGAGTCCCTGTGAACCGGGGTGGGGGCAGACTGCATCTGGAGTGCTGGTGTGCCTGTGTCAGCGTCTACACACACGTTCCAGTGTGCGGGCCTCTCATCTCCTCAGCCTGCCGCAGATTTATCCAGGAGAGTTGATGCTGATGAAAGCAAGGAGCGGGGAGCGGGAGAGTGGAGGGCCACTCCCTCAGGTCCTCCACATACTTGATGTCTCCGGCCCGGCCTCAGTTTCCCTTTGGTGAAGCAGATCCAGCAGGCCGGGATTAGACCCACCCCTGTGTCGTCCTGAGAGTGGGCCCTCACAGTCCAGGCCATGTCTTTACAGGAGGAGCAGCTGCGTTCTCATGAGAATAAGTTGAGGCAGGTGACTGCAGAGCTGGCTGAGCACAGGTGTCACCCTGTCGAGAGGGGCGTCAAGTCCAAGGAGGCCGAGGAGAATCGGCTGAAGGAGCACTATCTCACTTTTGAGGTGGGTTCTCCGTGGGGCCGATTGCGAAGCTCAGGGCTGGGGCAGGAGGAGGAAGCCAGCTCTTCTCCTGTCGCCAACATCATTCTATAGCCAGGGACTCCTGGTTTGGGCGCTCCCCACTTTGGGGGTTCCCCTGAGGTGCTCTTGAGCCATGCACGGCCTCCTGTGGGCCGGTCTCTGCACAGTCCAGCTGCCAATTGTTAATCAAGCACTGTGCCCTCACCTGTGTTTCTCAAAGAGCACCAGGCGGGTACCACCCTTCTCTAAGACCCTCTTCACCTCCATGCCCCCCATGACCCAGCCGCCCACTCCGGAAGCTGTTACAACAAAACCACAGACCACTTGAGCCTGTCTGCATGGCCTGCTCCCCCTTTTGTGTCATTTTCCTTTTTTGCACATGTTTATCAAGCACAGCACCTAAGTTCTCCCTTCTTCCATCTTGCCTTTCCCTGCCCCCTCCTGCCCCCTGATGCTCTGCAAACGGGGCTGATGGAGCACCACTCTCACTGGGTCAAGCAGAGGGGGGCAGCTTGCGGGAGGGAGGTGGGAACACTTGTCCCTTTTGGACAGCCTTTCTGTTGACCTGCTTGCAGGAGTGGACAATATAGAGGCTCATACAGCCTCTGGAGCAGGAAGGGCAGGAAGTAACCAATCTCAATCTCTAGATTTCCACATTGATTTTCTGTTGAGGTATGAGGAAAAGGGAGTTCCCACAAGAGATCCTGACCTTTAAAAAAACATAAAGCTGTTCAGCTTTTGAAATCTTCTCAGACCCACTCTCTCTGCAGCGTAAACATAGGGATGGCGAAAGCTACAGTGGACTGATCTCTCGCTAATCGCCAGGCAGCTGCGATTCCCTTCACTTCCCTTGTACTGATTGATTTCATCCTCATGTCAACTCTGTGAAATGAGGTCTGTTATTATCCCCATTTTACAGATGGGAAAATTGAGGCTTAGAGAGAGCAGATCACTTGCCTGAGGTGACAGTTAAGAATTGCTGGAGCCTGAATCCTAACCGAGGCAGTCGGATTGGAATTTCAGCACCCCTGTCTTTCTCACTTCCCGCTGGCTTAACTGGGGGAGGGGGATGGGTCCTGGAGGTGAAGCCCAGCAATGAAGGGTCTTTCTGTTCATGTCGCAGAGCTGTGTGAGAACAGTGTCTCCTCACCTGTAGTCCCTGCTTCTTCTAGGATCTCGGCCTCCCCTGACTGTGGTGAGGGCTGGAAGCTCAGAGTCAGGCCCTCAGACACTGCCAAATCTCCCCTTCTAAATGTTTACCAATTTATAACACTTTAAATAGCTTATGAATGTACTACTCTGTCCATGCCCTCACCAACACTGGACACTACTGAATGTTTCAATCATCACTAATCTGAGAGGTTTAACAAGGGGTATCTTATATTAATTTGGATTAAAAATGTTTTAATTGTGGCAAATACATACAACATCAGATTTATCGTCTTAACCATTTTTAAGTATGTAGTTCAGTAGTATTGAGTCTACTCACATTGTTATGCAAGTAATCTCCAGAACTTTTTCATCTTCCTAAACTGAAATTCTACACCCATTAAACAGCAACTCCCCAGCCCCTCCCTCTGCACTCTGCCTCCCACCCCCAGCAACCGCTGTGCTACCTTCGTCTCTCTGAGTTTGACTCGGTACTTTGTATGAGTGGAATCCTCCAGGATTTGTGGTCTTGTGACTGGCTTGTCCTCAAGTTAATCCACGTTGTGGCCTGTGTCAGAATTTCCTTCCTTTTTAGGCTGAATAATATTCCATTGTATATAGATACCACTTCTTATCTTTTCATATACTGCTGGACATTTGGGTTGCTTTCATCTCTCTGCTC
Organism: Neofelis nebulosa; assembly: GCF_028018385.1. Lineage (NCBI taxonomy): Eukaryota > Metazoa > Chordata > Mammalia > Carnivora > Felidae > Neofelis > Neofelis nebulosa. The sequence continues at coordinate 124,348,759 of NC_080782.1, read as the reverse complement.
TTATAAATAGTGTTGCTATGAACATGGGTGTGCAAATATTTCTGAGATCCTGCCTTAAGTTTTTTTGGGTATATGCCCCAAAATGGTATTTGCTAAATCACAAGATAATGTTATTTTTTCACTTATTTTTTTTTTTTTCAACGTTTTTTATTTAGTTTTGGGACAGAGAGAGACAGAGCATGAACGGGGGAGGGGCAGAGAGAGAGGGAGACACAGAGTCGGAAACAGGCTCCAGGCTCCGAGCCATCAGCCCAGAGCCTGACGCGGGGCTCGAACTCACGGACCGCGAGATCGTGACCTGGCTGAAGTCGGACGCTTAACCGACTGCGCCACCCAGGCGCCCCTTCACTTATTTTTTTAAGTTTATTTATTTATTTTGAGAGAGAGGGGTGGGGAAGGGCAGAGAGAGACGGAGAGAGAGAATCCCAAGCACGCTCCGCACTGTCAGCGTGGAGCCCGACACGAGGCTCGAACTCAGAAACTGTGAGCTCATGACCTGAGCTGATATCAAGAGGTAGATGCTTAACCCACTGAACTATCTCGGTGCTCCTGTTATTTTTCACTTTCTGAAGAAAAGCCATACTGTTTTCTACAGCAGTGTGCCATTCCAGTGTTCCCTACATCCTCACCAACACTTAGTTGCTGAGTTTTCTTTCATAGTAGTTGTCCTAATAGGTGTAAGGTGATATCTCATTGTGATTTTGATCTGCATTTCCCCGATGATAATGATGTTGAGCATCTGTTCATGTGCTTATTGGCCATTTGTATGCCTTCTTTGGAGAAATGTCTAGTCAAGACATTTGCCATGTTTTTAATTAAAAATTTTTAATGTTTCTTTATTTTTGAGAGACAGAGTGCAAGCAGGAGAGGGGCATAGAGAGAAGGAGACACAGAATCTGAAGCAGGCTCTAGGCTCTGAGCTGTCAGCACAGAGCCCGACGCGGGGCTCGAACTCACAAACCGTTAGATCGTGACCTGAGTAGAAGTCGGACACTTAACTGACTGAGCCACCCAGGGGCTCCAACATTTGCCATTTTTTAATTGAGTTGTTTGTGTTTTTGTTGTTGAATTACAGGAGTTTTGTAATATATTTCATAGATTTCTGGATACTAGACCCTTATTACATACATGATTTGCAAATATTTTTTTCCATTCTGTGGATTGCCTTTTCACTGTGTTGTTCATGTCCTTTGATACATATGAGTTTTAAATTTCATAACCCCATTTGTCTCTTTTTAGTTTTGTTGTCAGTGCTTTTGGTGTCCTAGGCAAGAAATCACAGCTAATTAACTTGAAAATTTAAAATTGTGAGTGACATTTCTGTGCATGCCCCTTGCCTATTTTTTTTATTGGGTTGTTGATCTCCTTTTTTATTGATTTGTGAGAGCTCTCTGAATATTAAGGAAATTAGTCTTTTGTCACATAAAGTACACATACTTTTTTCGTGTTTTGTTGTTTGTCCTTTGACTTTGTTTTTGGCCTTTCTCTGCCCTTTTTCCAGAAAAGCCGTTATGAGACGTATATCCACCTCTTGGCTGTGAAAATCAAAGTGGGCTCAGATGACCTGGAGCGGATTGAGGCCCGGCTGGCCACCTTGGAAGGGGATGACCCTTCACTCCGCAAGACGCACTCAAGCCCGGCCCTCAGTCAGGGCCACGGGACTGTGACTGGCAGCAAAGCCATGAAGGATACCGCCGGGCCTGATACTTAGCTGGCATGGATGGGCAAGCCCCAGAGGCAGGCAAATGTCCCCAGAGGGGTCAGTGAGCACAATTCCAGCTGGGGGCCACTTGCACCAGCTCCAGGCAGTCGACAGGCAGCCAGAGGGGTGCAGAGAGCCCTGTGGGCCAAGGAGATGGAGATGCTTACTCATGGCGTTGATCTTGCATCTTGGGGTTTTTCCGGGCCTCAGACCTTCTCCCCAGCCCTCATATTCCTCTCCACCATGGAGCCTCATTTTGTAGGCCAGTTGTATGCATGTTCTAGACACCATCTCACTGGGAAAGGAGGACTGGCCGCTGGCTTCCCAGGCCCTCCCCTCCTCACAAGTTGCTCCCCTCATCTCCCTTATTTCCAAGGGCAGGACTTGACTCCAGGTCTCAGCTTGGATCCTCGGCTGTTCCCCTCCTCCTTCTTCAGACTTGACCAGCAGCGGGTCTGCAGACCACCAGCACCATCCTCTCCTCCCTCCACCTTGTACCTTTTGGAACCATGCCCTGTTCTCCTGTCTCCCTTTGCAATAATCCAGGACCCGGGCCTGTTCCCTCGATGCCAAGTCGTCTCCACTCGTGTGTGCGTCCACCTCACCTTCCATTTATGGAGGCCACTACTGCTTTCTTTTATATGGACAAAAATGTATATATATATAAGAATTTATATATATATATATATATATATATATATATATATATATATATATATAATATCCCTTTAAAGATGATTTTGGAACTGATATCAGGATGAAATATGATGAAGGAAAAGCCTATTTCAGCACTCCACCTGTTAGCAAGGAGGGCTGCTGGGCTGCTATCTAGTCCCTTGGTGGCCCTGACACTCTGGGAGGGAAGGTGGAGGCGGCGCTGAGCCCCTCTCGCTGCTTTTCCCCTCTTCCGGCTGACCTGTGACTTACTCTGCTCTTACAGTTGATGCTTTGGAATGAGTAGACAGTGTGTGTATATATGCCACCCCATCTGTCCCACAGGCATTGCAGGGTGTGAGTGGGATGGACCATGGCCCTGTTTATATTTGGTCTTTATGTTGGTGCTGCCAGGTCTCTGAGCTACAGAGGTGGCCTCTTGTACAGATCTACTGCTACAGGAATAAAAGACACTCTGCCTTGCCAACAGCCACTTGTCAACAAGCCCAAAGATGTTTGTCGGGGGTGGGGGGAGACGTTATGGAAGCCAGTAATTTCTGGTCTTGAAAAAAAAAGGGAATAAGAAGTGGCTGATTGTTCTTTAAGTTGATACTTCTTTCACTCTTCTAGTGACTCACAAAGGCTAGCTAAGGACATGCTTGGGAAGGGTAGACAAATCTGCCCTGCGATGATCACAGACTAGCATCCTATAAACCCTGCATTCCTCAGACTGACAAGTGGTGGGGGTGATGGGACCCTCAGTGTAGCTATGATGAGCAAATCCTTTATATTTTTAAAATAGATTAGTCTGGGCAGCACTCTGACCTCAGTGGTAACATAATTAGTTAGTTGCAAGGTTGGCTTATCTATTAAGTACCTAACATTTACAAGCACGCTCCCATTTGATGCAAGGGACGTAGAAGTCTGTGAAAATAGGTAGTGATTTAAATCCAGGTTATTTAATTTGGATCAGCTGAAGTGTATTTTATAGCCAAACCATCTGGCCCCTTCATTTTGCTGAGGGGAAGTAAATGTTCATTTAAATGAAATCGAAAGAGCAATGTAATGTAAAAGAGCTCTCTGTACTATCTCCAGGCTGGCTCAAAGGTCTCTGATTTTTGGGGTCAGTTTCCCACCCTCCAGCTCACGAGGGCAGGTGAATGAAAGCAGAGGAGCGGGCTTCTGTCTGCTGCAGACAGATCTGCTTCCCTGAGCACTAGTGATGTCTCCCATCAGTAAAAAAATCTTTAGTTCACTTTCTTAATTGTATAATTATTTATTGTAAATTATATACATGTACTACTGTACTAAAATATTATGTACATTATAAAACATACACAAAAATAGAAATTTAAAAAGATGAGATGAAAATAAATCTAAATCAGAGTTCTAATATTATTTTCCTGCATTCTAACGGACCATCACATTCCCCCACAACCTCTGCCCCTAATATGCCCATTTTCCAGGACTGTCCAAATCCAGAGGATGGAGGACCACAGGCAAGATGCAGTAAGTGGTTTGCGCCACCGGGTGGTCCCTGCAGACTCAGGGACTTCTGGGGACTGACCCTGGATCACAGCGTTTCTTTGAGCCTTCATTTTCTCATTCAGTGAAGGTCAACAGTGCCGCACACTGTGCTAGGTGCTGAGGATACTGTGGTGAGAAGAGGACTGAGCAGCTTTCTGTCCACCTGGGGCTCACAGTCTAGTGGGGAGGGGGACAGGACGTCACCATTACCATTTGGGAGCCTGGGAACGCTGGGGAGAAAACAAAAACTGACCTGGCAGAGAGAAGAAGAAAGATTGGAGGAGTGGGGAAGACCACCAACTCAGGAAGTCTCCAGAATGTCCTAAGTGCTTGTGGGGGACAGGGTGGTAGTAGGGAAGCTGCTTGACAGGGCTATACCTCTTCCTGATGGGCCACTAAAGATGCCCTAAGGCATCAATTTGGGAGGCACAAGGGAAAAAGCCTCTCTGATCACACCGGCTCCCAGGTCCCATTCACACTTGGGAAATGAATGGGTGGCAAATTAGGTTCTGGCCTTAGACTCTCAGTAGGTATTTTAGAATCCAGAGCAGCTAACAACGCTACCAAATCACTTGATACAATTATTTGGGGTCATGAGAAGTCCAATGGGTTCACCGAGAGGTCACTCACAATTACTGGGGTTCACAAAGAGTTCAGTGGGTTCACTGAAGTCACAGAGGTGGTTTCTGACTGAAAATTTAGAAGGTAACAGCAACTCCGAGCCCTCAGAAGGGTCATATTGACACTGAGGGCTCCCGAAAAGGCCAATAGGTTCACCAAGAGGTCATTCACGACCATTGGGGTTCACATAGAGGTCAGAAATCACATAGAGGAATTATTGGCTGTTAGAAAAGCTTAAAGCCAACAGCAAACTCAGAGCCAGCAAAGGGATTTGGATGAGATCATCAGATGGGCCCTGGGAGAGGTGATTTGCAGGTTTATGTACGATTCAGTTCTTTATTTTCCTTTGTTTTTTTTTTTTTTATAACAGGTACTTATCCCCCCCCCAGCCCCCCACAATGAACACCGTAACTTTAGTCCTTTCTTTACTTTTCCCCATCACGTCCCTTCACCCAGTTTTTGTCACTCTGCGTGATTCAAGAATGCAAGGCACAGGATACCATCATCATCATCAAATTAGCCACTAATAAGCATCATATGCCAGAAGCAATACTGGGTGCTTTATAGATAATCTCCACAGTAACCCTTTGAGGTAGGTATTGGCATCACCCTTTAACAGCTGAGGAAACAGTGGCCTAGAGAAGTCACATAGCCCGTGAGGGGCGGAGCTAGAATTTGAACTCCGCCCCTCTCAGCCTTAATGAAGCCTCTCTGTCCCTCCCATTTGTAGGTCTTCAAAGCGACTACACACATTCTGGGGGCGATTGTGCATGTGTGCACACACGTCAACCACCTGAGCTCTTTGGATAGACGACTTCCTTGTGTCCGGCTGGAACATAAGGGATCCTGGCACTGGTTTAATAAATTAATCAATGAGGGAAAAGGCTTATGCACCCTGGACCGCCATCTGCCTTCTCCATGCCTTCCTCAGGGACTGCAGGTTTAAACAGGCCCTGGTTCTGAGGGGCTATAAAGTTGGGAAAAGCACAACACCCTGTGGGCTTACAAGCTGCAGCAGCTGTGGTCTTCCTGGCAGCCAAGGGTACCCATTATGCCACCTTGCATGTCCAGGCTTTGCCTGTGACATGCTTGAGGCCCCAAGGGTCATCTTGCCTCAGCTGCCCCAGTGCCAATCCCACAACCCTTCCCTCCTCACCCACATAGGCCCGGAAATTGTTGCCTCAGTCCAGCCCCAGGAGCTCCAGGGTAGGAAGTGGGCCAGAGGTCTGAGGCTGAGCTCAAAGCAGAGTAATCTGCATCAGCCCCTTGGCCAGGTTCCCCAGAAGCCAGGGGGGATACCTGGTGAATAATTTTGGAGGAGGGAGGAGGGTTGGAGCCTGTCCTGGGAGCTGAAGCCAGGGAGATTAGAGGGACAGTCTCTTCCTCCCAGGGACTAGCCTGGCCCTCTCCAATCTCCACCCCAACATCCATCCATCTCCACCCAGGTTCTCATTCTCACCTGGGGGCTAGGCACACACAGTCAAACATGAGTTATTTCTGATTTTATTTATAATATAAAAATGTTCAAGTGTCAACAGTCAGGTGTTTGGACATTTCAGGGCAGGGTTCTCACTTGTTTGTTTGTTTGTTTAAACAATTACCTTTTTGACAAATTAGCAGTGGACCCAGTTTTGCGGGGTGGGGAGGGAGTGGAATTCGTAGGTGGCTTGGGGTCTGGAAGGAAATGGTGTTACTTTATTGCTAAAAGGGGAATCAAATACACTGTGGAGTGGCTCTTCTCGGTCCCAGCGTGACCATGCATCCAATCTAAAGAATCTGAAATGCAAAGGACATGCAGGCATAAAATAGAAAAGACAACCTGTAAACGAAGGTGCTGCAGAGGACGGAAGGGCATCCTGGAGGCCACAGGGGAGGAGGAGCTGGAACTTTGGGGCCCTGGCAGAGCTGCCCCCTCCCTGGGGCCGGTGCTGTTGGGAAGACCTCTTAGTGCCCCCTCCCTTAGCAGCTATGAGGAGCAGGGAGGCCCCCTCCCCATTCTGGTTGCTGTCGCTGGGCCTCAAGTCTCCCCCCCCCAAAGTTACCTGACCCCAACTCTAGCTCCAAGCCTAGGATCCCCACCTTCTCCTCGCCTTCTCCTCAGGGTGTCGGGGGCCTGAAGATCTTGCCTGAGGGCAAAGCTACTCCTGTCCTCATTTCCTTCCTCAGGGCGGATGCCCTCCCAGCCCCCACCCTTGCCCCCACTAGCACCCAGCAGTCTTTTCTTTGCCGGCTTCCTCTCACCCCTGCCAGCTGGGGATCCTACAGTCCCTTCAGCCCCACCCCACCCTACAACCCAGACTTCTCTCCAGGAGCTCCAGATTAGCGTACAGCAAAAGGCACCACAATATAGGTTTCTATTAAAGAGTCAAAAAATTGGCCCATCTCTCTTTTTTTTTGTTGTTTCTTTTTTTTTTCCGAAGCTGTAAATCAGGATGTTACATATAAATAGTTTCCCTATAAAAACGTCTTTGCCGTTAGCTAGTATTATAAGACAATTTTTGCTAAAATGAAAATAAAACATTTTGTTATACCTTTTTCCTTTTATAGAAAATAAAAATATTTTTATTTCTTTTTTTCCTCCTTTCTCTCTCCAGGCGGTGGTCTCTGTTCTCCGTAAAGACAGTGGGGCAGGCGAGGCGGAGGGGGGCGGCGGGGCGGCGGGGACCCCTAGAGGGGCGCCGAGTCCTGCTTGCCCCGCGGGGGGGGCCCGCGGCTGTGTCTGCTGCTGGCCCGCGTGCTGTGGCTGTCCAGGGAGTAGTAAGTCCTGCTGTCGGCCGCCGGGCACAGCGGCGGCGAGTCCGAGCGCAGCGCATCGTGCGCCGCGCGCAGGCCGAGGAAAGGCGTACTCTCGGCCGCCAGCGCCCCGTCCGCGTCGTCGTCCGAGCCTGAGGCCGAGCCGCCACCCGAGCCGCTGCTCAGCGACAGCGAGTCCCGCGCCGCGCGTGCGCGCTGCGCCGCCAGCCCGTTGAGGCGCGAGCGGCGCCAGCGCCGGGGCCCCGCCGACGTCCTGCGGGACGCGCCGCGGGCGCGCGGCCGCGGTGGGGGAGGGGGCGCGCACTCCTGCGTGGTCTCGTACTCGTCGTCCTCCGGGATGCGGAAGGGGCTGGCGGGCAGGCTGCCCAGGCTGCCGCCCAGCGCGCAGGCCCCGCGCCGCGGCCCGGGCCCCGCCGCGGGGTAGTAGTAGCTGTCGTAGCTGCGCTGCATGTCCGCGCCGGGTCCCGGCCCGGGGCCAGGGGGCGCCGGCTGCCGCAGAAGCGGCTGCTGCTCCGCCAGGCGGTAGCTGATGGGTGCGGCCGGCGGCAGCGACACTGCGTGAGCGGAGTTGGGGGACGTGATCTCAAAAGTCGGCACCTGCGTGGCCAGCGAGTAGTGGAAGTCCACTGGAGAGAGGCGCGCGGGCGTGGTCAGTGCTGACACGTACCTGCGGAGAGATGCAGAGGCGTGGGCTGGGGGTTACGGGTTATGGGTTGCGGTGGAAGAGGTGGGCCACTGGTAGTGCCTGGGATCCCGCCCGCCCGAATGATGGTGGCCGTCCTCAGTGACCTTAAGCAATTTCCTTAACCTCCCCCAGGCTCTATTTCCTTATGTGTTAAGAGGGGATAACCACAGTGTTCATTCCAGGCTGTTGTTGGAATGATTCCATAAACGTGTCACATGGGATGTGCCGGTGCCACTGCCTGCCTGATGCTCCAACGTGAACGGTCCTTTTGGTGTGAGAGATGCACACAGTCACCAATATTCTTGAACTGCTACTTTGGGTCAGGCTCAGATTGGGGCATTTTACATGCACCATTTCATTTAATACGGTAATTCTGTAAGACCCTTACGTCAGTCCCATACCACACATGAGAAAACTGAGACTCAGGACATTTAAGTGACTTGCTCAAGGTTCACACAACCGGGAAGTAGTAGGGCTGGGATTTGAACCGATGCCAGGCAGAACCAGGACTTATGCTTCCCTGCTCTCCAGAGCCCTTATTACTCTCTTTCTGGATCGTCTGACTTCCCTCTTCCACATGGACATCCAGTTAACCACCATGCCCCACTTCCTGGAACATACCCTTTGCCCTGCTCTACCTCGACCTGGGCCTAATTGTTCACTCTGGTTATTCCCCCACTCCAGGGTCTCTCCTCCACTGTATGCAGTTTCCAAAGCAATCTTTTAAAGTCAGTTTTGCTTAAGGAGGCCCTTCCTGCCCCAGGGCCATCAGCCATCTACCTGGCCCCAGCCTATCTGTTCAGGCCCAGCTCCATTCTCCCTACATCTCACCCTGCTCTGGGCATCTCACTCACTAGCAATGTTCTTAAGTGCCTCTGCTAGTACAGCTCAAGGTACTCCCTTGCCTGGAAAGCTCTCCCTGTCTCTCTGCCTCCCAACCAGTAAGAAGTTCTATTGCTATTGATAATGATTGATAACAACCTAGTGTAGCCAAGTAGGAGTCAGAGAGCTTTGTGCACATGATCTCTGATGACCTTCACAAGAACCATGCATGATAGGTATTGTTTTTCATGTTCCACAGCTGAGGAAACAAGGCACAGGTGATCAACCTGCTCCAAATCACATAGGTGGTGGAGCTGGGCTTTAAAAGGTTGGGTATGGAAAACCTGGCTGCTTCCTAGAGCCTGCAGTTAAGCTGGGTCTGTCTGTCCTGCTGGGATGTCCTGTGCTTAGCACGTTCCATAGGAGGCTGTGAGCTTCAGTGGTTTGTGTCTATGGCTGGGTGCTTCTCAGTAGCAAAAACAAGATGGACCATCTCTGGACCCCCAGGCAGGCCTGCTCAGTGAGGGCTGGCATGGAGTAGGTGAAGTTAGAGCCAGAGAACATTTCCTCTCCCTCCACTCCAGCCTGGAGTTCCCAGTACTATGCACCTTCCTCTACTCTCCTCCCACAGACCCCACTTGCTAAGGGCCACTGGAGGGCTGAGCAACGTAGAGGGCTGGCCTCCTATGACTCCTGGCTTGGAGTCAGGGAAGAAGGGGAGTTTCCTGGTTCTCAGTGCAGCCACTGCTCGGAAACCCAATGGTGTCTTGATCCCTGGGCCTTGTTGCTGATACTGCCAGGGCCTGCAGTCCTTCTTGGCTCATGCCCAGCCTGCCCTGGTCATTCTCTTTGCAGACAGCCTCCCCTCCCACCCTTCAGTCTGCTCGATCTTGGTGTCTTTCTGTTCCCACTGGGACATGGGGCCTCTAGGTGACACCAGGGTAGGGCTACCATATGTTCTGGCTTGTCCAGAACAGCCACTGTTTGTTCCTGATGTTCTAGTGCAATTATAGCATCCTCTTCAACTTTGAAAAGTGTCCCAGTAGGACAGTTAAATTAGATGGTCACTCCACACCAGGGTCCACTGGCTCAAACTCAGTCCCAGTCTGTCATTAACATGCATCCTGAGCAGATCATTCCACCTTTCAGGGACCTTGCTTGCCCATCTGAAAAATGGACATGGGAATTTTTGGAGTGTCTCTGAGGTGCCCTATGGGTCAGCCCTGGGTCATCGGTGCCAGTCCTCTGGCCAAGGTGGGGCACAGGACACAAGATAGGAACTGACCTCTCGCTATGTGGGGAGTCACGCAGAGAGTCTACGGAGTCGTGGTAAGGTGGCACGGCAGCCCTGCGCCGCTCCTCCAGGCTGTAGGCTGCTGCCCGCCGTGCCCGGGCCTCCACACACGCGGGGCTGTTGCACTTGCTGGTGCCCACCGATGACAGCATGATGCCCGACTGGGAGTCAGAGGTCAGGCTTTCAGAACGTTCCAGGCTCCACGTGTGGCTCTCATGCCTAGAGAAGCCAGGTGGAGGTGAGGTGGGGGATCAGGAAGGGGCAGGACAGCCTAACAGGTGTGGTCCCAGGTCCCCCCGCCCCCCCCCCGGTTCTTCATTTCATTTCAGGCACCCTCAGCTCAATGCCCTTCTCCACTCTGAGCGGACGTGTAGTATCATGGAGGGAAAAGGAGGGCTAGGGTCCTGTGGATGGGTGAGTCCCAACAGTGTAAGCCTTTTCTTTTCCTTCGTACAACCAACCTCACCCTAGCCTCAGCCTGGGGCCCCGGGTCCACTCCCATGATCCTTAGTCTTTTATGTCAGGAGCGCAGCCCTAGTGGCCAATACGTGCTGTTCCATGCTGTTCCCCAGGGAAGAAGGAGGCCAACCATGTTATTGAGCTGTATGAATCTTTGTGCTTGGGTGAACAAAGAAAAGGAGGCTAAGGTGGACTAGGTTCGTAAAAGCAAACTCAGGAGAGAGCATCTAATAGGTCTGGGTGTTTGGATGAGGAGGCATTTTATGCCAGATAATGTGGTGCTAATGAGGTCCAACCAAAACTACATGTTAGGTGGGAGCCCAGTGATGCTGTTGTTCTTCTGGGGCTGGTTTAGACTGGAAAAGGGAATCTGGTCCCCTGAGGATGGATGAATGTTTGGTGGTGGGTTCCGGTCTGAAGTCCTCTACCTATATCCCTTGACTCAGAGGGACCCTCAGTACAGGGCATAGCCTGGCTGGGAGGTTTCTTTGTGTGTCTCCGGGCATATGTGTTAGTGCTTTCTGTGGGTGTGCATACAGGAGTCTGCAAATCTCTGTGGGCCTGGGTGGTGCCCACCTGTGGCTGGAGGTGGGTGTGGCTGTGGAACAGTGGTGAGAAGGAGAACAGGAGTGGCTCCCAGAGAAGGTGGTCTCCGTTTCCCTCCGGATGACATGGTCTGTGGCTGGCACATTCTTGGAGATATACTGCAACAGACACAGAGTTAGTGACGAGTGAGTGGGTCAGCCCCCCTTCCGGGTGGGGATGGGGAAGTGAAGCACTAAGCTTCAGGTTGGGGAGTGGTCCACTGGATAAGTGACTTGATGTTAGGGCAGCGGTGGCCCCAGCGAATCAACCCCTTAAGGAAGTGGGCAAAGCGAGGCCAGTCATTCTGGTGAGGCTAGGCGAGGCTAGTGGGCAAGGCTGAGCATGGATGGGCTGGCTGCTGCCCCGGCCCTTCCTTGCAGGGCACATGACAAAGGCTGGCGGTACAGTGAAGGGGTTCTGGTAACACCACTCACATCTGCCATCTGGATCTCCTCAGGGTCCAGCCGGGGGTGGCTGGGCCCGTTGGCCAAGCTCCGATTCTGGTGGGCTGGGCACATGTTCTGCCGGAGGTGATTGTGCATCTGCTTCCGCTGTTTTCTGTATAGGAGAAGGGTGTGTTAGCCACCCCCCCGCCCCATACAATGTATGAAATTCCCTAGCTGTCCCTCCAGGGGAACTCTTCTACCTCTGCCCTGGATGCCGGGGCAGTCTCCTGCTACTGCTGTTCCCTGTGCTCAGCCTGCTCTCAGCCAGGACCCCCCCGCTGGTCTACCTCCTCCACTATCACCACGAGCTTGAATTCAGCAGGACCTGAGCATAGTGGTTCTGAGCTTTGGCTCTGCTGAGAGAGCTTTGGCTCTACTACATCCTAGCTATGTAATCCTGGGCCACTTACTTAAACTCTCCATGGTTCACTTTCCTCATCTTAAAGTGGGGTGACCATTTACCCATCCCAAAGTCCCCTGAGAATTAAGAGCAGATAAAATATTCAGGCACTGGCCCACCCATTCATTCATTCATTTGCTCTTTCTTGGGTTTTTGCTATGTGCCAGATGCTGTTTTGGAACAGTGAAGGAGACAGACACAATCCCTACCCTCGTGGGGCTGGCAGGCCAGTAGGGGAGGCAGATAATAAACACATAAACAAATTAATAAACAAGATACTTTCAGTAAAGTGCAATGAGAAAAATAAAACATGGTGCTACAGTCAGGGGCCTGTGGGACTACTTTACATTGGCCATATTAAGTTCCCAACACATTTGTTCTGTAATCAACAAGTCTAATCATGTCACTCCCATTTAAAACCCTTCATTGGGGGTGCCTGGGCGGCTCAGTCTGTTAAGCGTCCGACTTGGGCTCAGGTCATGATCTCATGGTTCGTGAGTTCAGATCCTGCACTGGGCTCTCTGCTGTCAGCACAAAGCCTGCTTCAGATCCTCTGTGCTCCCCTGCTCATGCTCATGCTCTCTCTCAAAAATAAACATTAAAAACCAAAAACAACAAAACCCATCGCTGGCCCTCTCTCAGTGCCCTCTCACTGCCCTAGCTTGCTGTATCCTTGGGAGGCTTATTTCTGATCCCCCACCATGCTGCCCTCTCTACCCTTTGGACCTCTGCACATACTGTTACATCCCAATGGAGCACACTCTCTGCCTCTTCTTCACCTGCTAACTCCTGCTCTTCTCTTAGGCTCAGCCTAAATGCTACTTCCTCAGAGAAACCCTTCTTGCCTTCCAGCCAAAGTTAGGCACCCCTGCAATGTATCTTATCACACTGGACATCTTGCTTAGAGCACTGGCCATGGGCCTGGTGCAGGGCCTGGTATCTAGCAGGCAGTGAATGAAAGTTTGTTGAAGAAATGAATGAGCTTAGAATAGGGGCTTGCTTTTCCACTAGTTCTTGACCTCATTTTTCCTACCTGGGCCCAGTCTCCTCTGGGATCCTTGAGCCCCAAATCCCAAGGCCGGCAGGGCCTTAGATCCCATAGATAGGCGTAGCAGGAGTCAAGACCACGGGACTCAGTACACTAAATGGTGGCTATGCCCAGACCTTGCTTTCTGGATAAGAATGGATGGGACAAACCTATCATTTTCTCTGCACTACATCACTCTACAACCTTCATTGGCTCCCTACCATTTACAGAATAAACCCAGGCTTCCTAGCTTGGGATTCAATGCCCTATGGTACTATCTAGGTTCCAGCTGTCTTTTTAGACTCATGCCTTTTCCTTGACCCCAGAATTACTCCAACTAGTCTGGGCTGCTCGTGCTCTAGGAACACAGCTGACCCTTTCCCACATTTGTCTGTCAGCCTGCACTCTTCTACAGGAACTGGGAGCACCCTTTCTGCACCTTTCTTCCCCTTGCTCTAAAGTTCTGCCCCATCTTTCCTCTGCCCAGAAGTGACCCTTCCTCTGCCCAGAAGTGACCCGGCCTCATCTTCTCTGGGCTCTGGCCTGGCCCGCTCTCAAGTGAGACGAGGCAGTACGTCCCAAGGTCTCTTTTTCCACTGGGAATGCAGCCTTCTTTTCTGTGCTTCCTCACTCCCAACACTGCTCCAGCACCAGCCTACTTGATAGGGCAGATGCCCCTTCACAGTGTCATCTGAGGTACATACTAGGATCACTCCTGCTTTACAGATGAGGACTCCGAGAGATCCGTCAATTTACTCAGGGTCATGGTAAATGGGAGAGCTGAATTCAAACCCAGATCTGTCTTCTTCCAACACTCGTGCTCACAACAATTCTTTTTCATTCCTCTGGGGCCTGTCCCTCCTACCCTCTGCTCCTGTTTCTTGGCCCAGCCCTTCCTCTCCACACCAGCTGCAGAGGCCCCTGAAGGGGCTGTTGGGGCATAAGAAGTGGCCAGGCCAGACATGGGGAGGGTGTGTGTGTGGGGGGCAGGGGTGGAGAGAGACCGTTTTCACAAAAACAGTCCTGGAGGCCCATCCCTAGTTGGCCTACTGCAGGCCTGAGTGTCTGACACTCACTTAGTCTTGCAGTAGGCGACCACGCAGACAATGCCCACGACCAGCAGAGCCACGCAGATACCGGTGATAGTCAGGACCCTCTTCTGGTACAGCTCCTCGGCTTCTGCAGAGGCAGAAGAAGAGGATGTGAGGGGGCAGGGCAGGAGGCAGATCCAAGGGGAAAGTGGTGCAAAGAACCCACCCCCACCTGCCCCCAAAGCTTTGGGCTCCTTCCAGCTCAGGGCCTCCCAGCTCCTTTGCATCTCCTCCTTCCCCAGCTAGTCCCTCCCTACTGGATTGCTTTCTGTTGCCCCCAAATCCTCCCACACGTGATCTGCTCACAAGTGACTGAATTCACCTTCCCAAACCCTACACCCTGCCCAAAGCACATGAATGGAAAATGCAGGGGGTGGGGGTGGGTGGGATGGAGGTGAAATTCCAAAGGCCACAGGCGAGGGCAACCCGGCTTGGCCAGCAACCTTGCCCTGCTCCACTATGGCCTGATGGCTTCAAAGAGCCTGGATGGGTTGGGGAGAGCTGTTCTTCATGGCAGTGAACATGTAGACACTCAGCAGAGCTGGCTTGCCATTTCTGCTTTGCTAAGAAAGGCAAGGACGTCAGACAGGACATCAGACCCAGAGGCTGGACTTAGGAGGGACGCCAGGAGCAGGGACAGAGCAGACCAGGCCCATGGAGGAGGGCATAGAGAGAAAGGCCTTGATTTGTTCCTGCACCCTGGATAGCATGTGGCCCTGGCCCATTCCAGCCCTTCCCTTTGCTTTCGAGAAACCCACGAATGGCAGCATAGCCCTTGGTGCCTAGGAAAGTTCTTGTGCTCAAGGAGCAGCCGCCACCCTTTCTGAGGGGTTGAGCTAGGCTGGGTCTCAAAAAGAACCAGCCATCCCTTCCACCTCCTACTTCTTGGTGGGGCAACTCTTGCCTGTCTAGAGCAGAGAAAACCAGGAGGAAGAAAAGGAAAAGGTGACAGCAGCAGCCTAGGCATCCCCTGCCCCCACCTGTACCTGCCAGCTGGCCCCTCCACATGGCCCCCTCCCCCCAGCACAGGGATAGGTGGAGGCTAGACCCCAGCACCATGGTAGAGCCCTGGGAAATGTCCTGAAGTCCTTGGACTTGCAGCCCCTCCTGTGTACACCAACCAGCAAAAACTGCGAGTACAAACCCTCTAGACACACATACCTTTACAGCTCTGGCTATCTGCACACAGACCCCTTCACAAAGATACACTCATACATGTCTAGGGAAGCGTGTGCGTGCGCACACACACACACACACACACACACTCATGCAGTCTTAACCCTCCACCCTGGCCCCCCATCTCTGGGCTCTGTGGTCCATATCCTGCTTCTGGTTCTCATCCCTGCCCACTCCCAGTCCTCTCCAGTGGGGCATCTGTCTCTGTCATTCCTCGGAGACCACTCTGGTCACGGTCACCAACAACTACCCACTTCCAAGTCCTGTGGTCATTTGCTTCCCTCTCGGCTCACTCCCCCTGTTGCGCCCACTCCCCCTGGATGGCTCTTCTTTCCTGGGTGTCCCCCTCTTTCACCGGCTGACCTGTTCAGTTGCTGCTCCTACTCTTCTATGTGGCCTGCAAGGTAGAAGGGCCCAGAGCTCTCAGGCTTCTTTCCTTCCTCCACGTGCCCTCTCTCCCCTCATGATCTCACCCAGCTCAGACTTTAAATACCATCTGTATGCAGGGGACTCTCATATTTGCATCTCTTGCTCTGACTTCTGCCTGAGCTCCGGACCGCTCTACCCAAGGGCCATGGCCAAACAGAAGTGCTGATTCCCCAGCCTCTTTCCATACCTGCTCCTGGCCCTTCCCATGTCGTCAGTGGTCGCACCACCTCCCCTATTGCTCAGCCCTGAACTTGGCATCACTGCTGATGACTCCTTTCTCCCCGCCTGCTCTGATACCTAGTTCTTCAGCAAGTCTTCTCAGCTCTGCCTCCCAAGTAGATTCTGGGTTTGACCACTTCCACTGCTTCTAGCTCAGTCCAGGATGGTGTCATCTCTTACCTGGATAGCAGGTCACCTTCTGACAGGCTTCCTTGCTGCCACTGCTCCCCAGCCTGTCTCCCAACCCAGTCTATTCTCTGCCCCCAAGCCTGCAGATCATTTACTCCTTGGCTTCAAACTCACAATGGCCGCCCCCTGCGATTCGAATACAACCCAAAGACCTACCATGGCCTAGGAGGCCTGGGTTACCATCTCAGCCCTCCTTTTACATCTCATCATTGGTTCAGTCCCCATGTCTTCTGTGACCAAAGTCGCTGGCATTCCTTCTGTCCACTGAGCAAGGCAAGCCTGCTCCAACCACACCCTCCCTAACTTGCCTCAAACACCCTCCTCCAGTTGTTTGCAGGGCTGGCTACTTTTTATCAGGGTTTAGCGCAGATGCTGCCTCATCGCATCAGCCTTTCCTGGCCACTTAGCTAAAGTAACTCCATCTCCAGCTTGGCACCCTCCCATCACCTTCTTTTATTTTCAGTAGGGCACTTACCACCACCTGCTATCTTTCCTGTTTGTTGCATGTCTCATACCGTGAATTTGAGTGCCAGGAAGGCAGGGACTCTGTATGCCAGATCGCCAGAGTTGGCAAATTCTGGGGTTCAGTAGATGTCTGTCGAGTTGGTGCACGAATGGACATACAGACCGCCATTACAGACACAGGCATTTATTCGCACACGTGCGCACTCACCTCCGCACCCTCCCAGTTCCACCTGCACAGCACTCAGCCCTTAACACAAAGATGCCCTGCTCTGTGCCTCTGTGCACTCACATCCTGCACAGAGAGACCTAACAAGGCGTGTGACGTCCCCCCCCCAACACACACACCCCTGCAGGTTCGTGTCGTGCACCGTCACATGCAGACCACGCAGACTCACCCCTCTCCTCCCGTCCCATCACCAGCAGCACATAGACACACACGCTTCCACAGGGTTTTAGCTCTATCTTCTGAGGAGAGCTGATAGGGGCTGGGTGGTGAGGGAAGCGGGGCCTCTCCAGACCTGCCTCAAGAACAGCCTTTTCAGAACTGCAGGCTCTGCACCGCCTCTGAGGTCTGACCCCACCGAAGCCTTGACCCGTCCGAGTCCCTGCATCTCTCCATTTAAGCCTGGGTGGAGCCTCCCAGCTCAGAGAGAGGACAGAACGCTGCCTCCAAGTCTCTTTGCATTCAATGTGTCTCCCAGGGGCCAGAGGGAAGAAGTGGGAGGGAGGTAAGGTTCTGAGCTGGGGGGGGCAGGAGGGTGAGCACCGGAGGCCAGCTCACCCTTGACCCTTGCTCGTCTGGCCCACAGGCGAACACGCATGCCATTGTGGAGACAGATCATGGAGGGAGTGACAGCCTCAAGCAGATGGCAAAGCCTGGCAGACAGACATGGGGCAGGGGGCAGAGACAAATGGGCATTATTAGCTGCCAGCGTGGTGCAGAATGAAAAGCAGTGGAGATGGAAGTGGGAAAAGGAAGGAGAATTAAAGTCAAATTAAAGCGGGTGCCTCTCTGCACAACTCTCCAAGCCAGGATTTCATGGCTTCCGGACACCAGCTCTCCAGGGGCCTGTCTCTTGTCTGGCCAACCCTTTGGGCATCAGCTCGGGAAGCTCCTCCCCCAGTGAGGCCTCAGGCGAGGGGGCCCCGCTGTACACTGGGGGCACCTATTCCGCCCTTCTCTTGTCTCCCCCAAATCAACATAGTTTATGATGGGACATCTTGGGAGGGCCAGGGGAGATTTTTGGAATCATCCCTTTTCCATTTTTTGGAAAGGAAACCAGCACACATGGTGTCAGAGGCTGTGGAGAGGGCTGGGGTAGATGGCACTGACTGACACATAGAGCTTCGTACCCTTTAGTTCAAATCCAAGATGCTCTGGCAGTGCAGAAGAGAGCAGGGTCAGAGAGGGGAGGGGATGGAGGGAGAGATACAGAGAAAGATCGGGGGAGCGGGGAGGGCAGGAGAGAGAGAGAGAGAGAGAGAGAGAGAGAGAAACGTTGGTCAGGATTCTTCAGACACCAGCAGCCAGCCTGTGAGGTGAAAGCAGGTTAGTGGTGTCCCCTCCCGGCCTCCTGAACCCCTGCCCTGGCACCCAGTCCCCAAGAGCCCTGAGGGGGGTGGAAAGAGGAAATGTTAGGATCAGCAGGCAGGGCAGGTTCTTTAGAGATGAGCTGTGGGGTTAGTACCTGATGGGGAGGCGGAGGCGCAAGAGTCAGTCGGCAGATGTCCCCAGGGAGGAAAGGTGAGTGGGGGTGGGGGTCTGAGGAGTCCTGTTTCCCCCTGCCCCCAGCTCCAGGGCCAGGCCTTCCACACTCCCACGCCCCCCCCCGGAGACCACCTGCTCGGCCCTGAGCTCGTTCACCGGGCCCTTTTTTCTGTTCAGAACGAGGGCATGGGGTGCCCAGACTGGTCCTTGTCCCTGTCCTGCCTCCAAAGGCCCCTCTCCTGGGAGCCTGGGCTTGAAGACTCCTGAGTTTGTGGGGACAGGAGGAGGCTCCAGCCAGCAGGTCACTTCTTGACACTTCCAACACCTTAGATGCCTACAGGGCCTAGGCCTTGGGGTCGGGTCCTGATTTCACCACTTAGAAAAGCAAACTGCAACTTCTAGGAAGAGACAGGTGGGTTCACCTGTGGAACACGCGTGTCAGACGGTGAGCCAGTCACACTGTGAAGTCGATCGTGTTGTACAGGTGCGCTTTCAGAGCCCTGTGCGGTGGGCGCCCACGCCATCGAGATCAAAGGGCCCAAGGGTCAGCCCTGCCCCAGACCCACTGTGTCTCCAAGCGTACCAGGCCTGTCCACCTCTTAGAGTCTTCTCTGTTCACATTGGAGCTCTGGGAACTCTGCTACCCGGCCGTACCTCAGAATCATCCAGACCGATGGGATCAGGCTCTGGGGTGGCAGCCCAGAAATCTCAAGTGTTTCTGAAAAGCTCACCTACTGTAGCCAGCGCCTGTCTGCAGACTCTGAGTTTCAGTTTTGTCCCTAATTTGCTGTGTGCACGTGGGCAAGTCTAGTCTCTTTCCTCATCTGTCAAAAGTGTCTATATGCAGTGAGAGGAAGACATGAGAGGCCTGGACAGCGGGAGGCTCAGTGTGTATGAAGGGGCCCAGTCTGTGGCCTCCCCACATGCACAGTCAGCGCCATGACATCCAGGGAGGAGGTGAACTTGTGTTCTGATGTTCTCGTCTCCTGTAGGGGAAGGAGAGCATGGGGGCCATCAGCTGGAAGTCCTTTTCTGTTCCTGCTGATTGAGTCTCTGGGCCTGACTGGTTTAGTCATGAGAACTGACCACCTGGAGTAGCGAGCTGGGTCCCAAAGCCTTTGACGAGTTTTCTTCTGCTTCCCTGCTCTGGGAACCAAGTCACAGTGGCAGCAGCAGCTTCTGGGCCTCCTAACTGACCTCCCCTTTCAGTTGAAGGCCAGTACGGTTTTGGGTGGGTCAGCGGTGGCTGACAGGACTGGTGATGTCACTGCCGAGAAGGCAGCCCTGCTTTCCTCTCACAGGGGATGGATTCTGAAGGGACGGTGGCTATGTCTGCTCCTGTCAAAGATGCCCCCCACTCATCATGTTCATAGGCTGCCACTCAGCCAGGACAGAGTGGCACCATTGAGTCACAGACAGGTCCTATTGGGCAGACATTTGCATATTGACCAGTAACCATGGCAACCCGATGCTGGACTCCCAGCAGGGCCAGGTTTACCAGATGATACACAAAGTCTTCATCCTGGACACATCTTATGACACACAGTTACAGGGGCCTGGCCGGGGAGGCCAGGACGCGGGCCCCTGATGAGAGCACGTGCTCATGTGTTTGTGCATGTGAGTGCAGGCGTGTGCTTGTGTGTTTGAGCACGTGTCAGTAGGTGCTTACGTGTGTGTGTGTGTGTAGGTACATGTGTGTGTTCTTTCACTTGGGGGGTACACCGATGTGCAGGTTTTGACTCTCAGGAAATGGAGTGGCTGTCAGGGGAAGAAGGAATGCAATTGTGGCCATAGGCTCTGTTTCCATGGACTCTGCAAAAGGTAATCTGGTCTAGAGGCTGTCTGGGCAGAGGGAGAAAGTCAGACCCCTTGCTCAGGGCTTGCTGGGAGTCAGCCACCAGGGTACTGGTGGGGGTCCTCCTGCCTCCTACCCCATACCAGCTGTAGCCACAAGAGGTACTCAGCTGCTCTCCATCAACAGCGGCCGGCTCTCTGCTAAGCCTTCGTAGGGAGCACTGCACTCCCATCCTCAACGGCAACCCTCGAGGTGTAAATGTTACTACCCCCATTTTAGAGATGAGAAAACAAACTCGGAGAGGTTAAATGAGGCCCCAGAACTAGTGAGCTCAGCAGCTGGCATTTTTATTCAGATATATCTGAATCCAAAGCCTGAACACTTAAAGGTAGCATTTTCTGCTACCTTTTCAATAATTATCTGATGCCGTAAGTGCTCTGGGCAAAGTGCTTGAAGACTAGAAATCCTTCATGCAAAGGTAACAGCAATGATCCTGATGACACTAGGCAGAAAGGCCTGTGGCAGCATTTCTAGACTTTTTCTGGGCTCCTGAGGCCCTGCTGACCCTTCAAGCAGCTCTGAGCTGAAAGCTGAAGCGGCCCAGCTGGCAGAGAAGCTTGGCCAATGGCCAAATTCTGGAGGCTCTGCTCCTCTGATTTGGGACGGGCTGGGACTCCCTGTCCAGAACAGTCCCGTAAGCCAGGGAGGCTCTGGACCTAAGGGTGAACAGGAATAGGTCCTCCATTGCCTCTTTCCCCTGGTCCTTAGCCTTGGCCTGGCTGCTCTGTTCCTTCCTGAGGCCCCTCCTGACCTATGGTCTTCCATAGGTGGGGCTGGATCTGACTCTGCAATTCTTCCTGGAGCCTGGGCTCTGGAGAATTCTGGACCACATGCCCTGCCCACAGCTCTCCTCTTATCCCCATAGCCTTCCTCCCTGGCCTCCAGACGGAGGGGCCTGGGGGGAGTGCTGCCTCCCACACACTGTGAAGACAGTTGACCATCTGGGCCGACCAGCCCCCACCTCCCTGCGGCCTCTACTTTCCTCTTTAAGTCATGGCTTCCAAGCTCCAGCAGGGAGAAGGAGGTGATGATTTCTAGGCTTTTGTGCTGTGGCCTAAGGAGGACTGGGTAGACTTGTTTCTCTACCCTGAGACCCAAACTCAAAAACCACTTTTCTCCAAAGGGCTACCTAAATGACCCTCTGGGTCCTGCTCTAGGCCTCTCCTGGAGCTCTGCCTCTGACCCAGGCACCATCACTTTGGTTCCTAATTCTTCACGGGATACAGCTGTCCTAAGAGAGGAGGCGGTGGGGTGGGCTGAGCAAGGGCCTAGTATGTTCTGAAGGATGGGTGACAGTGTCCTGCCTTGCAGGCCAAGAGACTGGTGGGCCCCAGATGGAGTCCATAGCTGGCCGGGGGCTTTTTGCTCTGCTATGCCTCCACCTGGTGATGCTTGAAGAAATTGTTCCCAGCCTCAAATAAAACACTCTACAATTAGGGTCTCATCTTTCTGCTGCAGGGCTCACATTTTTTTTTTTTCCCCCAGCTAACTAGGCAAACCAGAAAGCTCCAACCTCACAAGTGGAAGAAAGGAAGGGAATGGAGTCCTGGATGGGGACTCAGACCAGAGAGGGCCTGGAGAGAATCACCAATCATCCCTTGAATCCTCATTTCCTCTTTTAGTAGGCAGCAAACCCCCATCCCACCCCATCCTTGAGCCGCATAAAAGTCTCTGGTCTCTGGCCTCTGTGGAAACCAGTGCCCTGGGGCTTGTTCTCCCTCAGCATCCCCTTCCCCACTCTCCCCCATCGCCCCAAGTCAAATAAAACAAACTCTGGCCAGACCCAAAGACAGGCTGAGAACCTGTTTGTCTTTCGCAAACGCACCAGCACACACGTGCATACACTCATTGCCTGGCCCCATCAGCACCTGACATCCTCAACAGGCTTTAAAAGGCAGGCGAGGGCCCTGCTCATGCTTCTCCCATTGCTGGTCAGGCTGTCCGCTCTTGGAAGTGGTGCGGAGGCCTGAGCGCAGTCCCCGACGCTTGCAGAGAGAATCCGGGGCTGTAACTGTGCCCAGCCAAGAGTCGGGACGGGGTGGGGGGTGGCAGGGGGGCAAATCCGTCTCCTCCGAACAGGCTTCTAGTTAGCACTGACGACTGAGAGGAGCCCAGGACACTACCACTCCCTACCCCCCTCCCTTCCCCCGCAGCTCCCTCTAGTCTCTCTAGGCAAGGCCCTGTCCCTCTCGCGTGGGGAGATTGTCAGTCACCAGGGAGGAAAAGAAATAGAAGAAAGAGACATACTGGAGAAGTTGACCATTGCGAACTGCTGACACCTGTCCCCGGTGTATCCCACAGGGCACCTACCAAAAGAAAGAAAACCAGAAAGAGAGAGCCAGGATAGCAAGACACAGGCATTGCAACACCCCGGCACGGGCTCCTGCCGATGCCAGCTGGGTTCCTTGCCACCGTTACCGCTTGTACTGGCCTTGCCACTCTGCCCCTTACCTGCAGCCCTGAACTTTAAACCCAAGGATTAGGCCAAAAAATGAAAAACAAAGCAAAACAAAAGAACAAACCAAAATACAAAAAAAGAAAAGAGAAAACAAAACAGCCAAAGATCAAAACAACCAACACCCCTGGCCCTATGCCCTACATTGGGGGGACTGCACCCGGAAGCTTTCTAAGGAGCAGGGACTTGTGTTTGTATCTTCAAACATACTTTGCTTAGGATCTGGCATGTACAATCGCAAAGGCAGTTTCTCCAAACATCTCTGTCCGAAGAATCCGTTTGGACATCTGGAGAAGGAAAAGGGGAAAAATCACAGAACAAACTGGCATCATCCGCGAGGCTCAGGTTAGAAATCAAAGTGCACAGTGATGAATGAGAAAACCAAGTCGGGCGCTGGGGCACACTCGTAGCTGCAGGGGCTGGAGTCAGGGCTGGGGGGAGGGCTCAGAAATCTTCAAAATCTCTCTACCCGGTGTTGCTCCGTGGGTGGTGGGGGGCAGGGGTGGGGCGGAGAGGAGGATGATTGAGGGAAGCGGGTGGGGAAATTGGGAACCTAATGCCCAATTGTCCTGTGGGTGTGGAGACTTCCCTTCTGACCTGCCTGGGGTCCCATGAAGCCAGAAAGGTAGCCCCTGGTGCCAGGCAGTCAGGTAGGATGCCGGGAGCCTTCCAGAATACCAAGTTCTGGGAAGCCATTCCTTCCAGGCCCTACCAAAGGGTTCTCTCCAGGGCCCTGGGCAGGTTTTCTCATCCATGAAACAGCCCCCAGAAAGCTCAAAGGAGAACTCCGGAATGCTGTTCCCAGACTGTGTGCCCATGACAAAGGTGACCTTGGAGGTGTTTCATCTGTTCTCTCAAAGAGGGTTCTGTGGCCAAATAAATTTAGGAAATCCGTTCCCAGACTTCCTTATAGAGTTGCAGTGCACGCTGCCATATGAAAGGCTAGGAAACGTTTTGTAGGAGGAAAGAGCTTGAATATTCCAGTATGTTGCCAATTTATTTGACCAAGGAAGACGTTTTTTGAGGAACCCTTGTTAACATGGTTTGGGGAAGGCTGCCCTAGAGCAATACACAGGGGGGAAAAAGGCTTAGTTGGGAACAAGGTGAGGCTGGGGAGGAGCCGGAATTACCAACGTCTCACAGCTGGCCTGCCAAGGCCAGGTGCAGGCTATCTACCCTCAGGTGGCAAGAACCACAATCGGGGGTGGGGAGGGCTAAAGCAGGCTCCCTGAGAACCCTGAAGCTTCTTCCAGTTAGGGGTCTACTGGCTGCCTGGACGCCTGTCTTTTCCCCATGACCTGCTCCTCCGTCACTGCCTGGCTCTGGTGGGACTGCATTCTCCCATGTTGTCTCCTCTAGCTCCAGAGCACCACCCACTCTCCCTGACCTTGTCCTTACCCCCAGGTACACTTTCTTCTGCTCTCTGGCTGCCCCTCTCCTCTCAAGTGAGTCCCTGTCTTGCAGACTTCTGGGAGACATGCCCTGCCCTGTACTCTCCTCTGAACCCCAGCAAGGCCAGATACCTAAGGGAAGCTTAAAGACAGGGCCAGACTGACCCCCCCCCCCCCATTCCCCCACCTCGAAGATGGGTTTTGGCTGCCTCTGCCTCTTTTTCTTGGGGAAGTTAGGTAACCCCATCACGGATGTTTCCTCAATAATAGATCACTGTGCAACATTAATCAGTAAACCTTCTCAAGAGGTGAGAGTACTCTACCTCTTAGCATTCTCGTGTAAACCAACCATCAGCGACCTCTTGAGCTTATAGGGGGTGGCTCCCATTGGCTGTGATAGACCCTCGGGGAAACCCTGTTGACTCCAATCTAGCTGGGGGGTGGGGAGTGGCTGGTGAGCAGACAGCTGGAGTTTCTCTGGGCCTTGATGGCATCTCCCTCAGGGGAGGCAGGAGGCTGGTCCCTGCAGTGGTGGCAGTGTGAGGAGGTATGCCTAGCCAGTGAGTAGGGGTGGAGGACTGGGAAGCGTGTCTGAAGGAAGTGGAGGGGGAGTGGTTACAAGGGAAACTGATGCACGTTCATCCTGTTGAACAGGGTGGCTCCCGGGAGGAGGGAGAGGAGGAGGAGGAGGAGGCAGCGGCGGCTAACACCTTAATATATCCTTCTCTGACCTAAGCATCCCGTCCCAGGAAAATGGAAGTAGTGCCTAAGGCTTTCCAACCAGCTCCAGTCAGGCTCAGCTCTCCTTTCTCAGCTCTCAGAGACTGATATCCACTTCGGGTGGGGACCAGAGGGGAGAAGAAAGCAGCAGCACCTTTGGTGGTGGAGGATAAAGACCCAGGAAATTGCCAAAATGATTCTTGGAACCCTCAAAGGAATAAGAAAGAGATACATTTGACAGTGTCCAATGTCTAAGATTAGCCCAGCTCGTGTGTGTGTGTGTGTGTGTGTGTGTGTGTGTATTTGTGTTTAAGAGAGAGAATGGGGTAGTGCAGGGGCAGGAGGGGCAAAGGGAAAATTTCTTTGCTGATCGTCAAGGGATGCTGTCCCACGGCTCTTGGGAGACTGACGATAACTAAGCACATCCCTGAGTCCCTGATCCCACACCCAGCCTGGACTGCCCCAACTGCCTCCTCAGATCTTTCATGACCACTGAGTTGTACAACCCCAGGTGGCACCACGGACACGGTCTATAACATGAATGTGCCCCCCTGGAGTTAGGTAATACGGTCCTAATCTTTCTGCCCTGGGACATGTGTTCCCCACTGGCTGAATAAAAGAAAAGGCAATGGGGGATGGGCATAGCACAGGGGTTGGGGACTGGCTCCCCATACTGTTCTCTGGGCATTAGATCCTTCCAGGAGGCTCCTGGGCTCTCCTTATCCCTGCTTGTTGAAAATGAGCCACATCCAGGAGCCTGAGGCTTCCCTAGAGAAGATTCTGGGAGTGGGCCTACAGCCTTGCTACCCTGCACTCAGGACCATGTAACAGGGTACGGGCTACACAAACCTGTCCACCACGAGTGGGGTCTGACTCAGTGTGGATGGCTGGCCGGTAGTGGGCTCCCACTGAAAGAGGGATTGGCGCTCTGAGTTTCAGCAGCACAGGGGACAGATTAAAAGGAGTGGCAGGTCATAGCTTTCTCAGCCCTCCCCCACATCATGAGCTATGACTATGGGAAGATCTGTGCCCAGGGCTGGAGAAGAGCAGGGTGAGACAGGGGCAGAGAGGAGAGCCCATGGGCTGTATCTGGGGTGACAGAGGTTGGAACTCTGCCTCCCCGTTTTCCCACCCACCTCCCGGGCCTCAGTTTCTCCTTTTGGTAGCCTGGGGATAATGCCATGTGTGCTGCCCTCACCCGAGGGAGGGGGAGGATGAAGGATGAGGGTGTGCCCCAGGGCACTGGAGGGGGTGAAGGGTCTCTGGCCTCATGAGGGGTGGGGTGGAGATGTGGAGAGGATGAGCAGGCAGATGGGTATGGGATGGGGGAACCACCTGAACATGGGGTGGGACAGGGGGAGCAGAAGAGGGGAGGGATGAGCTTGATGGGAAAGGGAGGCATGCCGCTGGTATGTGCACAGGGCTGGAAAGAGAGTCTTGTTCTGTCATCATCCCCTGAACCAGTCCCCAAGAGTCACGCACCAACCGTGC
The DNA here is from genome assembly GCF_028018385.1 of Neofelis nebulosa. NCBI lineage: Eukaryota > Metazoa > Chordata > Mammalia > Carnivora > Felidae > Neofelis > Neofelis nebulosa. Next base: position 124,322,594 of record NC_080782.1, on the reverse strand, counting down.
TCTACAAAAACACGGAGAGAAGAGGAGAAAGCAGCGAGAAGAAGTGCAGAGGTCCCTGTCTGGCCCAGACAGGAGACAGTCACCTTGATTTGGACCCCCATTTTCAAATCCCCCTAAGTTTTCTTTCTTTAAAACAGAATTCAGTATCAGTGACACTGTTTCTTTTGGCTCTGAATTCCAGAAAAACAGGGACGGAGTGTGCCTGCTTTCCAACACTCCCTGCAGGGCTCTGAACCAATACACAACAACAAGTGTCAGAAAACCAGGAAGGAAAACTGAGTTTTATAGAAACTGGAATGAAACTGACCAGTCTAGTTTCATTATCCAAGCTAAGCGGAAATGCAAAAAAATCAAAATAAAAAGTAAACAAACAGCACAAATGGTAAGACGTGAGTTCTGTTTCCTATATTCTTTCCTTTTTATTCCATTCAGTGTCATCAGGAATCCCAAGAGGCCTGCCCCCCACTTCCCTCCCGGCTCACCACCCCCCAGAATGGCCTCTGGGTTCTGCCCTGCCCCCCACCCCCCTGTCCTTCTCCAGCACAGCTCTGCGGACTTGCCCTCCTGAAAGCGATCTCCCCTGAGGGCTCAGGGAGTCAGGGAAGTTGGTTCCAGGAGCCCTGGCTAGGGCTGACCTAGGGCAGGTTGAAATGGGGAGGTGGTGCTTCTGGGTACCAAGGTCAAGTTCTAAGCAGGGAATCCCAGTTGCCCTGGTGAGGAGGGGCACAGGACACCATCTTCATAATGATTTAGGCTCCTGCCCTCTGCTACTTTCAGATTTAGCTGGGGGTGACTCAGAAGGTCCTAGGGCTACAGCCTTGCTGGCAGGACCCTTTGGAATCTCACAAGCTCATCACACCACTTTCCACGCTAAATGCTAGCACTGGAACCCTGCAATCCCATGGCCCTCTGTGGCCCTGGCACCTGTCCTGGGTGGCTGAAAACTTCCCTGCCTGGAGCCAGGGCTGATCTCCTTAATGCTGCTGGATTCCTTCAAGGTTCCAGGGTCCAAGGGGCTAGGGAGGTGTGGTATGTACGTGTTTGTGTGTGTGTGTGCATGTGTGTGTGTGTTTGGGGATTAAAAAAAGAGGGGCCTGCAGGGCCGGGCCATGTCTGTGAGATACTCCAGAACGCTTATGAGTTTCTGTAGATTTATTGCAGAGAGCTCAGACCATTTTCAAGTCTAGAATGTTCCACACGGTCTCTAGCACTAATGTGGCAGCCTCCTAGGGGCAGAAGGAGGGAAAGGTGAGGGGCTGAGTCCAGGCTGAGAGTTTCCCTGGGAGACCTGCTGTGGCTGCAAATTCAGGATGGGGGAGGACAGTAAGGGGATGGCAGCAGGTGCAGGGTGGGATTGGGGGGGAAGCCAGCAAAGGAGGCCCGCTGGGGAAAGAGGCACAGATCTGCCTGGCAGTCCGGGTCTAGCTCAGCTAGCCTGGCACAGAGGGGAGAGTGTCAAGGAGGCACGGCCCCTCATTATCCCCGTGTGAGGTGGAGGGGTCTTTGGCTAAGGCTGTAGTCAGTGGGGGGATGCAGCTCTGGAGCTGGAGCCCAGAGGCAGGAGAGCTGAGAGGTGCTGAATCTGACCTTGTCTGTGAGGAGGGCAAATGCCTCTCTCTAATTTCTACTAATACTCTAGTGGCTTTTGCCCAGATGCCATGGGAATGGGGCAACTGTGGCACCTTGCCAGGGTCCTAGGCTCGGGGTGCTTTGAAAACCCGAAGTTGTTAACTAGTGCCCCCTACCCCTCCTCAGGATCTGGCCAGAACCTGTACTGCCCTCACCAAGCTCTTCCTCCGGCTCCTCATACAGCCACCAGAGAACCTGTCAGGGGGTCCCGTGGGCTCAACTGCTTGAATGGGACCCAGCTGGACCTGAACAAGCCCTCCTGGGTTACCGTGCTCCCATCTGCCCTGTTTGCTAAGGGGAGCAGGATGAAAATCCTGCTGGGTAGAGAAGCCCCAACTTGAGCTTCTTCTTAACCTTGACCTTCCCCAGGTTGTGTCTGGGCCACAGCCAGAGTGGTGTCTTTGCTGGTGTCCCCTCACCCCATAGAGAGGGGCTAAGGTCTCAAGTGGCAGAAGCAGCACCCAGGGTGTATCTGAACACCAGGCAGGGAGAGTAGCCAGGTCTTGAGGTGAGCACCGGATGCAGAGTCCTCGTCTCCCCTCAAGGCTCTGAGAGCAGACCCTCCACTACCAAGGGCACTGGGAATTGTGCTTTGCCTGACCCTGCCAGGCTCTTCACTGCTGGGGAAGACACACCATGGGAAATGTTCATCAGAACACAGTTTGGAGAGTTGCTGAGAAATGGGGCGGGGGGGGGGGTGAGTGGTACAGAGAGAAAGGGGAGAGAGAAAGGGAGGGGGAGAGAGAACCCAGTGCCTAGGGCATAGACTGGCATCCCCATCTCCCTAAAAGGTGGTGGTGAAAGGGTGGACACTGGGAGAGGGGGTGGGTAGGGGCACTGCAGAAGCCCTGAGCCCTTCAGAGTTTACATCTCCCTATATTCTAGGAAAGGCCTGGGAAGTGGGGCACACCTCCCTGTCTACACCCCTTGGGGACCCCCTGTCAGTGGCCTGAAGCCCACTTTTCCTAGAGCCCTCCACTTCTGCCCCAGTGTCTCTCACCCTAGTCTTGCCCCCATGCCCACCCCCACTGGTCACTTACTTGCAGGAGAGCTGGTTGATGCCCTCGATGTAGTAGCAGACGCCTCCATTGACACAATAGGACTTGGCCGTCTCGTTGCACTTCCGGGCATGCCCCGACCATGATGATAGAGTGGTACTCACTGGGGGTATGAGAGACATGTACCAGTGACCCACTGAGACCACCTCTGGGCCCCAGGCACCACCTCTGTCATGGCCCTTCATGGCTCATCTCAAAGTTGGAAGATCAGGAACTGCAGGAATAGCTGGAGAGGGAAGGTCTGGTGGTCCCTCCTAGTCACCAACAAGGCAAAGGGGAGGCCACCAGGAGCTCCAGCCCTTTGCCCAGCACCACCCTGCTGGTGGTGCACCCGTGCTCTGGGCAAACCTCCAAAGGCCAGGAAGATTTGCTGTATTTGGGGAGGGATGAGAGACTAGCAAAAAATGCTCCTTCTGCTGGAATAGGAGCCCACTTCTTGCCTGCCTTTCTAGGGACTCCACTGCAGGTAGATGAGACACCATGTGTTTTGTAGGGAACAAAGTTACAGGGGTACTGGAAGGAGACCTCTCCATCAGTCTGCACTGCTTGGGCTCTTCAGGTAGCCCAAGGGGTGGCTGGAAGGGAGCTGGCTTTGAAGGGAATGGCACCTTTAGGACACTCATTCTCTAAGATCTAGAGAGAAGGGAGGAGAATCCTAGCTTCTATGTCTTCCTCCTTTGTCCCAGAGGGGACAAGCCTCCCAGGAATGCTACAGAGGCTGCTCTGCCCATCGCATAAGCCCCCACCCCAGGGTTTTCATTGCATCTGCTCTCACAAGGCAGCCCTGTCCTCCCCCACCCAGTCAGCTGTTGCCTTGGAAGGGAGCGTCCAGGCCTCGACTGCCCAGGTTATAAATCCTGGACGTCAGGTTGCTGGAGAGGAGGTGGGCTTGAGAGAGGCCTGTATGATGGCTGGGAAGTGAAAACTTGGTGAGAGTGAGGCTGGGCTTTAAGGCTGCTGACCCACACAGCACATCTGACTGGTCAGATTCATTTGATACGTGAAAATAACTAAGGTCCTGCTCACCCATGGGATGCCATCCAGAAACCTGGTTTCAAGTGAAAAGTCTTGCCCCAAGTGTTTTCATCTGTAAGCTAACTCCCGCAGCTGTGTACCCAGATTGGGGAGTCCCTCAGCCTCTGGGGCTCTGAGGGTCTCTCACTCCCACCCAGCAGCAGCCTCCTGAGGTGCTCCTGTCTCCTCAGGGGTACCGAGTCCCTATCCACCCCCTCTCCGTGGTGATGGGGTTGAGAGGAGGAGGAGGAGGAGGAGGAGGGCAGGCACTTGGCGCCCTCAGTGTTTAGACATGTGGGAGACAGATGGAGCGCGGGGACTGTGAGTGTATACACAGCTCTGCCTCTGTATATGTCTGAGGAGCTTGCTGATAAAACCCGGCAGGCAGGGCCAGCTCCCACCTTCCCCTCCACACCATGCCTGCTGCTGCTCTGGCATCCCTGAACCCCAACACTGCAGAGGTCCCCTGCCAACAGCTGGGACCTGCGTGCTGGCAGGGACAGGAGGCCTCTGCTGGTCTCTGCCCACTCTGGGTCAGGGAGACCCAGGGAACCAAGAAAAGGACAGAGAAGAGAAACAGCTGAGGTGATCTTGCCTGCGAGTTGTAAAATCCGTTGCTCTGGGGGACACCAGAGGTTGCCCTGCCCTTCAGTTACACTGCCAAGGAGGAGTGAAGAAAAAGAGCAGGGGAACACCCGTCCAGAGCCACGGTGTGTGTTGTGACAAGGCCTCGGGGCTCCTGACGCCTGGTTGAGCCTTCTCACCAGCTGGCCAGTCCCTCGTGGAAGAACATGTCAGCACCGAGGCTTGACATCAGCAGACGAATGCAAACACGGTGTGGACCACCGGCCAGGGCCTCTCGAGGGAGCTGGCTAAGGCAGGAGTCTTGATTCCCTCTGCGGTTGTGGGTGGCAAAGACTGCCCGCTGCCGTGCTGAGTGAGCAGCGGACAGACGTGAGGACGGTGGCGGGGACCACAGCTGTCCACATGCACGTCTGTGCTCGTGGAGGCCTTGGGAGGCAGAGGATGACTCTTGAAGCAAGATGGGGCCTCAGCTGGGATGCACGGCCCGGGCTGTCAGAACCATGTCATCATGGGGACTAGGCCAAGGCCCAGAAAGGCAAAAAAGGGTGGGCAATGGGGGAGCCAGTCACAGAGGGGGTTGTAGGGGGGGAATGACCACAGGCCTCTCCACTTCAGAAGGAACTTGAGGCCACCCACTCTGATGGCAGGGCCTTCCCAAGTCCCCACAGCCCAGCTCTGCTGGTGGGGAAGGCTCACGCCAGGAAGATTTCCACACTGAAGATGCACATTCACGCTGTTCCAGCACACACGGACTCCCGTGGCGGCTTGTCTACGCTCCCTTGTCAGCATATCCGTATTTCTTCACTGTGTTCTCCCATGTTTGAGGAAGTGAAGATGACCTACGGACTCCAGGTTGGAGACTCTGGCTGCCCCCTCTTGACGCCCCCATTGGGATGGTCCACAGCCTCCCCAGGTGGGGCTCCTGATCATCTGCCCAGTCACTTGCTCCCCCAGGCTTGCTCTGAGCGGCACAGACCTAAGACCTGGAGGGCATCTTGAATACCTTTCCATCCTTTATTATTCCCACCCATCTATCACTGAGGCTGCCTTTCTACCTCCTCACAAGGCTCTGTCCATGTGTCCCCACTGGTCCCCAGCCCGGGCCTCCATGGTCTGTCTCTTGGATGACCACAACACAGCCTCTTCACCAGTCTTTCTGCCCTCACTCTTGCCTTCACCTCTCACCATTTTGCTTCATTGCTGTCAAAGTGATCTTTAAAATATGTAATAGCGGTCAATCGCTGCCACGATCAACACCCTCCAATGGCTTCCATTTACATTCAGAATACTTTCCCCCAGTCCCCCCGCCTCCCCCACTTCGTGTCCTATCCCTCTCTTAGAGTATATTCATACTATGCTGGCTTAGTCCAGCTCCTCTAACAAGCCAGGTGTCTTCCTGTCCAGGGTTGTCAAAGTATCAGTGTCTCAGAGAGGCTTCCCAGGCTCCTCCCTCCCTCCCTCCCTCCCTCCCTCCCTCCCTCCCTCCCTCCTTCTCTTAGCTGTGTACATTTGCACCTTCTAATACTTATTCTAACATAATTAAGTGACCAGCTCCTTCACCCGAATGTAAGCTCCATCTGGACAAGGTCCATGTCTGTCTTATTCAACAACGAACTCCAATGTTCAGCATAGTGCTTGACATGTAACGGGGTGCCTAACAAATATTTACAAATATTTGTTATGAGCAAACAAAGATCTGAATCTTCAGAGTAAGGTGGCTTCTGCTACCTCCCAGGAGCTACCCTGGTCATCTTGGCCTGATGATGACTGAAGCATCATCTCCTAGAGTGCAAATTTTCCTGGCAGGTCACTGGGGGAAATGAAAATCAAAACCACAATGAGATACCACTTCACACCCACTTGGATGGCCATAATCAAATGGACAATAACACACAGTGGTGAAGATGTGGAGAAATTGGCATCTCTGTACATTGCTGGTGGGAATATAAAATGGTGCACCCACTTTAGAACACAGTCTGGTAGTTCCTCAACAAATTAAACCTAGAGTTACCATGTGACCAGGCAATTGCACTTCCAGGTGTGTACCCAAGAGAATTAAAAACTTATGTCCACCCAAAAACTTGTTCATGAATATTCTAGCAGCGTTGTGCCTAATAGCCCAAATGGGGCAACACCTCAGATGACCCAACCACCCAAACTGATGAATGGATACACGAAAGATGTTATATCCATACAATGGAATATTAGTCACGAAAAGGAAAGACGTGCTGCCGTATGCTACAACATGGATGGATCTCAAAAACATGATGTTAAATGGAAGAAACCAGTCATAAAAGGCCACATATTAATTATATGATTCTATTTATATGAAGTGTCCGGATTAGGGAAATCTGTAGAGGCAGAAAATAGGTGTGTGGTTGCCAGAAGCTGAGGGATGTGGGATTGGGGAGCGTGTGCTAATGGGTTTAGGGTTTCTGAAAATATTTGGGAATTAGTGGTGATGGTTATTCAACCTTGTGAAAATCCTAAAAGCCACTCAATTGTATACTTTAAAAGGGTGAATTTGGGGCGCCTGGGTGGCGCAGTCGGTTAAGCGTCCGACTTCAGCCAGGTCACGATCTCGCGGTCCGTGAGTTCGAGCCCCGCGTCAGGCTCTGGGCTGATGGCTCGGAGCCTGGAGCCTGTTTCCGATTCTGTGTCTCCCTCTCTCTCTGCCCCTCCCCCGTTCATGCTCTGTCTCTCTCTCTGTCCCAAAAATAAATAAAAAACGTTGAAAAAAAAAATTAAAAAAAAAAAAAATAAAATAAAAGGGTGAATTTTATGGTATATAAGTTATACCTAAAATTTTTTGATTTAAAAAATTACCTGGAGGGGGAGCCTGGGTGGCTCAGTTGGTTGGGTGTCAGACTCTTGATTTTTGGCTTGGGTCATGATCCCAGGGTTGTGGGATCGAATCCTGCATCAGGCTCTGCACTGAACGTGGAGCCTGCTTAAGATTCTCTCTCTCCTTCTGTCCCATCCTGGCTTGCATGCTCTCTCTCTCTCTCTCTCTCAAAAAAAAAAAATGCCTGGAAGAATGGCTAAAATCAAAAATGTAAGAAACAGCAAGTATTGGTGAGGTTGTGGAGAAACAGGAACCCTTTGTGCTCCGTTGGTGGGAATGCAAACTGGTGCAACCACTGTGGAAAACGGTATGGAGGTTCCTTAAAAAATTAAAATTAGCATATGATCCAATAATCCTACTACTGGGTATTTACCCAAAATAATATGAAAACACTAATTCAAAAAGATATGTGCAACCCTAGGTTTATTGCAGCATTATTTACGATAGCCAAGATATGGAAGCAACTCAAGTATCCATCCATAGACGAAGGAATAGAAAAGATGTGGTATATACATACATAATGGAATATTACTCAGCCATAAAAAAGAATGCAATCTCAATGTTTGCAACTTGGATGGATCTAGAGGACAATGCAAAATGAAATATGTCAGAGAAAGACGTATATAGCCTATGATTTCACTCATGCGGGATTCAAGAAACAAAGGAATAAAGAAAAAGAGACAAAAAAATCAGGCTCTTAAATAGAGCAAATTAGTGGTTGCCAGAGGGGAAAGGGGTGGGGGATGGGTGAAATAGGTGCAGGGTGTGAAGAGCTCATTTGTGGTGAGCACAGAGCAAAGTAAAGAGTTGTTGAATCACTATACGATGCACCTGAAACTAATATTGCATGCTAATTATATTGGAATTAAAATTGAAAATGCCTGGAAGGGTAAACCCAGGAGGTCTCTATCAGCCATTAGTGTCTTAGTGGGCGTGAGCTTATCCAGGCTTTGAAGAGGGAAGGGCCAGGAGGAGAGCTGATGGCGATGGGCCTGTCTCCCGCCAGCCAGCCGGTTGCTGCAAGCACTCTTCACTGTTGCTCTTCGAGAAACCTTTTCTTATCTTTCAAGGCTCCATCAAGGCTCCCTCCCATCTGCTTAGTCTGCCCCCTTTCCTGCTGTTAAAGTTGCCTCTCTTTCCTCTTCCATGGGTTAGCGTAACGGGCCGATGCGCTGAATTTGGGTTTTAGCTTCCTATCAGGAACTTTGAGGGACTTAGACTAGGAGCCAAGACTATGACTCCTCTGAGTTTACAGCAGGGTCTTTCTGAGTAAGGCCTTACTGAATATGTGAGCAAAAGAGGAGGTGTGTGTGTGTGTGATTAAACAGCCACCTTTCTAAGCCGCCCACCCCCCCACCCCGGGACCCCGTAAGGGACTCCCTCTCCAGGGCTTCCATGGTCTTGTGACACCCCAGGTCAAGTCTGCCTACGCTCTGGGGCAAAGCTAGGCTCAGATTGATATCCTGGGATTGGAGCAGCCACCCTGAGATATTCCCAAGATCTCTTTCAGCTGGGGATGAGGCAGCTGGTTTCCATAACCCAGAGATGGGTCGGACCAAGCTGATTGTTTTATTAACAGCACCACACACTTCTTGCTGACTCCTCCTCCTCCCAGGCAACCAGGAAGGCAGTCTCTCGTGACCTGGTAGAGCTATGACTGTAAGAAGCGTCTCCTTCAATTTGAGGAAGGAGCATCAGGCTCCTCAGGAACAGAGCCAAAGCAGGGAGCCAAGAGTCGCAGCATTGCCCCTTGATCAGCCACTGCTCCTTGCCTCCTGTGCCCTCTTCTGGCCACCCCACCCCTTAGCCCTGGCTTCCCTGGGGCCCGGGCGGGCCAAACCAACCCACCTTGGGATGAGTCACAAGGGGGCAGGCACAGCTGCCCGCTAACCGCCCTTCATCTCCTCCCCAGGGTGCGGTTGCTGCCAGTCTTCTGGGTTCCATGGGTAAACAAGGAGCCTGGGTATCTCTGCCTGTGGAAATGTCCTCCACGGGGATCCTCCTGATACTCTGCAAGTGGCCCTGTCCACCGCCCCATGTCAAGGGTAGGGGCCTACTATGAACTGAGCACGGCAACAGAAGAGGTGGGGTGTGTGTGTGTGTGTGCGCGTGCACGCGCACGCACGTGGTGGTGGCTAGGTGCACAAGTGTCAGTCTCGACATCAAACTCAGAATCCCAGAATTTTATGGGCAACAGGTCTAGAGATGATCTGGTTCCACCTCACAGGGGGAAATGGAAGATAAGCGAAGTGGAGGAACTCTCCCAGGCTTGCACGACAGAGCTCAGAAGAGACCAAAGCTCTGGACTCTCTGCCACTCTGCCCTGCCGCTCTCCTGCTGGGCTGGAGGGAGGAAGGCATGGAGCCCTGTGGGAAGCTCCCAGGGCCCAGCCCAAACCTCCACTGCCTGGTTCCCTAACTGATCAGAACACGGACTGCTAAGGGCTGACAGAAGACCATGGGTGGGGTGGGGCTTCAGCTTATCTGAGGGGGTCTTAAAATGGTCTACAGTCTCAGACTCCAAACCCCCAGGAGAGAGGGCACTGCTGTGGTTTTCCACACAGCAGCCCTTCCCTCTTACTCTACTGCCGACACCCGTCTAGGGAAGTGCCCCTGTGTAGTTCTGGCAGGCCCATCACTCAGACTCTGTATACACACGAGCCTGGAAAAGATGCCACCCCATTTTCTGAGCACAGTGACTGGGCCAAGCGGGGCGTGTGAATTAAGTACGGTCAGTTGGCATCCATCCTTGTGATCGTATGAGTGGATGTAGAGACAAAGCTACCTCTTTTTCTCTGGGAGAGAGGCTGGGGTGATGTAAACATGGAGCTGTCTGAGGCCATGGCCTCTTCTTCCCAATCCATTCCCCAAACATGGGAGAATCCCATTTTGCCATAGGAGAGAGTGAGGACAATACCCAGAGGGAGAGAGCATCTTGATCCCGACTCTGAGGACTTGGATTCTATCCGTTCTACCTGTGGATTTCCCAGTTTTAAAAACCAATCAATTCCTTAAGGTAGTTTTAAGTTGGGTTCTTGTCAGTTCTAACCAAGAAAATCTTGAATAATAAAACAATAAACATCAAGTCCAAAGTGGATCTAAGAATGTCTGCCCACTATGGCTGGAGGTAACAGGTGCTGCACACCTAGCATGGTCCATTTTCCTGGGCTTGGGACAGGTTAGGAGGAGCAGGGAGGGCAGGTACTGGAGCATATGGGAGTCAGTAAAGGCCTTGGAGAAGATTATAAATCCTTTTCTATATTGTTTACCAGGTGCGTACTGTAAGCCAGGCACTGTGTTAGGCTCTGAGGTTAGAATGGCAATCAGGCTAGACGTAGCCCCACGGAGCTCAGGGTCTCAGTGTTTGCTAACTACTTTTACATTGTATAGTGCTCTCGTGAACCATCAGTTAGACTTGGGGCAGAATATTTAACCGCTTTGAGCTTCAGTCTCATAATTTATAAAATACACCATGGGCTTGTCCGGGTTCAAGATATAGTGTGGAATGTGGAATGGAGCAGCTTTCAGTAAACAGTGGCTGTTACTGTAACTCCTGGGGAGAAGGCATCATTCCTGCTCTCCCCACTCCTGTCTCCATCATTCCATGGTGGAGGTCACACTTGGATAAAAAGTTCAGCAACAGTATGAGATTTGAAAAATGATATAATAGAATTCAGGAAAGACCACAGTTGGCCAAGAAGTGGCCTGGGAGCGAGGCCTGGGGGTGACACTGGTGGGATGAAGGGGTCAGGGAGGATGGCAGCCTGGGAGAGATGGCACGAGAAAAGGAATATGAATGGATTGTAAGGGACTGACACAGTTACGGCTGGAAAGATCGTTTGGGCCAAGTTGGTGTGAACTGGGTTGTGGACAAAGTCCTTGTTCTGTGGCACCATGGGGTAGGGGCATGACAAGATAAAAGCATCTTACGAGGCTACTGCTCAGGTTTAGGTGAATCAAGATGAAACCTGGGCCAGGTTGCCTCTGACATAGGGTTGGAATGGGGGGTAGAGATGTGAGAAAGATCCAGAAAGAAGATGAACCAGGACTTGGAGACTTGGAACTACAAAATATAGTGGACGAGGAGCCTCAGAACCTGGGAGAACAGGGGAACCCCTTACAACATGGGGCAGGCAGGGTCTGCAGCGGGTTTTTCTCCAAGCGTCTCAGGGCAAGGAACATTCCATGTTCTCCTGATAATGCTGGGTTTAGGGAGCACTGGAGGCCTGTCCAGTGGAAGTACTGGCAGGTGAAGGCAGATACAGGATTAGATGGGCAGGGACAGGCCTGGAAGCAAACCCAAATAACCAGGTAGCCAAGTGATATGCCCAGTGTGTGGGTGGTGCTGGGAAGACAGCGAGCTGTTTGGAGTTAGTTCCCGGGCTAGAGTGGAAGCCTGTGGTCTAAGGACAGGCAGCTCCGGCCACTTTCCGGTCAAGGGAAACCAGGTTGTCTGCCCACTGACACTGTAGCTGCCACAGTGGAGGCGGGAAGCTAAGGGTGCCCTGGGTGCTGTGGGCTCCTGAACTTGCATGTTTTTAATTTTGTTTAATGTTTATTTTTGAGAAAGTGCGAGCGGGGAAGGGGGTAGAGAGAGAGGGAGACACAGAATCTGAAGCAGGCTTGAACTCATGAACCACGAGATCATAACCTGAGCTGAAGTTAGACACTTAACCGACTGAGCCACCCAGGCACCCTGACTGCGTATGTTTTTAAGGAAGAGGCCCACCTGTTGGAGAAGGGTCTGCAGTCCCTGAAAAGAGGCCGCCCGCAGGGGCCAACCCACCCAAGCCTCCTGGCCATGGCCCCTGCCAAGATGGCTGCCTGCACTCAGGTGCCCAGCAAAGCAACAGGCAGTCAGCTCCCACACGCCCGGGGCCTGCCTCTCCCCGGAGCCCTGCTCCTGGCAGCCCAGCCTCCCATAATTGCCTTCTAAAAATATCTTTTCCCCACCCCCACCTCTTGATTTCAAAATATTTAGTTTTCAGGATATTTAAAATGAGAGCTGGTGGCTCTTCCAGGCCCAGATAACAAAGCTAAACATTTATGCTTGGACTGCATTTCTCTGCAGAATCGGCCCAGATCTCAGGGATTGATAGGGCAGCAGCAGGAGGGGAGGGGAATCAAGTGCAAGATGGATCATGTGCAGGCCTCCAGAGGGCTGGGGGGCAATTGGCCCGCCCCATCAAACACCCATAGGACCCCTCCCCTTGTTGGGGGACCACCTACCGCTGTTGACATGGAGCCGGCCCCGGACCGTGTCCTTCCCCAGGATGTTCTCAGCCTCGCAGACATACTCCCCAGCGTCCTCCACCTTCACCTTGTTGAACTGTAGTCGTGAGTTCTTTCTGGTTAGGGAAGGGATAAGAGGGGGAGAGACGTGAGCCAAGGCCCTGGCTGTCTGTGGATTCCCAGCGGTCACCTTTTCCCATACAGCCCCAGTGGCTGTGCAGGGTGGGTGGAAAGTAGATTCTGGCTTCCAGGTAGAATGCTGAGTCCCTGGAGCTGGAGGGGGACCTAGGGGCTCAGGAGAACACAGGGAAGAGCTAGTGGCTGCACATATATTCTAAATTTATGAACCCTCATGTCCACTTTTCTAGGGCCAGACCTTCTTTGTACCCTTTTTGTGGGGGAGAAAAGTGGGGTCTCCTAAGGAAGTCACATGGCTACCTCTCTCCTCTCCTTTTGGTGTCCCTCCCCCAGTCGCGGTGTTTCCCTCAAAACAGGGCAGCCTCTGGCTTGCTATTTACCTCAGCCTTCCCTTAGAAGTGGCAGCCTGTCACTCTAGATATGGAAGACCTGTTCCCAGGTACCTGGGCAGGCCCTTGATCTAACAGGTTCCCATGGGAACTGTGCCCAGCCTCCTGGTCCCAAACTGTAGCTCCCCTGTCTTCATATTCGCCCTGCCACCAGGGGTACTCTGGGGCCTCTCCCAGGGGCTTTAGCTTCATTCATTCATTCACTCATTCATTCATTCATTCGTCAATTTAATAAAGCTTCCGTGTCTTTGAATTTTGGATATGTCAAGGGAACAAACAGATCCTAATCCTAACGGCCTGACTTGCCCCTCATGGCTAACATGAAAGTGGACAGGGCAGTACAGATGGGAAAACTGAGTCCTAGAGGGGATTCTGGATTTGTCCAAAAACACCTGGCAAGGTGAAAGCAGAGGTGGGTGAAAAGCGGGAATTGGTGGGACACAGGCCCCTCGGTGGCTCATGGACCATTTCCCAGAGCCCGAGGCTGGGGCTAGCCCCCTCTGTGAAGGGCTTTTCACCCAGTCCCTACATGCCGAGAGTTGTGGGGCCAGGCCTGGGCAGGGACTCAGTGCTGTGTGTGACTCTGGGGCACCAGGCCCCGGTTCTCCTCTTCTTTCTGAAGACCCTGCCAAAACTCTCCTTCCTTCCCAGGGTTTCTCTGCGCTTGCCCCAGGGTACCTGGGCTCTGCAGGGTCTGTTCACATCTCCCATCCCTCTCTCTGCCACAGTGCTCTTCAGGGGCCCATCCGAGCTCTGGATAAAGCCTAGTACCCCAGCCCGGCCCCCAGGGGGAAACAAGAAGTAGCATGAAAATTTCTTTACATGATGTAACCTCTTCCTCTTTTTAGTCCCAAATTAAAACACCAGATTCCCAGAATCTGTGTTGTGTGTTGGAGGGGTGGTGGAACAGGAGGTAGGGCAGTACAGCTGTCACTGTCCTAAGCCCAGGGATGAAAACCAGAGCCACGAAAGCTGCTGGGGGAAGGACAGGGGAGCGAGGCTGGGCCCTGGGTAGAGGAGGCGGCAAACTGACCGCCATCGTCACTGGGGCTGTACTCTGGGAACCCGTTTCCTGGGCTCGCCTCTGCCTCCAGGGGGGTCTCCTCTCAGATCACCTCACTCTAAGATCCTCCAAATGAGGGTCCATGAGGTTGTCTGGTCAGCAGGCCCTGTTGCTGTGGTGATGTCCTCGCTGATGTCTCGGCGACAGCTGCCTGGCTGCCCCCGCAACTCCATCCCTCCAACCCTTCCCAGCTCAAGCCAGTCTCTGTCTCCTTGGCCTGGTGTCTGCCTCCAATCCTCTTCTGTCAATTCAAGTTTGTTCTCTTCATTAAACAGAGCCCTGGAGGCCCCTCTGGCTAAAACAGCATCTCCTTCCTGGCTCCAGCCTAATTAGATACCACAAAGTCCAGCTGCCCCAGGACCAGGCTTCTCTCACTTCTTGGCCACCAGCAGCAATTCCCTGACACTGGGTGAGAAGCGCAGATGACCACCTGAGGCTCGCAGGGTCAAGGTATAGGGGGCACAGAGCCAGAATCTCCTTCTCACCCACTGCTGTACTCAAAGGAGCTTCCTTTACACCACATCCCATGTAACAGGAAAGAAAGGTGGAGTTAGGCTCACAGATACCTGGAGGGATAAAAGCTGGAAATGGAAGGAAGGCCTTCCCACACAAGGCGTATGAGACCTTCAGAAAGTGTAGGTCCAGGGCTCAGGGAGAGGCCCTCTCCTTTGAGGAACTGGAAAGAGGCAAGTGGACAGAAGGAATGACCCCTAGGTTTACTGGTTGCAGGCACCTTAGTTTATCAGCTGTGTGATGATCTCGTCAGTTCCAGGGAGGGGGGCCCAGACTTGCATAAGAGACCCTGGGGTCAGAGCCAAAGGGTATAGGCTCTATGGTTCTCTTAGCCCTGGAGGAGGAGCAGGGGCCACTACATTCTCTTCTCACTCCTAGCTCCCGTAGGAAGCCCCGAGGATTCAAGATTCTCTCCCACCTACCTGGTGCCCAGTGCCCGCTCGCCACAATGACCCAGGCCTGCCCCTGTGATGGGTGCACCTCCCCTCCTTCCTCAGCCAGTTTTCTGCTGGCAGGAATGCATCCTCCACCCGTCCGCACATTTTCCTCAGTGCCTACCTCCTGCTGCCTGCCTGAGGGGCCTGTTCCAGCTTGCCCCTCATAAATAAGGGAACACGCGGTTCTGCAGGGGAGGGACCTGCGCCCAGGGCTTGGGGGGGCTGGTTTTCTTCTGGCACAGGAAGGCTTGGGTGAGACACCTCAGCGTGGCGGCCCTAGAGATAGGCAGCACACGCCGGGAAGGGGGCCTCTGAGAACCAAGAGCCATTTCAAGAGCTACTGTGGCCTGGCAGATGGCGTGCTAGGATGACCAAAGAGCAAGCTGTAGTGTGGGTGGAAGGAAAGAGAGATTTTGCCAGAAAGGAGACTCCTGCTCCTGTCCCTGGCCCCCTGCTAGGTGAAGCGTGTGTGTGGAGGTGGCAGGCCTCTTTGCCACAGTGAGGGAATCAGAAGTTCTCCATCACAGCTCCCCGTCTTCTACCCAGCCAACTCGCTGCTGGGAGCCCAGGCGCAGGTTGGGTGGAGCGAAGTTTCAGGAATGCAGCAAATGGGACAGGGCCCTAACAGAAAGAAGGCAGGAGGCACACTTCAGGCTCTTAGGGGTCCCCGATACCCAGGAATGAAAGACTTGACCACGTAGTCTTTCTGGACTGGGTAACCCATTTGTCAGATGAGGCTTAGGGCGCCTGGGTGACTCAGTTGGTTAAGCGTCTGACTTTGGCTCAGGTCATGATCTCAGTTTGTGGGTTTGAGTCCTGTGTCGGACTCTCCCCTGACAGTGCAGAGCCTGCTTGAGATGTTCTCTCTCCAAATTTCTCTGCCCCTCTCCCACTAATGCATGCACACACTCTCTTTCTCTCAAAATAAATAAACTTGAAGAAAAAAAAAAGTGAGGCTTAACCAGGACAGTAACTTGCTCAAACTCTAGGTCAACCCAAAGGGTGTCTTGTCCAGTCCTAGAGTCACCCTGAACCCAGGAGAGGAATCTAGTTCTGTAAGATTCTCATCAATGTAACACTCAATGCGGATGTCCTCTGCCAGGCTGTACAGGGCAAAAGGGTGTATATGGGTGGCATCCAGCCTCTGAGGCTCTCTCATGCTAGAGGGAAAGAGAACCCCCAAAATGAATGAAACGGTGTCCAAGGCACCATGAGAAGAGACCATGAGAGTTGCCTGGAGGGTTCAGGGAGGTGTCCCAGAGGATATGACATTTAATCTGGACCTGGAGAACTTTGCCAGGGACAAGGTGGGGGAGGGGGGAGCTGCCAGCATAGCTGGGGTCCCAGTCCAGGGTCATGAAAGGAAAGACCAGGGATCAGGAGCACTGAGGAGTTGGGGAGCAGCATAGCAGTGACTTAAAGGTGAGGAAGAGAGGAGTTTGAAGGGTCCTGAGGCCTGGGTTGAGGCTGGCATACAGCAGGCTCTCAAGATCTATCCAGTAAATGAGTGAATGATCAGGTATGTGTCCATGTTAGAAAGGTCATCCCCTGCCAGGGTCACAGGGCTCAGTGGACCTCTAGAACTATAAGCAAAACTGGGTGGATAAGGCACATTTTTCTCTGAAAAAAAGGGTGGAGACCTTCACCACATTCTGTATTGGAAGCTAGACTAGAGGCTCTGTGAAGGTGGGGACCATGTCTGGGTCAATCGCCAGTGTACGTCCAGCCTCTGGCAGAGTAGAGTGCCTGGCACAGGGCTGATGTTCCATATGCACATGTTAGATACAGAGATGAGCTCACAAACGGGCCTGTGGCCCAGGAAAAGTGGGGATGGCCAAGAGTGGGACCGTGGAGGACAAGAGGCCAGAGGCAGGAGAGCAGATAAGAAACATGCAGGGCAGGGAGCAGGGTGTCTCCTGCTGGAGGGGGTGGTGCCAAGCAGCAGGCACTCCACTTCCGCGACAGCTGTGAGGAGAGCACAGGAGGGTGAGGCAGGGCCAGAGAGGGCAAGGGGGAGAGGCTAGACTGGGGCATACAGGATCAGAGCTGTCTGTGGGTATCGTGGGGGTGGTATCTAGTGTTCAGCTGGCAGTGTGGATCTGGAACTCCGGTATAAAAACAAAAAAGTCATCACAGGGTTATCAGCTCAGAGAGGGTGAAATCACCCACAGATGGAGAGGGAGGGAGAAGAGGAGGGAAGCCCCCGAGACAGGAAACTTCCAGCCCTGATGGTGACTGAGAGAATGGTCAGAGGCACGGAAGGACCAGGAAGGGGGGCTGCAGAGGCAAGAGAGCAGGTGGCATCCATGCCACTGGCTGCAGAGGGGCCTGGAGGCAAGGGGCTTGGGAGGTCTAAGGTCTCCAGGTCTCTCAAGAGCCACAGCCATAGGCAGAGTGGGGGTGTATTTACAAGGCAGATTCCAGGAAGGCAAAGAGGTGTGGAGGACGACAGGGTGGAGTCAGTGGACATGAAACTGACCCTCCATGATGGTGGAGAGAAGTGGGATGGGCAAGAAATGGAGGAGGGAGAGGGGCAGCGATGTGGAGGGAAAGCTTTCAGAAGGGAGGTGATGTGAGAGGGTTGGCGTTGGAGAGAAAAAGGTGGAGGTCATCACTCATGATCTCCCAGACGCATCCTGGAACCAGTCTTTCCCCGAAGATGGCCAAATGTGGGCTTTCGGACACTGTGGCAGATACTGTGAGAAGTTTTGGGGACAAGAGGGGACTTCTGCAGGTAAAGCTGAGTTTGATAATCCATCCAGAGGCATTCATTAAGCATCTACAGTCTGCATGACACTGGACCAACATAATCCAGAGCTGCAAGGAGAGGTTGGGTGTGGCCAGGAAGGGGGGACCAGGGCCGGTCCCTCCTTTTCAGGGAGGATGGAGGGCAGCCAGGTGGACAGAGTGTTTTTTCTCACCTGCCGTTGCCGTACTTGATGCGAATGTCACGGCTGCGGTTGAGCTCCTTGCCATCCTTGAACCAGCGATAGGAGGGCTGAGGGTTGCCCGCTGCTGCCTCACACTTCAGTGATTGCTTCTCACCCACCTGTCCTGTCTGGCTCTTCATCTTCTTCAGCTTGGGCCGGGTGGCTGTGGGGTACAAGGCAGGGAGGTGAGCACTGGTGGCAGAGGGGGCAGGCAAGTGCCAAGTGTGAGCAGTGCAGGAAGGGCCGCCCCTCCTGGTGTCATTTGCCAGTTCAATTCGATAAGCGTTCACAGAGGGCCTGCCATGATGTCAATGTGGCTACTACCTACGGGCTTTCCTTCATGCCTGGAACGGTACTAGGAATTTTATAAACATTAGCTTATGAAAATAACCCCATGAATTCACTGCAACCATTAAGCCCCTTTATGGATGGCGACAACTGCGGCTCAAAATGGTGACGTCGCTTCCTCAAGGTGAACTGGGATTCAAACCCAGGTTCCCTTGACTTCAGTGCTCAGGCTCTAACTGGTGTCCCAGACCCCCAGGCCTAAGCTGGCCTAGAGGACATAGGCAGACCAAGATGACAGACACCGCTCCTGTCCTCGGGAAGTTCAGTCTGGTAGGAGAGCTGTAACCTGGCATTAACATCACAGCATGGTTCACAGAGGCCCGAAGTTACAAAAACTGAGGGGAGCAACCCCAATCCAGGCTGGGGGAGGAGCTAACTTAGCTAAGAGCTGAAGAAGGCTAAGGGGCCAGAGCGGGTAGGAAGGGAGGTGGGCCAGGCAGAGTCAGCATTGTGGCTCAGGAGAATCCCATGCGGTCCGGCGGCTGGGCTCACTTGGATGGGTCGAGTGGAGCAGCTGTCTGGGTGATAAGCTTGGAGCTACACTGGTGGGCACAGGCCCACCTAGTGTTGCAGGCCTGCAAATGTCAAGCTACTAGAGGCTTCTCCCATTTTTCTTATACATAATTCTGTTTCCACATGCCCACTCTCCCATGCTTCATCTCCTTGTCCCCCTCCCCTCAACAACCTAAACCAAAAAAAGAAGAAAAAAAAAAAAAGGAAAAAGTACTCTGTTCACGGGAAGGTAAGGGCAAGCCCGTGCTCCCTGCTGTGGTATGTAATAATTTCCACTAGGACAGCCCTTCACACGTTACACAATGCCTTCATGCATGTTCTCATTTGGTCCCTGAGCTCTGTAAGGCAAGTGTCATTGCTGACATGGATGGTGAAGATGAGACTCAGAGAAGTTAAGAAACTTGACCAATGCCACACAGCCAGGCAGCCACAGAGCTGGCACCAGAGCCCAGGTGTCTGGGTTTGCAACAGGTCAGGCTTGTAGCAGCCTCATGTCTGTTTTGCAGCCTGTGTCTCTTTTGGGAGAATGAGGACCTCGTTGAAATCCTTCCAAAGGCAGAAGCGATGGTCTGCTGGGGCTAGGGAGTTGTCCGGTGACTGAATGGTCTAGGCTGGCTCTGGACGAAGGTGCCTGAGGGGGCCTGGTGGTCCCCCATTGAGCCTACCTCTGAGCTGCTGCTTGGAGGCAGGGGGAAGATGCCAGCAGGGAGAGAAGAGAGAGAAAGGGCTCCTGAAGCCTCAAAAACTATAAACATAGAACCCAAAAAACAGTGCTGGTGAAACGATTTTGTTCATTTTGGAAAACTTAACAATATAGATGGATAAAAGAAGCAATCATCCATCATCCTAGCACTCAGAAGTAACGTATAGCGACACACACGCATTGTAAACAAATGGGTCAGTGTCAGTAACATGTTTCTTTCATTTAATGAAACAAGGCCTTTGAGCTTGGCATTAATTATTTTTTAATACTTTGTCTATTAAAAAAATTTCATGTTTATTTATCTATTTTGAGACAAAGAAAGCACGAGCAGGGGAGGGGCAGAGAGAGAATCCCAAGCAGGCTCCGTGCTGTCGGTGCAGAGCCAGAGGCCAGTCTCAATATCACGAACTGTGAGGTCATGACCTGAGCCAAAATCAAGAGTCAGATGTTTAACCAGCTGAGCCATCCAGGCGCCCCTGTTTGTTTATTTATTTTAAATAGGCTCCACGCCCAACGTGGGGCTTGAACTCCCCATCCTGAGATCAAGAGCTACATGCTCCTACTGAGCCAGTCAGGCGCCTGTTGGCATTAATTATTAATAATAGCATTTCCCAAACTGAATTCTATAGGACATGAATATCCAGAGGGATGATAATAGGTATTACTTAAGAAAAGAGTTCCATGATCAAATCGGTTTGGGGAACCAGTGGGTAATCATGGTTAAAGAAGTATCATCACTGACTTTGGTATGATTCTCCAACCAAGGGTCTTAGAACTTTTTTTCTCAGAACCCTCAGTAGCATTTCAAGGAAATAAAGTTATGCAGAATAGCTCTAAACATAACTTACATGTATATATATTTATATATATATACATATTTTCATATCTTCACATAAATCAAAATTCAAGAAGTGTAAAGGGTATATGGTTTAAAAAAACAAGTCTCCCTCTGGGGCACCTGGGTGGCTCAGTCGGTTGTGCCTCCGACTCTTGATTTTGGCTTGGATCATGATGCCAGTGTTGTGGGATCCAGCCCCACGTTGGTCAGGCTCCATGCTGAGCGTGGAGCCTGCTTACGACTCCTCTCTCCTGGAGCACCTGGGTGGGTCAGTCGGTTAAGCATCTGACTCTTGGTTTCAGCTCTGGTCACGATCTCACGGTTCATGGGTTCGAGTCCTGTATCGGGCTCTGCCTGGCAGTGTGGAGCCTGCTTAGGACTCTCTCCTCCCTCTTTCTCTCTGCCTCTTCCCTGCTCTCTCTCTCTTTATTTTATTTTATTTTATTTTTTATTTTATTTTTTTTAACGTTTATTTTTGAGACAGAGAGAGACAGAGCATGAACGGGGGAGGGTCACAGAGAGAGGGAGACACAGAATCTGAAAGAGGCTCCAGGCTCTGAGCTGTCAGCCCAGAGCCCGACGTGGGGCTTGAACCCATGGACCGTGAGATCATGACCTGAGCCGAAGTCGGACGCTTAACCGACCGAGCCACCCAGGCGCCCCCCTCTCTCTTTAAATAAACATTAAAAAAAAGGATTCTTTCTCCCTCTCCCCCTCTCCCCACCTTGCATTCTCTCTCTCTCTCTCTAAAATAAAACAAAAAAACAAGTCACCGCCTAACTTCTTTCCACAGCCACACAATTGTCTTTGCAGGAGGCAACCAATTTTATCAGTTCTGTTTATATAATTTCAGAGACCTTTCAGGTATTTTATACAGACCCTACTGTTTACACATTATCTTCTCATTTTTCATGGCTGTATACTATTCCGGTGTAGGTGTATCATCATTTATGCAACCAATTCCTATCCTGGGGTATGCAGCATGTTTTTTCCCATCCCCCACAGGATTAGCAGGCCCAGAGGAACATCCTGGCAACCTGACTCAGTGTATATATCCAGAGTGTTCATCCAGCGCACGCAGTGTTCATCCTTTGTACACACCCAGCGTGTATGGCTGGACACGCAGGATGGCTCTTGACTCAGACCGCCTGGATTCAAATCCAGGCTTTGCTACTTCTTAGCTTTGTGTCCTCAGGCTATTGACCTAATCCTTTTGTGCCTCAGTTTTCATATCCATGAAATATGGGTGATAATAACAGCTCCTACCTCATGGGATGATAGCTGTAAGGATCATATGAGACCATGCATGTAAAGCCAGGCTTGCACAGAGCATGAAACAAAGGTTAGCTATTATTGTTTCTTTCTTACTATCCACAATAATTTCCTAAGGCAATCTTTCTAAAAGTGGAATTGCTGCATCAAAAGGGTATGCGGTCTTCCTCATCCTTAAACATTGCCAAATTGCCTTCTGGAAAGGTTGCACCAATTTGCACTCCCACCAGTGAATGACAGTGTCTGTTTTTTCCACACCCTCAGTAACATGAGGTATTATCATGTATTTAATCTTTGCCAATTAGCTAGGCAAAAGATAACGTCTCTTTGTTGTTTTAGTTTGCATTTATTTGATTCCTGGTGAGGCTGACCACTTTTATAAATGTATTGACTCATTGTATTTCTGAATTGCCTGTTCATGTCTGTACTCTGTTTTTCTAATGGGTGCTCATCTTCTTTTTGATCTGTGAGAGTTTTATATAAATAGTAAGGCTATTAACCTTTTGCTATAATTTTTTCCCCAATTGCCTGCTTCTTATATTTTTAAATGCTGGTTTGGGGTGTTTTTTGTTTGTTTGTTTGTTTGTTTTTTGACACCCAGAGGTTTTGTGTGTATCAACCTATCAGTCTGTTGGGCTTTCTGGAACATTATTCTAAGTATGATTGAAGTCCTGCCTCAGCATCCTTGCCCTTTACCTATACCACACTCTCCTTCATCTACTTGCTCTGGAGTCCCTAGTCACTTCTTATCAAGAGTTCTTAACCTTAGATGCTACTGAGAAACACAGGAAGCTTTAACAATTATGTAGGTGCCTAGAACATATCCTAGATGTTGTGAATATATTTATGTTTTTCTATTATTTATTTATTTATTATTTATTTTTAACGTTTATTTATTTTTGAAACGGAGAGACAGAGCATGAACGGGGGAGGGTCAGAGAGAGGGAGACACATAATCAGAAACAGGCTCCAGGCTCTGAGCTGTCAGCACAGAGCCCGATGCGGGGCTCGAACTCACGGACCACGAAATCATGACCTGAGCCAAAGTCGGCCGCTTAACCGACTGAGCCACCCAGGCGGCCCTAATATTTATTTATTTTGAGAGAGAGAGAGAGAGAGAGAGAGAGTAGTGGAGGGGCAAAGAGAGAGGGGTAGAGAGTCCCAAGCAGGCTCTGTCATTGCCAATCCCGATGTAGGGCTCGAACTCCCAAACCATGAGATCAGGACCTGAGCCAAAGTCAAGAGTCGGATGCTTAACTGACTGAGCCAGCCTGGTGCCCCCGAATATATATATTTAAAGATATATATAACATAAAGGAAAGTGCACATCTTGTAAGTATATAGCTCAGTGACTGGAGCCAAACGAAAAACATCTTCACAGGTGGCTTTCCTTTAAAGTTAGGTTGGCACCTAGTGATTTAACAATCTCTTGGTCAACTGGTGACCTCCAACTAGTCTCCTCCTCCTTCTCATAAACTGGGGATGCAGAGAGCTTTTCTCAAGTTCCAAGGTGCCTCCCCCCACTGCATGGGGAATGTTGACCTTTCTTGCAGTTCTGAGACAAAGGGGCCTCCTGCCTTCCCCCACCCTTCAGCGAGCCAGGGTGCAGATGGGGGTGATACCTGGTGAGAGGAAATGGTGGTCACTCTACTACCTGGTTTCCCAGCATGAGTCCTAACACAATAGTACACACTGGGCCTGGGGCTACTGCTAATGGTGGCGATGGAGAGGGCGTGGTTATGTTCAGACTGACTCCAGAAACAGCAGGTGTAACTCCAGTTTAGGGGGGCTGAGGACCTGGGGGCTCCAAAGGCATTCCCTGCCACCACTGGAAAATCCAGGATTGCATTTCAGATCACAAGGAGTCCACTCTAGTGGGAATTCTGTGTGACCTGATAGCTGCTTCTTGATCATCTACTCGCTTCAGAACAACCCCATCTAGTCACTTGTTCCTCATTCATTCAATCATTCATTCATTCAACCTACTATATGACAGGCACTGTTCTGGGCCATGAATAGATACCAGTGAACAAGACAGATAAGATTCCTGCTCTTAGGGAACCTGAGTTTTAGTGAGGAGGAGGATAGACGGCAGCAAATAATCAATAGGGACTCTGAGGCAGCAATAAGCAGCAGGATGAAGTCCTGGAGGTGGGAATGAGCTTAGTGAGTTCAAGGGCTAAAAAAGGCCCATGTGGCTGGAAGACTCTGGAAGGCAGGGGGGTAGCATGAGGGGTGCCTGGAGAGGTAGGCCCAGTGACCGATGTGAGGCTGTGAGCTAAGGTGAGAAGTCTGGATTTGTTTTTGTTTTTGTTTTTGTGTTTTTACCTCTTATGTGCCTACTAGAAAATTTTAAATTACACATTTGGATTCCATTATATTCCTATTTGACAGCAATGGCCTGAAGGATGACAAAATAAAAGTAACCATCCATTTGAATCATGCTATGTTCTTTACAAAGGGTCTTCTTTTACATTTATTAACAGTTCCTCCAAGACTTATCTGAGATATTACAAACCTTGCCTCCTCTCTAACAGTGTCTAGTTCTGGTCCCTGCTCACAGAATTCTTAGTTCATGGCTCTCTGGAAGCCAAAGATGGGTGTTTTGAAAGGGAATATGACCCTGAGAATGGACTGCATTTTTTGTGTCAGGCAAGTTCCTTGGAGGGGAGGGGAAGTGGCTCAGGTGACAGGAAAGAGAAGACCCTTGAGGTGGCACTTGGAACAATAGCCAGAGGACCTCTGCTCCCTCACTCCTGGGCCCAGAGACCACGAGTCCATAGGGAGGGGTATGGACAATGTCCCCGAGATGGCTCAGATTTGTTTTTGTAGATGTGATGGGAAGAAATCAGAGGCTTACAAGTCAGGGAATGACCTGATCTTACTTTGTACATTTTAACATTTGACATTTTGTCAAATGTACATTTGACGTTTTGTCATTCTTTTTTTTTTTTTTTTTTTAATGTTTATTCATTTATTTTGAGAGAGAAAGAACATGAGCAGGGGAGGGGCAGAGAGATTGTGAGACAAGAGGATCCGAAGTAGGCTCTGTGCTGACATCACAGAATCTGATGTGCGGCTCAAACCCTTGAACAGCGAGATCATGACCTAAGCTGAAGTGAGACACTTAACTGAGAGAGCCACCCAGGCTTCTCTAAGGTCATTCTTCTGCTGAGCCACCATCGCTTCTCCCACTGTGGTTTCCAGCCCTTGGAACCAGTACCAACCCCTGGGGACACGTGGGACAAGGCTATGTGGCTGTTCACACCTCAGACCTGGAGGCAGTGCTTTTGGGGCTTCAGACATGACCAGGCCAGCTCTGACTCCTGCCCGGGCACCCTCTCTGCATGGGGTCCAGTATTGTCTGCGTCTATGTTATGGCCCAGGGCCCATAGTGCATTGCTAGTGTGAGGTATAGAGATCATGGTACTGTGTCCCAAGAATGTGTTGGGCCTGAGCTAAGACAAGCAAAGGAATAGGCTTCTTGGGATGGGTAGGATTTGTCAGGGCAAGAGCTGGAGCGACCTGGTGGGCAGGCGCTCACCCCTGACTCAGCTGACTTGTGTTTACTGAGTGCCTACTGTGTGCCAGTTTCTGTGCTTTGTCCAAGACAGAAATGATCTAGCTTCGTAGGGGTAACCCCTCC
This sequence comes from Neofelis nebulosa, assembly GCF_028018385.1. Taxonomy (NCBI): domain Eukaryota; kingdom Metazoa; phylum Chordata; class Mammalia; order Carnivora; family Felidae; genus Neofelis; species Neofelis nebulosa. Next base: position 124,297,442 of record NC_080782.1, on the reverse strand, counting down.
TACCCCTCAAGGAGTTTAGTTTGTCCCTCTCTGTTATTGTTTTGTTACATAAGAAATACATTTCTGTTGTAGAAACATTATACAATACAAGTAAGGCGAAAGAAAAGCACATCTAAATCCATTCAGTTACCTCCAGGGAAAAAACCACCATCGACATTTTCAAATATCTCCTGCAAGACTTTTCTAAAATGTTTTATGTCCTACTGTTTGGTAAATATATTGTAAAAACACTTTCCCAAATCTAGAAATATAAACCTCAATCATTCTAATGGCTGTATGATGTCTCGTTGTTCAGATGAATTGATTGGGTTGTCTCGAATGTTCTGGTAATATTAACAATACTGCAATAAACTTCTCTGTAAATTCAACTTTGTAGCCAAAGGGAGGTGTCACATTCCTAAGGGTCTGTGTTCCTCCCCACACAGAAGGGATCTCAAAGGCCCCCCCCCAGCACATATGGGAGTGGGCAGATGAGAGACATCGGGTAGGAGAAAGAGGAAGACCTGGGTGCACAAGAAGGGGGCCCCAAAACTGTCACTGATACCCTGCTTCCCTGTGGCTGCTCCTTCCCCCCACGTGGAAGGGCAGACAGCAAGCCGATGGCCTAGGTGGCCCTTGGTGATGGCAGTCCTCCCTTTTCCTCCCGCAGCGTCTCCTCCTCAAACCAAGCCCTCTCTGCTGAGCTACCATGCTTCTTGAGAGGTTATTTCATCCAGCCCCCTTCCTCCTGGCACAGTGCCCACCTACGCAGCAGGACCGGTGCTCTCTGGAGTGGGGATGTGGGGAGGTCTCCTTTGGCAGCTTTAGGACAATAAGAGGAAGATCTCCCGAGGATGACCCAGGTTGCCACGAAAAGATTTCCCTGGAGGATGGGTCCCGTCAAACATTAAGACGGATCTCCACAGTTGCCACAAGCTGGGCCACACACAGGGTGTCTGGTGGCTTCTGCTTCCTCATCACCTGACGCCAAGCCAGGGCATCTGGCCTGTATGTGTGTGCGAGGGAATCCCCACCAAGCATCTCACTGAAGATAACAACACCAAGAACAACCAGGGCAGCTCCTTTCACACATCCCAGCCCTGAGGCCAGGAGGTACCGCTGCTGCCAGCAGCTTGACCTCATTCCTCTCGGCAGTGGGCGGTGGGTGCGGAGCCCGCTGAGATCTGAGAGCAAGACAGACGCCCAGGACAGGGCCAGGCAGCCCAGCCGGGCAGGACCTGGCCCGGCCTCCCTCCTAGTAACAAGGCAGCAGGGACAGCGGACTCTTAAAAGGGTTAATGACCCTCACCTCATGACTAAGGCTGAGCAGTCCCCTTTGCAGGGCAACACCTGGAGACAATGCGGCCAGCCTGCCTGGCATCAAAGTCTCCCACTGCCATGCTGCTGGCGGGCTGCGGGCTGGCCCCCTCCCCACCCTTCCCCTACCCATAAAGTGACTGCAGCCTATTGGAGGTTAATTACAGACTCCAAGTTCAAATGAGAAAGAAAAGACCCACTAAAAGCACAGCTGGTTTAAGTGGGCACAGAGGGCCTACTCTGTGAAACGGGCAGCTGGGTATCCTCCCTATGGCCTGCAGAAGAGCCATTCACACTCACAGGCCAGGCCTCCCAAAGGGAGTGTCCACCCTGCTGGGGCCCCTTGGCTTTCCCTGAGCCACATTCCCTCAGCCAACCAGGCCCAGCCTGGTGCCTGGGCCTGCCCTGCCGTATTCTCACACCCGTCCAACAAATACCCACCTCCAACAATCTCTATGATATATCAGGCACCCGGCATCAGAGATAGGGTTTTGAGCAAGACAACATGGCTCCTGCATTCTGCCTCCGGTGTAGCGCTCCACTGAGACTGGCAGGAGGCAGAGCCTCCCAGAAGACCATTTCCCTGCATCCCTATCAGGCCTTCAGCTCTACAGGCCAGGTGCCTGGCACCTCAGGTACAAGGTAGAGAGAAGAAGGGCCAGGGTTAGCTGGGGATGGGAGCTAGGAGGGGAGGCAGACCCTGTTCCAGGAAGGCGGGTGCAGAGGAAGGGGAAAAGAAGAAGGAGGAGGAGACAAAATCTGGAAGCTCCAATACCAACAGAAACAGTTCCTGCTTCAGAGCTTCTCCTGCCCATCCAGGAGTGCCCATCCACGGACACCCAACCATACAGTGCAAATGTAGGGCATAAATAGGCCTGGTCTGACCACCAGGGCCAACAGTATGGCCACCCCAGCCCCCTCTGCCAGGAGCCAGGCACTCTGACAGAAACGCTGGCTTCCTTGGGGCCCTGCCGAGCCAGAGATGCTCAGCTCCTGGAGGATTCAGGCAGGTATGGGCTGCAGTCCCTAGAGTAGTCTCAGGGCTGAGATGTGGGGATATGAGCTCCAGTGATGGGGGAGTGAAGGGAAGTCACCTATGTCTGGGGAACACAGCACAGGTTCACAGGACAGAGGTGCCCATTGCCGGGACAGCATATGGTGCTCAGAACAGATACACGGTCTCCCTGCGTTCTTACCAGTACTTGGGGCGCAGGCCACAGCCACCCAGAGTTGACACAGATGAGGCACAGAGGAAGTAGCACGGCAACAGAGGAGAGAGTGGCAGCTGGGGACACTGCAGTTCAGCTCTTTGTCCCCGTCTCCTGATTTTCTAGCTTCGGCCCTTAGGTAAGTGGTTTAGCCTCTCTGGGCCTCAGCTGACTCATCTGTAAACCACTTTCTGCCTACGTTAGAGGAATGGAGGAAAAGAAGGCTCTCTGTGGAGGGACGGAAGGCTTCTTACCATTATCACCCCTTCAGCTGCTGGGGGTGGGAATGTGGACAAAGCAGAGATGACAGTCCTGGAAGGCCTTTACCATTTGCCCAAACTCTGTTTAATCTCCCCACTGGGGAAGACTGGGCTCTGGGCCAAAGTCTTGGGCCCAGCCCCGAAGAACCCTCGGAGGGGAGTGCCTGCAGCTGCTGCACAAGAGAGAGAGCCCAGAGAGAGAGCCAAGGAGGAGATCCCAGAGCCCCCCTACCCCCTTCAGGACGGGCCTACACTTCCCACCTCCTCAGCCTGGCTGGAGAAAGTTGTTTCTGAAGTTCTGGGTCATGAGGAAATGTAGCGGGGGTGGAGAAAGGGGAGGCACCTTATATGCTAGACAAGACGGGCTTCTCAAACTGGGATACATGCAAAGCCGCAGGCTGATCTCAGGGCCTCTTTCTGAAGGCTCTGCCAAGATCGTTAGTAAGAAAAAGCAGCATCTTTGTATTAAAGCAAACAGACATATGATGGGGATTTTTAAGATAAAACAAAAATGAAAGAATTCCAAGAAACATTGGATTTCAGGGGGGAAGGTCTTAGCAGGCACGATAGGAGAGACGTACAGGCCCATGTGCTCACCAAATGCAGGTACCACAGTGGGTGTAGGGGGCCCAGGTTGCTGGAGGCCCAGACTCCTTCCCTGCAAATCCATCAACAAGCATGCAGAGCCTGGTCTAGGCACTCTGGGGTCTTGGAAGGCTCAGATGTGGGCCTTGGGGTCTAGGCTAATGAGGAGGGGGGGCGCGGCTGGAAGGGATTCACCCCAAAATGAATGGCTGCCTAGATATTTAGTCACTGGCTCAAACACAGCATGTGGGAAACCAGTTTCTCCATCATCTCTCTCAGACCACTCTTTCTCCTGGGTTCCCTCTTTCGGTCACCTTGTCATCTGTGACAACTGTGTCACTCTTGACTCTCTCCAAAGGTCAAGACCATTCACCTTCTACCAAGCCTCTTTACCCTCCTAACCCTCCCTTGTCTGCCTGGTTCAGGTTATACTGCTTCCTCTACCCCCAACACCGATGCACTGGCAGTGAACATGGGGCAGATTCACCTCTATGTGCCTCTCTTCCATTCAGAAACCTCCCTTGGCTCCACGATGTCTGTAGAAGAAAAGCCACCTGCCTTCCCTGGCTAACAGCCAGAGCCCTTGGGGGAAGCTTGCTGGGTCAGTGAATAGGCCCCCTTCCCATACACACCTCTCTGCTTTGCCCCCTACAACTCCCCTTCAGGAACTGCATATTCCAGGCAAATCAAATCACCAGCTGCTCCCCAAATATGTCTATTCTGTATTCTGCCGGTCTCTGTGCCCTCTGCTCATGCTTCCCCGCCATGCCATTCCCCACACAGAAGCACAGTTGAGAGGGTCAGGCTGTGGCGTCAGACCCATCTCGGTTTGCATCTTGGTTCTGCCCAGTGTCTTGTGTAACTAGAAAAGTTGCTTAATGTCTCTGAGCCTTTATTTCTTGTCTGCAAAAGAGGGGCAATCTCACCCACCTCCTACAACTGTGGCAGAATTAAATGGGGGTAATGTATGTCAAGAACGGCTCAGTATCTGGGATAGAGAGCTCAGTAACCAGCCGCTCTTAACCTTGATTATTCAGGATGTCCTCAGGTGCCCCTGTCCTCTCTAAACGACCCAACCAGGAGCAATCTCTGCCTCATGCAGATTCCCTGAGCATTTCCCTGCCCTATCTGGGGGCTTTCTACCTTGGGGGAAACCAAGTTCTTAACGTTCTAGACCGTGGAGACCTTGGGGAAAGGATGTGTTGGAGAATCGCTCTATTCCTGGCCTCAGGCACCGAGTAGGTGCTCACTGGTCACTAGCTGAATGAATGAGTGATGTAGAGCTGTACTGTGACAGGCGGTGAGTCACAGGGGTCCTGAGCAAGACTGATGCGAGCACTCAGGGGAGGGTGGGGCCCCTCGACAGCTAAGCCCAGAGCCCTTTCCCACCTGACACTGCTCCCCAACTCAGCCCTCGCCTTCCCCTCAGTCCAGACAGACATCTACCCCAGGACGGCAGAGCAGGTGATGAAATGGGGTGTTTCACTGAGGACTACTCTTGCTCGGCCCACCAGGCTGCCCAACCCCCGGGGGGCCTCTGGCCACAGGCAGGAAGAGCAGCCAGGGCAGCCTTCTCCTGTGAGACTGCTCTCCTCAAACGGGGGAGGGGTCAGTGGGGTCTCCGTGTACAGGAGTCACAGGGCTTGGGAATGTTCTCCTTTGTTCATGCGCCCAAGTATGTATCGGATACTTGGCACGTGTCAGGTACTGAGGGCCAAGCGGACATGATCTTGGCCCCGGTGGAGATTCCAGCTGAGTGGGCTTCACCCAGACAGTGGGATGGGTACCGTGATGGGGAGGGGCACAGAGGATAGACCTTACCCTCCCACCTCACCTTGGGGCAGGATGCGTTGTGTGGAGCAGGCAAAGCCCGAAGAATGACGGGAGTTAGCCGAAAGAAGGGAAACAGCACTCCAGGCAAAAGGAATGGCAGGTTCAAGGGGCCAGGGCAGGAGACCACAGTGCACCAGGGGAGAGAAATTCTACCTGACGGGGTCATCATATGCGAGGGTGGAGACGTGAGGCTACAGCAGGCCAAGGAGGGGGCAGTGCCTCACAAAGCTGTTGCTATCCTTGCCCTGGAGCCACCCAACCCCTTGCCTTGTTGGGTGTGTGGACTTCTCTCTCTGGGTCTCAGTTTCCCCATTTGTTCAGTGAAGGGACTGCACCATGAGCTCAGATCCAGCCTCACCTGACTCCATCAGAAATCACAGATAAGGCTGTTTCAGATAAGTCTAAACCCATCAGCCTGACCTTCAGAAAACGCACTGTTTGGCCCCGTTGGTCTGTCCCTCCTACACACCGTGTTTGGCAGCACGTCTTCAGGACTGCACTTTATTTCCCAGCACCCTCTGTTCTGCACATTTATTTGTTCAAATGGTTTCCTCAGCCCGAAGGTCCAGCCTGGTAGACTTTGGAGGATGGAAGGACTGGGGTTAAAAGAGTTCTCCACCACAGTCCTTCTATCCTCCAGTGTCTATCAAAACCCCATCTCCTCCAGGAAGCCTTCCAGATTCCTCTGATGGGAATGAGTCCTCCTTTCCATTCTTTGTCAGCCCTGGCCAGGGTCAGCCTTGCAATTGCAGGTAAGTCTGTCCATGCTTACCTTGTCCCACAAGGTGGCGACCCCATGCCCCAACGATGGCCCGTAGCCCCCAAGCATCATGCCTGGCACTGATGCGTTGGTTTAACACCCATGGGCCTGACAGGCCCTCTACAGGGTTCTGTTCTGGGAGGCTAGCTGCCCAGCTCCACCAGTGGTTCCCATACTTCATCACAACCAACCAGAGGGCTTGCTAAAATACACATACTGGCCCCTAGCTCCCCAAGTTTCTGTTTCAGTAGGTCAGGAGTGGGACCCAAGAATTTGCATTTCTAGCAAGTTCCCAGTTTATGCCTTAAATCAGGCTCCTGATGATCTAAACATTCATCTTTTGCACAAGGGACTTAATAGGACACCAGAAAACTACCTAGACTTGTGCCAGATCTTGCTGGACTCTCTGGACCCCTTGCTTGGTTTTTGGCTAGGCAACTTGACCCTAATAACCTCAATCTTCCCAAGAATACTTGCCTCAGGGCCACCTGAGAAGGCGAGTGCCACCTCAGAGCCTCGGAGCTGCCCTCTTGTGTCAGTGTCGTGTGGCTCTTGTTCACACCTGACTGTCCCAGTCCCACTGTGAGCTCCTGTTGAGAGCAGGGACTCAATCTGCTCATCTCAGTATCCCCTAAACCCTGCCCAAGAGCCCAGGATGTAAATGCCTGACCAGCTGATGTGATGGGAAGGACCCATTCCTACAGGTGGACAAGTGCCCCTTTCTGGTTTTTCTTGAGGGCACAAACTGGAAAAGCCAGAGCCTAGGGGGTGGGCGGTGCATGGTGAGGCAGGGCAGGGTGCAGACCTGAGCCTAGTGACCTCGCCACTAATTCGTGGCCACATCACAGGCAAGTCATGAACGCTCCTTGCATTAGTTTTCTCATCTGTAAAGTGGGGATGATAAAATAATACCTACACTTCACAGAATCAGTATTGGCTTGTAGTGAGTGCTCGGTGAATGATAGCTGCTTTCCCCTCCCCCAGTGCAAGCTGGGCATGAACATGATCCTATCTCTTGGAAGGCCCTTTCTCACACTGCTGAGTTCCTACTCGCCATCCAGGTCTCAGCTTAAAAGTCACCTCCTCTGCGAAGCCCTCCCTACAAATAATTCTCCTCCTCACCATACATTGTACATTTCTCTGGCTTTATACTTGGTTCTAATCACGGGTATTTGTGTAAAGATCTGTCTGAGCTTACTGAGGGCTGGGGCTGTGATTTATTCACGTAGTAGGAGCTCGGTGAAAGGTTGTAAAACCGAATTCACAAAAATGAGTGAAAGGACATGCAGTATGTATAGTTACCATGTGGCCAGGGCCTGGAAATCCTGATAAACGGTCACGCCAAGGCTGGGTTGGAGGAGGGCAGCAAGGACACAGTGCACTTGACTCTGCTATTTATAAATGGTGTGCTGGAGGCTGAGAAATGGTGGGAAAACACAATGGGAACGTGATTCCAATAGGCTCCTGGTCTCAAGTTTTGGCAACGCTTTGCCAGCTTTAAAGAAAAAGACAACCCTCTCTTCTCTGTGTCAACTGTCCTTTTGGGCCAGCCTTGTAAGCCAGAGAGCAGAGGAAGCTGGAAAGGTGAGTGGGGCTGACCAGGCACCCTGGGAAGCCCGCTTCAAGGACAGGGCCAGGGCTTGTCCATGTTGGGCCAGCACCTTTTCCTCCACACACTCTTCACTCCGGTGCCACGCTAAGGTCAGGCTGTCTTGATGTGGCCCTGGAGCTTCTGCAGCAAGGGCAGAGGACAATAATAGGGATCACTTGAAGATTCCTGCCAATATCTGAGTCCAAAGGCCTCTGCTTCCCACAGAGCTGCCGCTTCTTCCTCCAGCAGCTAGCTCATGGAATCCACGTAGGTCAGAAGGTCCGAGGGAAGGAAGGAACGAGCTCATACTTTTTAAAGGGAGAATATCCCCTCTGCTTGCAGCCTGAATTCAGTGCAATTTTACGTCTGTCCCAGACCTACTGGCCACCCAGTTCCCCACCCCTTGTGACTCACTGCCCTACTCCAGCCTCACTGCTATGCCAGTCTGGAAAGACTAGAGCTCTCTGTCACCTCGTCCCCCCTGCTGAGTGCCTGAGACCTGGGCTGAGGGCCGATGAGTCCTGGTCTGTAAACTGCTTTGAGCTGTCAGGATGAAAGACTGTTGGGAAGTACAAAGTCACTCTCTGCTTGTTGATATTGATCCTAATGAACTCTCAGGTGCCAGGGAGCCGGAGCAGAGCATGAGGCCCACGCTGAGCCCCAGAGTGGCAGGAGGACTGCTCTAGGTGCCTGGCTCGGCAGGGTCAGCCAGGGGCCAAGGCCAGAGTTGGAGATGGCCAAAACAAGCAACAGATGCGGCTCAGATGTGTGTGTGTGGGCACATCACCACCTCTGACCCGACCCTGGACAGCCTAAAGAGAGTAGTTTGTCCTACAAGTCTGGATGCTATTTTTACCAGAGGCCAAAGATGAACAAGATGGGAGAGAGAGGCCGTGCAAGGATTTCTCTGTTTCCATTCAAATGAGATGCATCCAGAGTTCTCAGCTGGTGATGTTAATCCACCTTTATACTCCCAGGGCACCCTGCTGAAGACCAAAGTCTGGGCCCTGCCCTGCTGGGGCAGATACAACTTCCCAATTTACAGGGAGCACCAAGGGAGAGGATGCTTCCATCCAGCCCTGACTGGTCTTTGAAGGGGTGGGGGAGGGGGGTGCACACAGGAAAGACCAGTGACTTAGAACCTAATTCCAAAGTCTTTCTTCAAAACCACCTTCAGAGGTTTTCAGTTTTTGGGGGGCCAGCTCCTCCCCGACCCCAATCTCACGGCTCTCCTTCCCTTGGGATTCTCAGAGACACAGGGCCTGAGGACTGAGGTTCTGCCCTTACCATGGAGAAGGTAAGAGTTGAGAGCAGAACCTATTTCCAGAAGCCCAGACAGAGGGAGGGCAGTGCCCGGGGTCACACAGAGGCAGAGCAGGGAGTAAACCCCAGGTACAAGAGTGGGTTTATTATCCATCTCTCAATGCTGCTGCCAAGGCCGGCAAGGCCATGCCAGTGCTCTCCCTTCCCCCAATCCCCTGGGATAAAGGGAAATGGAGGGGGGGAATGGGGGAACTGGCTCCAGGTAGGGATACCAGGCATCAGCCCCACTAACTCTCACTGAGTCATGGAGCAGAGCCTGCCCTTCAGCCCCACCCGGTACTGCTGCACTGAGGCAGAAGAAAAGCTTCTCTCCCATTGCTGGCCTGGGTGTGTGTGTGTGTGTGTGTGTGTGTGTGTGTGGGTACCCCTCCTGCTGTTTGCCAAGGAGGATATGGGGGTTTTCTGGGTGTCTGGTGGGTGGGTGGGGAGCCAGTTAATGTCCCCTTCTCTTTATTCCTTTCTCCCTCCCACTTTCCAGGTCCCACCCCCACCCTCACTCCCACCCTCTAAGTTGAAGATTTTAGTGGATAACTTGCTCACACTCTCCATGTCTGCACCTCCTGATCTTTCAATCAAATGTGGCCCCATCCTGGCTAGGACCCCTCTCCAGCTGCCCAGTGCCCATGTTCTTCCCCGCTGGGATGTTCCGAGCATGCAATAAGAGGACCCTGCAGCCTCAGGTGGGCCTGGAGGGGAATTGTGAGGGAGGCCTCCAGCTCTGTAGGCCACTGTTGACTTAAGTATTCATTGTATGGAGTTTGAAATCACACCTCCTAGTCACATCACAGACTTAAGACTGTTGCTTTTCATTGACATGGTACTTTCTCTTGGTATCTTGTTTTGGAGCATGACCCTTCCCCATGACCCCCACCCCCACCCCCACCGATTCCACATTCTCCAAGGTCTCCAAAGTTCCTCTAACTCAGGCCTTGGGTCTGTTTGGTATCTGCTCACCAGCCAACTCCCTGAAGCAAGGCATTTTGAAGAGCTGGCTTCCCACTGGGAAGCAGGTAATAAGATGAAGCAGAGAAGAAAAAAGACCAGGAAAGATTATAATTAGACATCAGGAAGGACTTTCTCACCAGGGTAGAAGATTCTGGAAGAGATCATTGAGAGGCCTGTGGAATCTCCTCCTCATAGTCCACACCCACCTGTGTGCTATGAATACTCTACTGCTGGCAGTAGGTATTCTCCTTTCTCTGACACTATTGATTCTCACCCATCAAAGCCCGCCAAGTGGCTTCCTTGACATTGGGAAGGTGTCCTTACCTAGTCATCTTTCCAAGATGCCCATGATAGGATGTGTTTGGGGTAGAGTAGCGGGGAGATATGGGGTGGCTCACTGAACCAAATCCATGAATTTTGACCCTGAAAACAGGCCATCTTGAATTTCTTCAGGACTCAGATTGGGAGCTGATCCCGTATATACCACATATGCCCAGCTTAAGCTGACCCACATACTACTCAGGGCAGACCTACTGTGTGCATTTCCTTGGGGTGGACTCCTAGACACAGGTGCCTAGCAGAGATGGGCAAAGAGGTGTTCTTTATGAAGAATACAACACAGTCCTAGCCTTTAAATTCTTCTAGCTCCTTCCTTCTACCAGGCTGATGCCCACATTTGGCTCTTAAGCTCTTCCCAACAAAGAGACTTCAGAGGCTACCTTGCTACTCTTCCCCCCTCATTGTAAAGAAATTCGGAAAAGGAAAGGGATTTGGCCATATCCTCAACCACCAATGAAGCCTCCCAACTCTCAGTCTGGTGCTCTTTGGAAGCCATTTTTATGTGATAGTTCTAGCAGGAACTCGAGTGAGGAGGCAGAGATCCAGCAAAATGAACACACATCATTGTTGAGACAGTGCTGATTTGAAGCTTTAAGACCTATCTCTGGAACTTATTTTGGGCCTTTAACCTCAGTAAGCCTCAGTTGCTCCCTCTGTAAACTGGAGCGAAGACCACCTGCCCCCAGAGTTGTTATACGAAAATGGGAGGTGAAGCATGCCTAGCCTACTGACTAGTAGTCATTAACAACATGCTTGCATGAAGAAGAAAAAAGTGAGAATCCAGGGTTTCCCGAATGTGCCCAAATAATGGAAGCTAGTTCTACAAGGGAGGACCTGCACCCTCTAGGTCCACCTGAGAAGCCCAAGACCAGTGCACTCAGTGGGGCCTTTCCTCCTTCAGCCTGCAGCTGCCCAGGGAGGCCCCCAAAGCGGGTGTCAGCACATGGCTCTGTTCACCCAGAGCACCTTCTCACCTCCCTCCCTGGGGACAGAATCCAAGGGCCCAAGAGAGCACTCCTGAAGACAAGAGGGAGACAAATGCCTGGTGCCTGGTCCAGTTCTGGGGGAAATGTCACAAAGCAGAGGCTCCCCACTCCCTGGCGCTCACCAGGTGGACAGGGCATCCCCTCCCAGGCTCCAGAGCTGGCAGGCGCTGCTGCTCTTGCTCCAATGGCAGAGCGGAACTCATGGAGGTGTGGCACATGGGTGGGAGTGCGCCCAGAGCACACTCCGAGGCAGGAGAGGCAGTGACAGCTCCCGGAGCGCTCCGCCGCCAGGCCAGGCCCCGCGTCTACTGATCGCTTTCTGTCCGTGCCTCTGGCTCCATCCTGCCACTCACTCCGGGCTCGCGGTCTGCAGGCCGTCCCCGGGGGGGCAGCGCCTCTCTGCCGCCCCCTTCGTGGGGACGCAGCGGCTCGGAGACAGGCGCGCACAGCCACCGGCGGACTCTGGGCGCGCAGTCCCTTTGCCCACCCGGCCACGGAGCCCCGCTCGCAAGCAGGCACTCACGCTCCTCGGTGCCTGTCACCTCAGCGACGGCTCGCACAGCCCCAGACTCACCAGCTCGGTGCTGGGCGGCAGGTTTCTCCCAGTGAAACTGGCTTTCTGGGCGCGCTGAGGTGTGCCCTACCTTTCTCCCCGGGTTCGGGCTCCCGCTCCCGCTTCCTTCCCTCTCGGTGCTTCTTGCCGCGGCCTCGGCCCCTCCTCCTGGACTCCGACATTCTGCCCGGGGTCCCAGGCGGTGGGACCGACGCGAGGCGCGGGAGGCAGAGACGGCCTCCGCTCTCCGCTGGCGCGCTGCGCCCCCGCTGCCTGCAGCCCCAGTGCCCGAGCGCGGCGCCTTTCTTATAGGGCGGTCACACCCTCCGGGGGAGGGGAGCAGCCAGCCTTAACTCTTCCCCTCCCGCGCCCGCCGTCCTCGCCCCCCCCTTCCCTACCCGTGCAGGCTGCGGGGAGCTGCGGAGGGGGGTGCCGGGGGGCCGGGTCTGAGCCCTGGACCCCCTCCCGGGGCCCACCGAGGGACGCAGGACCGGTGCCCAAACAGAGCGCTGCAGCTCTCGTCGCTGGAGACGGGGCTCAGCTGGGCTGGGGGCCGAGTCATGATTGGGGAGGGGGGAGTAGAGATCCCCCAGCGAGGGCCAGGCTAAGGACAGCATGGGGGTGGGGAGAGAGTGAGAGTAGGGCCCAGGAAGGGACCAAAATGAAGCCCACTGGCCACCCTCAGTGGGGCAGGACGCGAGCTCTTGATCCTTGCAGTGTTTCTCCACTGCCTTGTGGGCCCCCCAGAGTCTTATAGGCAGTTTGCCTGTGCCTCCTCATCCCTGAAGGTCTGGCCTCAACCCCATGGGATATCACCATCTGGGGGAATACTTTTTATGCAGCCACTATTTGTGTTTGGCTGTGGGAGTCTGTGGCCCAGGAGCCCCTCCCAGTCAAGGCAGGCTGCAGCCTGAAGGGAACCTGGGTGCCCCAGGTGGCTTGTAGCCCCTCTCCCACACACACTCTGACAGCCCAGGCTGCCAGCACCAGCTGGCTCCTCTCTTCAAGGCCTGTGGAGGTGAATTGAGACACTGACCCCCCCCCCGCCCCCCCACTTCCCACAAGCCACTGGGCAAGAGCTGCCAGAAAGGACAGCGTCCTGGCTCCAGCCTGGGTGTGGTGCTGAAAGGGTTACATAGCAAAGGCTCTCCCTCTTCTGGCTCCCAGAAAGCCTGAGCCTGCGGTTTGCCTGCCTCTCTCTGCCGGAGGTGTCCCCTTACAGCCATCCCAACTGGAATCCGAGTCAAAGATCATCTTAGCCAGTCCTCTGCCTCCTCAGGACAGGGTCCCAAGGCTTCTCTGGAGTGTCCTCCTTAGATGAGCCTGGAGCAAGCTAGGTCTCTGGGTCAAGGCCAGGGACTCTGGGGCTCCAGGGCTGCCTGAGGGCCTAGCCAGACTTTGAGGCCAAACTGAGGGTGAGCAAGTGGACACAGAAAGAGAGAAGATGGAGGCAGTGCCCATGCAGAGGGCTGATCTCCGGTGCTCTTGGGGCCTCCGGCCTGTCCCACAGGGGCCAGGTTTGGAGAGACCAAATGTAGGAGCTATCAGCCCTCTCCTATCCCACGGTGAGCACTCACCTTTATTCATGTAGCATGGCTCCCTGTGAGGTGGGCAGTGAGGGGTCCTGGGCAGAGCCCACGCCCAAGCCCGGGTCTCACTCCTGCTCCAACCCCTTGCTTATTCAGCTTCCTAAATAGCACTCTTATCTGCCTTTCCCCAGCCAACCACCGCTGCCTCAGTTCACTCCCTCCTCCCGTCCTACACACGCTGATCTCCTTGCTTGAAGTCTTGCCCTCTCAGTTCTGACCTCCTCAAGGCCATCAGACAGAACTTTCTAAAACACAAGCCAGATCACTTCACTATTACCTGCAGGTTCAACCTAAGCTCCTCCTTGGTATTCGGAGCCAATTCCATTGGGCCTTAGCTTACAGCCTTCTAGCCCCTAATCGTGCGCCTCAGCCACATTTACCTACAAGCCACATACACTATACCTTTGCACATACCAATGTCTCTGCCCAGAATGGCCTTCCCCCCCTTCTTGGCCTGGCCAACCTCTCTGTTCATTCATTTAGCAAATCTGTAGCAAGGCTCACTGGGTTTTAGGCACAGTGCTACATGCTGGGGGTTGGGGGTGAGCAAGACAGACACGGGTCTACTTATGTGCAGGTTACAGTCTTGGTGGGAACAGACACAGCTAATTACACAAATAGTAAATTGATTAAACTTTGTGTGAAAGATTAAGGGGACATATTCATTCAACAAACATTTCTGTATCTTGATATCCAGGTCCGTAGAGGAAACAGTGTAGAGAGGGAAGGCTTTCCTTAAGAAGCATTTAAATTGGACATCGAAGAATGACTAGGAGTTGGCTGGACTAAGGGGAGGAGCATTCCTGGCAGAAGCAACAATATATCTAAGGCTGTGGGGCAGGAGGAAGCTTTCTTGCCTTTGCAAAACAAAAGGATGGTCAGTATGCTGAGGGGTGTGTGTGTGTGTGTGTGTGTGTGTCTGTGTATGACTACTGTTTACGGGTATGTGTCTATGTGTACAGGGTGTGTGTGGTATATGTATGAGTGTGTGTGTATGTGTGTCTGCATTTAAGGTACATGTGTATGAACATGGGGTGTGTGTGCGGGTACACAGGGAGCAGAAGGAAACTGGAGAGCGGTCAAGGAGTGGTCAGACCAAGCAGGACATTGTAGGCTCAGAAAAAACCCCTGAGCATACAATGGGCTTTATCCTAGAAGCAGTGGTCTGCTATCATAAGCCTTCAAGCAAGGTGGGAGAGGTCACTGATTAGATCCTCTGCTTCTTTAGTAATTTTCGTCTATCTTTATAAGAACACATCACTTTGTATTGTTTTGAATTTCTACCCCTATCTCTCTCACTAGAATCAGGACTCTTTAGGGCTGGGACCCCAGCACCTGGCACGTGGTTAGTGGTCAGTACCTCCCTATGGGACAGATGAGTGACCCCTCCTGCTAGTGAAGCATGGCCAAGGGCAGCAACAAGACAAAATAGCCCCAAGCGGAAGCCTGCAGGCCAGGTGAAGGTAACTTCTTGGGGTAGAGCTCTCCTGGCAGTCTAAGACACATCATGGCTTTGTATCAATGCATGATAAGAGTCAGAAAAGCCATGACAATTCGAAGGGGGCACTCTCCATCAGCTGGGGAATCCAGAAGCAGTGTTGAGAGGGGTGGGGCTTGAAGAAAGTCTTCAAGGATAGGGAGGATTTTTTTCTTTCTTTTTAAGTAGGCTTCATGCCCAGCGCAGAGCCCAATGTGGCCCTTGAACCCATGACCCTGAGGCCAGGAGACCTGAATTGAGATCAAGAGTCAGATGCTCAACCAACTGAGCCACCCAGGCTCCCTGAAGGATGGGGAGGATTTTGATGGGAGCAGGCGAAGACTTAGCAGGTGCATTTCCTGGGAGCTTGCTCAGGAGATGATGTGCAGAGCAGGCTTCTGTTAGGGGACTACAGGAGCTACACATAATTAACATAGCAAATACTTTCTGGATGCTTAGTGCATGCCAGAGCTCAGAGTTCCTAGCACAGTATATACGTTATCTCTTGTAATCCCCACAACACTCTTGTGAGGTAGTTTTAGTCATTCTCCCAGTTTTACCAAAGAAGAAACAAAGACTAGGGATGATGTGACTGGGAAGTGGCAACAGAGGACTCACACCAGAGCTACCTCACTAGGGCCCATGGTCTTCATCATTACGCTGTACTGCTTGTGTGTAGGCTGGGAAAATGCCAGGCTGATGCTTTTGGACTATTGCCTGCCAGGCTGATGCTTTTGGACTATTAGGAAATGATGGGAATTCACTGATGAGTTTTTGAGGAAGGGAGTGACATGTACATTGGAAAAATTAATCTGACTGGAGTATGCAAGATAGATGGAAAGGGGAAGAGAGTGGAGGTAAGGGAACTGACTAAGCAGCCCAACCATTAAATATTTCTATAGGGCCCTGTATGTGCCTGGCCCTGAGCATCATGGGTAAGGAAGGCCTGAACTGGGGGTAAGGGAGCAAAAACAGTAGTAGTAAGAGCAGCTAACATAATATCCTTAATATACACTTCTTCACAACAGCACTATGATGTAAGTCTATTATTATCCCCATTTTGCAGGTGAGGAAACTGAGGCACAGAGAGTCAAAGTTATTTTTATTTGTCCCAGTCAAGCAACGAGTAAGTGGCAGAGCAGAATTAGGAGCCTATGCATTTGGGTACCCACAGCCCATTCCCCTAAGCCCAAGTCACGGTATTGCTCAAGAAGATGTGGAAAAGGGAGAAAGAGGAGAGAAAGGGCCTCTTCCTCAGGACCTGCACAGTTCCATAGCCCTGTGATTGAGGCTCAGTGCCAAGGTCACTGGCAAGTGGAGAGAGCAACATGGCACCATGAGGCATGCCAGCCTCTGCAGCAGAGCAGTTTGGGGGAAGGACAGCAGGCACTTGGAGCCTCCCCAGCCAGGACCAGGGCTCCTACGAGGAGCCTGAAAATGACCCTGGGAGAACCCCTTCTTCTTACCACGGGTTGTGTAATGCTCCGTACAACCTCCTGTGGGAGCCAGTGGAACCCTGGACGGGCCTAGAGACCACATCCCCCAGAGAAGAAGCCTCTCCCCGAGCCTGGTTTCACAAAGAGACGCTAATGGTAACATAACAAGTTAATTCAATTCCTTTAAGGAGCAAAAACATAATGTTAACTGGCTTACAAACTTCTTTTTTTCCTTTCTAACATTTTCCCCTCCACTTTGAGGCTGTGCCATGGGCAAACTTTGAAGTTTAGGAAAGTTTAGACTTGTTTGAGTCATGTGCAAAAATGCCTTTGAGTGAAAAGACGAAAAAAAAAAAAACCCCACACTACCCCTTCCCCCACCTGAGACTTGGGGGCTCCAAGAAGATTACCTATAAAGTTTTCCTGAAAAGGGGTCTTGGGACCAAGCTGGGGTTTGCCCCCTCCCTTTGGACTCATTGCTCAGTGGGAATCCTCTAGATGCATGTCAGTGACTTCAGACTGGGGAGAGCCTGAAGTAGTCCTTTAAAGGTCACCTCCTGCCCCAGGATAAGTCCCCTCTGAGCCATCCCAGAGCCACGTTGTTTGCCTGGGGGTTAAAAGCCCTTGAAGATGAGGCTACCCTCACTCTTGGCCACCCCACCTCAGTGCCTCCAAGTCACGAGCCTCATCCCCCTCCCTCCCTCCCTCCCCACACGGAGAGGCTGCCAGAGGAGGAAACAGATCAATATGCCACTCCCTGCAGGACCAGAGAAATCTCCACTCCCTGGGGGATTATGCAAGGCCTGGGAAGCCCATTACCACCACTGACTCTAGGATGCAGCAGGATCCTGGCTGGAGCCCTGGCATGCCCCAGGGAGCAAGTGAGGGCCAGTCCCAGCTCACCAGGCCCAGAGATCGCAGAAGCTGAACCCTGGCCATCACTCCTGCATCCCCGTGGCTTCGGCAATCCACAATGGATTTCTTCTCTCTCACACAAGTTCACTCATGCTTCTGCCTCCTTCACAGCCTTTCTGGGCAGCCAAAAAGAAGAGGGCTGCATGGTCTGGACCAGAAAGGCTGGGTTAGATGCGAGGACATCTGGGCTTGGGCCCAGTTTTGTCCTTGAAATTAGATTAATCTGAACAGATCACTTTCTACACCAGGGACTCAGGCTACAAAATGAGAAGTGCCCCTAGATCCCCCTGTCTACCAGCCCAGGAAGGCTGCAAGAATCTAGGTGATTGAAGGAGTAAGGGGCTCGAGATCACTGGAGAAGAGCCCTTGATTGCTGGGTGTGGGTGCCTCTGGAGCCAGAACACAGACCTGTATTATCCAGGGTAATTCTGGATAATTCTCTCAGAATTGTGCCTAACTGCTCAGCATGTATACTTACACTCACACCTTGGTGCGTAAACTTCACTGAGCCCTGGTCTACCAGAGAGATTGAAATCAGTCACCCCGCCCAGGGTCCAAACCAGTCCCCCCTAGACTGTGATATTTTGAACAAGACTTGATTTCTCTTTAAAAAAGAAAGTAAAAGAAAAGGGCCCACAGGCTTTTCCAATAGAGATTTCACTAAGTGGCTAAGGAAGTCATTTCTGATCTTCCAGAAATGCTAAGGCCTGGCCTTGGGGAGCTCCCTAGGCTCAGAGGCCATGCCAACAGTGCTAAGGTGGTGAGCCACACCTTCCTGCCATGACCTTTTGACCTCATCTCCTTTCTTTTGCTCCCAGGGGACATAGGTCATCTGGTCCAGAGCCTGAGCTGGGCCCAGGCCGCGGGGGGGCTGCCATGGGTGGGCACTTCTGTCTTCATTGCCACCATTTAGGAGGCTCCTCGTACTTCAGCCCACCCAACCCCAAACCCAGAAGGGAATTCAAGCTCCCCTCTCGAGAGTTTGGTCTCTCTCCTTCATTTTGGACCCTCTTAGGTGAAAGAAGGACGTGGAAGGGAAGAGGCTAGCCCATCCCCGGATGAGTGCTGGGAGGGACCAGGAAAGAGAAGAAAGCATTGGCCAGAGAGAGGGTGGGGAGCCTCTTCTGGCTCCAGGGGCCGGGAGAAGAAAGCCCAGGCAGCAATGGGAGAGCAAAGGAGGGGAGAGGTGAGGCGACAGGCAGGCCTGGGCAGGGCTGGAAGCACATGGGGAGAGGAAGTGGGAAAGTAGAGCAGCCCTGGGATGAGGGAGGGGCAGGAGGTGGGAGTGCGATTGATGGAGAAGACAAAGGAAGGAAGCGGAACAGAGCAGAGGCAGAGGGAGGCGGGCCCGCCATTACTTCCAGTGTCCCCAGGGACCTGCTGGAGCCTCTTGGGGAGTCTCTTTCCCTCTCTGGCCTGTCTTTTCATCTGGAAAAAGTGAGGTTGGGGTAGATGATCTCAAGAGGTACCCCATCTGAGGTACCTGAGGGTGCCAAGCTTGCCAGAAAGAGGGGAGATGGCTGGGAGTAGGAGAGGGAGTGGTCCCCAGTCCCACAGATGGAGAAAAGATAATCCTGGTTCACAGGCCCTTTTCCCAGCTCCATGCTTTCCCTCAGCCCCTTCCTGGTGTGGCCCCTTGGCCTGGCAGAAGCCCTGGGTTGTCTGTGAGTCCCTCTTTTAGGCTGCAGGGAGGCACGGGGCTGGCGGAAAGCTGGGGGTCCAGTATTAGGCCCCGCTGCAGGTGAGTAAGCCATCCTGGGTTCCCGCTGCCAGACTCTTCCAGGATATGGCCTTGGGATAAACTGCCCCATCTGCACTGAAACACCTGGGACATCCCAGCACTCCATCTTACGTGACCTGGAGCCACATTCTCCCTGGGGTGAGAGGTGGGAGCCTGTGTAACTTTCCCAGGGTCGGGGGTGATTCAGTGCTCCTGCCTGCCTCCCTCTTCAAGTTAACTGCGTAATTACACAGCAATAATAATAACTGGCACTTACACACCAAGTCCTAAGTACATAATTTATTTATGTAACGACATAATGACTGTTTGCTGGCCTGGGGGCTGTGGGGACCATGTGCAAAGGCTTAGCTGCCATCTGTACCACCTGGGGGACACTGACTATGTGGATCAGCAACCCATGGGAGCCACGTTTCCTAGAAGCAGTCGTCATCCAGCCTGAGGGTCCTGTCCTAGTGCAGCAAGGGTGAAGAAGGGCCAGCTCTCTTACATGGAGTTTGCTTACATCACTCTATCCACTCTAGGGGGTGAGGTTAGCAGTGCCAATGCCCACTCCCATCCCCTTGAGGACTGAGGGGGATCCTCCAGAAGGTTACACAGTCCCTTTCTGGGCAGAGGGAGAAAATTCATGCCAGGCTGGCAAATTTGGAGAGACTCTGGGTCACCGCCCAGGGAAACAAGAGGCCTTGCCCAATATAGGCATTTATGAGCCTGGAGGCAAAAAATTCTCTTCTCTCAGCCCTGCCCAGCCTAGCCCTACCCAGCTTAGCCCTGCCATCCTTGGCTTGGCTGGTCCTGGGACCACAGCCCAGCTTCCCTGGCCTGGCCTGGCCTGGATACTGGTTCCCATGTAGACCTTTTGGGAATTCCCAATGGACAACTTCACAGATGCTAACTTCCTAGTGGCTATAGCTGGTCTCAAGGAACCTGAAGACCCAGGGTGCCTAGATGGCTCAGTCGGTTAAGTGTCCAGCTTCGGCTCAGGTCACGAACTTGCAGTGTGTGGGTTCAGGCCCGTGTCTGGGCTCTGTGCTGGCACTCTGTAGCCTGCTTGGGATTCTCTCTCTTTCTCCCTCTCTCTGCCCCTGCCCTGCTCACACTGTCTCTCAAAAAAAAAAAAAAAAAAAAAGAACCTCAAGACCCAACTCCAGTCCCGTCCTCTTTATTCTTACTACCATCAAATCAGCCCTCTACTTTTCCTCGGAGCCCCTGTTCACAGCTCATGAACGTTCCAGCACTACTAACCACAAAGCAAGAACCGCTAGGACACCTAGGCTGTTGGCTGTTGGAGCAATCTGGAGCTGTGAATACCATAATTCATCCAGGAGCAGGATCTACCAATTTCAAGTGGATATGATATCAAGATAGGGCCGGAAAGCCTGAGTTCTCTTTCCAGCTCAGCCAGATTTTCCTGGTGGTTCCTGGGAAGTAATATTCTCCCTTCAGCCTCAGTGTCGCTTACCTGTGGACCAAAGGAAAGTGAAATACTCTCCAAGGGCTGTTCTAGCAATAAACCTTCAAAGAAGAGCTCTGAATCTCCAAATCTGTTCCCAACCCTGGGAACCTCGTCCCTTGCTGTGGGCTGCTGCCCTCGTAGCTGGCCCTCTAGTTGCCTCCCTCCTACTTTGGAAGGTCAACTACTGGTTTCCAGAAACCTCTATCTTCTAAGCCCAGCTGTGGATGCATGTGGGGATGCCCATGGGAACCAGCATGCACATACATGGCCTCAGGGGCTCTCAGCACTGCAGTTGGCCATTGGCCATTGCAGAATCCCTGCAGATTTCTTAGGGCTGCATGCTACAGCATCAAATCGCTGCTGCTATTGCTGTTGATGATGATGATGATGAGGAGGAGGAGGAGGAGAAGAATGGCAGGGGTGGTGACTTTGATGGCTCCTGAGACCCATACTCACCCCTCAATCTGTTTCCTACACTCTGCCCCAGTCACACCAGCCTTCTGGTAATTCCGACTCCCTCTCCCAGCCACTCCAGAGCAGTGGGTTCTGGAAACTGTGGTCAGTGAAGTGTCTCCCACAAGCCTTTGTCTAATTATGCACATTGTTCTGGGGTTCTGACTGATGTCCAGCCAAGTGCTTCCTTTATGTGATTTCATACATAAGCTTCCCCTTAAATCACTGGGCATCTCCAACACCACCGGCCTACCCCCTAGCTTCTGGGGCTCAGCTAGCAGCCACTGGCTTCAACAGCTCAGCTGCCTGTGGGGAGCCCCAGCCAAGCCTTCTTGCCCTCACCTCTGCCTTGCCTTTGCTCCTTGGGGGTCAGACATTGCTCGCTCAGCACCTGCTATGTGATGGGCACAGTGCTGGGCACTGCAGGATACGAAGGCCCTGTCTTCAGGAGCTCACGATCTAGAGGGAAGACAACACTCTCAAAGATGGACAAAAATCACAGCCTAAGAGAGCAGAAATTTATGGACAATTTCCTGCAAAAGGATGAGACCAAGTATCCTGGAATTTCCTGGGGGAGAGAGAGCTAAGTGTGACCTGGGGTGGTCAGTGAAGGTGGGATTGCTATAAAAAGGGGAAGATACCATTTAACAGAAAGCACAGGAGGTGGGATGTGAGCTGGGGGTGAGAAGAGGGAGGCCAGAGGGAGGTACACTGACTTATCAGGGAAACTGGTGCCTCAAACGCCCACCTGTGCCCTTGGGCCATTTCCCTGTCCCTCATGTCTCAGGACCAGGGAGCCCCCACATTTGGAGTAGCCTTAAGGCCACCCCAGGCACAGAACTCAGCATCCCTTAGGGCTCCCTTTCTCTCGCTGCGTGCTGGGGTTCCACAAAGAAAAGTGACACCTGCTCCCTAATCTGTACACACACAGACACACGCTAAAGACAGCAGCTTCAGGAGCTCCTCTGCCAAATCTCCTAGGATCGTCCCTCCATCCTCTCCCCTCCCCCTCTCCCTCACCATCTCATTCACTCAAATCGGTGTACACCTCACCCCTCTTTTAAATCCCTCCCATCCATTACATAACTCTGTTTGGGCTTATTTTTGCCCAGAGGTATGAGCTGCATTTCTGCATATTTAAGCTGTCCTTGATTCATTCCTGCCCGTTTCTTAGTTCTGTTTGCCCAGGTGCCCGCCCGCCCGCCCCACCCACAGGCTCTGAGGCCTCGGGAACATGCCCACGTTAGGCTCAGCTTGCCTCACAGCTAGTGGCTGTTCCACTCCAGGTCCAAAGGAGTGGACACAGAGCCACACCGGGGTCCCACTAGTTGGGTCCTAGGCCGTGGTAGTCCCTGTGGCTGGCCATACTGCAGTCACAAAAATGCTGGTACCTGCCACTGCTCTCCTTTCTTCCCTCCCAGTGAGCCTTGGCCCTTGTATCTCCTAGTCCTCTCTACCCCCATGCTTGCACCCTGGCTGTAATTCAAGGGGGGAAGGGGCAGTGGGAGAAAAGACAAAATGCTAATTAACGGCTTATTTCCTATTAGCTTCTTACAAGTAGAACGGCTTAATGTCATTACTGAAATGGTTGCAAGGGGGCTCTTGTTGCACTATAAAATAATTAGCTGACAATCATTATTTTATTTTTAAGAGCTCATTACCAAATAGGCTGTAATTCACTCTCTAGCCTTCCCTCCTGCTGTGGAGACAGGGTGATTTGGTGGACAACGGTGTGGGGAGACTTTGTGCTCAGGGTCACCAGTTGAAATGAGGATTCTGCTTAGCTGTTTCCAGCTACTGTAAGGAGCTGGCGCCTGCTGAGCCATGAAGGCTTGACAGGCTTGAATGGTGGCCAGGGCCTCCCAGGTCCTGTCCACATTACAGTGGTGTCTGAGGCAGGCCCCTGATCTCTGGGGCCACAGAGAGGACACTGAACTCCTCGGGAGACCCTGCCACTCAAATTTTGCTCCTGGCATGCCAGTGCTACCCCTCCATGCCCTCACCCTCTGCTATGTATACCCCGCTCAAGAGCAACCCGTTGGGTACTGCGCTCCTGCCACGTGGCCGGCTGGCTGCCTGATCCACATGTGCTCTCTTGTAACAGCTCTGAGTATTGTTATCCGATTTATAAGCAGAATTACATAGAAAGGCCGTGTGTGGTAAATTCCAGATAATCATCTAGCCAAAGTGAAAGGATCATGGTAACCTCTGTTTTGCAAAAGATGAGAATGGGGCACAGGAGTTGCTTTCCTGGAATACGGCACAGCCTGGGCAGAGGCACATGAGTGGGAGCCCACAAAGTGGGTTCACAGAATGATGAACATTCTAGTCTGACTGACATAAAAGACTCATGCAGGGAGTCATGGTTGATAAGCCTGGGCAGAGAGGATGGGGACCAGATGGCTCGGAGCTCTGAGAGCTCATGCCAAGAAAATGAGAGGACATAGAAGGTTTTTAGGCAAGGAGGTGACCCAACTGAAGTTCTCTTCTCCGAGACTCATCTGGTAGCAATGTGCAGGGCAGAATGGAGCAGGACGAGTCTGGAGGCATCAAGAATGATCAGTGCAACATTTTTCACGATGGTAGCCACCTTTAAGACTACGCTGGGATGCTTGCTGCAAATGCGGAACGATGATCCCATACAATACATTCTGAATCACAGTCTCTGGAGTGGGGCTAGAGTTGGTATTTGTAACTATTTTGATGCCGATGGTATGTGAAACACACTTGGAGAAAACTGGCCCTAGATAATCCAGTCCCCACTGCTCAGCTTGGCATTGGAAGCTTTCTGTAACCTGTCCCCACCAATTTTTTCTCCTCACAACTGTATTTTTAAAGTTAATTGAGATATAATGCACATGCCATACAAGTGAACCACTTAAAGTGTACAATTCACTGTTCCTGGTATATTTAGAGAGTCGTGCAACCATCACTACATTCAATTCAAGTCCTTTTCATCTCTCCCCAAAAGAAACTCTGTATTCTTTAGTACCCCTCTTCCCTTATTACGTATAGCCCAATGCAACCATAGATCAACTTTCTGTCTGTATAGATTTGCCTCTTCAGGACATTTCATATAAATGCAATCACACAGCATGTCCTCTTTTGTGCCTGGCTCTCTTCACGTAGCCTACTGTTTCCAAGGTACATCTATGCTATAGCACGTATCAGTACTTCATTCGTTTTTATGGCCAAATAATATTCCATTGTATGGATGTACCATGTCTTTTTTTTTTTTTTTTTTTTGGTTGCTTGTGCTTTGGGCATCACATCTTAGAAACCATTACCTGGGGTGCCTGGGTGGCTCTGTCGGTTGTGTCTGACTCTTGGATTCGATTCAGGTCATGACCTCACAGTTCGTGAATTTGAGCCCCGCATAGGGCTCTGCACTGACACCTGTGGAGCCTGCATGAGACTCTGTCTCCCTCTCTTTCTGCCCTTCCCCTGTTGTGTGTGTGTGTGTGTCTCTCTCTCTAAAATAAATAGATAAGCATTAAAAAAAAAACCACATTACCTAATCTGAGGAAGGTCACGAAGATTTATGCCTATTTATGTTTTCTAAGAGTCTTGTATTTTTAGCTTTTACAATTTTATCTTTGATCCATGTTAAGTTTTGTATATAGTCTGATGTATTCTTCTGCATGCAGATATCCCATTGTCCTAGCACTACTGTTAAAGATACTACAAGTGCATCAGTTCCTCTCAGCGATTCTTACATGGACTGCAGTCCGAGAACAAATGCATTAGAGGATACAGAACCAGGCTAAGCAATGTGTGAGAGGGCTTAAAGTAGTGTTCTTATCATGAAGTGGCGCCTGGGTGGCTCAGTTGGTTAAGTGTCCGACATCGGCTCGGAGCGTGATCTCGGGGTTCACTAGTTCAAGCCCCGCATCAGGCTCTGTGCTGACAGCTCAGAACCTGGAGCCTGTTTTGGATTCTGTGTCTCCCTCTCTCTCTGACCTTCCCCTGCTCATTCCCCCCCCCTCTCTCTCTCTCTCAAAAATAAAATATTTTAAAAAAAATTAAAAAACAGAAGTGAGATAAAAGGATGGATGAGAGATAGAAGGATGAAGGATAATGGTAACACAAGGTGATGGAGTGGTTGTAATGATCCATAAAAATTCAAAGATGATACCATGATTGCACGTTTCCTTGCATCCCTACCCTTCCATAGCTTAAAACATGTTTCTACGTACTTTGTCTCATTTGGTCCTCTTACTGAGGTAGGGAGGCCATTGCTATCTCCATATAACAGAGGAGGAGAGTGAGGGTCCAACAAGTGGTCAGTAAGCAGCCTAGGCAGCCCCAAGACTCTAAACACTGGTGATCTGAATGCTGACGGAAGCTGAGGAAACAGGCACCAGTGCTGCTTTAGCTGTTTAGACAGGTTGGCCTGGAGCCGCAGGCAGGGCATGCCTAGCAGACATCCGAAATGGCAGCGCTGGAGCTGGCTCTAGAGGTCGGGGTTGAAGAAGGGGTTTGGGGACTGGCTCCTGAAGAACATCATTCATGGTATCGGGGCAAGCAAGCCGGCCAGGGAGAAAGTGCGGACGGAGAAGAGGAAGGCGAAAAAGCAGGCCCGTATTTAGAGGCCAGGAAGCATCAAAACAGTGGACAGGAAAAGAGCTAGAAGAGTTTTCTGAGCAGACGGTGGGTCAACCAGTAGCAAACACTGAATAAATAGCTAGAGGGGTGAAAACTTCCCGAAGGAGATGGGTGGGTGGAGGGGGCTCGGAAGGAATGTCACAAATCACTGCTGTGAAGATTGGCTATGGGGACCACACTTCAGTGCCTGATGGGACTGTATTACATGAAGGACACCCTTTTTGAATTGTTTTGTAAAGCAGATAATTGCTCTCTAATACCTCTTGCCCTTTCTCTCAAGAAGAATTTGCACAGAAAAGTTTTGCTTAAAGCTAGTTATGCCTGCCTGTGGAAGAGAGCACAATGTGTTTTCCAAAATGCTTCCCCTCCCAAGGGCACGGTGGCCAGGCCAGGTTTCTTCAGTCTGAGTACAGATTAGGCAGGGAATTCTGAGTTTTTAGCTTACACTCAAAGTCAGGGAAATGGTAGGTGTGGGGTCACTAACTCTCCCCTCCCCATGACCCCTGGGCCCCATATGGCTCTGTGTTAGTAAGAGCAGAAGCACTTGCCAGGGACCTGGCCCTTATGTTTGGTTTGTATGCATTACCTGCTTGAGAAAATGATCTTCAATGTTCCTGAATCCCTGTAGCTAAGTGACATTTGGGGGGCGGGGGGGGGGGGTGGCGCATGGGAGGTGACAAGATGAGGGACACAATGTTAGAATGATCAAGCATCTGGAAAAGGGTACTGGATCCTCTCTTGTTCCACATCTTAGCTCTTATGGATTTAGTTTGTATCAGGGTAGAGGTGGGGGCAGGGTAAGTTACAGGACTAAATTCCTGGCCTTGTGATAGTTTATTTCAATTGAGCAGGGCTCTCTGAGCACCCAGCGTATGCAAGCTAAGCACGGTGGGGGACACAGTGATGTTGATGATAATCCCAGTCTTGAGGCTCTCGCAATCGCCATGCTAGGAGACCAGAGTTGCGGTCTCTTGCACATACTTGCCATGCAAATATTTGTGAAAACAAAATTGAATTAGAATACACAATGCAGGGCTCTAAAAGTGAAGCAATCAATGCACACCATGGAATACTAGGTAACCACTTCAATGACAAATATGTTGGCTATGTCCATGTACAAAGACTGTAAATAAAATACAGTAATTGAACAAGGCAGAGACCACACCAGAGACAGCTGTTCAAGGCTCTCAGCCAAAATCAGAGAGGCTGTGGAGGGCAGTAAGGATTTACATGTTTGGTGTTCCATAAGTTTCCTTCCTGTAAACTAGCTTAGGTTCATAACAAAATTGAGTGTTCTAGAAAACAAGTGCTACAGAACTATGGAGGATGGAATGGTCATGGAAGAATGAGACTACAGCTGGGTCTTGATGGATGGATAAATTTTACCCAAACCGAAGAGGGTAGAGAGTATTCCAAACAGGGAGAATAGCATATATAAGTGTTCAGAGATAAGAATGTGCAGACTATCATAAGACATAGTGAGGGTGTCAGCTTAGCTTGGAGAAGTAGATGTGGATCCTGATGTGAAGGCTTACATGCCAACCTAAGGTGTCTAGATTCTGTTTTATAGTCTGAACAGGATTCTGAGTCTCATTAATCTTCACAGTTGTGAGGATTAAGTGAGTTAATCCAGGCAAAGTCTTTAGATCAGTACTAAATGTTTGCTTAGTATTATTATTTTCATCTTTGTGGCTCGTCTCCCAACTAAACCATTTCTGTTGAGGGCAGGGATTCAATCTTTCAGAGAAGGAAGGAAGTAGTCGGTGATCAGTTAAGCAAGACTCACCAGGGTAAGGTTCTCAGTGTAAAACATGACTTCTCTGAGATTTGAAGACACTAATCAGGTATTAAGAAGGGGATATCTGGAGTGGAGATTGAAGACAGGAAAAGGAGATTCTTCCAGACAAAGGAGAGAGCATATAGGAAAGCCCAAAGAGAAAAGAAAGTACAGAAAACTAAAAAAAAGTTTAGCTACCGCCTCTGAGAAGGTTTCTGTTTTAAAAGCAAATGAAAAAGAGGTTATAGTAAGGTTGCAGGAAAACAGGGTTCTCACTTAATACACAAAAGTCAGCCACTTTCCTATGTACCACCAATGAACAAGTGGAATTTGAAATTAAAAAGTCACCATTTACATTAGCACCCCTCCAAAATGAAAAACTTAGGTATAAATCTAACAAAAATATGTACAAGACCTATATGAGGAAAACTACAAAGCTCTAATGAAAGATATCAAAGAAAAACTAAATAGATGGAGGGATATTCCATATTCATGGATAGGAAGATTCAATATTGTCAGGATGTCAGTTCTTCCCAACTTGATTTCTACATTCAATACAATCTCAATCAAAAAAATCCCAGCAAGGTATTTAGTGGATATTGACAAACTGGTTCTAAAGTTTATATGGAGAGGAAAGGTCCCAGAATTAGCCAACTCAACCTTGAAAGGGAAGAACACAGAGAAGTGATGTTATTCAAATCAAGACTTTCTGTAAAGCTACAGTAATCAGCCCAGTGTGATATGTGGAAGATACACAAATGTATCAATGGAACAGAGCCCACATAAATATAATCAACGGATTTTTGACAAATAAAGGCAATACAATGAAAAAAACAATGGTTTTTTCAACAAATGGTGTTAGAATATTCACATGCAAAAAAGTCAGTCTAAGCATATATCTTATACCCTCCATAATTATCTCAAAATGGATGATAAATGTAAATGGAAAATGGAAAACTATAAAATTCCTAGAATATAATACAGGAGAAAGTCTAAATGACCTTGGGTTTGGCAATGACTTTCTAGACACACCACCAAAGTCGTGATCCCTGAAGAAATAGTTGATAAGCTGGACTTCGTGAATATTAAAAACTTCTACATGTTCTCATCATTAAAAAAATGATAATTATGTAACATGATAGATGTGTTAGCTAATGCTATAGTGGTAAGCATACTGCAAAATATAAACGTATCAAATCAGCAAGTTGAATACCTTAAGTTTATACAATGTTATGTGAATTATATCTTAATTATGAAACAAAACAAAACTTCCGTGAAAACGTCAAGAAAATGAGAAGACAAGTCACAGAGAGAAAATATTTGCAAAAGACACATCTGATAAAGTACTGCTAGGCAAAATACACAAAGAACTCTTGAGGATTTTAAAATAGGCAAAAAACAGGTATCTCACCACAGAGGATACACAGATGGCAAGTAAGCATATGAAAAGATGTTCAACATCATATGTCATTAGGCAATTGCAAATTAACACAATGTAATACTACTACACACCTGTTAGAATGGCCAAAATCCAGAATGCTGACAACACCAAATGCTGGCAAGGGTGTGGAGGAATAGGCACTCTCATTCATTGCTGGTGGGAATGCAAAATGGTACAGCCACTTTGGAAGACAGTTTGGCGGTTTCTTACTATACTCTTACTCTACAATCCGGCAATCATGGTCCTTGGTATTTACCCAAATGAATTAAAAACTTATGTCCACACAAAAACCAGCACAGGGATGTTTATAGCAGCTTCATTGGTAATTGCCAAAATTTGGAAGCAACCAAGATGTTCTTCAGTAGGTGAGTGGGTAAATAGACTGGTACATCTAGACAAAGGGGCATTATTCAGGGCTAACAAGAAATGAACTATTGAGCTATGAAATGACACGAAGCAAGCTTAAATGCATATTGCTGAATCAAAGAACCCAATCTGAAAAGGCTACACACACCCTGTATGTAGCCAAATATATGACATTCTGGAAAAGATAAAACTATGGAGACAGTAAAAAAAAAAAAAAAAATCAGAGTTGCCAGTGGGTAGAGAGGAGGGAGGGACGAACAGGCAGAGTACAGAGGACTTTGGGGACAGTGAAACTATTGTGTATGATACTACAGTGGTGGATACATGTCATTATACATTTGTTAAAACCAAAAAAAATGACCAACACCATGGGTGAACCCTAATATGAACTATGGACTTAGAGTGATAAGTGCTGTGTCAATATGGGTTCATCACTTGCAACAAATGTATGACTGTGGGGGGAGGGGCACATCAATAGTGGAGGAGCCTGTGCATGTGTGGGTATGGGTAAATGGGAACTCTATACTTTCTGCTCAATTTTGCTGTGCAGTTTTAACTTAAAGCAAATGACAATTATGAAACAGTGTTTATGCCACATTATCTGTCATTAGAATGTTTCTTGTATTTTCCAGTGGTCTTTTAGACACTGTGGTCTGTGGTAGACATCCCTGAAATATGACAGGGCATGAACACAGGGCCGTAGTGAGCTACCAGAACTTGCTAAGAAACCTCCGTGCCTGTCCTGCTCAGCCACTAATTAGCTCTGTGGCCTCAGATAGATCTCAGACTCTCCCTCCCCCACTCTCTGGAGCCCAGTTACCTCCTCCCCAACAAAGAGTTTGGATGGATCATCCCCTCGGCGAGGCCCCTTCTAGCTCTCATGTCCTATGTCTGTGCCAAAAAATTTGGAAGCTCTGGCTCTCTGGTAATTCACTTGAGAGAAAGACCTTGGAGATCAACCTCCAAGGGCTCAGCCAAACCCAAAGCCCCAGCTGTAATTCAAAAGGCCTGACAAACAAGAGACCAGCAAAACCCTAAGGACTGATGGGATCCATTAGGCCTGCTGGGGACTGTCACACATGGGACCTTTGAGCTCTCGGAAGGTAGCAACAGCTCAGATACATAAGCTCTGCCCAAATAAGTGAATCCCAGGCCCCTCTGATCAGATAGCTCAATGCTGCCCCAGCAGTCCTGTTGGTCATTTGCCCTTATGCTGGTTGCCAACAGGGCTAGCTGGAAAGACTGGCTCTGACAGCTCCAGGGAGCATGTCTGGTGCCAAGGACTCTGGGCTGCAGCATGCAAGGAGGAAGCAGAGAAAAGACAGCAAGCAAACCAGGCCTGGTCCAGCCCTACCCAGGATCACTGGGATGGATGAGGGAGGCCTCATTGCACCTTCTGCGGCCACCTCCCATAACCCTGCAGGCCTGACACTGAAGGGCTCTCTGAGGGGCCCATGATCCTGGAGAGGGGAAGGGCCATGGCTGTCTAGACCCAAGAGTCTCTGGTGGATTTCCATCTCTTCTGATCAGAACTGAACTCTCTTTAATAAAATATCCTGGTGCTAAATCAATTAAGTCTTGACAAGAATAAATCTTTTTGGTTTGCAAGACAATATCAAGAGTGCAGAATTTCTGGTAAACGAGAAAAAGAAAAAAACCCTGAATATTTTTCTTAAGGGTGATGAATTATGCCTTCCTTGTTGTGTCCTACAGACGGAATTACTCAACCGGCTTGTTCTGTTTTAATTAACCCAGCTAATAACTTCCCTGCTGGATTCCCTTGTTCATAACTTCTTGGTTTCACATAATAACGTGTTTGTTTCTTCCTTTGTGTTCTAATGAAATGATAATAACCTTCTCTGGCATTCATTTCATCCTTAATATCCGGAGATTTCATTAATATAAACCCTCTTTCCATCTGCTCTTGCTCCCTTTTAAAGGAAATATTTCTCCGTTTTCTTTACTTGTCTTCTTTGGGGAGGCTCAGCTAATCTCCTCTTTCCTCCAGAAAGAATCTTTCTGTAAGGCTTCCCTGGGCCGCCGGGGCTTGGCACGGTTTCCATTGGCCACCTCCCTTTCCAGGGCCTCACTGATGTCTCCTCACTGCTGCTTCAGGGACAAAGACCATGGTTCACTTTGAGTCTATCCCTTGGAGGAAGGCAAGGGCACTAAGTTGCTCACACCTTTTTAGGGTGGGGGCAGGTAGGAGAGTGAAAATGACACTGGTGATGTTCTCTGCAGTGACCACAGGAAACATCAAGACCAGGAACAGCCCATAGAGAGGCACTGAGAGGTGGGAACAAGAGGATGGCCCAGAGGTCAAGGAAGAGTCAGGCCAACCGAGATACCAAGATCAAGCAGGGATGGCGCAGTCCGGCAGTTCATCGATAACCTCTAGTGTCTGGTTGTCTTCTTTCTTGTTTTCGTCAGGAGCTAAATCCTGACTATTAACCAGTGTCAGGATAGAAAAATTGCTACAGAGTGAAAGCCCTGTGTTTAAAATAATGCTGCACCGAAGAATCTACTGGATCCCCACTGCTCCGCACAAACTCAGCACAGGTCTTGCCACTGTGGGGGGCGGAGCCTCCACTTCTGTCTCCAAGGAGTTTCTACATGGGTGCGAAACTGACACGACGCTCCCCAGAGCACCAGCAACCTCAGATCCCGAGGTCTGGTGCCCACTGAATGTGCCTACCCTGAAGGTCATGGGGAGGGAAACTTGCAGCTGAGTGGCCAGGAAAAGCTTCCACTCTTTCCCTGAATATTTTCTTTGATTTCTACTACCATCCGGACTAGAAGCCTCTCCAGGCGTCCTTCTATTCTGTCAATAGTATAGACCCCTGGAGTGTGTTGAGGGGCTGCTGGGAATAGAGCAGTTTGAGCCTTTGAGTCAACTGGTCGAGGGGAGAAGTAAAGGCCCTGCAGCCAAACCCAGCCCAGGGGAGTAGAGGTGAGCAGGCAGAGGCTGCAGTCAGGAGCCTGCAGCCAGGCTCCTGAGGTCTGTTCGAGGGCTCTGCAGGGATGGAGAGCTTGAGGAAGAGGGCAGGGCGCTATTCTGCCAGCCCAGCTCCGCAGACCCCACCGTTCCACCCACCCCACAGTGTCTTCCAAACAGCCCTCCATGGATGCACGGAGGCTGCTTCCACCAGCTGGCAGGGCCCATTCTTGCTGCCCAGGACACCTTTACCCTATTTCCTTCCACCCGGTCACCCCCCAACCCTGCCGTGTCCTGCCACATGCACCCGGCGGGTACAGCAAATGTGGCCATTGCAGCCTCTGAGTCATCCCCCTCTAATGTGGCAGTAGGGTGTGGGGAGGGCCCAGGCCTCCCTCTGACACAGAAGGAGAATAGAAGAGCTTTTATCACCCACAACAGATGTACTTCTTCAGATCCCCAGGAGACACTGTGCCCTGTCGCACTTGCTCTGGCTTCTCGGCCAGGGTCAGCATGCTCGGGTATGGGCATCTCGCTCTGCATTTAACATTTCCTTCTGTACTTTCTGGGGCTGGCATGGGTGTCAAGCAGGAAGGATGACACTACAGAGGCAGCAGGGGAGGAAGTACTCGTGACTGAGTGCTCTGCAGGGAGCCGTGCACACAGGGCAGGCCTGGTCCTGCTCAGTCACATGTGATCTTACAAGCGTGGCTCTCAGTGGTCCTCCGTGGTAGCCACCCCTTCCCGATTCTCCCTGCTTCTCAGCCCCCTGGTTGGCTGCAGTGAGTGATGGTGCTGTGTCTATGACCACAGGAGCCTGGCCTCTGGCTACATGGTCTGTGCAGAGGACACAGACATGGCTTCTACCAGGTGTCCTGTGGGCAGCGATGAGCGGGGCTCCTGTGCGGGGATACCTCTGGGCAGGCAAGCAGTCTAACTGTGCTGTGACTTTCTCGCTTCGTTGGGCTACAAGTGGTCAGCCTCCAGATTCCAGGCTCAGGCAAGGCTGCCTCTAGCCCAATGCCGACCTAGGAATGAACGCTGAGTAAACCCCTCCAGGGCTAAAACCCCTGTTTCCTCTTCTCTCGGAGGTCTGAGGTCACTTCTTACGCTACATCCATCCCAGAGTGGGTGCAATGGGCCCCAGCCATTAGCTGTATCACCTGAGCTCACCTTGCAAGCACATTCCCTCTGGGCCTTCAACCAGGCAGTCAGACACAGCCTCTGTGACCATGGAAGGAAGAAGCTGCTTGGCTCCTGAGGGGATTGAGCTTAGGGCCCCGTGCCAGTCACTTGCTACCAGGACTCTACTGTTGGGATGTCCCTCCTGCAGCCTGACCTTCATTTCTTCTGCAGAGTCAAGATTTTCATACAGTCCTGTTCTAAGAGGCCAAGAGGGACCTAATAAAAGGAGGTGGTACCTGGCAAGGGTCACAGCTGCCTCTCTGGGAGACCATAGTGGGAGAGCTCGCAAGCGGGAGTGGTGGTCTCTCCCCCCTGCCACTACCCCTGCTCCCTACTGTGGTTATTCTTGGCTCACTCTAGGCCCAGATGCCTCACCCGTGCCCTATTACTCCATCCTATTTGGAACCTTCGCTGCAGTGAGTTCCAGGCAGCTGCTCTCCTCCTCCCCCCTCCTTCCCCTACCTTTAATCTCCCTCTTGTACCTGAAGCCCTCTGCTTCCCTGCTTAGAGGCTGTGGGATTGCTCCTCAAAGAATATACAAGACGGGAAAAGGAATGACTCTACTGGCCTTGGATGGGATGGCTACCAGCTCACAGCTTTGTCTAACCTCTCTCTGGAATACCAAGATGTGGACTTCCAGAGATTGGGGCTATGTCTCTACTCTGTCTCTTGTCCTGGAAGAGACTCACTGTGTTAAAAAAAATGGAACCATCTCCTTCCTCACACTATCACCTACTGCCGGCCCCACAGTCCTCCACCACTGGCAGAGACAAGAGGCAAAAAAAGAGCTCTCTGGCCATCAGTCAATTCCCCCATTGCCAATACTCTCATGCCTGGGGCAGCCATCCCCGCAAAGCAAGAAAGATAACAAGATGAGCATGAATGCCCAGGCCCTGAGTCCCATCACTGAGGCAAACTGTGAGAGTTGCCCAGTTCATAGAAATGAAGCCAGCCACCCTGACAGCCTCCCCCAGATCTCCACTTTTCTGCAGCAATGAACCTTGTGGGCCACCTCCTTCCTGAAAAATTTCCCTCCCGTGTCTTCCTTCACTAATGATAGATTTTTCCTTTTCCTCTCACTCTGTCCATGCGAGTGCTTCTCAGGATTCTGTCCTTGGCTCATTCATCCATTCATTTTTTCCTCCCTTCTATAAGCGTTTCAGCCTTGCTCTGGGCCAAATGTTGGGCTGGGCATTGGCCATTTACTTCTCATACCCACCTCTAGGACTTCCTTAAGCACCACAGCACTACCCACCTCTTCTCCTAGCACAACCCAAGTGTGTCTCCCACGCTGGCCTTTCCTGATGGTCAGCCCTGTGTTCTCAACTCCAGCCGGGTATCTGACCCCGGAAGGTGAACCTCAAACACTACAAATGGAGCTTAACCCCTTTTCCTGGAGCCTGCTCCTTCTGGTTCTTGATTCTCTAACTTCTATTACCTGCCTCAGCATATTCTTGGCCACTGGAGCTGCAAATCAGGAGCCGTCTTTGACTGACAGCTTGGCATCACATCTAGTCACTGGCTGTGCCTGGCGAGTCCTGCCAGCATGATGTTCGTCTAACACATCTGCCCCTGCCTCTTTTTTTTTTTTTTTAAATTTTTTTCAATGTTTACTTATTTTTGAGACAGAGACAGAGCATGAACGAGGGAGGGTCAGAGAGAGGAAGACACAGAATCTGAAGCAGGCGCCAGGCTCCGAGCTGTCGGCACAGAGCCTGGTGCAGGGCTCCAACTCACGGACTGTGAGATCATGACCTGAGCCGAAGTCGGATACGTAACCGACTAAACCACCCAGGCACTCCCCACCCCCCCACCCCCCCCGCCTCTTTATTTATTCTCATCACAGCTGCCACAGTTGAGGCTCCTCCAGAGTCTCCCAACTTCCCCGCTTCATCCTGGCTTTCTAGTCCATGACCACCCAAAATATCCCATACAAAGTAGCTGGATTAATCTTCCCCAGAAAGCTTTTTATCTCGTCACACCTCTACTCCACAGCATTTTTGAATGCTCTATCAGCTCTCCTGTGTCCATACCCTATGGCTTGTCATTCAAGGCATCCATATTGTGTTTTCCCTCATTGTCCTCGCCACATGGGTCCCAAACACACCCTATGCCTTTGCAGTGGTGCTTATTCTGGCCCCTATACTCTTTATGCCCTCTCGGCTATTTTTAAGTCTATCCATCCATGAAGAACAGGATCAGCTGTTTCTTCCCTCAAACATGTCATGCCTTCTACTACAATGATTCCTGTGGCCTCGTTATTCTAAGTAGACAATAATCTTTAATTTACAGAAACTTTTCCCCATTCCTCATTGTACTCCTAGCATCTAACACAGGAGGGTGTTCACAGTGCTTGTCAAATGAATGAATTTATAATTCCTGTGGGCTACAAGCTCTACAGAAGGAGGGTGTGAGGAGTGGTTACAGTTGTACAGAAATGTCTGCCAAGCACATTTCCATCTGAGTACAAAGGAAATGGTACCTACAGGAGGCTACTTGTAAGTTTTTCTCTTAATGCTTTTAACCACAGGATTGCTTCTCCTCTTTGTCAAAAGATTGGATACCGTAGCTTCTCAAGGATCCCTCCAACACTCAGCCTCCTTCCTCTGGATGGGGTTTGGTATCTCGTAAGCCCCTCATAGGTCAATCTTCCCAGCAGCTGCTGGGTCACTCTGTCAGTGAGAAGAGTCATCTCCATATTCTAGGCAATTCTGACTCTACCTTGGGGACAAAGGAAGAGAATCATCAACTGAGACGTTACTGCTCATCTGTTGAATACATGATGGCACTTAGGTTGAGCCATTTCAATGTAATTCTTGACCTAAGATATCCCATCAGCTTCAGAAAGGGCTTTTGTGCTTACATTTTAATAAGGTTGGTTGTGGGACAAACCATGATTAGAGTGTTTTCCCATAGCACCTTCCCCCTTTCCTAAATCTCTCCTACTCCTAGTCAGGACTGGATTTATCCTCCCTTAAACCTAAGCAAAGAAACAGCCTAAAGATGACTGGCCTGTTTCTACAAATTTGCTGTTTCATGCTTTCCCTGGGGGAAGGGAGGTGAGTGAGTTCTAAAAGAGGTTTTCTCTTTCAATTTGCTGGAGTAAACCGAAGGACTTGGCTAAGCAGTGAAGAGGTGATCGCATGTACACAGCACTGAAAGCGAGATGTTTCCTATTCTTTAGGAAACTATCTGCAAAGAGATGGTTTATGTTTTATCTGTTTTAGCCACGTGTAGGGTATTTTTGGAAAAGGATTCAGCAAGAGAACAAAAGTCCTCCAGGTCTCAAAGTTAGAAAAGTAGCAGAGTTCAGTTGAAACTTTTAGACAGGTTCCCTTTGGTTTGTGTTTCTTCTCCTGGCAGGAAGTCTGCTTTCCATCTCTGTAGATCACACTTGTGCTTCTGATGATAAAATGCATGTCTCACTGACTTCCAGATACTGCTGCTGGCCCCGCTCAAGGCTCCACTTGCCAAAAATGGCTGGAGAATAACCACCAGGGGGACAACAAAGGCCATTCGGGCTACCAAGTAGGGGCTCAGGGTTCAGGGAGGGGCAGCCCATGGGTGGAGCCTGATGGAAAGGGTAGTCTGCACTAAAGGAGACACATAGGCCATGGGCTCCTATCTGTAGTGATAGAGGTGTGAATAGAATGCTAGCCCACGAGACAACACCAAAGAGCCAATTTAGCTGTGTCTGTTCCACATGGTGACAGGCAGGCTGGTGGCCAGCAAGAGCAAGAGGTTACACATCCAACTAGAATAAAAAGTCAAGGGCACAAGAGCTTTGAGTCAAATGGACCTGCGTTTGATTGCCAGCCTTGTCATTCATTCTCACTAGCTGATAACTTAAGATTCACCATCTAACCTTGCTGAGCCTCAAGTTCCTCATGTGTAAAATGAAGAAAATGATACTTTACAAAACTGTTGGGAAATGAAAGGAAATGATAGTATAAAGTGCCTAGGACAAGATCTGTCACACAGAAGGAACTCAATTTGCTGATATTCTAGTGAAAAAATATATAAATATAACCCCAAATCCTGAAGGAGTTCATAATCTATCTGAAAATACAAATTATATGAACATTAGCAAACAAAACATGATATGATCAAGCACTAGATTGTGGGAGCACAACTTTAAACGTAGCAGTTCAGAGATAAGATCTCTGAGGGTCACAGTCATCAAGAAAGTCAAGGTGGACAAAGTAGGATGAGAGTAGGTCTTTGAACGCAGGATATGAAGGCAAAAAGTAGAGAGCAGGCCCTTCCCCTGATCCCAGGCCATAGGGGAAATGCTGGGGCCAAGTTTAAAGAGTGAAGCCCCAAAGGCCAAGAACAACCAAGTTAATGTGATAAAGAGCCAAGTAGGGGGAGACCAGGTTTTCAGGCCTTGTGCCAGGTTCTGGGAGTACAGTGATGAACAATGAGTCTAGTGGGTAAAGCAAGCCATGAAATAGGTACTATGAGAGCTTCCATATCTTGCTGGTGGGAGATGGATGGGTATAAATGACACAGAGGGGAATTTGGCAATAGCCACAAAAACTTTACATGCACATACCCTTTGATCGGGCAATTTTCACTTACAAGAATGAATGATGTTCACTGATCATTTTTGTAGCAGAAGATTGGAAACAGCTATCAACTAGAACAAAACCCCAATAATCCCAGTTAACATTCACAGAACACTCCGCTGAACAAGAGAACATATTTGCTTCAAGTGCTTATGGAATATTTACCAAGCTAGATCATATTCTGGGCCGTAATACAAATGTCAATAAACTTTAAAAGATTCAAATCATACAATTCATAATAGAATTAAATTAGAAACCAGTAACAGAAAGTTATAGGGAAAATTCTCAGATGCTTATGAATTAAACAATACATTTCTAAATAACCCAGGAGTCACAGAATGAATCACAAGAAAAATTAGAAAATATTTGGAATCAAATGAAAATATGACATATCAAAATTTGTGGGATTCGGTTCAAGCAGTAGTTAGAGAAACAATTATGGAATTAAACCCTTATGTGAGAAAAGAAGAAAGGTCTCAGTCAGTGACCTATGGTCTCACTTTAAGAGACCAGAAAAAGAGCAAGTTAAACCCAAAGTAAACAGAAAAAGGAAATAATAAAGATTGTGTTCATGAAACTAGTCAGCCTCAT
Source organism: Neofelis nebulosa (assembly GCF_028018385.1). Classification (NCBI taxonomy): domain Eukaryota; kingdom Metazoa; phylum Chordata; class Mammalia; order Carnivora; family Felidae; genus Neofelis; species Neofelis nebulosa. Next base: position 124,259,231 of record NC_080782.1, on the reverse strand, counting down.
GCAGGCTGTGTATTTTGTGCATACACAAAAATAAACTCAAAGTGGATTAAAGACCTTAATGTGAGACCTGAAACCATAAAAATCCTAGAAGAGACTATAGGCAATAATGTCTCTGACACTGGCCATAGCAACATTTTTCTATATCTGTCTCTTGAGGCAAGGGAAATAAAAGCAAAAATAAACTATTGGGACTACCTCAAAACAAAAACACAACCTTCTGCACAGTGAAAGAAACAATCAACAAAACTAAAAAGCAACCTACTGAATGGAAGATCTTTGCAAATAACATACCCAATAAAGGGTTAGTATCCAAAATATATAAAGAACTTCTACAACCAAACACTCTAAAAAAACAAATGATCTAATTAAAAAATGGACAGAAGACATGAACAGACATTTCTCCAAAGAAGACATCCAGATGGCCAACAGGCACAGGAAAAGAGAGGCTCAACATCACTGACCATCAGGGAAATGCAAATCAAAATTACAATGATATCTCAGTTCACATGTGTCAGAATGGCTAAAATCAAAAACACAAGAAACAACAAGTGTTGTTGAGGATATGGAGAAAAAGGAACCCTCTTGCACTGTTGGTGGAAATGCAAACTGGCGAAGCCACTGTGGAAAACAATATGGAGGGTCCTCAAAAAGTTAAAAATAGAACTACCCTACAATCCAGTAATCACACTACTGGGTATTTACCCCCAAAATACAAAAACACTAATTCAAAGGGATACATGCACCCCTATGTTTATAGCAGCATTATTTACAATAGCCAAATTATGGCAGCAGCCCAAATGTCCATCTATAGACAAACGGATAAAGGTGAGGTGGTATATGTATTCAATGGAATATTATTCGGCCATAAAAAGAATCAAATCTTGCCATTTGCAACAACGTGGATGGAGCTAGAGAGTAAAATGCTAAGCAAAATAAATCAGAGAAATATAAATACCCTATGATTTCACTCATGTGGAATTTAAGAAACAAAACAAATAAGCAAAGGGAAAAAATAAGAGTCCATCCAAGAAACAGACACTTAATTATAGAGAACAAACTGATGGTTACCAGAGGATAGGTGGCGAGGGTGGGAAATGGGTGAAATGGGTGATGGCGACTAAGGCATGCACTTGCTGTGATGAGCACTGGGTGATGTATGGAATTGCTAAATCAACTATTTTGTACACCTGAAACTAATACAACACTGTATGTTAAGTATACTGCAATTAAAATTAAAAAAGATGTGTTCATGAATCAGAAGACTTAATATTGTTAAAATGTAATTCCTCTCTAAGTTGCTCTATCAATTCAATGAAATCCTAATGAAACTCCCAGTAGGCTTTTTAGTAGAAATTGACAAGCTGATTCAAAGATGTATGTGGAAATGCAATGGACCCAGAATAGCCAAAGCCGAAGTTTGGAAAAGAAAAGGGGGAAAAAAAAAAAAAAGCTGGGAAACTTAAACTACTTGATTTCTTATAGATTACTATAAAGCTGTAAAAATCAGGGCAACGTGATTAGAAAATAAATAACTGTATATGTAAAACAAAGTATCCAAAAATAGATCTACACAATAGATCCATAGATATTTGACAAAGATCCTAAGGTAATTCAAGGGCATTCTTGGGGGAAAAAAACAATGTTTTCAACAAATGGTGCTAGAACAAGTGCATAGCCATACACACAAAAATGGACCTTGACCCTCACCTCACTTTATATAGGGAAATTAACTCAAAAGGGACCATGGACCTAAGTATAAGAGCTAAAACTATAAACCTTCTAAGAAGTAAACATAGGGGAGATTCTTAGTGACCTTGGGTTTGGCAAAGATTTTTTTAAGTGGGACTCAAAAATACAAAATGTAAAAGAAGAAATAAATTGGACTTTAAAATTAAAAATCTTCTGCTCTTCAAATGACAGTGTTATGAAAATGAAAAGTCAAACCACTGGCTGGGAAAAAATCTACAAAACCTACCTGACAAAGGGATTATATTTAGAATATTAAAAAATTCTTATAAATAAGTAATATAAAGACACACGACTCAATTTAAAAAATGGGCAAAAGATTTGAACAGATACTTTACCAAAAGAGATATACCAAGGCAAAGAAGCACATGGAAAGATGCTTAACATCATTAGCCATCAGGGAAATGCAAATTAAAACCACAATGAGGGGTATCTGGGTGGCTCAGTCAGTTGGGCGTCTGACTTCTGCTCAGGTCATGATCTCTTGGTTCGTGGATTCGAGCCCTAAGTCGGGCTCTGTGCTGACAGCTCAGAGCCTGGACCTTGCTTTGGATTCTGTGTCTCTCTCTCTTTCTTTCTCTGCTCTCCCCTGTTTGCGTTCTGTCTCTCTCTCTCAAAAATAAGGAAACATTAACAAATTTAAAAAAACACACACAATGAGATAAAACTGTATACCCACCAGAATGGCCAAAATTAGAAAGAATGATGACAGAAGAAAGGTTGAGGAGGATGTGGAACAATTGGAACTCCCGTGAACTGCTAGGAAAGTAAAATGGTACAGTTTGGTAGTTTCTGAAAAAATTAAACATTACACCTCCATATCAACCTGTCATGCCATTCCTAGGGATTTATCCAAGAAAAATGGAAACTTGTACACGAATGTTCATAGTTTTGCCGCAAACTAGAAACAGAATGTCCCTCAACAGGTGAATGAATAAATACATTGTGCCATATCATATAATGGGATATTACTTAGTGATAAAGTGGAAGAAACATAGCATACACATAACATAACATGGATAAACCTCAGAAACATGCTTATCAGAAAAAAAAAAAAACCAGACCCAAAATATGTGGTGATTCCATTGAAATGAAATTCTAGAAATAAAAATTTAATCTCCTCTCCATTGACAGAAAGCAAATCAGCGATTGCTTGGGGCATGAGGGAACTTTCAGGGGTAATGGAATTGTTCTATAACATGATTGTGGTAATATTTCACATGATTGTATATCCTTGTCAAAATTAATAGAATTGTACACTTACAATTGGTGTTTATTGTATATAAATTCTATCTCAATTTTTTGAAAAAAGGATGACATAGTTCTATATACAGAGTAAATTTCTAAATTTATCATAAGTGTGGGGGGGGGCACACCTAGATTCAGAACTATGTATATAATACACTATCGCTTGTAGAAAAAAAAGAAAACATTCGTGTATGTCCTATGTACATTGAGCATCTCTAAGAGGATACCCAAGAAAATGTAATAATGGTAGCCTCTAAGAAGAGGGAGGAATTCAGTGGCTGGAGTCTGAAATAGGCAGAAACCTTTGTTTTCCATCATGCTTTCTTGTACTTTCTCCCATGCATACTTTTAAAAAGATTACTGATACAGGGGAGGTACAGGACGCTATGGAAGTTCCTAGGGGGTTATCAAAAAATACTTCCTTGAAAAAGTCTTGTCTAAGGCAGGACCTGAAGGACAATAAAGAGTCAACCAATGGGAGTGGGGGCAAAAAGTGGAAGAGATCCCAGGCAAAAGGAACAGCATGTGCAAAGATCCTAAGAAAAGAAAGAGTGACATCGAGCAACCACAGGGTAGTTCTGTGGAGCTAGAAGGTTAAAGGACAAAGATGAGGTTGGGAAATAGGTGGGGGCTGATTTTCATTTTGTAAGCTAGAGGTCAGCAAACTTTTTCGATAAAGCACCAGGTGGTAAATATTTTAGACTTTGTGGGCCAAGAAACAAAATTAATGATATATTGCAAGTATATATGCAAGAAGAGGAAAAAAATGATTTCCATATACTTTTTATTGATGAAATTCAAAATACAATAATTGAGCATAATATTTTGTCATACAGGTCTACTAATGAGAATAACGGAATTCTTTTCAGGAGGGCAGTAAATAACCAACACTTCCCTTAAACTTCACTTAATTGGGATGCAAAGTTAGCGTTCCTATCGTGAAAACTGATTGCAAATGTTCACCTGGTGATGCCGATCCGTAATGAGATTTTATGTATTTTGTCTTTGGAAAATGTCTTCTCATGCAGATAAGTACCGCCAAATATATCAATTCATGAGCATATGATCTTCCTTGCACATATTCATCACTTAAGGTATTTATAGAATTCTATTAGATTCTTCTCTTGATACTAGCCTGTCATTCCGTTACAGATCAGTCACGTCCAATTGAAGGTTAGGAGGAAGCTCCTCGATCGCTCAGTTAAATGACTTTTGAAATATGGAAATTTCCCTTGCACTTGCATCAACATCACAAGAAATACAGATGGAACTATACTTGGAGCTCAGAAAATCCTTCCCTGCACATTTGTGTGGGAATGGAGAGATCCTGCTTATAATTTCTGATAGCGCGGGAAGTATATAAAGCAGCTTGACATTGCTTGTGATTGAAACAACATTAGGCTCATCGAGATTATTTTACCAGAACAGAAATCTCACAAATAACGATTGTTTGGACTTGTAATTTTAGGCTCAGTTCACTAATGAATATGATCAAGTCTGCAGCAAAAGCTTAAATTCCCAACCCGTTCAGGGCTCGATGACAGGGCTGGGGGGTGGGGAGAGGCAGTTTTTCTCATTCAGAAAAATTGCTCTCTCTGCTCTGAACTCAAAAATATCACAGTAAAGCTTTACGACTGTTAAGCCGTCAAAATGCTATATAATAGGAGAAGTTCTATATTTGGCTCTTATTTCTGACAAAAATGTACAGAGCTATCAATGGTTAAATTCCCAAGAGTGCATATATTGTATCTGTCTACCTACCTAGCCATCTACAGATATGTATAATATATATAAGTCCACTGTTGACACTACTGGTTGAATAACACATGACAGATTAAAATATTTCCCTCAGAGTACCTGCCAATGAATAATACAGAAGAACTATAGGCTTTAAACACATTTTCCATTTTCACACGTTTTGTGAATTTGCCCAACTAAGCCTTTTTATGCTCCGCACGTATTTCTGCCATCATTAGCTATACCAGATCTTAGCAGATTCCACCTCAGGTGGTACTGAATTAGTGTTGTCTCAACTATTCTTGACTGTATTTGCTCTATGCCGACTACTCCTTAGGACCAGTTCTCTGGTCACTTGCAACTTGGCATGGATTCCTTGAATGAATAGTAATAATGGGCCAGTATCGCTAACATCTGTCGGCTTATCCAGAGCCAAGGAAAACCACTTGAAATCATTTGCCTTGTCTCTTAGTTTACCAGTTACGTTGCTCTCGATGTCCTCAGCTCTTTGAACAACTATTCTTGCCGAAAGGCTAACAGTCTTAAGCGAGTTTATTTTCTCTGGACACATTCTTTGGTTGCTACAATCAGACCCGATTTAATTAACTCACCATTTGTAAACAGCTTTCCCTCCTTCGCTAACAAATGAGCCACTTGGAAACTTACTTTGCTTGCAGCTTGATTTTCATTTTTTATTTTTGTGAAGAGTTCTGCTGTGATGACATAATCCATTTTAAATTTTCTAATTTTTTGAGCCATTGTTTTCCTCTGACTTGGGGATATTGTGATGCATACTTAGTTTGTAATGCTGATGTATATTGTGTTCTTTTAGCATAGCTATAATGTCATTGTGGAACAAATATTCCTTGTAATTTAATTTGATAACAAGATAATCCCTAGTCCACTACAGCCTCAAAAGCATAGCATTCAAAGTCTACTTTTCTTTTCTTGTTTCGACATGATGTGTGCACTGTTAATAGTAAATAAAATAAAATGCCATACTGTAGTGATACATATGTCACTTGAAATGCTGTCAAATTTTAAGTGCATCACTGGTTTGTAGTGGAGCCGAGCAAAATGATGACAGCATCATATATGGTCTTTATTGCAACGACTCAAGTCTGCTATTATAAGGCAAAAACAGTCATAGAAAATATGTAAACAAGGGGTGCCTGGGTGGTTCAGTCAGTTCAGCATTCTACTTCAGCTCAGGACATGATCTCATGGCTCGTGAGTTCAAGCCCTGCGTTGGGCTCTGTGCTGACAGCTGAGAGCCTGGAGCCTGCTTCGGATTCTGTGTCTCCCTCTCTCTCTGCCCCAACCCCCACTTGTGCTCTGTCTCTCAAAAATAAATAAACATTAAAAAAAAAGAAAATAGGCAAACAAGTGGGCAGCACGGCTTTGCACTAAAATAACCTCACTTATGGGCACTAAAATTTGAATTTCATAACATTTTCACATGTCACAAATAGTATCCTTTGATTTTTTTCAACCACAAAAAATGTATAGGTAAGAAAATTGATAAAAGTCATCCAGATTGGAAAGGAGAAACAATCCAAAAATTAAGAGCACAATTTCATTTGTAACAACATCAAAAAGAATAAAATATCTAAGGATAAATTTAACAAATCAAGTGCAGAACTTAAACTCTCAAAATTACAAAATACATTGCAGAAAGAAATGAAAGATCTAAATACTACATGGAAACACATTCTCTGCTCATAAATTAGAAGTCTTAATACTGTTAAGATGGCAATACTCCCCAAATGTACACATAATGCTTACAACTCAGTAAGAAAAAGGCAAGCCAACCCAATTTAGAATTGGGAAAAATTTTTAAAAATTTAAACGGGCAAAGGGCAACTCAACAACAAAAACAAACAATCTGATTAAAAAATGAGCAGGGGCACCTGGGTGGCTCCGTCAGTTAAGCGTCCGACTTCGATGCCTCATGGTCTCCTGGTTTGTGAGTTTGAGCCCCTCATGGGGCTTACTGCTGTCAGCACGGAGCCGGCTTTGCATCCTCTGTCATCTCTCTTTGCCCCCCACCCCCCAACTCACACACCCGCTCTCTCAAAAATAAACATAAAAAAAATTTTTTTAGATTAAAAAATAAGCAAAGGACTTGTGTAAACATTTTGCTAAAGAAGATATATAGATGACCAATAAGCAAATGAAAAGATGCTCATCATTAGTCATTAGGGAAATGCAAATCAAATCCTGAGACACTACCTCACACCCACTAGGATGGCTAGAATCAAAAAAAAGCAGGTAATAACAAACATGGGTGAAGATGCGGAGAGACTGGAAGCCTCACACATTGCTGCTTTGGAAAACTGGCAGTTCCTCAAAAGGTTAAACACAGAGTTGCCATAGGACTGTGCAATCCACTCCCTGACGGGGTATATACTAAAGAGAAATGGAAACTTGCATTCCTACAAAAGCTTATAAACAAATGTTTGAAGAAGGATTATTTATAATAGTAAAAAAGTAGAAACAACTCAAATGTCCATCTACTGATGAGTGGATAAATAAAATGTGTATATATACACTCATATATACATACAATGGAATATTATTTGGCAATAAAAGGAACAAAGCACTGATTCAAATTACAACATGGATAAACTTTGAAAACATGATACTAAGTGAAAGAAACCAGTCACAAAGGACCACACATTGCATAATTCCATTTATATGGAATGTCCAGAATAGACCTATCTATACAGACAAAAAGCTAATTAGTGATTGCCTAGGGCTAGGGGGTGGTGGCAGGCTAAAAAGTATGGGTTTCTCTTTGGAGTGATGAAAATGTTCTAAAATTGATTGTAGTGATGGTTGCACAACTCTGTGAATATTTTTTTAAACGTTTATTTTTTGAGAGAGAGAGACAGAGTGCAAGCAGGGGAGGGGCAGAGACAGAGGGAGATACAGAATCCGAAACAGGCTCCAGGCTCTGAGCTGTCAGCACAGGGCCGGACGTGGGGCTGGATCTCACAAACCGTGAGATCATGACCTAAGCCGAAGTCAGATGTTTCACCAATTGAGCCACCCAGGTGCCCCGCTGTGAATATTTTTTAAGTTTTATTCATTTATTTTGAGAGAGACAGAGTGTGAGTGGGGAAGGGACAGAGAGAGAGGGAGAGAGAGAATCCCAAGCAGGCTCCATGCTGCCTGTGTATAGGCCGACACAGGGCTCAAAGCCAGGAAACCGTGAGATCATGGCCAGAGCCAAAATCGAGAGCCCAATGCTTAAGCGACTGAGCCACCCAGGCACTCCCAACTCTGTGAATATATTAAAAACCACTGTTTTATTTTTTTTAATGTTGATTTTTGAGAGAAACAGAGACAGAGCACGAGTCAGGGAGGGGAAGAGAAAGAGGGAAACAGAGGATCCAAAGTGGACTTCGGGCTGACAGCACAGAGCCCAATGCAGGCTCTAACCCATGAAACACAAGATCATGACCTGAGCTGAAGTCAGACGCTTAACCAAGCACCCCTAAAAACCACTGTTTTAAAAACCAGCTATTCCCCACTCTACCAAATGTAAAAATGTAGCTTGTTGGGCCATACCAAAACAGGCAGTAGACTCCTGTCCTGCGGTCAATACTCTCCACAGCCACAATCGAACCAGAATCCACACAATCTCATTGCACTTGACATCTGGTCATATTCAACCTCTGTCAAGACTCTGACATATCGGGGCACCTGGGTGGCTCAGTCGGTTGAGCGTCCGACTTCGGCTCGGGTCACGATCTCGCGGTCCGTGAGTTCGAGCCCCGCGTCGGGCTCTGGGCTGATGGCTCGGAGCCTGGAGCCTGCTTCCGATTCTGTGTCTCCCTCTCTCTCTGCCCCTCCCCCGTTCATGCTCTGTCTCTCTCTGTCTCAAAAATAAATAAAAAACATTACAAAAAAAAATTAAAAAAAAAAAAAGACTCTGACATATCAATGCTTCTAGTGGGAAAGAAATTTACCTGTGCACTTCCTGAGAGACCTAACCTGAATGGACCCCTTTGGACCCCAAACCAGAGGTCCAATTCACAAATCACTGTTACCATTATGTTGATCTCACTGCCACCATTTGAGCCGACCATCTGGGCCCCTGTCCCAGCCCATGTCCGAACTTCTAGCCCAGCCAATATCCTGGCCACTGCTGCCAGTAGCAGCTCCCATTTATTGGGCACCTGCTAGGTTGTCTCTGATCCTCACTGCAGACCTGCATACCAAGGAATCTGGACTTTATCCTGAGTGCTATGAGAAGCTAATAAATGGTTTTAAGCAATGTAGTGATAAGGTCATATCTGCATATTAAGATTTATTCTCACTGTAGCTTGGAGAATGGATGTTAAGACTGGAGTTTGACCAATTAACAGGCTGTTGCAGGAATTCCAGGTAAGATAAGGGGGGATGACAGCGAGGATGAAGAGAAGTGGTAGAATTGAGGGATGCTCAGAAGGCCAGATTTATAGAATTTGATTTCAGATTGGATGGGGATGAGACAGAGGCTACAGTCAAGATTCCCCCAGCATAGGCAAGTTCAGCGGTCAAGGGCAGCCATGTCCCATTAACTGTCCAAGTGTGTGAGTCCTCATGCCCCTGAGGCTCCCAAGACCAGACCACTCAAGTCTCCATCAGTAGGGTTCCCCAAAGATCCATAATGTAGGCATTTCAAGAACCGAACTGATAAGACTCATTTGACCACTATAGAAATGGTTTCCTGTCTCCCCTTTCCCTTTAAGAGAAAAAGGTCTCTACTCTCTATATCAAAGGATCTCCAGGAGGCTCAGTCTTTCCTTTGCCAAATTTCTATCATTTCTACCTCTTATCAGTCCTTACAAATCCATTAATCAATTAATTCCACAGATACTTGATGGTCCTATTATCTACCCGGCATGGTATACCGTATTAGGTTTAAGAATTCAGAAATGATCTCCTTCCCTGTAGCTTATCCTGCTTTTAGGAAAAGACTCAGAGCTCACTTTTCCTGAAGCACAAATGAAATGATGTCATAATGTGATCTTCCTTTAGGGAAATTTGAGTTACCTTCTTTTCTTATTTCAAAAGTAATTTGCAGGTAAATGCAAATAAGGCATAAACACCGCTAGAACTTCCACCAGCTGAAGCTAATCATTACAAACATGTTGGTCAATGTCTTGCCAGACTTCTATGCTATTTCTTTCTTCTCTTTTATTTTACTTTAAGGGATTTACATGTAACTTAAGAAGAGCATCTTGGGCTAAGGAATGACCTGGTGTGACTACTATTTGGTGCAGAAAGCTTTCCTTAAGCCCTCAAAAGTCACATCTCTCAGGTTTCCAACATCAGTGTTGTTTCTAAAGGAGGTCCTCCTGGGTATCTGGTCACGGCTATGTGTTCATATTTACTAGTGTCCTCTACACAAGCCGTGCCCACCTCAGTTTTAGAGTGTAAGAAAAGGAAATAACAGACACCCTCAAAGCTAGGGCAGGGGCCAGCTGGGGTGCAAGGTCTTCCAAAGGGCAGCTAGAAGTGCAACATCCTTTGCATGACTTCTGCCTCTGTCCGAATAGCAAATTGTTGCTAGGACTGGCCCATCAGTGACAAAGAGACAAGTGAAAATTTGTTAAGAGAGTGGTGTCCCAGAGTCTTCCTAGGGGAAACCTGATTAAAAGGATTATTTCAAAGGATCATTAATAGAAAAAGAATTTCAGACTCCCTAGGGTAGAGCTGCCTGCCTCTGAGCCAGGCTGTTTCAACACTTCTCACATGTCCCCCCAAAGGTCAACTGGAGTGAGCTGCACACCAGAGACGAAACTCCCCATGCCAGGGACACGGATGGCCAAGGCTGGCCTTGTCCCTGATTGGCTGAACGTTCTTGACTTGCCCCAGTGGAGAGCTGGAGTGTTTGCCCATCCCCCCCCCCCCCCCCCCCCCCCCAGGAAATAGAATGCAGCCCTAGAGGGACCAATATACATTCCTCACACCCAGGGTTATAATATGCTTTCTGTAGCACATTTAGTTTCTTTCCGAGTAGAAGATTCTCAGGGCGCCAGGGTGGCTCAGTCATTTAAGCATTTGACTTCGGCTGAGGTCATAGTTTCACGGTCTGTGAGTTTGAGCCCCATCATGGGCTCTGTGCTGACAGCTAAGACCCTGGAGCTTGCTTCAGATTCTGTGTCTCCCTCTCTCTCTGCCCCTCCCCCGCTTGCATTCTGTCTCTGTCTCTCTCAAAAATAAACATTAAAAATTTTTTAAAAAAATTCTTGAAGTAGAGAGAGTTGAAGTCCCTCCTTTCACTAAAACCTTCCCATTACCACCTCTTCAGAAAGGTGCAGGTCCCGAAGCTGGGGAGCAGGGGAGGGGTAGTTGGGGACATCCCCAGGGTGACCATTCCTCCTGCAGATGCCTGCAAGCACAGTTGCCTCCTTCCCTGGGGCAAATTACTCTCCACAGCCGGGAATGAACCGGGGTCCACACAAGCTCATTGCCCCTGACATCTGGTCACATCCAACTTCAAGGCTGCCCTATACCAACACTTCTGGGTGGGGCGGGGGGTGGCAGTGGGGAAGAATTCAGCTCTGGACTTCCTGAGAGACCTAACCTGAGGACCCCTCTTGTCCCCGAAACAGAGGTCCACGAATCATTCCAGGCACTTTGATGATCACTACCACCATTCCAGCCCACCATCTTAGCTGCATTCCAACTACTAGCCCAGCCAACATCCTGGCCACCTTTGCAGACAGTAGCTCCTATTTATCGAGCACTTGTTACACTGTCTCTGATCCTCACCGCCAAACATGCCAACTTCACTGAAGAGAAAACTGTGGCTCCAAAATATTGAGTCCTCATGCAGAGAAGAGGTAGAGCCGGATGATTCCCCAGCCTGTGCGGTTCCCGCTGCCCCATGCCCCCTCCCTAGGGTGGGCTGGGCTCTGGAAGCAGACTGAGAGGGTAATGTGCAAAACTGCTGGCTATGTGACTGTGGACAAGTCATTTACCATCTCTGTGTTTCCATTTCATGTCTATAATGACCATTTTGTTTGAGGCAGGCAGAGATAACACAACAGTGGTTTTATTTGGGGGCGGGGGTGGGGAGGGAATTTGTGTTTATGCATCCGTGGCTATGTATTGGGATCAGGTGACCCAGGGGTGAGGCCACTGTTCCTGCTCTGCAAGCCCAGGGCAGCCACATACTGGAGGTGCCATGGGACCTAGTCAATCATGGTCAGGCTGGAGGCTGCCTATCCATTCCCTGCTGTCCCTCCAGCACGCCACATTCTGTGGTCAGGAAGAGGGTCCCCAGGAGGTGCTGCTGGAATGTTCCATCTGCTGGGAGCCCTTTGGAGGGCTGATGGAACGATAAGGCAACAATAGCAGCCTGGGCTCTGTGGCTCCCTTCTTTCCCTCTAATGAGGTTCCTTCTGCCCCACAGACATGGAAAACTCCCAAGTTCCCCACAGATGCCTCCTCGGCCCATCAGCCTGCCTTTCACCCTACACCACCCAGTTTTCTCAACTCCTAATTGTGTTTGTGAGACCTCAGTCCCCAGGCCCTTCACCAACCAGGCAGAAAATCCACTGGTTACAAACACTACAACCTCAGCCCAGCACCCCTCGTTACATGCCCTCCCCCTGGCTTACCCTGGCAGCCTTGCCCTGCCTGGCAGGAAGGCCAAAGCTCATAGCCTCAGGGTCTCGGCCGTGGAAGATCCAGAGAATACAGGGGCCAAGAAGGAGGACCTGCGGGGTAGGGGCATTCACCAGCTAGGTTGCCAGGGAGACAGCATGGCATAAGGGCGTGTAATTTGCAGTCACATAGACAGGGTTTAGAATTCTGGCTCTGCCTCTTCCTGGCCGTGTCACCTTGGGCAAGAGATTTAACCTTTCTGGGCCACGCTTTCCTCACGTGTAAAACAAAGATAATAATAGCTACCTTGCAAGGTGGTTGTGGGGATTAACTAATGTATTTAAAGCACCTAGCTCGGCGTCTGATACGCATTTGGCACCCACTACATGCCCGTTTTCTTTCCCTTTCCGGATCTGCCTGCCCAGCCTCTGCCAACACCAGTGGGCAAACAAACTTGGCAGATGACCTCTCAATTATCTGAGGATCCAGGGCGCTCGGTGTCTGTAGCTTTTGTCCTTTAAGCTGCACAAGCTGTGGACTACAAAAGGGAGGCAAGAGGGAAATGAGACAAGGGTGGGAGAAGGTGGGTGAGCAGCCGAGGGCACAGAGGGTAGCCTCAGCAGGAGACAGGAGGGCTTGTGTGGCTTAGGGCCAGGAGTGCCTCAAAATAAGTGCACCAGGAACTTGTTGAGAACAGCTGGCCCCGGAGCGGGTAGAGGGTAGGCTCCAGATTCAGAGCCTGGTTTCAAGCAGGTCCTTCCCACTAGCCTGTCTGGGCTGGAAGCAGGGAACCTGATATTTGCATACCTCCACAGATGTGTCCCAACAGCCTGCCTGCCCTACCACGGTGCAGGAGGAATAATTGCACGAAGGCCAAGCTCCCCTTGGAGAGCCAGATGACCTCAGTCCTTCTGTGCTCCAAACACAAGGGGATGGGTGTGTGTGTGTGTGTGTGTGTGTGTGTGTGTGCAGTTCCAGCCTCTAGCAGAGGAGGCTGCAGGCCTGGGTTCAGAGGGATGCAACATCTGGCCAGCTGTGAGCCTGAGCCAGATGTGCGCCGACCAGATGTAGGGCAAGCTCCCCTGGGTGGGGGGCTGCACAGGAGGGAGTCGCAACCTCATTGTGCGGCCTAATCCTGAACATATTACTCTGGAATATGTGCACCATCAACAGCATCGCCATAAAAAAAAGGCCCCAGTAAGAGAAAAGAAGAAAGAGCAAAGCTCTTGAGAGGTGTCAGCAGGCCTCTGACACAGTTTCTGGGGTAGGGGGGAGCTGGGGAGAGAGTCTGGGCTAGCTAGCACTTAACCTTGGGCCCTAGCAGTGCATGTGCTTGTGAGGACTGGCACGGGGGAATTGGGGGGCGGGCGGCTGAGCTGGGAGGTGTGTCTTCCACCCTGTAGAGAGAGAGCTACTGAAAGCTCCAAGCAAGCTCAAAGCGATGGCCACAGCCAAAGAGAGGTTTTGTGACTGAGATCTAAGGGTTAATGGATCTGGGGGAAGGGGGCGTCTGAGTCTGGGAGAGCTAGGAGTGAGCCAGAGAACAACTCTGGGCCTCCTTCCTCAGCCTTCCTGAAACTAGGTATTCTGGATGCTTCCAGCAGGGAAAGCACTGGAATGTCTGTGTACTCATTCCCTCTCCACTGTCCCCACTCTCATCTGCCCTCTATTCCCCTCCCTTCCCCCCACTTCCCAACCTGAGAGAACCTTCCAGACAAGACACAAAGATGCAAAGCCAGGGTATCGGGGCTGGGCCACCTTCCCATCTGGGGGCATTGGGCCTAGGCTTGTTTTGGAGCACTGACAAGATGGGGTGGTCACAGCAGACTTCCTGGAGGAGGAGTCTTTAAAAGATAAGAGGGATTTGGCTAGACAATGAGGACAAGACACGTCCTGTTCAGCTGAGGAGGTCCCAGACCCCAGGGCCCAGGCCCCTGAGAAGCCGAGGTAGACAGGGAAAAACGGAGAAAGCAAGGATGTAAGAGAAAAATCACGTGAGAACCAGAAGGACCTCAGAGCCCATGTGGCCCAAGCCCTTCATCTGACAACAGGAAGAAAGAGAAGAAACAGGCAGACAGCAGGAGGAAGTTGTGAAAGGGATCCCCAACTATGGGCTTATAGCTACTCAGGGCACCACACCCTACCCCCAGGCAGCATCTCTGCCCCAGAACCCCAAAGAGAGCCTGAAAGAATGGGCCAACATTGAGGGCAGGCAGGCTGCTGACTTGGGAGAGGGGAGGGGGCAGTTGGAAGCCGCTGAAGAATGAGACCCAGAGAGGGTTGGGAGACACGCAGGAATAAGCAAGGGGTTGGGCTGTCCGTCCTCTCCCTCTACCTCCTACATGATTGAGGCAAGCACAACTGCTTCTCATTAGCAAAAGTGACCGTGGAGGAGAAATCCAGCCCAGCCCAGCCCAGGTCACGGTCACAGCCCTGAGCAGCCAGCCTCAACCAAGCCAGAGAGGAGGCAGGCTGGGGCCCCCAGGAGACCCGCAGCTGCTGTCCAGCTCTGGGGTCCCAAGGCCACCATGTGAGCACCTAGAGTGGGCAGTGATGAAAGGGAAGAATTTAAATGGTTGGAGGAACAGGAAGGAAGGGAAGTTATGCCAACACCCTCCTTCTGGCTGTCTTGCCTGTTTTTTCCCTCCTAATTCATTCATCAACATCATGGCCAAATCCAACCCCACCAAACTCCTGCTGAGAAAGTGGCAGTGGCTTTCCAAGGCCTAAATAAAGACAAACTTCTGAGCCCCAATTTAAAGATTCTCTGTGATGTAGCTCCCCTGGACCTCATCAGTTCTCACTCTCTAACCCTAGGTCTCCACTCCAGCTACTCTCCATGAAGGTCCCTGCGTGCAGCCTAACCAAGTCTGAATCTTTGCTCACACCGTTTTCCTAACATAAAATGGCTTTTTGTCTCTACCAACTCATTATTAGGCCCCTCTTACATTCCATTCGTCTCTAAAACTGGGAGAGTCATAGTGCCCACCTCATAGGATTTTTGTAAAGATAAAATTAGAAAGTACTTGGAACAGAGCCTGGCACAGAGTAAACGTTAGCTATTAGTATAGTGATTACTGATCTCTTCATTTTCCTCTTGGTCTGAGCCCAGGTTCTACCCTCTCTATAGAGGATCCCTTACCTGACCCCCGCACCCATGACTGTCATCACCCTCCTTCGTGTATTTACCGGCTTGATTTACTTCTGTCCAAATGGTGTGTGTCGGGTGCCCTAGAGGATGCTAGGCACCGTGCTAGGCAGCACGGGGGAAGTGGGGAACAAGATAGTTACTGTCCTGCCCTCAAAGAGCTTACAGTCCAGAGAGAATCAAACAAGAAAAAGGCAGTTACAAGGGGGTGTGCAAGACCTGGGCTCGGGCTACCTATGCACACAGGAGCAAGACCAGTATAGAGGATCAGGGAGGGCTTCTTGGAGGAGGTGATAAATAAGCAGGCATCTGAAAGGTGAATAGGCATTAGCAGGTAGAGGGAGGGAGAGGTGTTGCAAAAGGTAGGTATAGCACGAGGGGAGGGAGGATGATGGATTTGCAAACCGCAGCGAGCTCAGTAGGGTTACGACTGAGAGACAGGCTGGAGAAAGCTGAGGCCAGAGAGATTTGGCAGGAGCAGGATCCAGAGAGACTGTGTAAACTGGACTGGGACGCCGGGGCTGAGTCCTGTGCGCAACAGGGAATCATGGCAGGGGCTGCCTGCTCACTTTGGCCATCAACATATGTGCCTGGAACTATTTTAACTGTTTCACATCTGTCAGATTGCATCGTAAATTTATAATCTAGTGCCTTCTTACATGCCTTTTTTCAGTCTCTAAACAAGTAGATAACTATTGGATGCTCCTAGAGCAGACCATGGACTGCACTGTGTTGTGCATAGAGCAGGAGCCAGGTGCTATACAGGAGCATGCTGCACTCTCTCAAGAGAGGTGGGTGGAACCTGGGTCAGTCCCCAGGCACAGGCAGCCTGGGGACAAGCACTCAGATGCCCTGACACTAAGTCTCTTCCTCTGTAAACTGAAAACCATGCCTCCTGTCAATCCGCCTGCTACACATGGGAACACAAATGGAAGCCCTGCAAAGGTACAGAGAAGGAGGAAGCAGATACCGAGGCCGCAGCAGGAAGGTTGGATGCCACTTCAGGGCTGGCTCTGGAGGCTGGGGAAGGGAGCCCAAACCAAGAACAAGAAACAAATGTGTGCATCTCAGCAACTGCCCCACCCAGCCACAGTGCCCTCTGTGTCCCTCTCTCTCTGGCCAGCTTGTGGGAATCACCGTCAACCCTGGAAACCACCCAGTTACATTTACCCCAAACATATATTGCAGTTACTGGGGACCTGACGAAGTCAGGTTAGGAAGCTCTGGGCTGTCCTGTCCTGACCAATTAGCACTTCCTCCAGGAAGCCTTCCCTGATCGATGCTCTCTCCCTTCTCTGACTTTTTGGACTTTCAGGCATCACCATTCATGGAATACATGACTGTGACTTCCCTCTAAGAGCTCTCAGTCCTCAGAGGGCCTCTCTCAACTTCAAGACTCTAAGCACCTTGAGGGCAGGATCCATCTGTGGCCTCTCTGGCATCCTCCACGGTCCCCAGTCCAGCCTTCTCAAAAGTGTTGAGTTGCTGGTTCCTGTTCCTTCCTCTTTGAAGCTGAGGAAGAGGATCTGAGTATCTGAATGGGCCAGAGCTGGGTCCTAGGGATAGAGAGGGGAAGAAGAGTGGCCTCCCCTGACATACACCCTATTGTGCTTTCAATCGCCAAGGGCCAGAAGCTGGGAGCCGCGGTCATGTGGTTGTCAGATGGAAAGGCTAAAGCAGCTGGGCAACAAGTGTTGAAATCCCAATAGGCAGAATGTGGAAGTTCAGGGAGGCAAGACGGGGAGGCCAACAGCTGCCCAGCAGGAAATTTAAATGCACTGCAGGTTCTAGTGCCTGACAATGGGGCTAAGGCAAAGCCCCACTCCAGGCGGCTGCCCCAAACCTCTCCCCACTTGCACGGTACAGTGGGTGTGCCCAGAGAATCACAGCTGAAATATGGGCTACCATCTGGAGATGACAAGGTCTGGAGACACTGTCACCAAACGGCCTTCTCCCTGAGGCAATCAGGGCAGGCCTCATCAGCACTTTGAAATGAGCCTCTGGCTGGTTCCAGATGTGGGACCAGATGTGAGAAAATGATATCCTGGCATTGGCTGGGTCCATCCTCCACCCTCCCAGCTAGCAGGACTTTCTGAAGGTCTTCCTACCCATGCCCCTGCCTGCTTAACTCCCTTGGTCTCATACCCACCAGCTGCAGGACTCTTGTGGCTGGCCAAGTAGCTCCTCGTGTCTGGATTTGGCCCACCCCAGAATCAGTTTATTGTCTTGTTCCTTGGAGGTAGGAACTAGCTGGTCACCATTCCCAAAATGTCAAAATCGGGAAGAAATCTGGCATGTGTGTATGCGTACATATGCATGTATGTACATGCACACTTGTACAAACGGCCCTAAGAACAAGAGGCCAAGTCAGATCCCTGGCCCTGTGAGGGGCACTGGAGAGGGTGTGGCCCTGCCCATGCACTATTCAGGTCAGGAAGCCAAGAAGGTGAGGAGAGGGCTGCCAGGGCCACGGAGGAAGCAAGTGGTGCGTCTAGGGGACTGAGGTCTCAGGCATCAGGCTCCAAGTTTCTTTCCACACGGCCACCGCCTGCCACTCCACTCCAGCCCCTAAAACCCCCAGCTCTAATCACTGTCTTCGTTTGCAGAGTGAAGAGAGCCTGTTTCCTGGGGTCGAGGCTCTCACCGCCATGTGCTATAGGTGTCGATGTGCAGACGTCAGAGCGACGAGGAGCATTCAAATGATGGCATGTCCTCTTCCAAGTTGGAGCAGGCAGAGCTAGAAAGAGTTTGAAAGAAGCCAAGAGGGATTGGGGGCGGAGGGGGTAGCTGAGAAGAGAGGCCGCAAACACTAGTGTCTGAGGGATGGAACCCAGGGCATGTGGCCTGATGGGGGAGGGCTCTCTTGCTCCCCCAAGGGAGAGCCCCCCGTTTCCTACGGGCACATGAGCTGTCATCACTTCATTCCTCAGGGGCCAGCCCGTCTGGATTCTCCCCACCCCAGTGGATCAGGACTTTGGAACTCGTGACTGCTCTGGACTATAAGGTGCCTCCTGGAAACTTCCTGGGATAAGGGCCTCAGATGTAAGCTTTCCAAAGATCGGCTCACTTTATCTTGCACAGCAGTGAAAGCCCTGACTCTCACTTTGCCCAGCCTCAGTCTCTCAGTCTGTGAAATAGGCAGAGACCACGCAGAGTGGGAAAGGAAACGGCCGACATCTTCGAGCAGAAGGGGTGGCCACCTCCTTCCCCAATCACTACCACGTGAGCTATGGTTCTAGACCTGGGGTCCGCTCTGGCTTTATTTGGAGGGGGCTACCATATAGGGGTGAAAGCCAGCAGGCAGGAAAGAATGCAGTTTTTTCAAGCATCAATAATTTTCTGAATCTGAAACCTCTTTTCCAAACTTCGCAGAGCACATAATGTACAGTCCCCTTCATTAAGGATTAATTACTAGCCAAGTTTGAAGTCTTTGGAGTTGTTTGCGAGTTATTTGAGCTGAAAAAGAAAACAGAACTATGTTGTTGTTTCTTCTAAATGGAAAAAGGATATTTTTTTGTGGGTGTTTGCAATGCTCACAAACAGCTGAAGGGGTTTTTACTCTATCTTTCCAAAAATCATTGCTCCAGGCCATGACCAAATATGGAAAAAATGACCCAAAAAATACAAATCCCCAAACCATGAACTTTTCAGAAAGTTGCAAATAGCTGAAATAGAAGCATGCAATAGAAATGGCCAGCGGCCTCGCCTAGCACAATCTCCCAGGATTTCCTGCCCCCACCTCCGCCCACTACTCATGTCTGCAAGGTACCCAGGCATCTCTCCAGAGACTTTCTCTTCTAGGCGTCCAAGAACCAAGCTGCCAGGCACAGCACTAGATTAATATCCTCATTTCACAGGTGAGGAAACCCAGGCCCACTGGAGGGCTTAAATAACTTGCCTTAGGCCCTGCAGCGAGCTCTTGCAGAAGTAGATCCCAGGCTGGCTTTTACCTAGCAGTCACCCCCATTCCCAGAAATGCTGCAGGGAAGACTGGGGCAGGGTCTCTGGAACAAGAAGCCATCTGTGGCTGTGCTTGGCCCATGCACGTCCCTGAGAATAAGGTGGGCATTGTAGAGGAGAGGGTTGGAGACAGGGACAAAGACTCCTTCCCTATCTGGGAAGGGGAGGGTGGCTGACTCTCATCAAAGAACACACTCATTGTACCCACCACTGTCCCAGGTAGCTCTGACCCCCACCCTCCCCAACTCCTGGACAGCTGGCGTTGAGGGAGGATGTGTAGGGGTTGGTGATGCTGCATCCCTTTCTGTAGGTCCCAGTCTCTGATTCACCAGAGCAAGGTCAAATCGGGAACCTCCTCCACGACATCTCTATAACCATGGCTCAGGCCAAGGCTCCTGGGACGTCATTCCCCAGACCAATTGCCCCTAAGGTGATACAGAAGGGGACGGGGGCTCTCCTCTCCTCAGAGCTGAGGTTGGAGTTATGCCTTGGCACAAATGGGCTGCCCTAGGTACAGTCTAGAATGGTAATATCTTTTTGAGGTTAAAACTCTGGCACCAGGCTTCTGGGGTTTGAATTCTGACGCTATCACTTGCTGTCTAACCTGCAAGTTACCCAACCTCCCTGTGACTCAGTTTCCTCTTCTGTACACGGAAATAACACCTGCACCTCCATCCTCGGGTTCACAATAAGCGTGATGTAAGTTGGAGCTATTATTACCGCTGTTATCTGTTCAATATCTGCAACGTATGGAAGAATAAACAAGTGGATACCTAAGAACCCAGAACCTACTACTTAGGTGGGACAGAACCTGCCCATTTTTAACCTCCTGCCCGCTCCTCCATTTAACCCTGAAAAAGTTGCCAGGCTCGTCTGGGCCTTGGTTTCTCCATTAGTAATACAGGGATAATAGAACCCTTTGCTGTTCTGTCAAGTTCTTTGAGAGGCTTGGATGAAAGGCAGCAGCAGCGGGGTGAGATGCTGCTATTACAGCTAATGACAGAAGCAACACGCTCGTAAGCCGGTGCCCAGCTCTGACTCAGGCTGTTTACGGTTCTAGGCCTTGCCAGTGGGGGGGGGCTGAGTGGGTCTGTGGTTTGGGGAGAAGAGGGAGCCCTGGCTGGTGCCCTCACCTGCCCTACTATCTTAATGCATCTGCTGTGAGCAAGCTTCCCGCAGGGTGTCCTCTCTCTGGGTTGAACCCCTACTGCCCTGTCTCCCCGGGAATCCTCGCCTCCCTCAACACCAGGCCGGCCCCCCTCCTCCCCTTCTGCCAGGACTCCGGGATGTGTGTGACACATCGCTCGAGAGGACAATCAAGCCTACTTAGAAACATGTGGAAGCCATGGTCTGAGGCTGAAGCGGCCAGAAGAATAAAACATTCTCCAAGGCCAGGTCCTCCTTCTCTCACCAGCTAAGGGACAGAGATGCAGAAGGGCCAGTCAGCATGGGCTGGACTCACTTAGTGACCTCCACATCTGGTCAGATGCTGCCGGTCTCTTCCTCCCCTTGGGGAGCTTCTAATGGGAGGCTGACCAGGGAAGGGAAGCTTTCATAAATAAGCCCCCTCCAGAAGGTCCTGCGGGCCACTCCTGTTTTGTATCACCAGTTTGGTTCCTAGATTGGGGTTGGCCCCTTGGTCCCTCTGGGGACTGGAGGTGGAAGGGGGGCTGGTGAAACCAAAGAGCAACTGCTATCCCCAGCCGCCTGAACGAAGAGCTCTCTGCCTGGCAGTTCAGTCCACTTCCAGGAAGCTTCTGCAGTAGCCTCTGTCCCAACCTTAGCAATGGCCTGGGGACGCGCACACTCATCCTCCTAGATCCCAGGATGACTCAGGGCCAAGGCAGCCCTAGGCAAATGCCATCTGGCCTCCCAAAGTGTCTCCCCTTTACCAAAGCTCTGGCTTTCCTCACCAGTCCAAAGAGCAACTGGGGCGCCTGGGTGGCGCAGTCGGTTAAGCGTCCGACTTCAGCCAGGTCACGATCTCGCGGTCCGTGAGTTCGAGCCCCGCGTCAGGCTCTGGGCTGATGGCTCGGAGCCTGGAGCCTGTTTCCGATTCTGTGTCTCCCTCTCTCTCTGCCCCTCCCCCCATTCATGCTCTGTCTCTCTCTGTCCCAAAAATAAATAAAAAACGTTGAAAAAAAAAAAAAAAAAAACCAAAGAGCAACAGGTCACTGGATGACCCGATGGCACGAGGCGCTGGCAGCAAGGGCTACCTGCCTGCCGCTTCCACTCTGTCTCTCTGGCCTCAAGAACTAGTCCTTGACCTCCTGGGACCCTTATCCCCTCTCCTCAAGCTCCTGCTGTGCACAAGTCCAATTCCCGATAGTCCTTCCTTCTGTTAATGCTACTAAGCCCCAATAGCAGATCATGTGGCAGACATGGGTGCCAGAATTGGGAAGAGCTAAAGCAAACGTGGAAAGAGGAACCCTATTTCGGAGACAGCTATGGAGGTTGGAGGAGGAAAAAACTGAACCTCCAATTGGAGAAGGGCTGGCCAAAAACCAGCAGGCTTGAAACAGGCAGGACAGAATGGGAAACAGTAGGAGAAGACTGGGGAGAGCATTCTAGGCAGGGGTCACAGCACTAGTAAGAAGTGGAGGAGGTAAGTCACTTGTCATCTCCAGAAGAATCAGCTCCTACGGGGCACAAAGACTTGGGGGAAATGGAGAGTGACCCCTGATTGCGGTCTGGGAATCCTGGGCAGTGAGGGGAGCACATGGATTCACTGTGCGGTGTGGGCCTAGCCAGGGCAGTCAGCTCACAGAAACTCCCTGGAGTTAAAAACAGGGGCCTCTTCCTCAGAAATCTAAGCAACTTTACAGAGGTGGCCTCCTTGACCTTCCCAAGCCCTGGAAAGCAGGGAGGAACTGAAAGGAAACACTCTCATCGCTATTTAACAGAGAAGGAAACCGAGGCTCATTAGTGCTTAGTCATCTGCCCAAGGTCTTAGTGTAAGTCAGCCACCAAGCCGGTAGAATATTCTGGAAGCCCAGGGTCCTCAAGAGGTCACCTGCTCCACCACTTGCCCCAGGCAGGCCGGATCCCCACAAATGGGGCATCTGACTATGCCTAGCCATGTTGAATTCAGATCTAGCCTGAATCCTTCCTGCTGCGGTTTAAACATGCAACTTCTCATTTTAAAAAAAGGGTGGGGGGACGTGCCTGGATGACTCAGTTAAGTGCCCAACTCTTGATTTTGGCTCAGGTCATTATCTCATGGTTCATGGGTTCGAGCCCCACCTCAGGCTCTCTGCTGACAGGCTGGGGCCTGCTTGGGATTCTCTCTCTCTCCCTTCTCTGTTCCTCCCTGACTTGCACTCTCTCAAAATAAATAAATACACTTAAAAAAAATAAACATACACCTTCTCTGCTCCATAGGCAGGATGGAGTCATATAAGAGCCCCCTATGGACTAGAAGGTTATTTTTGGGCTCCCCCTGAGATTTCTCTTCTCCATGTTCGATCTCAACAGTTTCTTTCACTGTAGGTCCATGCCTGCCATGATGGACATTGTATAAACACAAGGGGCTCCACAACCATCAAATGAATGAAAAGAGGGTAAATAAATGAATAAACCAACCAACGATTTCCAGATAAGCAAAACACTTGGGCCTCTGTGAAACAGATCTGAAACAGCAGTCTCCAGGCATACCTAAACTGCTCAACAACCTGACGTGATAGATGTACAGCCATTGCTTAGGGTAATCTGGAGATATCTCGAGGCCATATCCTTACTTTAAAAACACCCGTATCAAAAAATAAAAAACCCAAGTAAACAAACAAATGCCATGAGTATCTTTCCTCCTTCTGTATCTTATTGCTTTTGCATCTTCAGAGCCTTTGCTGGGCTGGGGCCACATGTTTTCTCTTTGCCTTCTAAACCCTACAACACACAGGTACAGACACACACACATGTGCATACACACATGTACTTGTGTGGACAAATAGGCACCAGCCCCTGTGAGTGAACCCATCCCCATCTCAACCAGGTTGGCATTTCTGCTGGCTTTTTTAAAAAAAGTTTTATTTATTTATTTATTTTTGAGAGAGAGAGAGCGAGAGAGAGCACGAGCAGGAGAGGCACAGAGAGAGAGGGAGAGGGAGAATCCCAACCAGGCTCCGTGCTGTCAGTGCAGAGACTGATGCAGGGCTCAGTCCCATGAATCTATGAGATCATGATCGAGCTGAAATCAAGAGTCTGATCCTCAACCAACCGAGCCCCTCTGCTGGCATCTTTTTTTTTTTTTTTTTTTTAAATCTTTTTTCAACGTTTTTTATTTATTTTTGGGACAGAGAGAGACAGAGCATGAACGGGGGAGGGGCAGAGAGAGAGGGAGACACAGAATCGGAAACAGGCTCCAGGCTCCGAGCCATCGGCCCAGAGCCCGACGCGGGGCTCGAACTCACGGAC
Organism: Neofelis nebulosa; assembly: GCF_028018385.1. Lineage (NCBI taxonomy): Eukaryota > Metazoa > Chordata > Mammalia > Carnivora > Felidae > Neofelis > Neofelis nebulosa. Next base: position 124,235,374 of record NC_080782.1, on the reverse strand, counting down.
CGCGAGATCGTGACCTGGCTGAAGTCGGACGCTTAACCGACTGCGCCACCCAGGCGCCCCTGGCATCTTTTGATCTAGAGGGTTACTTCTGCAGACTGTTCAGATCTATGTCCCTGAAAATCCTCCTCATCTTCATGTCTATGATCCTGATATATGGAAAGAACCGCGCCCTAAGCCCTATACATGTATGTATCATTTATGCTTACTACGTTCTAGGCACTGTGCCAAACACTAGACATGTATGTTCTCGATTGGTCCTCACAAACCACCTTACAGGTCACAGAAGAGGAAGCTGAGACTCAGAGAGGTGAAGTCTGGCTGATAAACAACAGGTCTGCCTGACTTCAGAGCCTACTCTCTTATCTTGCTTGCTGTCCTGCCTCTCCCTAAGCCCAGTTGTGAGGGGGGACTTGAATGTCCCCACCGCTCCCTGCCCCCCCAACCCCCACCCCAGCAAGCAGAACCACATCTAGGTAAGAATACTCGATTGCAAGACGGGGTGTTGTTCATGTTCAGCAACGTGTCTTTGTTCAAACTGGTTCCTTTTCTGGTTGTTTCCTTTTCTCCTAATCTCAGATTGAAGACCTATTAATTCCAAGCCAGGAAAAAAGAACAAGGGGGAAAAAAGGCAGCTCTGTTCCAGTAACTGTAATATCTCTCTCTGTGCTGCCCAGTTTCTCACTTCTCTGACTCTTGGACAAGCCCAGCCATGCCTGGCCCCCAGATTTGGCAGGGGCATTGATCACAAAGACTTTTTAGGGTCTTCTCTTCCCCCTTATACCTTCAGGCCAAGACGAGAGTATGAGAGCAAGGAAAAGAGAAGAAAAGAAGATCAAGGAAAGGCACTGGAAAATGATGATAAACTCTAGTTCCCAAACTAGCCCTCTACTGTGTACCCTAGTCTCTTGGGAATCTACCACGAATCCCTTTCCTGGCCTAGAGAAGCAGCCCCAGAGAGAATGTGTGGTTAGTCACACACAGAAACAAAGACACGCATAGATGTGGGTGCCCACACCAGACTGTCATAAACATACATGCCAGCCTGGTCTTATTCACAGAGGCACTCAGAGCCTCAAGGGACACAAATCCCCTTGAGGCTGAGACGCATATAATCATGAGCACATGCGCTCGCAATCACATGTTTCCAAACACTACCATAAACATGCCCTTTCTCTGAGGCACAAACACTGTCACATGCACGCTCGGGGCGTGCGTACCAGGTCTCTGGGCACAGACATTTGTGGACAGGACCAAAAGACAAAGGCTGGAGGTAGACCCTTGAATCAGAGGGGCCTCCAAAAGTTATGGGACCTCGATTTCTCTGCTCCCGCTTCATTCAATCAATGAAGCTGTGAACGGGCTGGGTCCCATCCAGACCAGGGAGTAGGGAGGGCCCCCACCCCAAAGCACAGCCCATCTATCCTGAGCCAGTAGAGGCCACGCTTATGCCAGGAAGGATGGTTTGTGTCTGAATGTCAGAGACACCACTGTGTCTCCCGGGAGAGAGTGGCGCTTCCGGCATCAGGCCAGCAGAAGCCTCTAACCTGCCATTGGCATCCACTCTCCTGGCTGACAGGAAACAAAGGTGCCTTGATGCGGGGCCCTATGAATGTCGGTGGCAGGAGGCACGTCAGCGCTGCCCTGGGGCAGGAGCTCTGCCATCACCTGGTTAACCCCACATGGTCAGGCTGCTCCTCTGGCCTCCCCACGTGCACAAAGTTCCTTTTTCCCTGGACACGGGCCAGCACGTGCTCCCCTCCAAGACCCCAAGACCCCAAGTGATCCAGAGGGCTAGACAGCTCACTACTTTCCAGGCCAGGGGAGAGCACCCCGGAGGGATACCCCAACTTTTCATATGGGTTCACCCGAACCAAAGCCACGGGTTTTCCAAAAAGGTAAACAGCTGTTTGGAGGAGAAGGCAGCCCATGCCAGCACAGCTGGCAGATCCAGAGCCAACAGCTCCGACAGGTCCAGAGCCATTGCATTCCCCTGCCCGACCTGGGCCCAAGGCGGCAACACGATGCTTCTGGACAGCACCGGCAGCAGCTGCTCCAGGGGCCACCAGGAGGCTATGGCTTTCATGCCACCTCACCAGTCCTGCTGATGCTCCTGTACGTGATCAGGGACTCAACGTTTCCCCCAGCCAGACCCCGATGGAAGGACTGTGCTTCTGCCGACGAATCCAGCGCCCCCTGCAGCAAAGCCAGGGGTTATCCTTTTTGCCCAGACACATCCCCTTCCCACCCCAGGGAGCCCTTCACCCCAGACGCAGTCGGTGCTAAAAGGAAAAGCTCCTAGGAGTGCTTGTCAGCATAGCTCTTGCCGGGGACAGAATGACTCTGAGGTCAACTCAGCAGAGGTGTGAGTGTGGGGCTCAAGGCTTCTGCAGAGGAAGAGGGTTACTAGTCCCCAGGGGAGAGAGTTCTGGGAGCATGGCCCCTCCTGTGATCATCACAGCACCCAAACCAGCCTACGTATTTCCTTTCCAGGACCAATCACAATACATAATTGTGTTGTTTTCGTATTTGCTTGTTTATTTTCTGTTTCCTCCACTAGGATATAAGCTCCATGAGTATAGGGACCACATCTGTCTTATTTACTGTTACGTCCCAGTGCTAGCCTGGTGCTTGGCACAAAGGGAGGGACTCTGTAAGACTTACTGAGCAAATGAATGAATGCTCTCTGCCCACAAAACATCAACTGCCAAACATACAGGAGTAAAGTACCTAAAGACCCAGACAATCCAGGTCAGGAATGGAAAGAAGTTCTCCAAGGAAGGCCTACCTGTTCCTCATCTACCTGTCAGCTCATACCATATTCCACAAAGCTATTGTGGTTTTTTAAAAAAATTTTTAATGTTTATTTCTGAGAGAGAGAGCACAAGCAGGGGCGGGACAGAGAAAAGGAGACAAAGGATCTGAAGCAGCCTCCAGGCTCTGAGTTGTCAGCACAGAGCCCAATGCGGGGCTTGAACCCACGAACTGCGAGATCATGACCTGAGCTGAAGTCAGATACTTAACTGACTAAGCCCCCCAGGCACCCCACCACAAAGCTATTCTGAGCACCTATTATGTGGCGCTGGAAACTGAGGAGACCTCCATGAAATTCAAAACCAAAACCAAAACCTTGGCCCCTTGCCTTAAGGAGATGGCACCTTGGTAAGGAAGACATATTAGTACACAAATAATTATTAACTCAGTCTGACTAGCACCATCAGAGAGGTAAGAACAGAGGACCTAGGCTTAGGGAGCTGGGTAGCTCTCATGGAGGAGAGATTTCTAAGATGAGCTCCAAGGAGTGCTATGAATTAGCCAGCAAAGGCAGTGGGGAAGAAAAGGGGAGGAGGAGAGTTTATAAAAAGGGACCAGTACATGCAACAGCCTAGAGGTGAGAGAGCATGTGGCTTCAACAAGGAGGGAAGGGAGGTTCAGCGTGGCCAGTGATGGTGACAGAATGCCAGGAGGGGCTGGAAAGGCAAGCAGGAGGCCCTGGAAAACAGTGTGGAGAGCCACCGAGGGGCTGTAAGCAGAAAAGTAAAAGAAAATTCCCTAATTGGGGCACCTGGGTGGCTCAGTTGGTTAAGCATCCAACTCTTGATTTTAACTCAGGTCATGATCTCATGATTTGTGAGACAGAGCCCTGAGACGGGCTCTGCACTGACAGTGTGGAACCTGCTTGGGATTCTCTCTCTCTCTCCCTCTCTCTCTTTGCTCCTACCCTGCTTGTGCTTGTTCTCTCGCTCTCAAAACAAATAAATAAACTTAAAAAAAAAAAAAAAGAAAATTCCTAAGTACTCAGGAAAGAAAGCTCAGAGCACAGCTGCTCAGGCAGAGGGCAAGTGGCCCTTCCTCCATCCCTAATGGAGGGCAGGAGACTATGAGAGCTGCTCAGAAGGAGGCCTGGGAGGAGATGGGGTCGTGCAGGGCGCCCAGCCCTCCCCAGTGGCTCCAGGTGAATAGATTCTCCAATGCCCTTTGCTTTGAGAGGTAACCCCCGGGGTGGCAGGAGACCTGAGATGTCAGTCCCTTGGGCAATGTGTGAGGGGCCTCCGTACTTCCAGCCCACAGGGATACGATGAATGGCAGAGCCTGGAGGGAGGAGGAAGCTCAGGGTGGTGCTGGGGTCAAGGCTCATGGGAGCCACAGAAGCTATTTACAGTCAGTGTCCTCCCTAGAATCCAGGCATCTCCAGGGACCGCTGATCTCATGTCCTGCTCAGGGCTGGGCACAAAGTAGAGGCCCAAGAAATGTTTCCCATGGGCAGAGGAATAGAAGCTCATTCAGGCAGGCTCAGGAAACAGATCACACCCATTGGGTCAGGGGAATTTCTCTACTGAAGATAAAAAGCAAGACCCTTTCCTCTCCTTCCACATCCTGCGGCCCACAAAGGGCACTATGGCTAAAGGTGCCCTCCCACTAGGTCAGAGAACAAAAGCTGATGAAGGTGCTGCTGTCGTGTAGGAGGTGGGCCCAGAAGACAGTTGGGGACCTAGTGCGAGGAGGAGCAGACATGCATATAAGGAGAGGCTGGTGACTTAAGGTCCTTCAAAAGCCAGGCCCCACCAGAGATGAGGAAGGCCTGAGCTCCAGTCAGGAGTCAGCCACCAACCTATCATGTAGCTTTGGAAAAATTTTCAACCCTGGCATTGATTTCCTCACCTATAAAAGGAAAACAGGCTGCATGGTCACTCAAGTCCTTCCAGCACTTTGATCCAGTGGGGAGGAGGCTTTGTTGGCCCCCAAGGTCACCGGGTGAAATACCTCTGCTTTCCTAGCAGGCACGACAGTCTTTGTCTGATGGCTTTCCACTCTGATGAAATACCTGGACGGAATACCATGGTCTGGCCCAGGATTCTGTCTATCAGATTCCCCGGGAAGAAATTAGGAGGGGGACGTGAGAGTACAAAGCTAGAAGCAAGCTGTTGACAGAATACAAAAAGAAAGAAACCCAGTGGGGCTGGGCCCCGAGCTGAGAGGGCTGGGTAAGGGGGACAGCTGGGACCTGGAGCCCCAAGAGTGTAGAAACAGCCCAGAATTTGAATGGCCTCCCCAGAGAAGAGCCCAGGAGAACTCGTCCTGCGTCCAGCCCTGCAAGCCTGCCCCAGGACTAGCCTTTCTCCCAGGCCTGTGAAGTCAGGAGTCAGGTAGATCAGCGCAGAGGAGGAAGGGCCAGAGAGACAGCAGTAGCTTCCCTCCACAACCTGCAGGGATTGGGAAGGAGGAAGGAAGGCTGGAAAAGGAGAAGCGGTACTTCCAAAGCTAGAGCACCAATCGACCATCCACACAAGGAGATCTCCATTCAACTAACCTGCAGTGAGGGCCTGCTCCCATCAGGCTGTATTCTAGACACCACTCTGAGGAGCAACGTGGTACATTCTCTGACAGGCTGCACGCACAGTCCACCGAGAAACTCGCTCCATTGCCCCCACAGGGCAGCAGAAGTATCGGCTGGCTCTAGATGGGGAGGGAAGCAGGAGATCTCTGGGAGCACCTACAGCCTGGGGAGGCTTTTCCGGTGGCTTTTGCCCAGGAGGAGGGGGCCCCCTTCCAGAGGACATTGCAAGATGGGCTACAAAGCCTGCCCCGCCACCTGGTGGACAGAGAAGGAAGGTGCTGAAGACAAGGCTCAGACAGGTAGTGCCCTGCCACCTGGTGGAAAGCAGGGGCGGAGGATTCTGGAGCTCACACAATCCACCCCAGCTGCTGACCACTCCGACTCACCCAGCCCCTTGGCTGCCTGTTGTCTGAGGCTAGAGTATGAAGAATGGAGCCTTTGAGGGCATGCCCCTGGTGCTTAAGGACTCACAGCCATGGGGGTGGGGGTGAAATAGAGCTCATTTACATGAAAGATTAAATAGTACAATGGTATATGCCCAACCATTCAATTCAATTCATTCACCCATCCAACCATCCATTCATCTACACAACCAGTCCAGAACTTAGAATCGCTTACTATCTATAAGGCATTGTGGAGATTCTGAAGGACAGTAAGTTACAAGACTTGATCCGGCCCTCAGGGAGTAAGGCTCTTTTTCTAGGACTTCCCTCTTTCCCATAGACCTTCACCTACGTCATCTCCCTTAATCCTTGCAAAACCCAGAGAGGTATGTATTATTCCCACATTCCACATGGACACATTCAAGCCGTGAGGAGTCAAGTGACTTGTCCAAAGTCTCACAGCTGGTAAGCACCAAAAACCCAGGGCTTTTCATTGGTCAAACAACCATTCCTCTAATATGCCAGGCACTGTGGCAACAGTCTGGTGAGTGCCAAAGACTCCAAGAAGTACACACAGGATATTGGGCGAGGCTAATGCGGAATTTTATGCAAAATTCTCTCCACAGCATGAGCAAGAAGAGCTACAGTTTTAATAATGATAGTAAGGTTGGGGTGCCTGGATGGCTCAGTCGGTTGAGCGCTGACTTCGGCTCGGGTCATGATCTTGCGGTCCATGAGTTCGAGCCCCGCGTCGGGCTCTGGGCTGACAGCTCAGAGCCTGGAGCCTGTTTCGGATTCTGTGTCTCCCTCTCTCTGACCCTCCCCCATTCATGCTTTGTCTCTCTCTGTCTCAAAAATAAATAAAAAAACGTTAAAAAAATAAAAAAAAATAATGATAGTAAGGGCTAATGTTCACATAGTGCTTACTATATGCGAGGCACTGTGCTCAGTGCTTTATATCAACTGACCCACTTAAGCCCCTGTGAGGTAGGGGGTATTAACCCCACACTGCACATGAGGGCACTCAAACCAGAGAGAGAGTTTCACTAACTGGCAGGGCCAAGATACAAACCCAGGCAATCTGGCTCTAGAGCCTGCACCCTTGACCATGAAGCTATATGGCCCTAAGGTAAAGGTGAATGGTTTGCACACGTTGCTGGACTGACCTGGAACAGAAACTCAGAGATCACGCCATGGTCTTCTGACCCAGGGAGTAGACCCTGGCCCTCAGGCAGGGGTGAGAAAGGACCATGCTAATTTAAACCTCCAAGATTAGGGCCAACTTGCTTTGTTTCTTTTTTTTTTTTCAACGTTTTTTTTTTTTATTTTTTTTTTTTATTTATTTTTGGGACAGAGAGAGACAGAGCATGAACGGGGGAGGGGCAGAGACAGAGGGAGACACAGAATCGGAAACAGGCTCCAGGCTCCGAGCCATCAGCCCAGAGCCTGACGCGGGGCTCGAACTCACGGACCGCGAGATCGTGACCTGGCTGAAGTCGGACGCTTAACCGACTGCGCCACCCAGGCGCCCCGCTTTGTTTCTTTTAATAACCCATTATGACTGACACAGAATTTCCTACAGCTTTTCTGAAGCAAGTTCTAGATTTGGCAGAAGGAAGTAAGGATTGAGAGCTATCTTCAAATATCTGTAGGACCGTTATCTGGAAGGACTAAATTTGCTCTGCATAGTTTGAACGGACAGGCATGAGACCAATGGGTAAAAGTTAAGGGAAGCAGATGCTATCTCAGTAGAAAAAATAGTCCTACTAATTAGAGTTGACCCCTCTGGAAGCCCTCAAAAAAGAGTGAGCTTTCAGGCAGTAGGAGCATTCAAACAAGAATCACTAGTTGGCAGAGAAGCTAGAAGACCATTTTCTATACAGGGATCTTAGTGTCCCTTCCAAAGCTGAGATGTCAAGATGTCACAACAGCTTTTTCCTCTCTTCCTTTCTTTACAAGCATTTAGTGAATCAGCCCTCTGCTAGGTAAGGGAGATTACAAATGTGACTAAGATGTCATACTTGCCCTCAAAGATTTTGGAGTTTAGAGGGGGTAGTGAGCCTCTAGACCCACCCCAAATAATATATGATGGCCTTTGGCTTATACTACCTTTGCCTTTCAGACAGGAAGGGTGAGGGAAATACGTTCCCTTTCTGTCCTTATTGGAACACTTCTCTACCTCCAGTTGACATATAAACTTAAATAATATTGCAAACTGGGTGTGATCTACGAATCATCTAAAAATAATAGTATAAATAATAGCAATAAAAACAAACAACATGATTTTACTCTGTGCCAAGCATTGCACCGGTCACTTTACAAATACGATTTTTACTTAATTCTGCCGGCAAAAGTTCAAAGGCAAGCTTAATAATCTTTCAAATCGCTAAAGGGTTCTCCAAAAAAAAAAAAGAAAAGAAAGGTGTCTGTTCTCCACATTGCCTAAGTCACGCCACAGGATGACGGTTTTATTTTGCAAGAAGACTAGGCTAGAACATTCTGGGAACAAGACGGTACAAAACACTGGAGTAAAACAACCAACGAAGGCTGTGGTGTTTCCCTCTTCGGAAGACTGGGACAACAACATGGGTTTCCATTGGGTTCTGGTGGTAAAAGGAAGGGAATAGAGAAAATCACCTGGTTTGGGCACCAGATAAGGTCTGGGCACATGGCTGCCTGCACCTTTCAGGCCAGGTTGATAAAAGTCCACATCATAAGGAGGTGGCCTTTGTAGGGCTACCAGAACTACAGCAATGTTCCCACCTCCCACTAGAGGGACTCTCGGAGCCAGGCACCGGAAAAATGCAGGCAAGGCTTATTTGGGCGCTGCCCGGAGTAAGAGTTCTAAATTTCCCTCCCCACTCCAGCCCTCCATAGCCATGTCCCCCTCCCCCATCCCTCTTTCCCTAACCACTCCAGCCCCTGTCCCTCTGCTGGCTGACCTCTAGAGTACCTTTGGGGCTGTCTTCTCCAGCATGCAGCCCGTGCAGGAAAGACCAGAGAGCAAGGGCGGGCGCGGGGGGGGGGGGGGGGGAAGGTGGGGGGTGGGATGTACTGTGGAGGGGACAGGTGCAAGGGTAGGAGGGTTGAAAGGGGGTTCATCACTGGGAGATAACCCCAAGTGCTAAACATCAGGGAGAAATGGCATTGTTAATCTTTACATTTAACCAAAATAAAATGTGTAAAACCTGATGGGACTCCTTACCACTATCCACAAACATTTTCAAATGTGTTTGCTTCAGACATAAAAATGAGGACAGCCAGTTTTTCTTTTCTGCCTTGAGTTTTGAATATTAACAAGTCTGTATCCTTCTTAAAAGAGCACACAGCGGCAACCCCACCATCCTGGAGCCCATCCACTTGCCTGACCCCAGTATCTCTAACACGAAGAGAAAAGAAGTTGATCCAGCCCTGCCTTTGAACCACAGTAAAAACCACCTCAGATGCCTCCCGCTACCCCAGATGCCAAGCGTATGGCATTTATAGGCCCTTAAGTGTTTCCTGAGAGTTCCCAGGGTTGGCACAAAATTTAATCTAAACACTACCTCCTCCGTGATCTCTCTGCCTGCCTCAGCTTTGGTGCGTGTACCTATTTTTCACTAGATGGTAAGTCACTTCTTCCTGGGCATCCAAATGGCTGGGTTCGCAGCAGGGAAAGAATGAGGTGGGCATCTGTTTCACAACATGCCCATCCTTAGGAGGCAGCTGACAAGAAGCCAATTTTGCCGTCCATTCTTTTCCCAAATTCTATGCTACAACCGCAGGGAATGACAAGGAGGAGCTGTGGCCCAGATCCAGAAGGAAATTAAATAGCCTTAAATTAGGTCAAACACGCCTTTGGCACAAACCCACCAAAGGAAAAACCGGAAGACAGCATGTTTCCTTTCCAGTTACAAAATCAATGTATAAAAATCAAGAGTCCTCACGTACATAAGCAATTTACAATTAGAAAATATAACGAAAAAACCCCATTCCATTAAATATGTCAATAAAAATGTAAAATGATAGGAGTAATTAGTAAGAAATGTATAGGATCTACCAACAGAAAAGGAAAGGAAACAAACTAAAGGAAACAAACAGACGAGAATTGATAGAAAAATGTACTACTTTACAATGTAAATCTTTCCAAGTTAATCTCTTAACACCATTCCAGTAAAAATACCAAGGGCATAATTGATTCTCGATCTCATCTGGAAGAATCAACATTTGAGAAAAGCCAAGAAAAATTAAAAATTAGATATTGAAATTAAGCTACAATAATTTAAAAAGCGTGGACGATGCAAGGAAATGCAAATCAAAACTACAATGAGATACCATCTCATACCTATCAGAATGGCTAAAATAAAAATAAGAAACAACAAGCGTTGGCAAGGATGTGATGGAGAAAGGGGAACCCTCATGCACTGTTGGTCAGAATGCAGACTGGTGCAGCCATTCTGGAAAAGAGTATGGAGGTTCCTCAAAAAGTTAAAAATAAAATCCTATGATCCAGTAATTGTGTTACCAGGTATTTCCCCAAAGAATACAAAAATACTAATTCAAAGGGATACATGCACCTTGATGTTTATAGCAGCATTATCTACCATAGCCAAATTATGGAAACAGTCCAAGTGTCCATCGTTTGATGCATCGATATATATATATATATACATACACATACACATATATATGTATATATATATATACACACACACATATATACGTATATACACATGTATATAATACATATGTATATATGTGTGTGTATATATGTATATACATATGTAATATATACAGATATGTACATATGTACATATACAGATATGTGTACATATATATGTGTGTGTGTGTGTGTGTGTGTGTGTGTATATATATATATATATATATACACACACAGAAGATTGCTCGGCCATAAAAAAGAAGAAATCTTGCCATTTGCAACAACATAGATGGAACCAGAGAGTATTACGCTAAGCGAAAATAAGTCAGAGAAGACAAATACCATATGATTTCACTTGTGGAATTTAAGAAACAAAACAAATGAACAAAGGGAAATGAGAGAGAGAGAGGCAAACCAAGAAACAGACTCTCCACTATAAAGAACACATTGATGGGTCCCAGAGTGGGGTGGGGTGGGGTGGGGGGATGGGTGAAGTAGGTGATGGGGATTAAGGAAGTCACTTCTCCTGAGGAGCACTGGGTAAGGCATGGAATTGTTAAATCACTATATTGTATACCTGAAACTAATATCACGCTCTATATTAACTAACTGCAATTTAAATAAAAACTTTAAAAAGGGTGGATGAAGCATCAGAATAGATAGGTCAGTAGAAAGTATTATAAAGGCAAGAAACAATTTTAAGTGTCTTCATTAAGTGTGCCAGTGCTTATATGAAATGTATTATAAATACATGTAGAATGTAGGTGAAATTTCATATTAAGAAAGTAAAGATAGATTGTCCAATAAGATGCTAGGATAAAAAAATTTTAACTGAAATTTTTTAAATACCATACTTACGACACACAGAAATAAACTGTGGACACTTAAAAGATTTAAATGTTGTTTTTAAATTTTTTAAATGTTTATTTATTTTTGAAGGAGAGACAGAGCATGAGCAGGGGAGGAGCAGAGAGAGAGGGAGGCACAGAATCCAAAGCAGGCTCCAGGCTCCAAGCTGTCAGCACAGAACCCGATGTGGGGCTCAAACTCACAAACCGTGAGATCATGACCTGAGCTGAAGTCAGTCGCTTAACCTACTGGCAACCTCAAAGATTTAAATGTTAAATAAAACACTAGAACACTTAGATGGATGTTTATGTAATGTAGAAGTCTTTCAAAGCATAGATCAAAAGATAGTCCCAAAATAAATATTAGTATGTTTATTACTTTAAAAATGTATATCTTAGAAACCAATTTGACAATAAATTTCATATATTAAAAAAAATAAAATAAAAATGTATATCTTCATGTCAAAAAAGGTCATAAAACCAAATGCAAATAATGAAGTAGTAAAGCTACTATATGCAACATTTACCAAACAAAATGAAGGTTAATAATGCTCTTGACAGAAGAAGAATCTTGTAAAACAGTAAGAAAAGATAAATACCTCAATAGAAAAAGGCACAAAGACATAAAAGAAACTCAAAATGTTAATAAACATATTAAAATGTTCAGCCTAAATAGGAATCAAAGTAAATGAAATAACATTTTGCATATCAGATATTAAAGGGAAAAATAACACCGGAGATGTGTGCACAGATAGACGAACACTGATGGTGAAGGATAAATTGGTACAATTTTTCTGATTTGTAATGTAGTGAGAGGGATCACAAGCCTTAAAAGGTGTGTGTCTGTAGTCCCTACAGTTCCAGCTGGGCTGGGAATTCATCCTAAGGAAGTAAGAATATGCAAAACAGAACAAAACAACAAAGAACAACAACAACAAAAAACCTCATCTAGAAGCACAACTGGAAAACTGGAATAACAAAAAAAACCTGAAAACAAATTACATTTCTAATAATAAATAATTGATAAAATAAATTATAGTTCTATCCTTACAATGAAATACTATGTGACTTTTTTAAATGATGGCATAAAAATACGGCTGTTGCCAAGGAAATATGTTCCTATATACTTTTAAATGAAAAAAGGGACAGATTAGGAGACAGTAGGTACAGTTGGGTCCCATTTTTAAAAGTTTTTGTTTTTTGGTTTTTTTTTGAAAGAGAGGGAATGAGAGAGAGAGAGCATGCACGCACATGTATGCCAGGGCACAGGGGAGGGGCAGAGGTAGAAGGCAAGAGAGAATCCCAAGCAGGTTACATGATCCAGCACCCCCCCAACCCCCAACCTCCGCAGAGGTTGACAGGGGGCTCCATCTCACAGCCATGAGATCACGACCTGAGCCGAAATCAAGAGGTGGATGCTCAACTGACTGAGCCCCCCAAGAACCCCAAATAATATTTATACATAGGAAAAGATCTGGAGGAATTTACTTCAAAACATTTCCAGTCTCACTGCTGGGTGGTAAAATTATGAGTGTCCTGGGGTTTTGCTTTTTCATCATCCATACTTCCTAACTTTTCTACATTAAGCACTTCCTGTGCAATTTTTAAATAAAAAAAAAAATAGCCAATTGGGTGGCTCAGTTGGTTAAGCATCTGACTTCGGCTCAGGTCATGATCTTGAGGTCCATGAGTTCGAGCCCTGCGTTGGACTTGGCGCTGACAGCTCGGAGCCTGGAGCCTGCTTGGGATTCTGTGTCTCCCTCTCTCTCTGCCCCTCCCCTGCTCGCACTCTGTCTCTCTCTCTCTCTCTCTCTCTCTAAAAAATAAGTAAACATTAAAAGTATTTTTTTAACAAAAAAAAAATATAGGAGCTGCTAGCAATTCCCAGATACGCATTCCTCCTTGGCCCTGTTTAGTCTGGGAGATAAAAAGGTTTCATTAAGGAGAAATGATCCCATGGCTTAAAAATATATACCTCCGCCCCAAAGTTTCATGCCAATTCCTGGCCCAGGTTCTTCCTCCTCACTGAGAAAACTGCTACCAAAGGCTATAAGGTGACAAGGATTCCAGCTTTCCTCTTCTCCTCCCCAACTCCCAAGGGGATTATCTCTTTTCCTGGCAAACTGGGAATGAAATCGGCCATGAAAGGTAACAGGGTACTCCAAAACTCTCCAACCAGATGGGTGAAGGGGAGGAGGCCCTGGGGCAGCAAAGAGGGGTATCTGGGTTAAGTAGGCAGCACATGAATCTGAGCTATGCCACCTACACCATAAGACAGCAAGGGGTGAGGTATCAGAGATCAAAGCTCCTTGAAGGGCTGGGAGCAGAAGCAAGACAATGACACTTCCAACTAGGGTTATAATTATATATTTCTTTTTTTTTTAATTTTTTTTTCAACGTTTTTTATTTATTTTTGGGACAGAGAGAGACAGAGCATGAACGGGGGAGGGGCAGAGACAGAGGGAGACACAGAATCGGAAACAGGCTCCAGGCTCTGAGCCATCAGCCCAGAGCCTGACGCGGGGCTCGAACTCACGGACCGCGAGATCGTGACCTGGCTGAAGCCGGACACTTAACCGACTGCGCCACCCAGGCGCCCCTATAATTATATATTTCTTTAAAAAATTTTTTTTAATGTTTATTTTTGAGAGAGAGGGAGAGTACAAGCTGGGGAGGGGTAGAGACAGGGAGACAGAGGATCTGAAGCAGTCTCCAGGCTCTGACAGCAGAGAGTCTGATGCGGGGCTCAAACTCACAAACCGTGAGATCATGGCCTGAGCCGAAGTCGGACGCTCAAGTGACAGACCCACCCCAGTGCCCTCATTGTATATTTCTAAATAGAATAATTTACCAGAAATTTTTTTCCTCCAGTCACAGTCTAAATTATTAAAAATTGAAAACTCCGAACTGCTCCCCTGCCTCGGCTGTTTCCATCCCCCCTGCCCCCCCTCCTTTCTCCACACCAGGTACAGGCCTCAGAAATGGCCTCATTCCTCCATCACAACCTCAGGACCGACCATTCTCAGCACCAAGCCTGGGGACAGCAGCTCTCCGACTGGGCCCAGGCCAGGGCGCCTGCCCTTACAGGGCCTCTGCGGCCAGGTCACAGGTCCAGGCCATTTCCGCCTTAAACCCAAAGGGGGACAGGTCTATAGAACAACTCCTTAGATGCCATAAATGTTTCCTGGATGTGGAAAACCCATTTCCTGGTCTGTATGTGGGCCACGGGCCTCCTATGTGGGCTGGCAGCCAACCTGCCTCTGGAAAAGAGGTTTCTTGAACATGCTGATACACAAGTGCCTTGTGTGTGTCACAAATGTCTATTTATCATATGCACTACATGCGTATGAATGTTCGGGCCACCCTCAGTAATATAGGAATGTCCCTGTACCTCCTCCTCCTTAAATCTCTTGGAATCGCTCAGCTGGTTCTAACCCCAGGCAGCCTTGAACTTGGAATCAAAATCAAGTCCAGCTTCTCTGATGCTCTACTTTCTGGTAAAAAGGAAGAAGAAGGAGGAGGAGGAGGAAGAGGAGGAGGAGTAGGAGAAGGACAAGAGGGAGGAGAGGAAGAAGGAAGGGGAGAGAGGGGAGGAAAAGGAAGAGGGAGAAAAGGGAGAAGAAAGAGGAGGAGGAGAAGAAGGAGGAGGAGAAGGAGAAGAGGGAGGAGAGGAAGAAGGAAGGGGAGAGGGGAGGAAAAGGAGAGGGAGAAAAGGGAGAAGAAAGAGGAGGAGGAGAAGGAGAAGAGGGAGGAGAGGAAGAAGGAAGGGGAGAGGGGAGGAAAAGGAGAGGGAGAAAAGGGAGAAGAAAGAAGAGGAGGAGAAGAAGGAGAAAGAGCTGGTCTAAATACCTTTCCCAGGGCAGCAGGAACTCACAGTGAGATCCCTCTGTCCCTATTCTGCTGGCCTCTGGAGGCTGAGAGGCACAGATGCGAGCCTCCCGCTAGAGGAGCCGACCCTGCTGTGTGCCCCAGCTGGGCCTAGTCTTCCACCCTGGCCCTGGTCCTGCTGTCATAGTGGGGCTGCTCCCACTACCCCCCCCCCCCCCCCCCACCAAGCATGATGTTGAGGACCCCAGGCCAGTATACAGCCCTCGAGCCTCTGTGTGGGGAGCCAGAAAAGCTGACACAGCGCCAGGTGCCAGGCTGGGGAGGCACCCTGCACGAGGAACCCTGTGGACAGTCCTCTTTACGTCATTACACAAGTGGGGTAGCCCTCCAGAGCCCAAGGGCCATCTGGGGAACATCAGGCAGCACCAAGACAGGTTGGCTGTGGCAGTCAGGACAGGGCTGGGACTATCCTCTGCCAAGGCTACAGGCTTCCTTTGCAGCTGGTAGAGAAGCAAACGGGGAGGCTCAACAGTCCCCACCCCCACCCCCACCTCAGTACATAAGAGGAAAGCCTTCTCTATCCCAGGGCTGAAGTGCTTCTCGGCAATTGGTGCTTTCTAACTACTTGGAATTCCAAAAGGGCAACAGACCTCAGAGTTTAAAAAAAAAAAAAAAAAAAAAAGTAATTCTTAGAGCTGGAAGTAAAACTGATCTACTCAAACAAATACTAAAAATAACTGCCATTTATTAAGCATTTATTATGAGCTCAATTAGGCATTTTGCATAAATTACAGTTACTCCTAAGAACTATTCCACAAAGTCGCTATCCTTATATTTTCCTTATAACACAGAGGCGGAAATGGATGCACAGAGAGGTTGAGAGACTTGCCCAAAGTTACCAGTTTGTGAGAGGCTGATCAGGTCTATATGACTTTCAAGTCCACGTTCCCTACCACGCAGGGACACTGCCTCTGGGGTCCTGACAAATCACCCTTTTTTATGAATAAATGAACTCTCTGTGTAGTGCTTATGCTCGTCAGGAGTGGGTTTCTGTGATGTTTCAGAAAAACATATTGTTCAGAGTGGTTTCTCTAAAGACCTTATCCCTGAAGGCTCTTGAAGCAGCCAAGGGCAGTAAACTCAAGTGCAGAGCCTACAGCGTCGGGATCTTCCCTTGATGGGCAGCCAAGTGATTGATTCTATACAAAGACAAATCTATCCCACCAATCTTCAGGCTCATTCCCCAGGTGCCAGTGACGCTCAGTGCCTGGGGAAGCAGCTTTGACCCATTTGCTTCCTGGTTTTCCCACCGGCAGCCCCCAGATCCTCTGGACAAAGGTTCTGGGATAGACTGACAAGGTTGCAGAGAGGCAGAGGCAGAGGAGACCCAGAGCCACTAATCTAATCCTATCATTCCACAGATGAGAAGGCCGAGGCTGAAGGAGGTCATTAAAGCACTGTTGGTCTCCTGGCATCTTCTTATCTTTCCCACAAGCTTAGGCCCTAAGGGTAGGGCCAGATGTTAGTGCTTATGTGTACAATTCCTTTTGTAGAAGCAGGAGTCTGAGAATGAGAGGGAGGAAGAGAAGTATAAATGGTTAAGAGCACTACGTGGGAGTGAGAGAGACCAAGGTTCAAATGCTCACTTTGCTTCTGCACAGCTCTGTGATCTTGCCAAGTGACTTAATCTCTTTGTGCCTCACTTCCCTCTTCGGCAACAGAGATAATAATGGTGCCGACCTTACAGGACTGGTCTAAGAATTAATCACAATAATGTATAGCCCAGTGCCTGGCTCAACTATAAAGGAGTAATAAATAAGAAACTCTGAATAAAGGATGGACTTTAGTTAATAACGTGTTGATATTGATTCATTAATTTTAATGAACGTACTACCCTGATAAGATGTGAATAATAGGGGAAACTGGATTGGGATGTATGGGGATCCTCTGGACTATCTTCACCATTTATCTGTAAATTTAAAACAGCTAACATAAAGGGTTTACTTAAAATAATAAAAGCAGTATAGAAGAAATTGTGTTTGTTAGTGAAGGAAATGATTATGAGACATGTCCCTGACACTCTGGAAACAGCCAGGAAAAGTCAAGCAGCAAGTTGGACAGCATCAAAGACCCTAATGCTCAGTCAACTCAAGTCTGCTCCAATTGCCAACCACAAATATCAACAGGCAATGGGATTGACAGGCATCAAGGCATCAGGATAAGACTACTAAATCGGAGGTCAGATAGATACCACGGTTAAGGGGCCAATTCTCATCTACCATTTAGCATCTCTTCGGTCCTGGGCAGAGACCCTCCTCTCTCAAGCTCCTTTCCCCCATCCCTGCAGACTGTTTCTCCCTGTCTAGAGTGGAGTTGTCACAGGGCTGAAACGAGAAGTGCGGCGGACAGCCTCTAAAATGCCCCTGGTAGGCACCTGGGTGGCTCAGTCGGTTAAGCATCCGACTTCGGCTCAGGTCACGATCTTGAGGTTTGAGAGTTAGAACCCTGCGGTGGGCTCTGTGTTGACAGCTTGGAGCCCAGAGCCTGCTTTGGATTCTGTGTCTCCTTCTCTGTGTACCCGCCCCTGCTCGCACTCTGTGTGTGTGTCTCTCTCAAAAATAAACATAAAAAACTGTTTAATGCCCTCAATAATCCCCAATCTTGGTAGTCACACTCCTGTGTAACCTTCTCCCCCTGGCTGTAGGTTGGACTCACTGACTTGCTGCTAACAGAAAATGTTAAATGATGGGGTGTCAGGTTTGAGCTGAGGGTATAAAAAGACTGGGCTTCGTCCCTGGCCTGGGGAAAGCTAGCTGCCTCGTTGTTGGGCAGGCCCTGCAGAGAGGCTCCTGTGGGTGAGCCAGGAAGCGCATCTTCTGAAGCCTCGAACAATATTCGAGTGCTAGGAGCCCCTTCAGCCCCCCACTCAGACCTCGAGATGACCGTGGTGCTGGACACGTCCTCTGCTGCCACCTCCTGAAAGACCCCAAGCCACAAGCCCCCGGCCGAGTTGTGCCCGGATCCTCAGTACACAGAAACTGCGAGATAACAAGTGGTTTTTTTGCTGTTTGGAGCCACTACTGTTCGAGGTAATTTTTTCATGCGGTACTATGTAACTAATATAAGAGATTCTCTGCGAAAGAAAAAGAAAGCACAAACTCGGTGGAAAACTAGAAGCTCAGGAATGTCAAAACAAAACAAAACCCTAGAGCCCATCTGATCCCATGGCAGCCCTTCTACATAGCCACCTCACATGCCATTTCTGCTTATCACGGTCTCTCCCTTCCTCTCGCTTCCTGAACATCTGGAGACAGATGGGTTTGGTGACGGCAGCCCAGGAACTCTGCTCACACTGGGAAGAACTCTGGGGTCCAAGGACAGTCAGGTGGGGCAGGCTAGCTCTGCCCTGGCTTGAGGCAGGGGCCTGGCTTCAGATCAAGCCAAACAGCTGTCCCAGAGACATTCAGCCCAGCTTTTGGGGGGATTTCTCTGTCTAATTCGCTGTATCACCCCAAATAGTCTATCTTCCTTCTACCTCGTTGTGCTCCTTCTTTAAAAAAAATTTTTTTAAACATTTATTTATTTTTGAGAGGCAGAGAGACAGAGCACAAGTGGGGGAGGAACAGAGAGTGAGAAGAAGACACAGAATCTCAGGCAGGCTCCAGGCTCCGGGCTCTGAGCTGTCAGCACAGAGACCGACACAGGGCTTGAACCCACGAACTGGGAGATCATGACCTCAGCTGATGTCGGACACTTAACCGACTGAGCCACCCAGGCGCCCCTCATTGTGCTCCTTCTAAGGCTGCCTCCAAGATAAAGAGAACCTCTTGAAAGTGGATCCAACCTTACACCTACAGGAAGGAACAGGCCAACAATCTATGCTCCCAGCACAAGGCCAGTTGCAGTATATGCTCCAAGCCAGACACTCCTCCCATGGCCACTATTCCCAGGCACAGATCCTTGAAGGGTGAGGAGCAGGAAGCCCATCCATCTTCCAAGACAAGTCCAAGTTCTCTGGCTGTCATTTGGCACCCCCAACTCCAGTGAGCTCTGTGGGGGAAGAATGGTTTTGAAAGGTTGGGGCCACTGTGGAGAGAAAATGATCTATTCACACTAGAAGGACTCTATGTAACACCAACACCAACCTCCACCATCGCCTGGCTTCGATACAGGTTTTCCTCCCAGTTTCTTTCCCTCTCTCTTCTTCCCAGCACTTCTCTCCCCAAACTTTCTGGGCTTGCCAGGCAGCTCCTTTTCCCCTGGGGAATCTCCCTCCTACTTTCCTTTCCCAAATGGCTGAAAGCTATGCAACTCTCAACTTGATTACCCCCTAACAGCGGCTGGGTGTGCAGAGAAGTGGTTTCTGTAGATGCTCCTCCGAGGGGGGCAGGAGAAGGATGGAGACGCTAAGCCTTAGCTCCTGGGGTGCAGCCATGGCTGTGAAGAGCTGGCAGAAGCATTAACCGCGGTGGCAGCTCCCCAGGGAGGGCCTCCTGTGGTGTGACTGAAATGAGGGCCCAGAAGGGAGCCAGCGGGATTCAGGCTGGGCTTGCGGCACGCGCTCTCGGGTCCCGCAGGGCACATGGCAGTTGCTCACACCCAGCACCAGCCTGCGAGGTCTGCTCGCAGACCTCTTGGTCTTGGACCAGGACCTGCCCCCTGGCCATCCCTGCTCCTCCAACATCCCCTTCTCCCAGAGCGGGACTTGAACCATTTTTCCCAAACCTAGGGCTAGCGTTCACAGGCAGAAAAATGTAGACACAGCCATGGGAGAGGGGGCCAGTCTTCCCAGCAGCCATTTCCTTCCCTGCTCTGGATCTACCCTCATGTGGGACTCTTACAGAGCCTTCACCTACCACGCTGGATGGTGTCAGTCATGCGTCCGGCACCTTCCCCCTTCTCTGAACACAGGGATGCTAATCCAGAGAGAGTCCAGGTGGCAGTGTGGGGAGCCAGGCTGAAGTTACGGTTCTAGTCCGGGGTCCTCACAAGCAAGTAATTAGTCAAGGGACAGGTCTCAGAACCCCCAGGACTCCACTGACGGCTCCATGGCTCCAGCACGCTGTGAGGAAATCTCAGCTTAGCATTGGAGGAGTACTTAATCTGGTGCAACCAGGCCGTGCACTCCAACCACAGAGGCTGGGTCCTGCTCAGATCTGTGCCCCCGCACACAGCCTAGCCCAGGGTGAGTCCCCAATATGTCTCTCCTCTCCCCTGTGCCCAGTGCTGACACGCTCCAGGCTGCCAGCCTGGAGGAGACACTAATGCGGAGAAAAACGAGGAACGGAGGGATATCTAGAGGCGCGGCTAGAGAAGGAAGGGTTCGCAGCTATCCCCGAGGCCGTGACAGCCACAGAGCATGACAGGGCATACAACTCAGCTCTCAGAAGATGCCTTACAGGGCTCAGGGGTTAGGAGGCATCACTGAGGGCAAAAAGGAATTAATTCAGTGGGAGTCATCAGCAAGGCATGGCTTCCCACATTTCCTCACACGAGGGGTTCTTTCTACTCTCTATTTGCTATAGAATCAAGATGAAACTCCTCTGCCTGGAATTCAAAACAGTCTGCAATCTGGCTCCCTCCCCGCCCTCTCACTGCTTCTCTACCCCCAGCCTCTCTGCAGTCCTGGGTGCCCAGCATGCGGGCCTCATGGCCCTCCGGCGTCTTCCCATCCCCACAAATGGCACTCCTTTCCTCCTCCCTCCCTCTTTCCAACAGATCCAAACCTGTGAGCACTGGGTCCTGGCCCCATTCTCTGTGAAGCCTGTTCTGATCACTTCAGCCCACACTGATCTCTGCCTTTTCTGAACTCCTACAGCGCTCCTAGCCTGCACCACATGACCAAGCCCGTTTATAGCAACTCGCATTGCTCATTAGTTGCTCTTCTTCTGGTTGTAGCCAACTGGAACAGGAGAGCTGCACAGTGCCCGCCAGCACCACACGGCCAGGTTCGAGTTCTCTGAGAGGTGGGACATACTGGAATTGTTCTATGTCTCTCCTGGTCCAGGGTAGGCTCTGTAAATGCCAGCAATCATTTATTTTCGGTTTTCAGGTGCTATCTTCCTCCCATCCCCAGCAAGGTGCCTGGCTCTCCCTGGTACAGTGAGCTGGGGCACAGGTTCGGAAGACCAGTTCCTTGGTGGGGTCCGCTAAGTGGGCTGAGGAGTGGTCTTTTCCAGGGCTGGCCTTTTATCGTCTGCCTCTGTCAGAAACTGTCTCAACAGGGGGTGCCCACCACCCTGTCTGCCACGCCTCCGCTCCGGCACTCCCCTTCATGAGGCTTTATCAGCCCGCTCCCATCTCTACCAGGCCAAGCCCAGACGTCTGGGGGGATTAACTTGCCCCGATTGCTCAGCACCACAGCCTCTGTTTATGACACTAGGTCTCTGGAGTGTTGCACATTCCTGTGGACAGGGAGGAGCCACTTCATGCAAGATGTTCTGTCACGATTCTCACAGTCTCTGTGCTGAAGGTAAGCAGATGGGTCAGAGCGGCCTCCTCCTCTCCTCTCCCTCATTCCCATAGTGAGGGAGCCAGCCTATCTTAAGATTTGAAAGAGAAGGTGGCTGTGAGTTTGACCAGACAAGCCACTAAAACTGCCTTCCAGAGAGTTGAACCCCAAGGTGCCCAGTGTCAGACGACAAGGTCTCTGCCTCTTGGGAGGCATCAGTGTCTTATGCTGAGAGTGGTCCCCAGGACAGAGTGGATCCAGTGGGAGGCCCAGGCTGAAGGCCTGGCCCATCCTGGGGCTGCTCCTCTGTAGGCCTTTTCCATGCTGAGCCTCTAGGATACTCCTCGTGAGGTTTCCAAGCCTCACTGCCCTCTCGGCCCCTTAGATGCTTGCCTTCATTGCCTCTGTTTCTACTGTTAGCCCTCAATCTCACGGCTAGAAAGGCAAAAAACCAACCTTTACTACGCTGTTATACTTTCAATGAGTTCATACACATGTAATTTCATTACATGTTCCCGGCATCCTTTCATGTCAGAGAGCTTAAGGATTCGTCTCCTCAAGCCCACGAAATAATGTGACCTGCTCACGTTGTTAGCGACTTATATATGGTATTGAATGGACCCTAGAGTTTCAAACACTTAGGGTTGTTTTTAATGATATATGGCCTCAACTCCCTGCCCTCTCATACTGAAAACTTTCTTACCATAAATAATGTTTTCGTGCCACTAGACAATTCTAAAAGAGAGAAGAAATAGGCACCAATTCTATCATAAACTTCTATCCCCACTCCTATATCCCCACCAGGATCATGGAGACATCTATCTTGCATACACAGAAATGCCTTGATTGTGATAGGTATATAAGGATATTTAGTCAACATGGATTTAGCATCATTCTCATCAATGCCTTGCACATGTGTGTGTGTATTTAATTGTATCAGCTTTACACTTGGCCTTAAAACCTCAATTCTAACAATTTATAATAAGGAAAGAGATGAATACTAAGAGGTATATACAAAGTTGTTCAACAAAGCATGATTTATAATAATGAAATACTTGGAAGGGCCTGCATTACAAATGGCTTACACTTGGGTATTTGTTAAATAAAGTTTCGTTCTTTCAAATGATAGAATATCAGCCATTAAAATTCAGGTTTCTGAAGAACAATTAATGGCATGGGTAGAGAGTCACCATATAATAATAGGTGAGAAAAAGTAGTATTTAAATTATGATAGTAAGACCTAGTAAGGAGAAAAAAATATATATGTGTGGAAAAATAATCTGGAAGGAAATTTACCAAGACTTACAAGAGGATGTATTTTGGCATGTTAAAATTGTGAATCGTTTTTCTTTTTTTCATGATGTGTTTCTGGTTTTTCAATATTTCCTACAATGGGCATTTATTACTCTTAAGATAAGAAAACAGGGGAGTACCTGGGTGGCTCAGTGGGTGAAGCATCCAACTTTGGCTCAGGTCTTGATCTCACGGTCCATGAGTTCGAGCCCCACATTGGGCTCTGTGCTAACAGCTCACAGCCTGGAGCCTGCTTCGGATTCTGTGCCTCCCTTTCTCTTTGCCCCTCCCCTGTTCATGTCCTGTCTCTTTCTCCCTCTCTCTCGAAAATAAATAAACATTAAAAAAATTTTTTTAATAGGAAAACATAACAAATGCTAATTTTTGTTAAATTCTTTTTTCATTTTCCATAACAGCCCCTGTCAGTATTTAGGACAGGGGAAGTTAGCCCATTTTACAGACAGCATAATAAGCGCAGAGAAACTAAGTGACAACCAATGTCACAAAGCAACTGAAGATCAACATCAGGATCTGGACCCAGGTGTCCTCAGACCTAGCTTGTGACCCTTCTGCTCCACTATATGGCCTCCCTAGATGACCATTTTCCTATAGCTTAGTCATGCTTTTACTTTCAGCCCAGAGACTTGTGAAGCTTACCTTCCTCGGGCACATGCTCTCCACCCTTGTGTTCTGGGATGTGCCCATACAGACACCAGACTCACTGGGGGCCAAAAAACTGGGACAGTCAGACCTTAGGGGTAGGGGATGAGAGCCAAAGAGCATTTTGATTCCACCTCAAGGGACTGCCATAGTGCTGGGCACTTGGTAGGGGCCCAGTAGGTACTTGGCTGGCAGGCCCTTCTGCACAGTTTGTTCTAAGAGCTTTGCTCACAGCAGCTGCCAACTGACCTCCAGGGAAAACCAGGCCTTCACTGCTCCTCCCCAAGCAAGAATGCATCTCCTCTCTTCACCCAATAAGGCCAAGGGGTTGGACATCCTAAGGCAGTGGTTCAGAACCTTTTTGGGGTTACTTAACTCTCTGAGAATCTGATGAAAGTTATGGACCTCCTGCAGAAAAGTGCATACAGGCTGATACCCATATTCTCATGTACATAATTCATGAAGGTTTACAGACCTTCTGAAGCTAACCTAGATCCTAGCTTCTAGGTCTGAGCAGACAGAGTGCCAGGGGAAGCATGAAAGCGAGGCCCCTCCTCAAAGCCCTACCAGAGTTCCGCTCCTTCCCTGGCTCTTTCAACTTGCCACTTCTCTGCCTCAATGAGCCCTAATTAGCTTCTCTCTGGGAGGTGACTCAGGGCCATTATCCTTCCTTCACCCCTGATGACCCATTGGGAGGAGAGGGGAAGTGACTTACATAGAGTCATACCATGAGTCAGTGCACAAGCCAAGACTAGAATATGGCTTTTGGGGCTCCCAGGGCTATATTTAGGCCACTGGGAAAAGTGCTTCTCACAGCAGGGTCTGGACATATGCAGAGAAGGGACAAAGGCAGATGGTAACCACAGCTCCAGGATAGTAGAAAGAGACAGAATCTGGAGCTTCGTCGCCTTTAAGCACCCCTTTCTTGCAACGCTAGAATGCTTAGGAGAGCGTCATCCTCACTCTGTGCGAGAAGAAAGTGAGGTGACAGGAAGGGATGAAGAACTCTGAGTTCCTGGCTCTGCTGTCATGTTCTTCCCTCCAGCCACTGCAGACCCAGGCGAAACCTCAGCCTGTCTGCACGTCAGTCTCAGCCCCTGGGACCTCCCTTCCAGGCTCTTGTGTTAGAGGAAAATAGCTTTGGCCTAGGTCAGTCAATGTCATGAACTAGCAATCAGATTTCTCTTATAAAATATACATACACACAGTTCTTAAGACACCACTGTTATAGAACTAGAGTCCCCTGCTCAAGGCCAGAGAGGAAAAGGTAAAAAGAACTGATTATATAACAAGAACTGATTTCTAGATCAGCAAGGATCTATCTAGCAAGTCATGTCAATTAATACCAATAACGTCTACCCACCCTCACTGACCTTTCCAATCCCACATCTAAAAGGACCCCTGGGAACATCTCCTGAGTAACCCAACTTCTGTAGTGCCTTCCAATAGAACTTTCTATGGTGATGGAAATGTTTCAGATCCATGCTGTCCAATATGCCATTAGCCACATGTGGCTATTGAACACTTGAAATGTAATTAGTACAACTGAGGAACTGAATTTTAAATTTTTACTTATTTTTAATTAATTTAAATTGCCTCCTGTGGCTAGTGGCTACTATATTTGGATAGTGCAGCTCCAGATGCTCTGAAGGGACATGAACTTGAGTAATTAATTGATTAATTCTTTTATATGCCTGCTTCACCTTTACCCAAATGAATCAGAAAAACTGCCAGGTTTGTTAGAAATCCCCAGGGCTCTTTGGGGGTTAAGGGTGGGCAGAGTCTGAAGGGAAGACTCTAGGCAGCAAAGAAGGGAAGAGTTCTCTTTGGTCCATGTGTTAGGAAGCCTTTCCCAAGGAAGAGATTATGCCATCTCATATCCTAGACTACATGCTCCAGGGAAGGACCCACTGCAGGAATCCAAAGCCCTAAGGAGGCCCGCTGAAGGAAGCAGGGAAGTACTCTGAATGGTAAGGATCCTGGCCAGAGAGAGACTGAATGACCACGAAAATCATTCCAGGGGAAATTGCTAGAAAGATACACATACCCTCAACTGCCAATGAGACCATTCTGAATATAGAGCTCTGGGTGGAGAAAGGAAGGAACAAGCCTCTTTTGTGGGTAGGCCTTATACTGCCAGTGGGAACTAAAAGCACTATAACCCTTCAGAAAGGTAATTTGGTAATATGTATCAACGGCCTTGTTAAATGTACATGTCCTTTGGTACAACAATTTCACTTCTGGAAGTGGCATTTAAGAAATTGATTTAGATATCTGAAGATTAAGCTATAAGGATATTCATTTTATTTTATTTAAAAAAATGTTTTTAACATTTATTCATTTTTGAGAGACAGCACAAGTGGGGGACGAGCAGAGGGAGTGAGACACAGAATCAGAAGCAGGCTCCAGGCTCTGAGTGGTCAGCACAGAGTCCACATGGGGGCTCAAACTCATGAACCGTGAGATCATGACCTGAGCCAAAGTTGGACGCTTAACCGACAGAGCCACCCAGGTGCCCCAACAAGGATATTCATTTTAGACCGTTTTAGCGAGCAAAAAATACTGTAAACAATTGAAATTACAAGAGCTGATTGTTAAAATGAATTGTGGTACCTTCATATAATAGAATATTCCTCACCTCCCACATCTAAGCCATGAGAGCTAGTCTTCCATCACCTCTTAAATATATTCTGACTCTGTCCATTACTCTCTATCACAACTGCCACCATCAGGTACAGAGCATCACCCTTGAATGGGATTACTACTCAGCCTCCTACCTGGTCACCTTGCTTCTACTTTGACCCCCTTCAACCCATTCTCCACATAGCAGCCAGAGCTGGCTAGCTTGCTGACTGGCTACCTGGGTAACTGTTTTAACACAATAAGCACTCATAATCCACCACCTAAGGTGAAAGCTAGGAACTTGACGATCACCTTTTCTAACCATTTAGGTCTCCAGACGACCAATCTCCTTACCTCTTCCCATGCCAGGCAGCCATCATCCTGAATCCTCATTCCTTTGCTTTCCTTTTTATGTAGTGTTGCTTCATCTACAAGAATTGCTAACTATGCCTATTTTTATGAAAGTTGTTTCTAATTTTATGAAAAGAACATCACGTGGTATGCAATATTTTTTGTACTTATAGTATTCTGCTAAGATTCATGCGTATTGTTGGACGTCACTATAGTTCGTTCATTTGCACTGCTGTCTAATATTCCATAGTGTTTATAGACCTGGTTTATCCAAAGTGTAAGACTTTCACAGTTTTTATTATTATAAACAATACAGTCTGGTCCGTGTCCCTCATTGGATATGTGCAAGAGCTGCTCTTGGATACATTCCTAGGAGTGGAATGTCTGCATTATAGGCTATGTGAATGTTTAACTTTTCACCAGTTTAAACTTCCATCAGCAAGTTTGAAGATCCTGTGGCTGCAATTGCTTTCCAACAATTGAAGATTGGTATTAGAAGATTTCTGGTATTAGAAGATTTCTCAATTTTTGCCAATCATCTGGGTGCTAAAATTTTCTCGTTATACTCTTAATTTGTACCTCCCCAATCACTTACAACGTGAACATCTCTTTACGTTTTTAGGGATCTTAAGTGTTTCCTGTTCTGTGAAATTCTTGTTATTTCATTTGCCCATTTTTAAAAATTGCTTTTTTAAAGAATTTTTTAAGAAATTGCTTTTCTTATTAATTTGTTGGAATGTTTTTTTACGTATTCCTGACACTAATCCTCTGCTGGTTATGTGTGCAGCAAATATCTTTTCCCAGTCTATAAGTTGTCTTTTCGCTTTCTTTAACATGTCTTTTGACATATAAAAATTCTTAATATTACTATGGCCAAACTTGCCTACTTTTATTTTGTAGTCAATATTTCTTGTGTCTTATTTAAAAATCTTTCCTTACTCAAATTGTAAAAGATAATCACCTACGTTACCTACTAAGAGGCTTAAAGTTGTGGGGATTTTTTTATATTTCAATCTTTAAACCATCTGGAGTTGATGTTTTGCATATGGTGTAAGGCAGGCATCCAATTTCACCTTTTTGCATATGCATTTTTTTCAAGTTCCATTTATTATATAGTTTTTTTAAATTTTCCTACTGATTTGACATTCTACTTCTGTTATATGCCAGAGTTCTCTATCTATGTGAGTCTGGTTCTGAGCCCTCTAATCTCCTTTATTGGTGGATTTGTTTATTCTCATGCCAAGACCACACTGTCTTGATCACCTTGGCTTCCTACTGAGTTCTGGTATCTGGCAGAGCAAGTCTTTTCTCTTTACTTGGTCTTCAAAATTTCAGAATCCCTGTCAAATAACAGGAAAAACCCTGTTGGGGTTTTCATTGGAATGTGTAGGTCAGATAGAGGAGAACGGAAGAAGTTGCCATCTTTATGGTATTAAGTTTTCCTATCTGTGAGTGTAGTATCTCCCTCCATTTAATTAGTTCTCCTTTGAATACCTCTTCATGGAATACCTCTTTTTTCTCCCGTGAAAGATGGGTACACCTTTTGTTAAATTTATTCTTAAGTATTTGATTTTCTTTGATGGTATTTTTTTTAAGTTTATTTATTTATTTGGGGGGGAGGGGAGAGAGCACATGTGAGCAAGAGATGGGCAGAGAGAGGACAGAGAATCCCAAGCAGCCCAAGGCAGGCCTCGAACACACAAACCATTAAGATCATGACACGAGCCGTAACCAAGAGTGGGACACTCAACCCACTGAGCCACCCAAATGCCCCTCTCTGACGGTGTTTTTTTTTTTTTTTTAATTTTTTTTTTCAACGTTTTTTATTTATTTTTGGGACAGAGAGAGACAGAGCATGAACGGGGGAGGGGCAGAGACAGAGGGAGACACAGAATCGGAAACAGGCTCCAGGCTCTGAGCCATCAGCCCAGAGCCTGACGCGGGGCTCGAACTCACGGACCGCGAGATCATGACCTGGCTGAAGTCGGACGCTTCACCGACTGCGCCACCCAGGCGCCCCTCTGACGGTGTTTTTAATGCAACTTCTCTTTATGTTTTCTAGCTTGTTGTTGGTATAAAGAATGCAAATTACTTTCACGTATTAATCTTACATCAACTTAACTGGCTAAATTCTATTTCTAATAATTTGTATATTGTTTGGGGTTTCCCATGCAAATAATGACACATCATGCAAATAATGACTATTTTATTTGCTCTCTTCTAATTCTTTTTTTTATTTATTATTTATTTTTTTTTAATTTTTTTTTTAATGTTTATTTTATTTTTGAGACAGAGAGAGACAGAGCATGAATGGGGGAGGGGCAGAGAGAGAGGGAGACACAGAATTGGAAGCAGGCTCCAGGCTCTGAGCCATCAGCCCAGAGCCCGACGCGGGGCTCGAACTCACGGACCGTGAGATCGTGACCTGAGCCGAAGTCGGATGCTCAACCGACTGAGCCACCCAGGCGCCCCATGCTCTCTTCTAATTCTTATGCCTCTCACTTCTTTTTCCTGAATTTTTGTGCTGGTGATAACGAGCATATATGCTTTGTTCCTAGTTTTAAAATGAATTCTTCTAACATTTCCCTAAATGGGGAAATGTTTGCTGTAGTATTTTTATAGTAACTCTTATCCGGTGGAAAAACTTCCCTTTCATTCCAGTTTATCAGGAATAGTTGCTGAGTTTTTTTTAAACTTTTTTTTATAGCTACAGTAACACAAATATAGAAAACAGCACAAAACAAATATACAGTTTAGTTATTATAAGACTAACACCTCTGGGGGCGCCTGGGTGGCTCAGTCGGTTAAGCGTCCGACTTCAGCCAGGTCACGATCTCGCGGTCCGTGAGTTCGAGCCCCGCGTCAGGCTCTGGGCTGATGGCTCAGAGACTGGAGCCTGTCTCGGATTCTGTGTCTCCCTCTCTCTCTGCCCCTCCCCCGTTCGTGCTCTGTCTCTCTCTGTCTCAAAAATAAATAAACGTTAAAAAAAAAAAAAAAAAAAAAAAAAAAAAAAAAAAAAAAAAAAAAAAGACTAACACCTCTGTAACCACCATTCATGAGAGGAGACAAAACCAGCCACCCAGAAGCCCCCCATGTGTCTCCTCTGTTTATAAGCCCTTGCCTCTTCCTACTTAAGAGAAACGGTTCTCCTGACTTTCTGGTAATCACTTCCTTACTCTTTGAGAGGTAGTTTTATCACCAAAACCTGAATCTCTAAACACTATAGTTTAGTTTTACCTAATTTCTTTTCATCTTTTTTTATTTTTATTTTTTTTTATTAAGACTTTACTTTTTAGAGCAGTTTTTAGGGTCACAGCAAAATTGAGGGGAAGGTACAGAGAGTTCCCATATGCCCGCTGACTCCACAAATGCACAGCCTCCCCACTATCAACATCCTCCACCAGAGTGGTCCATTTGTCACAAGTGATAAACCTACCCTGACATATCATTATCACTCAGAGTCTATAGTTAACATTGTGGCTCACTCTTGGTGTTGTATATCCTACGTTTGGACAAATGTATCATGATAGGGATCCATCATTATGGTATTACACACAGTATTTTCACTGCCTTAAAAATCCTCTGTGCTCCACCTATTCATTCTTTCCCCTACAACCCCTGGCAACCACTGATCTCTTTATTGCCTCCATGGTTTTGCCTTTCCCAGAATATCATATAGCTGGGACATATAGTATGTAGACTTTTCAGATGGGGATCTTTCACTTAGTAATATGCATTTACCTAATTAAAAACATTTTTTTAATGTTTATTTATTTTTGAGAGAGACAGAGCATGAGCAAGGGAGGGGCAGACAGAGAGGGAGACACAGAATTCAAAGTCTGAGCTGTCAGCACAGAGCCCCATGCGGGGCTCGAACTCACAAACTGCTGCGAGATCATGACCTGAGACAAAGGCACCCAACCGACTGAGCCACCTAGGTGCCCCTACCTAATTTTTAAATATGTCTTAATCCTTATCCCCCTATCTTGTAATCTACTCAGTGAAGACACCAGATGATTTATTGTGTGTTGTTTCCCTCTGTTCGGTGTTGATTTTTATCAAAAGTTTTCTTTGAATCTAATAAAATGATTATGTGGGGTGTTTGTCTCTCTTTTAATCTGTTAATGAGATAAAAATTACGTTTACAGAAAGCAATATTCCTAAAACAGATCAGATCATGTCACATCCCTCCAACGGCTTCTCGGTGACCTTAGAATAGAATCCAAATTCTTGACCATGGCCTACAAGGCCCAACAAGCGTCCTATAAAAAGTTCCATCTACATCTAACTCTCTGACTTCATACACAAATTTCCCTCTTTCTCCCTGCTGTTAGCCACCGAGGCTTTCTCATGGCTCTTCAAACGTGCCAAGTTTATTCCCAAGCTTTGGTTCTTGTATTAGCTGTTCTCTCTTTCTGGAATGTTTTTCCCCTGATCTCTATATAGGAAGCTCCCCTGTCATTCTCATGTTTTTTTTTTTTTTAATAAGTTTTTAAAAAAATTATTTTGAGAGAGAGAGAGCGGGGCAGGGGCAGAGAGAAAGGGGGCGAGAGAGAATCCCAAGCAGGCTCTGCACTGTCAGTGTAGAGCCCGATGAGGGGCTCGATCTCATGACCCATGAGGTTCTGAACTGATCCAAAGTCAGATGCTTAACTGACTGGGCCACCCAGGTGCCCCTCATGTGTTTTCAATAACCCTTATCAGTATCTGCAATTAGTCTGTTCATTTGTTCACTTTACTGTCCTATCCCCTTCATCTCAATCCACAATGTAAGCTTCAAGCAAGCTTTGCTCACTGCTTTATTCCTACAGTCTAAACTGGTACCTGGCACTGTGTCAGTCCTCAATGAATATTTATTATGTCAAGATTATACTACAGGAATTTATTGACAGGTAAAGATATTCAAACCATATTAAGCTAATCAAAGGAGTATGTATCCCTGATGAGATTTTGTTTTTTAAAAAAACACATCTGTAGGAATGCAAACTGGCACAGCCACTCTGGAAAACAGTATGGAGGTTCCTCAAAAAAATTAAAAATAGAACCACCCTACTACCCAGCATTTGCACTACTAGGCATTTATCCACGGGATACAGGTGTGCTGTTTCGAAGGGACACATGCACCCCCATGTTTATAGCAGCACTATCCACAATAGCCAAAGTATGGAAAGAGCCCAAATGTCCGTGGATGGATGAATGGATAAAGAACATGTGGTATATATACACGATGGAGTATGACTCGGCAATCGAAAAGAATGAAATCTTGCCATTTGCAACTACGTGGATGGAACTACAGGGTATTATGCTAAGCGAAATTAGTCAGAGAAAGACAAATATATGACTTGACTCATGTGAGAAATTTAAGATACAAGACAGACGAACATAAGGGAAGGGAAACAAAAGGAATATAAAAACAGGGAGGGGGATAAAACATAAGAGACTTAAATACGGAGAACAGAGGGTTACTGGAGGTGTTGTGGGGGGGGGATGGGCTAAATGGGCAAGGGGCACTAAGGAATCTACTCTTGAAATCATTGTTGCACTATATGCTGACTAATTTGGATATAAATTAAAAAAAAAAAAATCTGTATGTGTGTCTGAATCTGAAGAGCCAAAATTCTCTTGGGACAGAAGCACAAAATTCTGTCATCTCTGGGAGAGTGACACTGTATCTATTACTGGCATTTATGTTCTTGTCTGTATTTTCTGGGTTTTCAAAATTTCTTTGACAAGCACATATTGTGTTTATTATAAGACAAAATAATAAAAGTAACCTTGTTATGATGAAAGGACAAGATTCTTTCCTTTAAAAAAAAAATGCAGTCTATGGGGCGCCTGGGTGGCGCAGTTGGTGAAGCGGCCGACTTCAGCCAGGTCACGATCTCGCGGTCCGTGAGTTCGAGCCCCCCGTCGGGCTCTGGGCTGATGGCTCGGAGCCTGGAGCCTGTTTCCGATTCTGTGTCTCCCTCTCTCTCTGCCCCTCCCCCGTTCATGCTCTGTCTCTCTCTGTCCCAGAAATAAAATAAAAAAACGTTAAAAAAAAAAATTTAAAAAAAATGCAGTCTAGTTAAAAGCCCATAAAAACCCCTCCAATACTCAAGAATCAGCTCCAGCCTATGGTACACGCCCTATACTGGGTGTCATCGGAACGCAAGGACTACATCTGCGTTGATTTAGTCATATTGTTCCAAAAAAAAAAAAAAAGGGAATTATGGCTCACAGGAAGGTCCCTCCCTTGTCACCTCTTCAGGGAGATGAGACATACACAGACCATAAAGTGAAGTCTTTGCATTTGGTGGCCGTGTCTCCCTCAGTTTCACATTCCCCCAGAACCTACCAAGGATGTGCCTGGACCACTGGTGCTCACTGAATAGTAGTTGAAATAAACAGTTTAGCATTTATGATATCGCAACGTGCGCCTGCGTAAACTGCCAAACAAAATGAGGAGTTGGTAGGTTTAATGGGTCTAGAGTTTCCATTTTGCCAGATGAAAAAAAAAATCCTACAGATCTGTTGCATAACAATGTGAATAGACGTCACACTACTGAACTACACGTAGAAACGGTTATGATGGTCAATTTTGCGACTTGGTTTTTACCACATAAAAAAATATATATATACCAGGGGCACCTGGGTGGCTCAGTCGGTTAAGAGTCTGACTTCGGCTCGGGTCAGGACAGAGCCCGCTTCGGATCCTCCGTGTGCCTCTCTCTCTGCCCCTCCCCTGCTCTCGCTCTCTGTGTCTATCAAAAATAAATAAAAGCATTTTAAAAAAATATGCCAAAGAAAGCAGTACAGACTAGTACAGACAACAGTGCTAAAGGCGTTTGGTCCGGGAGGGATCACTGTGCACACGGGCGGTCTGGGAAGACTTGGGGAGGAAGGACTTAAGCAGGTCAGGGAAAGAAGACTAAAGTGACTTCTGCAAAATGAGGGAGGACAATTCGGAGAGGAGGCATACAGAGGACCCAGCATGCAAATGTACTGGGGGCCAGTGAATAAATGGCTCTGCTGAACGAACTACGGAAGGCTTAAAAAGGTCACTAGTTGGAATAAGAGTGTGAAGGGTGGGGGGTTGGGTCAGAATGTGAAAAGCCTTTGGATGCCGGGCTGAGGCGTCTGGACTTGAGCCTAGAGGCAATGAGAAGAGACGGAAGGTTTTAGTTTGGGGAAATGAGGTGATAAAAGGGGTATTTAAAAAATACTAATTAGCATTCAAATTAGAACATAGTACCCATTAATCTCAAACCTGCTGACAGGGAAGGAAAAGGAAGCACCCAAGCTCCTAGCGTGACATTCAGATGACAGCTATTGCTGAGACAGACAGAGTCTAGACCAAATAGGTCACCTGAAGGAGCTTTTCAGGGAAGAGACCCTGTCCCACGCTGCTACTGCAAAAAGATGGATTCTATCACTCTTGTCTCATAACCTTTTCCCACAGAGGCTCACAATCTCAGAAGCGCCTTTTTCCTCCCAGCACTGTAATTAGCTAGACGGTGGGTAGCAGTGATTTCCTGGCTAAAGTATAAAGTATGAAGAAGGCCAGATTTAAAAAACACGGCTCTCACATATGCCCACAGGGCAACCCAGCCTGAGCTGCTGTGTGCCTAGGAAATACATGAGTTTCCATAACCAGAAGGAACACTTAGAGCTTCTTCCCAGGCGTGTGCTCTCTGAACAGGAAATAAGAGGGCTACCCAGTGCCCCCCATCCTTGGCCAGCTACCGTGTCTTTTCAGGAACTGAAGACCAGAGTGAGCCAAGGGGCTGTCCCCACAGAATAAGGGACATGTGACTCCACTGGATCTGTCCCCCCACAACTGTTATAGGACGTTCCAACTCTTTTCCCCAAAGAAAGGGAAAATGTCGGAAGTTATATTATTTACAAGTTAATGCATACGCACCAAAAAACAGAAAATGGAGAAGCAAAACGAAGATTAATGAAATAGTCATGTTTTAGCATGTTATTATATTAACAAATAGAAATTTACTCATACTGGACACACTGTGTTTTTTTTTTTTTAAGTTTTATTTATTTTTGACAGAGAGAGTACACATGTGAGAGAGGGAGGGGCAGAGAGAAAGGGGGACAGGGAATCCGGAGTGGGCTCTAGGCCGGCAGCAGCGAGCCCCATGTGGGACTCGAACTCACAAATTGTGAGATCATGACCTGAGCCGAAGTTGGACGCTCAACTGACTGAGCCCTCCACGTGCCCCTGGACATACTATTTTAGAACCGAATTTTTTTTCACTGAGCAATCTACTGTGAATATTTTTGGATGTCAATAAATAGAATTCTACCAAAACAATGTGTGGTGGTTGCCTGGTATTTCACAACATGGGAAATATTAGAGACGACAGTCTAGTGAACCGATGTCTCTTTGTTTGATATTTCGGTTGTTCCCAGTTTTGGGCTACTATAAACAATGCTATGGCAAATATCTAGGAAATCAATAACCTCATCCCTACGATCCTAACATTGTTGTTGGTGGTGAATGTGTTAAAAATGTCCGGGAAAGTCCTACTCCAAGGATATCCTTGTAACACTTACTTTAAGAAAAGTGTGGGCCTTCAGGGACCTGACTCAAATCTCATTTCTGCCAGGAAGGCTTTTCTTGTCCCTATCAATCCAAAGTGCTTCCTCTCCCTTCCAGGTGCTGTGATCTCCTGCTCAGCGGGTGTGCCCCTCCTTTGGCATTCGAAACCTGCCTGGCCTGATCTTCACCATGTGTCCTTGTCGCTCCAATTATACCAGAAGCTGCTTGAAGGCAGAGAACACATTGAGCACTTCTTTGTAGTCCCAAAATGATAACACCTGTGATTAGCACTCAATCATATTTGTTAAATTATTTCATTTAAAAGTCTGATGGGAAATGGTGAGGGGGAGGAGTGGTGGGATCTCTTATAATCTTAATCAGGATCTATGGGTAGTCATTGGGAATGAGGAACTAGATAAAGAGCCCACCTTTCTTTTGCCCATCTTTTGCCCACCCTTTCTTTTGCTAGACCTCAGCGCCCTGACAGTGACCCGCCTCACCTCCTTGGCCCTAAACATTCAAAGGCTTTGACAACTCAAAGACCAGCAGGAATAAACAGAATAATCTTTTTGTTGTTGTTGTTGTTATTGTTTGTTTATTTTTGAGAGAGAGAGAGAGAGAGAGAGAGAGAGACAGCATGAGCAGGGAAGGGGCAGAGAGACACAGAATCTGAAGCAGGCTCCAGGCTCTGAGCTGTCAGACAGAACCCAACATGGGCTCGACCTCACAGACCGTAAGATCATGACCTGAGCTGAAGTCAGTTGCTTAACCAACTGAGCCACCCAGGCGCCCCTGGAATAATCTTATAAAGACCATCTAACACGTGGTTTGCCAGCCCTGCTCTAAGGGTGTCTGTCTAAGCAGCAAGTCGCCTCCATCCCCAAACAGCACTTTCCATGCTTTTTAGTGAAGGGGGGAGAACAAACAGACCTGCCCCAAAGATTAAGGGACAGCACCACTGCCTAATCCTGGATGAAGGACAGACACAGCACAGCTGCTCTGCCATGTGGGGCATCACATGCCAAACAGCAGTGAGAGATGGAAGCCAGCCCTTGGAGCAAGGGCTCAGTGGTCAGTGAAGATACCCTGCCTTTGCCCATGACAGACCTGGAATAAAGCAAACTCCCAGAAAAAGGTAGCAGGGGGATCCTGTTCAGCGAGAAGGCAGAACTTCCAAGCAACAGCTCTCTCGAAACGGACTTGGGACCAAAGGATGCCAGGGGCCAGGTCCAACCTGGTGAGGGGCCAAAGTTAACTCTCCTTCTTGGCACTCAGTTACTCAGAGCATTGTACCTACAGGTACACCTGGGAGTTTTTGTTAAACACCTGCTCTGCCCTAGACCTGGGCTAAGAGCAGTGAGTTAGGTCAGAAGTAAGGCACAGGCCTGTCCCCATAGAGCTACAGTCTGGCTAGAGGTCTGAAGTGAGAGAGAGAGAATAAGGAACAAGATGCTGTGACTCTGTGTTGGTGGGCAGAGGCTGGGGGTGGAGGTGGGGAGTGGAAAGTCAGGAACTCGAGGAGGAAGTCAGGAGACCTAGGATCTAGAGCTCTCTGCCACCAGTGAAAAAATGACAGAGCTTTGGGTAAATCACTTCACCTCTTTGGGCCTTTAGTTTCTATACTCAAAAAATGACACACTAATCCCAATGCTGCCCACAAAAGAGCTAATAGGTCAGAACGTGGTTCTAAAAAAGCCTCAGAGTGCTGCAGAACGTCTTCATTGTGGTCAATACTATTTAAACTGAACCAGAAGCCAAGAAAGCCTTTGGAAGGCCAGCCAGCCCTCTGTCTCGGGTACTCGCATACTGGTAAGGTTTCCTGGCAGACCAACCCCACATCAGAGTCCCACAGTATCTACTTTGTTGCCAGAGCCCCTGATAACCTCAAGATAACCTGCCGCCCCCCTTCTACTCTCCTCATCCTTGTCTCCCTCCAAGTCGGGTCTCTACCGGTGATGGGACAAGAAATGCAGAACTCAGTCACTGCGATGAAAAACCTCAATTTTCAGAAGGCCCAATTTGTGCTCTTGACAAGGCCGAAATAAGAATAATGGTGAAGGAGAGGGAGGGGAGGGTGGGTGATGGGTATTGAGGAAGCACCTTTTGGGATGAGCACTGGGTGTTGTATGGAAACCAATTTGACAATAAATTTCATATAATGAAAAGAAAAAAGAATAATGGTGAAGGATTTCCGAATTTGGGGTAAGGGGTAAGAACATAGAAATGCAGGAATAGGGAAGATAGGTAGGGGAGATAAGACAGGGGAATGAATTGTTCAAACCAGTGAAACCAAGAAGTGTTCTAGATTTCTAAGTTGTAGCAGAGGCCGCTCAGGCTCCACATCACGCCCCCCTCAGCCCACGTCCGGTTTTTGCACTCCTGTTCTGTGTGAGCTCAGATGTCCCTCCTGACGAAAGGGTCACACCTCAAGCACAGAGCTCCGTGGGACCTTTTCTGACACATAAGGACAATGCTCATAAGGACAATGCTCAGTCAGTGGGGAATGGGAGCTGGTGGGTAGATGCTCCAGGTGTGCACCTGCCAGCTGACAATTCCACAAGGCATCTGTGTGATTTCCAGAAAGCCCTGGAAGAACTGAGTCCCCAGTACACATGGTAGGATCCCTAGTACTACACCCTCGTGTTGACTCCCCCTGCTCCCCTGCCTCGTCCCCACTCAGGTCCTCCCTCATTCATGCTTCGTGGGATTTCCTCTCAAATAAACTATCCATGTCCAAGTCCTCACCTCAGATTCTGCTTTCAAGTGAAACCAAACCAAAAGCATCAGTAGAGAATCTGGTGCTTTCAAGCTGGTTAGAGAGTTTTATGGTGATTTGGCATCTTTTATTCAAGGGATATGACACGTTACTCTGAAAAGCTTCCTCGTAATTAGTTCTTGGCTCGCTGCTCACCACCAGGTCTGGTTACTCAACTGGATGGAAGTCTAGCTCGCTAGACCACTGCCCTACCGAGGAAGGCTCACAAAAGGAGGGAAGGGCCCCAAAGTTTACTGGTGTTCTGTGCCTCTTTGGAATCATTATTCAGGAGGCAAGATTATTATACAACCTCAATTTCATCTCCCCCACTGCACACCGTCCCATGCGGAGCTCTGCCAAACATCACCCCCTCCTGGAAGAACCAACAGTCTTTTACAAGGAGCGTGATTTCATTTTGGAAAAAGGAGGAGAGTCGTAGGAGGGAAATCTCCCAGACTACATGGGAAATACATTCTGGGTGAGAACACTTTGGTGCGGAGAGTGTGTGTCCCATTCAAGGAAGCCTGGGGAAAGACAACATGCACATGCGCCACAGGCACACACACACACACACACACACGCGCGCACACAGAAAAAATACACATACAGGTGTGCAGGAAAAGACGGTTATCAAAATATCAGCCATAGTTGTCCCAGAGTTAAGGGGATTATAGGTCACTCTTACCCTTTTCTTTATACTCTCATGTACTTTCTATAATGAATGTGTAACATTCTTAAGTCGTTAATTATAAAAGAATGATGTTTGGGGCACCTGGGTGGTTCAGTCGGTTAAGCATCTGACTCTTGATTTCACCTCAGGCCGTGATCTCACAGTTCGTGAGTTCAAGCCTCACATCAGGCTCCAGATTCTCTGTCCCCCCACCTCTCTCTCTCTCTCTGCCTCCCCTCTCAAAAAAAAAAAAAAAAAAAAAAAAAAAGAATGACCCTTGTCCCTTCCACACTCTATCTGCAGAGCCCTAAACATGACCTATAAATGTCCACAGATTTGCTAAGGGGATAATCTGGGACAACAGCAGATTCTAAATCTTGTGCTGGGAGGTTCTTAGACAAGAGATGTGGAAACACAAAATAGTCTCATTTATCAAGCACTTCCTC
The DNA here is from genome assembly GCF_028018385.1 of Neofelis nebulosa. Classification (NCBI taxonomy): domain Eukaryota; kingdom Metazoa; phylum Chordata; class Mammalia; order Carnivora; family Felidae; genus Neofelis; species Neofelis nebulosa. The sequence continues at coordinate 124,196,557 of NC_080782.1, read as the reverse complement.
CCTCAGTAACTTGGACTCTCAGAGGAAGTGAGGCACAGAAATACGAGTCAATTGCCCACACACCTCTGTGCCTGAACTTTGACCTTCACTGTCCTCTGCACCTTGCTTTTCAGCGTCCCCTGCTGAAGAGACTTGGGGGCATGAAGCTTGGCCTTCTGGTCCCCCCAGGCACTTGGGACCTGCTAAATGGTGAGGGGCCTGAAGGGCAGCAGTCAGGGAGCCAGGGAGCCCCTGAACCAAGCCAGTTGTTAAGTAGGCGTGAAAACCCATCAGCTGGAAACAACGAAGGCGGCAGGCAGGCGGAATGATTCTGGGTGAAGGAACATTGTAAATGTTGTCACCCAAAATAGAGCTGAGCTGAACTTGGCTCCCAGGCACTGCAAGCCTCCTTCCTGCTCCCTGTTGGCTCCCTTCCGAGGCCCTGGAGATGCTCCCCAGTCGCCACACCTCCTCCTGCCTGCTGCCAGGATTGGCTTGTCTCTGCCTCTCCTCGAACCTGGAGACAGTGGGCAGAGCAGCAGCTCCAACCTAGGGCTCATGGAGTCAGCCGGGGGACAGGCTCAGATCCCCCTGGCTCAGCAACCATACGGACTCTATAGCCAGACAGTGGGGAACTCAGGTCAGAGCAGACCTACCAGGATGACAGCGTGGAGCTCTCCCATCACCTCTACCCCTCACCACTCCCACACCCTCAACCTCCAGCCCTGCCCTGTGTGCTGTGAACCATCCAGTCGCCCAAGTCAGAAGGCTCAGCATTACCTTCAATAAAGCCTTCTCTCTTACCCCCACAGGTAATTATTCACCTAGATGTATGACTCCCCCTTCAAACTGGCTCTCTATTCCCTTCTTTCTTTTTTATACTTTCTGTTGTGCTTTGGGCTTTGTCATCTTTCCCAGATTACTACAGGAGCTTCCTAACTGTCGCCCCTACCTTCAGTCCTCTCTGTCATCAGATGTGCTCCAACCTCACAGGGTACCACGGCAATCGCCTCTTCAAATGCTTTTTGAGGGCTCCTCCCCACCTAAAGAATGAAGTTCAAATCCTTGAACATGGCACTCAAGGTCCTTCCCCACCTCTCTGTGACCTACTTTGCTAGCCTTGTCTTCTGCCTCTTCTGCACCTTCACGCCCCATGTCCTAGCTACACAAGACGTCTCAGATTCCCCCGAATTTTCTAGAGCCAAAGTGTTAGAGTGAGAACTTACGTGAAGCCTGCGGCTTCTGGTCTTGCTGATGAACTCCTCCACCCCCAACACTGCTGTACTTCTGGTGGTGTCTATACCATTTATTGGGCACTTGGCTCATCCAGTTGGGTGGAGCTTGTGTTCCTTTGGGTCATCACACTAAGCTAGAAGAGCTTAAAAGAAGAAATTGTCGGGGAGCCTGGGTGGCTCAGCCGGTTAAGTATCTGACTTCGGCTCAGGTCATGATCTCGTGGTTTGTGGGTTCCAGCCCTGCATCTGGCTCTGTGCTGTCAGTTCGGAGCCTGGAGCCTGCTTCGGATTCTGTGTCTCCCTCTCTCTCTGCCCTCCCCCACTCGTACTCTGTCTTTCCGTCTCTCTCTCTCAAGAATAAGTAAACATTAAAAAAATTTTAAAAATGAAAGAAGAAATTGTTTTCTATATTCCTTTGCCCCTGTACCCACCACCGTGCCCTATTCTTTATAGTATTTCATATACATTTTCAGCTTACGATGATGATACCATTAGTCATCTGTTCACACACGGGTATCTTATTACCCCAACCCAATTATAAGCAACTTGAAGTTATAGGCCATTTCTTAAATTTCTTTTTATCTGCTTAAACACATAGCAGAGTGCCTTGGGTACCTCAGAAAGTGATTGATAAACATATAGCCCAGTTATAAAAGCAGATATGCATTCATTCCACAAGTATTTATTGAGCACCTGCTATTTGCCAAGTACTATTCTGTACATGAGAGATGCGGCAGAGAACAAAAGAGACAAAAATCCTTGTCTTCCTGGAGCCTGTAATTTTTTGTGGAAGGAGACAGATATTTAGAGGGTGAATCAGTAAAATACACAGTAATGGGAGATAATGATAAGAGCTAAGGTGAAAAATAAAACCTAAAGAGGGACAAGAAGTGAGAGGATTGCAATTTTAGATCGGATGGCCTGAGAAGTCCTCATCAAGGAGGTGATATTCGAAGAGTGAGGGAAGTAAGGGAACAAGCCAGGAAGATTTCTAGGTGAAGCATTCAACACGTACAACAGCAAAGCAGAGCAAACAGCAAATACAAGTGCAGAGGCAGGAGCAAGCCTGGCAGGTTCAGAAAATGACAAGGAAGACCACGAGTGGTAAAGAGGGAGAAATGAGGGGAGAAGGCAGATCTGGGGTCAGAGCGACGACAGACCAGAATATGCAAGTGGGCCTTTAGTCACCTTGATCTGGGTGGCAAAGCCAGACGAGGCTCCTAGCAGACGACTCATATGAGCTGACTTATTTTTTATTTTTTGGTCCATCTCATGGTTGCGTTCAGAATAGACTGAAGAGGGGTAAGGGTAGAAGCAGAGAGACCAATTTGGAAGCTATTAAAACAACGAGGCAAGAAATAATGGCAGCTTGGATCAAGTGGATAATTGGGGAGGTGATGAGAAAAGAGGAGTTTGTCAGTTGATGGGCAAAATTGCCTGGCTGTCTCTTGTTATGTTCCCCGGTTCAAAAAATGGCAGGACCAGTTGTTCGGGCCAAACGTCTTGGCGCCAAAGTGTGCTCCTCCTCTCTCCTCTCACTCCACATCCAATTCTTTCACAAAGCCTGCATGTTCTACCTTGAAATAGTTCCAGGGGCACCTGGGTGGCTCCGTCACTTAAGCGTCCGACTCTTGATTTCAGCTCAGGTCACGATCTTATGGTTCGTGAGTTCGAGCCCCGTGTCAGACTCTGTCTGCACTGACAGCGCAGAGCCTGCCTGGGAATCTCTCTCTTCCCCCCGTCTCTGCCCCCACCCTGCTGGCACACACTCTCTCTCTCTAAATAAAGAAATAAACTTAAAAAAAAAAAAAGAAATACATCCAGACTCCAGCCGCTTCTCATCACCTCCCCCATTATCCACTTGTTCCAAGCCACCGGTATCTCTTGCTTGGTTGTTATAACAGCCTTCCAATAAACTAGGTAATTTCCTACTTTTGCTCATTCTACTATAGTTATGTAACATGCTAACATTAGGGGAAGTTGGTGAGGGGTGTATAGGAACCTTCTGTACTGGTTTTGCAAATTTTGTGTAAGTACCAATAGGAAACTAATATACAGAGGTATAAAGATAAATAGATCACCTTTTGCAAAGAGCTACCGGTCTTGAATGAAGACTTAATCAAGGAATAACATACCCCATCAAGATTATGTCTTTAGCTCTGCTTTACAGTGCATAGTATTCTACAGTTAATAAATGCAGAAAGAGAAAAGCGCCATCAGGCAAACGCCACAAACAACTGTTGCAAACAGTATCCACCAATGGATGCTAAAATTAGCAGTCAAAAGTTGGAAGCGCAAAAGAATTTGCATAGTCTCCGAATATATCTCCAAGATATTTATTGACTATAAAGGGAAAGATAGTAACCTCACAGTGGAGAAATTCGCCAGACAGCACCTAACCAAGTGACCCAGGTTACCATCACCAGTGAGATGAGGACCCAACCTCATTTCTGTGGTAATCTTGTCAAAAAGGCATAACTTCAATGATGAGAAAAAAGACAATCCAAACTGAGGTACATTCTTCAGAACAACTCGTCAACACTCTTCAAAAGTGTCAAGACTGTGAAAAACAAGGAGAGGTTTAAAAACTTTAAAAAATGAGAGGTGCACCTGGGTGGCTCCGTCGGTTGAACATCGGCTCAGGTCATGATCACACAGTTTGTGAGTTCGAGCCCCACATCAGGCTCACTGCTATCAGACTGTCAATACAGAGCCCGCTTCAGATCCTCTGGCCCCTCTCTGTACCCCTCCCCTGCTTGCGCTCTCCCCAAAATAAATAAATATATTTTTTCAAAAATTACAGGGGACGGAGGGATAAGAACTAAATGCAACCTGGTGGGATCCTAGGTAGTAGGCTCCTGGAGCAGAAAAACAACATGAGTGGAAAACTGAGGAAATTTAAATAAGGTGTATACTGCAATGTACAGTATTGTACTGATGTTAATTTCCTCATTTTGATAATTCTACTCCAGTTACATGAGATGTTAATGACAGGCGGAGTTGGGTGAGAGGTGTATGGGATCTCTCTGCACTATTTTTGCAACTTTTGTATCAGTCTAAAATCAGTTCAAAATAAAACATTTAAAGAGATAGGTTACGGACGGCTCCAGATGTACCATTGATTAAACATCGCCCCACAACTTCAGGCACCTTTCCCTCAGTTTTACTGCAGAACAAGATGAACCTGAAATCCTCTCAGGGAATGTGGCATTGGGTGGGTGGGTCTCCCCCCAAAATGTCTGTTAGACCTTATGCTCCCTAGATGCAGAAGTATGAATTTGAAAGGAAAGACCCCCCCCTACTCCCAAGATTTAAGTATCTCTCTTCCCACATATGAGAGTTCCTCCTGTGAACATTAAAGGACCTGATGATGGACGTAAAAGTGCCCTTACGGAGCACCAGTTCACCAGAGATCTTCACCTTCACTTCCACTAGCCAGAGAAAGGTGGTCAGGGACTGGAAGCTGGTTCTCCACCAGACTCAGTCACCCCAGCAGTGTGGCAGGGCCAACGCTGACCTTCCTCCAAGCATCTGCCTCTATAATAAAGGAGCAAGCGCTGGGTCTCAAAACCTGTCTCTCTCCCTGACGGTATCACTGCCTGCCTCTGTTTACCTTCCAGTCCCACAGTGAGTACATTCTTAGAGACAGCCATGGTAGGAGTGCTTTGGATCACCAAGACCAGAAGGGCCATCAAGATCCTGACCACATCTGCATGGACCCAACATCTGCCCATCCCTTTGCTCAGTCTATCCCCAGCACCTCAACGATCTTAAGCTCATGTCAAGATGAGAAATTACACTTTCTCCATGTTCTCTTACTAAGGATGGCCAGAATGCATCCAGGAGGCTGGGGGGAGGCATTGGAGAGGGTAGAGTGCAGGTGAGGGGCAGGGAGGAAACGCTGACTCTAGTAAAACTCCTTCTAGCCAGCTCCGTGTCAGATGTGACTCTCTAAGCCTTCCACGTAGGCCACTGGGTTCCTACTCTAGAAAACCACGTGCTAGAGGCATCTAGGTCAGAGGCTCTGAAAATCAGTGGCCCCTTCAGAAGACTGGTTAGGACAGGGCCCTTAGCACACATCACCTCATTCCTGGGGCCAGGCCAAAAAGACAGGATTTTCATATGGCATGCCCTGCTGTGGGCGCTCTAGTCTTGGGTCTTAGTTCTGTTGATAATTCTAAAATATGCCGTCTGTCACTCACCCTGGTCAGTACATGCCATACCATGAGAGCAGACCACTATATTGTGCTTTCAGGGCTCTTGAGCAATACTACAAACAAAATGGGGACTGTTCAGCTTCAGCAGAAGCCTGAGGTGTTGAAGAAAGCTTTTTTTGAAGTACAGATTGCCCCAATTTGGCTCTCTCATACACTGCTGGTATGAAATGGCACAACCATTCTGGAAGGCAGCTGGATAATATATATCCAAAGCCTTAAAAGTGTTCCCACCCTTCGACCCAGCAATTCTGCTTCTAGGAATTATCTTAAGGAAATCAGAGTTGCACACAAAGATTCATGCCCAAGGTTGCTATCCCAGTATTAGCTCTTAGAGTAAGAAATGGACACAAAAAATGTCACGCAACCAAAAATTGATGAAATAAAACACATGACATTCTTCAGATGGCCTTCTATGTGTCCATTAAAAATCACATTTCCCAAGAACAGTTTGCCGTGTATTATGATATGATCCTGATTTGGTCTCTACGTGGCATGGGAGAGGAGAGGTATGCAAATTAAAAATGTAGGAAGAAAATACACCCCAAGAGTAGTTATCTCTAGGTGGTTGAGATGCTGACAAATCTTTTTAGATTTTCTTCTTTACACTTTTCTGCTGCTTCTGAATTTTTCCCAACCAACACCGATTACTATTCTAATAAGGAAAACTGATAGCCCCATTTTATAGGTGAATAAACAGGGTTATAGAGTCTCATTGCCCTAGGACCTTGAGTGAGTCAGACGTGAAACCAGAAACAAAGAGCATGATTCTCAAAAGCCTCGCTTGCGTCACGAGGCACCAGCGCGTGTGCAGTGAACAGTGGTTCTTAACTGGGACGATTTTGCCCCCCTGGGGACAACCAGTGTGTCTGGAGACATTCTAGGTTGCCCTGACCGCAGGAGGGGGCGTACTACCACTGCTAAACTTCTTACAATGCACCCCACAACGAAGAATCATTTGGCTCAAAATGCCAGGAGTGCCACGGTCAGAAACCGTGCTCTAGGAGAAGGGAACCACAAATTTATTCCCTCACCATTGCACTTTGAAAAAGCTCAGGTGGCTCAAAAATACATTAGGAACCTCCAACCCGCTTCACATCCTGTGCGAGCGGTAGTGCCTTCTGCTTCAAACAGGATCTGACTTGGCAGTTAACGTGCCCCGGGCTGCAGAGCACCAGGGACATTACTCCTAATATGAAGCAGCCTTCCACTTCCAGTTGGAGAAAAATAAATGGTATTTCACGCCAGAGCCCTAACGAACACCAACGGGACGCAGCTCAAGATCAAGAATTCAGACAGAGGAGGGGAGCCACGGGAGGGTGGGGGCAGAAGTGGTGCCCTGAGACCACAAGGCCGCCGGACTGAGCAGCGGAGGCCTGTTTGCGTGTCCTTCCTCTGCATTTCCACTTCTGGCACCTCACGAGTCCCAGGTGACCATGGCCAGACTTAGCGCCCAAGTATCTTTAGAATAGTAGACAAGGAGAGAGTCCCACTCAAACCCTGAGAACGATTCTTCCCCCTCTTGGAAACTGTCCTCCATCCACGGGGCCACCTGCTTGGACTTATCGATGGGTTTCAAGGAGAGATAAATGTGATGCCAGAATTTCCTCCTCTGTGATCTTGAGCCCAATTTAGCATTCCACAGGACTGAAGAGCCAGAAGGATCCTTGAGCAAACCCCGCCCTTTATAGATCAGGAAACCGAGTCCCAGAGAAACCAAGTGTCAGGCCCAAGTCACACAGACAGAGCCAGTACCTGAACCCAGATCTTCCATCCTTCTATTCCTTCCTTTCTTCTAGTCACCAGGAAGTCCGGTGCTGTAGGACCACAGTCTTGTCAGAGGATTCTGTTACCCTCTAGCGAAATTTCACATGAGAACGGGTGTGGAGGGACCCACGAAGGAATGTGGACACACTGGGCAGAATGTCATCAATGTCTCCCACTTGGTGCGGCCACTGAGGACAAGCTCACAGAAGCTGTTTGAGGAGATCAAAGGTGTATCCCGCAACAAGCCTAAATTTCTAGTGTTGCTGATGCCGTATCCTTCAAGGAACCTAGCCAAACTTATTTCAGCAGAAACAAAAGGGCTGGGGTCCCGCTGGGGTTCCTGCAGGCCCCTTTCACTGGATAGTTGACCAGCCAACTGGTTTGCTTCATCTATTCAGTAAATACTTATTGAGCACCTATTATATGCCAGAAACTGAGCTGGGCACATGTCATCTGGGTCTGATCTAGTCTCTGCAAGGTCCAGACCTCTGCAAGGTCGGCCCTATTCATGGATTGCTTCGAGATCCCTTACTCCTAGGCATTCCAAGTTTCCCTCCAGTAAGCTCATCGTTACCTGAGCTAGCTTAGGAGAATCTGATTTTGGTTTGTGACCAAGGAAGCACAACTATAACCAAATGAAATACTGCAATAAATTTCACACGGGCCAGCACTCATTGCCAAGTTAAAACCCTCAAGGAAAAAAAAGAGCCTATTTGCCCCAGCAGCACAGGGAAAATAATCTTCTGACAAATTACAGGCTCAGAGACAAGACTTATGGGCTCAAAAAAATAAAAGCATGAAGACAGGAGAAGTTGGTAATATGGTTAGAATGTGGGATCTGTAGTCAGGCAGGCCTGCCTCTGCTTCTAACTAGCTGAATGGCCTTAAGCAGTTCACTTAACCTCTCTGAGTCTCACTTCTCCATATGAAAAAGAGGATAACAGGGGCACTTGGGTGGCACAGTTGGATAAGCGTCTGACTTCGGCTCAGGTCATGATCTCATGGTTCGTGATTCGAGCCCCACATCGGGCTCTGTGCTGAAAGCTCAGACCCTGGATCCTGCTTCCGATTCTGTGTATCTCTCTCTCTCTCTCTCTGCCCCTCTCCCACTTGTACTCTCTCTCTCTCTCTCTCAAAAACAAATGAACATTAAAAAAAAAAAAAGAGGATAACAGCAATATTACCAACTTCCTAGGGTTGTCGTGAGGACTGAATGAGATAACACGTGCCAAACAATTACCTAGCATTGGTACATATTCAGTAGCAATTGTCTCTGGCACTTAGAGCCACTAGGAGGCTGTCCTGGGAGGCTGTTCTGGAATGTGGCAAGGCAGGGATGAAAGCCCTTACCAAGCCAACAGAAGTGGAAGCTTAGCAGTCCCACGGTACTGTGAGGGCAGCTCACCAGTCATCAAAGTCCCATGGAAAAATCAGCATCTGAAGGTGTTGCTGCTGTAGCACGGGTCACACGGAGTCTCTCACCTGCCCTGCCTCAGAGTGGCAGTGTCCTAAATCCCCCCCCAGACCTCTTCTTCCTGGAATCAGGCTGAAGGCTCTTGAGCAGTAGAGCCTTGGAATATAGTCCCCATAACTCTGACATCCTACACACAGAGGCACTTATAAAAATGCTTTAAACTAAATATTTCTTCACTGTCAGCTAACAGAACTAGGAAAGCACACCTAAGTTCACAGATGAAAGCCAGGTAGGCCTCGACTGACTCCCTTTCCCATCCACAAGGAGCAGTGTCTTACTCATGCTGGATTACGTACCTTCAGTTCCGGCCAGGACCCTCCGTGATCCAGGTGGAGAACTTCAAAAGCATCTGACACATCCGTGCTCTCCCAGGAGATTCTCCAAGACCTGTCAAGTATTGTCTAAACATCCTCTGAATCAGGCCCTGCTTTGCTCATGGCTCACTGCCATTGCCTTGGTCCAGGCCCTCCTCATCCACTGGAGGGCGCTCTGTCACTTGTCCCTCCCACTCCCATAGCTGGAGACCAAAATCGAATTAGGTCCCTTCTACAGAAAAGCCTTCAAGGGATTTTCTCCTGGTACAAACAGTAAAGGCCCAACTTCTCAGCATAGCACACAAGACCCTTTCCAATGGGTCTTAACAGAGGTATCTTCCACCACTTTGGACACAGTTCCTTGCACGTCTACGTGTCATTGCCCATGTTATCCTCTCTTAAAATTCTTGTGTGCCATCTTTTCCTACTTGTTCCTCATCTCTCTCTGGCCACTCCTTAGCCCTCCTTCAGGCTTGTGACAGCAGCCCCTGAGATAGCCCCTAATGCTCCCGCCTCCTAATATTCCTGCCTATATGCAACATCTCCCCTGGAGTGTGGACTGGACCTAGTGACTCACTTCCGCTAAAGGGAATATAACAAAAGGGATACGTGAACTTCCGTAGCTGGGTTATAAAAAACACTGTGACTTGAACGTGGCCTGCTCTCTAGCACTGTCTCCCTTGCTTGCTCTGTAGGAAGTCAGGTGCCAAGTCATGAACTACCCTGTGATGATACCCATGTGGCAAGGAACCGATGTCTCTGGCCAATAGCCAGTGAGGACCTGAAGCCTGCCAGTGGCCACGCGAGTGAGCTTGAAAGCCTCCTGTTGTGTCTTGAGACACTGGAGCCCTGGCTGACCCCTTAGTTGTAGACTTGTAAGAATGCCTAGGTCTGAGGACTCAGCCAAGTGACATCTGGATTCCTGACCCACAGAAACTGTGAGGAAATAGATGTTTGTTGTTTTAAGCCACCAAGTTTCAGGGTAATTTGTTACGCAGCCACAGTCATATGAGGGCCCAGCTCAAATGTCACTCATCTATCAAGCATTCCTCAACACCTTCTTCTATCCCCAGTCCATCCACACTTCTCCCACCGTTCATGGGATAAAGCCAAACTCCTTAATATAGCCCTGAAGGCCCTACGTGTTGATTCCGTTCACCTGATCTTTTTTTTAAGTTTATTTATTTATTTTGAGAGAGAGAAAGAGCACAAGCAGGGGAGAGGCAAAGAGAGAGGGAGAGAGACAGAATCTCAAGCAGGCCCCGTGATGTCAGCACAGAGCCTGACGTGGGGCTTGAACTAACAGAGCCCGATGAGAGGCTCAAACTCACGAACCGCAAGATGATGACCTGATCCCAAATCAAGAATCAGATGGTTGCCTAACCGACTGAGCCACCCAGGTGCCCCCATTCACCTCACCTTTAAAAAAGTTTTTTTAATGTGTATTTATTATTGAGAGAGAGAGAGACAGAGCCTGAGCATGGGAGGGACAGAGAGAGGGGGAGACACAGAACCTGAAGCAGGCTCCAGGCTCTGAGCTGTCAGCACAGAGCCTGATGCGGGTCTCGAACTCACAAACCACGAGGTCATGACCTAAGCTGAAGTCAGACGCTTAACCGACTGAGCCACCCAGGCGCCCCTCACCTCACCTTCTTAAACTCATCTAGCATCATTGCATGTGGCACCTGCAGTAACAGTCTTCTTTCGGTTATCCCAGCATGCCCCAGGCTCACATTTATCCCTTTGTACCTACTGTTTCCACTTTCTGAAGTACTTATCTTTTCTCTTTACCTAGTTAACTTCCATTTGTTCTTCAAAGCCCCCATACACGTCTTTCCACCAGGAAGACCTCCAGCCCCCACGCCTGGGCTTAAGGTGTCCTCCATTTGCACTGCTCTTCCCTGTTCTGTTCTAATCACAGCATTTATCACAGGATGCTCTCGGTGCCTTTGACTTGCTTACCTGCTGGGCTGGACTGCAAGCCGTTTGAGGGCAGGACACATGTCTATTGTTCATATATGTTAACTTTTAGAAATTTCATTACACCGGTCAAGTGGTCTTTCCAATATCTTGGCTTCTCAGTTCCTTGAATTCTTCGAGTGATCTTGTGTTCTACTCTCCTCTGGCCACTGACTCATTCACCTACCATAGTCCTTGTCATCACCAGAAATTGCAACCCCTCCATGATGTTGAATGTATGCATCCTACTCTCCAGCCACTTTCCAGCTCAGTCCCTCTAGAATTTGGACTCCAACAATTCTTTTATCCTAACAGGATCTACAGTCTATTGGTGCTATCTTTTCACTGGTCCTCACAGTGCCCTCTCCTCCCTTCTCTCCCAGTTCACCTTCATAATAGATCTTTATAATTCCCTTTCTTCACTGTGTTAAACTATAATCCTAGTTAAATCCAGCCTGGTAGAGCAGTGTCCAACTCTTGATTTGGGCTCAGGTAATGATCTCATGGTTTATGAATTCAAGCCCTGTGTTGCGCCCTGCGCTGACAGTGCGGAGCCTGCTTGGGATTGTCTCTCTCTATCTCTTTCTGCCTGCCCCTCCTTCTCTCTCTCTCTCTCAAAATAAATAAATAAACTTAAAAAAAATCCAACCCCATATTTGCATCCAAGCAATTGAATGCAGCTGGAGAAAAACCCATAACTATGTAGACTGGTCTCACTTTAAATTCATGACCATGGGGGCGCCTGGGTAGCTCAGTTGGTTGAGCTTCCGACTCCGGCTCAGGTCACGATCTCACAGTCTATGAGTTCAAGCCCCACGTCGGGCTCTGTGCTGACAGCTCGGAGCCTGGAACCTGCTTCAGATTCTGTGTCTCCCTCTCTGACCCTCTCCCGTTCATGCTCTGTCTCTCTCTGTCTCAGAAATAAATAAACATTAAAAAAAATAATAATAAAAATAAATAAATTCATGACCATGATCCAAAGGTGGACCCTTATAATGGTCCCTGACAATTATACTGGATCTTCCCACTTTATTCACTCACATAGATGACTATTGCACACCTTCTTTCTCCTCAAACCTCTAATACTCCTCCCACATGCTCTCAGCCCATGATTTTATTTCCTACTTCACTGAGAAAATGGAAACAACCAACGGAGAATTTCCAGAGACTCTCCCCACACACAACATTTATGCACCTATCAGCATCCATAGACATAATTCTGCCTTTCTTCTTGTTACTAAGATGAACTATCCATGGTCCCTGAGCCAACCCCTCTGCTGGTACTCCAGATCTCACCACTCCCTACGTTAGGAAATCATTCCAACCATCTCCCCTCACCCTCCTACATATTAACTTCCTCTTCCCATCTGGATCATTCCAACCAGTACAGAAGCATGCTGTTAATTCCCTCATCTTAAAACAAATAACAATAGGGGCACCTGGGTGGCTCAGTTGGTTAAGTGTTCGACTTTTGGTTTGGGCTCAGGGCATGATCTCACGATTCGTGAGACTGAGCCCCATGTCGGGCTCTGTGCTGACAGTGCAGAACCTGCTTGGGATTCTCTGTCTCCCTCTCTCTCTACCCCTCCCCCATTTGCACACATGCACACACACTCTCTCCAAATAAATAAACGTTAAACAAATTTTATAAAAAAATAATTACTAAGGGGCGCCTGGGTGGCACAGTCGGTTAAGCGTCCGACTTCAGCCAGGTCACGATCTCGTGGTCCGTGAGTTCGAGCCCCGCGTCGGGCTCTGGGCTGATGGCTCGGAGCCTGGAGCCTGTTTCCGATTCTGTGTCTCCCTCTCTCTCTGCCCCTCCCCCGTTCATGCTCTGTCTCTCTCTGTCCCAAAAAATAAATAAAAAACGTTGAAAAATAAAAAAAAAAAAAATAAAAAAAAAAATAATTACTAATAGTTTCAGTTTGGGGAGAGGAAGAAGTTCTGGAGATGGATGGTGGTGTTAGCTGCCCCAAAATGTGAATGTACTTAGTGCCACTGAACTATATGCTTATTAATGGTTAAAATAGTAAATTTTATGTATATTTTACCGTAATAAAAAAAATAATAAAATTAAAACTCTCCCGATTCCGCTTCCCTTATCAGCTTCCTACCTCTTCTCATCCCCTTTTTTGTACCACAACATGCCAAGCCACCACCAACTCTCACCTAGATGTTTGCAGTGACCTCCTAACCGGTTTCTCTGTTTTCACCCTTGCTCCCGAAGGTCTATTGTCAATATGGGAGAGTCTGTGATCCCTTTCAAATATGAGTCATATCAAATAGCTCCTCTACTCAAAACCCTCCAGTGGATCTGGTTTTCACTCAAAGAAAAAGCCAAATCTTCACAATGGCCTACAAGGCCCCTTGTGATCTGGCACCTGCTGCCTCTGTAACCTCAGCTCGTTCCACCCCAGGCATGTGGACCTTTTGCTGCTCCCTGAACAAAATCCATATGTCGAACTCTGTCGCCTCCTTCTAAGTCTCTGCTCTACTGTCACCTTGTAAGTTAGGTCTATCATAAACACCCCATTTAAGACTGCAACTCACCCCCTGTACTCCCTTTACCCCTTTCCATTAGTTTCATTTTTCTTTTTATGTTATTTAATTTACTTATTTTTTTAAGTTTATTTTTATTGATTTTGAGAGAGAGACAGAGGGCAAGCAGAGGAGGAGCAGAGAGATGGGGAGACAGAATAACAAACAGGCTCCACACTCTCAGCACAGAGTGCAACGTGGAGCATGAACTCATAAACTGTGAGATCATGACCTGAGCCAAAGTCAGGGGTCGAATGCTTAACTGACTAAGCCACCCGGGTGCCCCTAATTTACTTATTTATTATGTATATTCTATATTATTGGTCTCTCCCCGCCTAGAAAGTAAATTCCACGAGGGCAGAGATTTTTGTTGTTCAATATTCCAAGCACCTGGAGGAAGTCCTGGTCTATAGGAAGAACTAAAATATTGTTGAATATGTGAACAAGCCCAGCATAATGCCTAGCACGTGACAAACGCTTACCAAATATTTTATGAATGAGTGAATGAATAAATGAATGGTTTGTCACTAAGCTATGAGCTTCCCATGGGCAGAGATGTGATTTACTCATCTTTGTGTCCTCCATATACAGACAGTAATGGAGATTCAATAAATGTCGGTTAAATAAAAGAAAAAAAACCCATGAAAATGAGTGAGGGGAGACTGGAAGTGTGAGGTGCCAGCATTCTAAGGTTCAGATTCCAAGTATGCTGTTTCCTCCCACAGCCACTCCCAGCCTGGAGCTTTCCATTTCTAGATCTTGCAGGATGGAATTCTCAATGACACCTGGCTGAAGAAGCGCTTCCCTGCATGCTTTAGCTAAGGCTTCACCATCTGACCACACAGGCCGAGTTCCCAGGCAGGTGCACAGCGAGCCCACCAGTAACAGGTGCCAACCAGGCTCCCGTAAGCTTCAGCTCCAACTCAGGCTTCCGGTCCCCAAATTCTGATAACCTAGAAACTGGAAAATCAAGGTACTTCAACAAACGCATCCCTTGTGTTTCTCCTTCCAGGCTCCACATCTCAATAGGTAAGACTGGCATTGGCTCAGGTGCCCTTGCAGCCCATCACTCATTGCTAACCCTCCGGGGGGAGGGGAGTGAAATGGCTCCTAAAGGCACAGTCATGGGATAGGCTGCTCCCACCGGCCACCCTTACTCACAGCAGGAAGGAAGCAATTCACCTTCCTGGCTCCAGAGCCCTGCTTGCAACGGGAGGACAGGAGGATATATAGGCTGTCACCTGTATGAGAAGCAGGAAGGGGGGGTGCAGAAGAGAGCCTGTGCCAACCTGGAAGTCAAGCGGGAGGAGTCTGAACTCTTACTACCTCATTCTCTGACCTTGAGCAAGTGACTTCACTCTCTAGGCCTTTATCTTCTCACATTTAAAACTAAATTTTGAACCAGATAAGCTAACGACATGATTCCTATAACTATCATGGGCTTCTCTAACTTGACAGTTTGGGAGGACATTGTCTGCATACACCTCCCTGCAAATTCATCTTAACTCTGTCCTCCCTAGCTCGCCCGTCATGCATTCATAAAAATAACACTCCAGGTGCCTGCCACCTATGTGCAAGGCCCTGTGCTAGGACTGTCCGAATGTGACAGTCTCTGCTCTCAGGAGGTCATGGTCCAGCAGGGAGACAGATATCGGCCGTCAAACGATGTTTTGGTTATTACCATGAGTAAGTGCTAGATGATAGTGGCACTGTGTGAGCAGAGGTAGCATACCGGTCACCTAGCCTGGGGTTTCAGAGAGGCTTCCTGAAGGAAGAAACATCTGAGCAGAGCGCAGAAGGACAGAAGGAAGGGCACTTCAGAGACAGGAAAGAACACATACAAATGGCCTGACACAGGAGTCGGGTCTTGTCAAAGCCGGTGTGACCCCAGAGCAGGGTGAAGAGCAGGGGGCGGGGATGCCATTGATGAAGCCCTCACAGGCCCAACCCCGCAGGGCCTGGAGGCCACGAGAGGGATGTGGTTGTAATAAACATCAAGGTTAAAGAAAGGGATTGGAGCAGCCTAGGGGTGGCAGAGTCAAATCTGACTAGACGTGTGTTTTAAAAAAATTTTTTAAGTGTATTTCTTTTAAGAGAGTGCTAGCATGAGAGGGGGAGGGACAGAGAGAGAGGGAGAGAAAGAGAGAGAGGGAGAGAGAACCCCAAGCAGGCTCTGCACTGACAGTGTGAACCCAACGTGGGGCTTGAACTCAACAACTGTGAGATCATGACCTGAGCTGAAGTTAAGAGTTGGGGGTTTAACTGACTGAGCCACTCAGGCGCCCCTTGGTGTGTGTTTTTCAAAGCCCACCATTGTGAAGAATGAGGACTCCAAGGGGCACAGGTCGATAATAAAAAGGCCTATAATGAAGTAACTCTAGGAAAACCGGTGAAAGCTGGTCAGTATTTGACATGGGTGATGTCAGTGAAGAGAAAGATTCAAGAGAGATTTAGGAGGGAAAAGTAACAAGATGGGGGTTGGGGGGGGCGGGTTGCAGGTAGGAAAGAAGAAATTAACAAAGTGTAACCCAAGTGGTTAAATTAGGGGACATTGTTAGAGGACCAGGTTTGGGAAGGGGGCGATATTATTAGTTCAGTCTGGGACTTGCTGAGTTTGAGATAGCTGTGAGACGTCAAGTAGGGAAGATGAGTAGGAAGTTGAATATAACCTGGAGCTCAAAGTTCTCCAACTAAACGCATGAATTTGAGGGTCCTCATAGACACAGTCACTGAAGCCATGAAAACTGCATCCAGAGAGAGTAGGAGAAACAAAGAAAATCTCGAGTGGAGACTTAAGGCACTCCCCCATTTAAAACCTGGATAGAGGGGCGCCTGGGTGGCTCAGTAGGTTAAGCATCGACTATTGGTTTCAGCTCAGGTTATGATCTCATGGGTTTGTGAGTTCGAACCCTGCCTTAGGCTCTGTGTGAGCAGTGAGGAACCTGCTTGGGATTCTCTCTCTCTCCCAATCTCTCTATGCCTACCCTGCTTGCACTCTCCCTCTCTCTAAATAAATAAATAAACATTAAAAAAAGAAAGAAAGAAAAGAAAAGAAGTAAAAACTGGGTAGAAAGGAAAGAGCTAAAAACCAGAGAATGTGAGGGAATGGCCAGAACTGTAGGAGGAAGACTAAGGGTGACATGACGGCAGCCGAGCCGACGGCCCGTTTCAACAAGCCGGGGTCAGTTCATCAGATCAAAGTGCTGAGAGATGAGACACGATGGGGAATGGCTGTGGACGTCAGGTTCAAGGACTTGGAGTTCACTTAGAGCATCTCTGATGGAGTGGGGATTGGGGAGGATGCCAAATAGGGGGACAGAAGAGGTCGGGAAACAGAGACAAAGCGTAGAAACTGTTCCTCCAAGAAGTCCAGCTGGAAAGAGAACAGAAAGCCGGGCAGGAACTGCAGATAGGAGAGACGTAAGTATGTTGAGAAGTGGATAGAAAAGATTCAGCGGAGATGAAGACAGAGAAAGGACAGTGGAGAGAAGGAAGAGTTGACAGTGTCTGGGTCCTGGGAAAGTGGGAGGGCAGAGCTGGCCTCGGACAGCGAGGGCAGCTCCTCAGCAGGTCAGGAGGGAGGAGGTGAGGATGATTTACGTATGCCAGTCAGTTTCTATTCGTCCCTCCAAATGCACAGCTATAAAGTCAGCCCTGCTGATGCTTTCCAGAGAAAACCGCCAAATCTATAGGCCTGTGCATTGCTGTTGTGCAACCTAGACCCCAGGAAGCAAACAACCTCTGTGGGTCCCATTTCGACACCTACTACCAAACACACTCCCTCCTCTGCCCTGGGTTTGAGTCAGAACAAGGCCAAATGGGAGCTGCTTCCAGCCGAGCTGTCTGCAGGAGTTGCCACAGGATCTCGGGGAGATGGCCCATGTATAACCAGGTCCAATCGGGGAAAGGACCGAAAACAACAATGGAATAGAAGTCATAAAGCACGCACATACAGACAGAGGGGTCAGATGGCATGGCGTGCTCGGAAGGAAAAACAGCCCCACTCCTTCCCACAGTAACTTTGAAAGGGGGCGGAGGCTGCCTCGCTGCCTAACAGACTCAGCTTTTGTTTTACACACTACAGTCCAGGCTGAGATGCCTCCCGCGTCACTGCCCAGGCGCCTAAACTACGGTTTCCCCAAGCCTGGGATAGGGGGCAGTTTCCCCACCTCGCTGTCTTATAACTGTGGCTATGACTCTGGGACCGGGATTCAGTAAGCATCTCTCAGTTCAAAGTGCACAAACAGCACAAGGACACAAAGATTTAAAATGATAAGTGCTTGCCAAGGTCACAGGAAGCAGAAGACCAAAACACAGACGCTGCTAAATCAAGGTCAGTACTTGACCCCCTGCAGATCCAAGCCAACCCACTCCCCATCCAGGCCCTGTCCCCGCAGCTTGCTCTCTTTTCAATCCTCTGAGGCACCCCTTCCTTCCCTGGACCACAGAGAGGATACTCACTCACAGCGCCAGTGCTTCTAACAAAAGCTCATCCCTGAGGGAAAATCAACAGAAAAGCTTAATTCCTAATGAAGAACTGTACAAGAAACCTATTTAGAATGCTGCCTCCTGGGTCCCTGTCACCCACAGTCCCCAAAGCACTGGGGAAGGCAAGAAGAAAAGGCAGGGAATTACGGGGAAGTGATAACTGACACTTAGCAGACTGCCTATAATAAGCAAATGACATAAGAGAAATAAACACAGCTTTGGGGAGAGGTGCTGCATGCGCTGGCCTAGCAGGCCCAGGGGCTCCAGGGAGGCACGCTGGGCTAGAAACCCCGTTATTTCTAGGGCACCAAGCAGCGTCTGACCTGAATCGGGAGGTTCTGGAAGCAGAGGCCAGAGGGCCAATCAGAGGCTGAGCAACTCAGGACAGCTCCAACCAGGAGCTGTGGTCCCAGCCCATTCCCAGAATTGAGTGGGGGGCGACCCACAGAACTCTTCAAAGAACCCAGTCCAGTCATCTCTTGAATCTCCTTAGCCAGGAGGGAATGTCTAGGTAATCAGTAAGAGCACATAATCCCCTTATCAGCTCTCTTTGTTTTCCGACCAGCTCTGCCTAGAAAGCAGGACTTTGAATTCGCTCCATCGCTTCTAACTAGTGTGGCCAGCTTGGAACTCACCTAATTGTTCTGAGCCTCAGGTTCCTAGATGTAACATCTGGAAGAGAAGGCCACCTTCCTAGGTTGTTGTGAGAATCAAATGAAGTAATGTCTATAAAAGTACGTGCTTGGCCAATGTTATTGCCTCTCTCTCTCACATCTTCACCTGAGCATTTGCATTTACATTTGTAATTACAAGTTCTTAGTCCATATTCCCTGAGCCCACAGCAGAGGACCAGATGGGCAGTGGCTCACAAGTGTCCCTGCCATTCGTTTGGAAAGGTGGATAGCCGTCCATACCTAGATCATCAATAAAAGACTAAAACAACAAGAATTGGTACTAAGAGGCTCTGGATTTGCATTTGAACCTGAAGAGCTTTCAAAAGGTAAAAGAAAACAAGAACAGAATCCAGGCTGAAGAGAAGCTCCCCTGAGGGTGCAGTGGCTGTCTGGGTACTTGGAAGGTTTATGTTAGGAATTTACGGGACAGAGATAGGAGCCCAGTTCCTCACCTTCTACCAGCCCAGAGCCCAGGACAGTCAAACCTAGGGCAATATAAACTATCCATTAACCCAAACGCACTCGTCTTCCACTTTTTGAGGAAGCAGGAAATGATGGCAAAATTGTCATTCGAGATTTTTTTTTTTTAAATCAAGAAGCAGGATACATCCCCAAACCAGGAATATATGTTCAAGCCAAACTTCTGCTTCCAGAGGTCTGTGCAGCGAGAAAGGAGAACCACGATGCACGACGCGATGCTCAAGGGCAGACTGAGCTCCACGAGTGCTGAGGCAGCGAAATGCCCCCATGCATTTCAGCAAGATCTTCTGTAGCAAAGGTTGAGATAAAATAGCTTTTCATATAGAAAAAAAGGAAAGAGTTTGTAGATGTGGCCCGCCTGTTTCCAAGAAAAGAGTTAGCTGATTTCATCACATCTACTGTGCCATCAACTGTAAGGCACAGGCACATTTCCGAGATGTTCATGTACAGAGCAGGGGAAGTGTTTCACAGAGCCAGTGAAGTAGGATATGTCTGCCGGAGGAAAAACTCCATGCCATGCCTCAAACTCCCACTCTGTGGCCTTGCCCTTTAACTCCTTGGCAGAGGGACTATGAAGAGGTTATGCAAAAAGCACACTCAGGACAGTCATCTTTTTTTATTTTTTATTTTTTTATTTTGAGACACAGAGACAGAGCACGTGAGCAGGGGAGGGACAGAAGAGAGAGGAAGAGAGAGAGAATCCCAAGCAGACTCCACACTGTTCAGTGCAGAGCCAGAAGCAGGGCTCAAACTCACGAGCCGTGAGATCATGATCTGAGCGGAAACCAAGATTTGGACGCTTAACCAACTGAGCCACCCAGGTGCCCCAGGACAGTAATCTTTAAGACTGAGTAAACTGGTTTGTAGTTGTAACAATTACAGAACATTCTGGTACAGCACTTTGCAATCTCAAAGCGCTTTCACAGATATTATTTATATCTGTGTCAGGAAAGAAAAGTATGATTAGCCTTATTTTCCAGTTAAGGAAACAGGCTCACAAAGGTCAGTTGTCTCAAGGTCACAGAGCTAGTAAGTGGCAGATTGGAGTTTAAAGTGACATCTCTCTCCTAGGACAGTGCTGTCTGTTTTATGAGATAAGTGTGAGGTTAGGATCAATCCAGCATGTCCCCTGAAGAAGTCCTTAAGTAATGCCTGACCTCTATATTTTTAAGTTCTGTCCCTACTCAACACTGTTTTCCTTGGAATGATCCTTAAAGGCCTACGGGGCTATGCAATACTGGAAGACACCATGGTCTGCCTATCCTCTGGAAGTCACTTGCCTATGGCATGTAACAGAACAATCACATAAGTTTCATACCACACAGGAAACCCACGATTCCCTGAAATATCACCTCTGCACCCATAACATGCACATGGCCTCATCTCTTAATTCCTTGTTCAGTCCAGGCAGAAGGGTCCTAGGATCCTGGTCTACATGTACTTAGGGAACAATGAAGACGAGACATTCACTTATTCCAGATGGCTGGGAGACCCCTGAAGAACAAAGGGAGAGAGTCAGAAATGGTCTTCCAATCTAGGGGAGGAACAACCCTCACCTGCAAGCCCACAGGCCTTGTTTTAGGAAACATTTGGGCTCATCCCAAAGGAAGAATAGCTTGCGTAACTGCATCATAAAACAAAAAATCTCCATCCTCAGCTCTCAGCTTCCCTGCAGGAGTCCTCTGCCCTCATGGCATCAGCTACCCCCTCCTCATTTGTACGCTGTGGACTTGTAATTCTACATCTCCAATGGGATCCTCTCTCCAGGGAGCCAGCCCTCTTTCACTGCTGTCCACCTCTTATGTTGCAGTCTCACTAAACCACTTCCCATCCCGGGGCAAACATTTAGTGAGCTGGGTCCTGTGCCCTGTGCTGGTCCCAAAATATGTTTGGAACTTTCTTTCCTCCATGGTGTTATTCAAGTTCTTCTCTCTACCTGGAATGACCTTCCCCTGCTACCAACTATCAAAGTCCAAGGTGACTCCTCTTTCAAGGTCTATCTACAATCCCATCTCCTTCTTCTTCAAGTCTTTTCTGATGTCTCTAACCAGATAGGCATTTGCTCCCCACGTTCTGTGCCTCTCATAGCACAACACTGAGTGCCCTTTAACAACGATTGGACGACCTGCCATTCCCTCACTAGAACTGCACCAGCTCCTTAATGGTATATCCATGTCATACCCATTTTTACATTTCCTGTTAACGAGTTCTGCACAAAGGCGGCAGCTAACAAATATTTTGAGGTCCTATTGTCCATTGTAGTTTCTGCTTGGGTCTCCCATTCACAAGGGGAAGCCTAGAGTAATGGCCTGGGTTCAGAACTCTGGCTCTGCCATTTACTGACAGCTTCGATATTGGGCAAATTATTTAACCTTTCCACCTATGAGGTTTTTCCTTTGTGATAAAGGGGATAATAATAAAGTATTTCTTTTATATGGTTATAAGAGCTGAGTCAATGCTTATATAGTGGTTAGTACAGTGCCAAATTCATAGTAAGTGTCACATAAGTGTTTGTTAAGTAAATAAAATCATTGCCAAACTCGTCATTTTCCTCCTTAAAAATTACTTTTCTCGGGGGTACCTGGGTGGCTCAGTCAGTTGAGCGTCTGACTTCAGCTCAGATCATGATCTTGCAGTTTGTGAGTTCAAGCCCCGCATTGGGCTCTGTGCTGACCGCTCAGAGTCTGGAGCCTGCTTCGGATTCTGTGTCTCCCTCTCTCTCTGCCCCTCCCCTGCTCACACTGTGTGTGTCTCTCTCTCTCAAAAATAAAATAAACATTAAAAAAAATTTTTTTTAATTTACTTTTCCTCACAACTTCTCCATTTCTGTAATGGCACTATTATTTTTCCCAGCTTTCCAAGTTTAAACTTTGACCCCTTTCTCCGCTTCATGACCCCTTTCCCAGCTGCCGCCCAGCTCATGATGAAGTCTTACAGATTCTGGAAAGAAACAGCATAGTTTACCTGCCTCTCCCCCAGTTTTCATGGCTTTAAGGACTTTATAGCTCCCTCCTTGATCTCTGGAACATGTATCTCTCGCCAACTCCAGTCCACTCTGAATTGTGTATGTAATGTATTTGCAAACATTCCTCTCTTCATATCATATCTCTGCACCAGTACCTACAATGGGGCCATATCACCTCCAGAACTAAGTCCATGCTTCTTCCCCTGTCTCTGGAGACCGTCTTTAATCTGGCCCTGCCCTGATTTCCTAATCTTATCTCCCCACTATCTCTACTCCAACCACACTAATCTCCTCATGGTTCTGTAAAGACATCTTGCTTGTCCCTACTTCTGCTCACATTGTTCTTTTGGCCTAGAAGCCTTTCCCTTATCCTCCTAAATCCCAAAAACCTATTCATTCAAGACTGACCTCCAGTCCTAACTCTGTTCCAGAAAATTTCAGCCCCCACTGATCTTCCTCATCTCTGAATTCTTTAGTCTATTTTCCCTTTTTGCAATTATTACATATCTTTGTTTTATGTCGCCTGCTATGGATTCATGTGAATAGGACATCCTCAACTAGCCTGGAAACCTCTCAAGGGCAAGACACATGACTACTAGACCTCTCTAGCATCCTTCAAAGAAAACAACAATAAAGGAGCTAAACTATATATCTATTAGCCAACATTTGGTGACAAACTTGCCTCTCCCTTTCTTTGGGAGGCAGGGAGTGAATGAGAATGGGGCCTCCTACCCATCTAGCTGATCTTATACGCTGTGTTCACAGATGGTGTGGCAACCCTACCTGGGGGATTTACCATAGCCAAAAAGCCCACTCTCTCTGTTGACAAATGCCAACAATCCCTGTAATCTAGGCTGCCATATGGTTCACCCAGTTGTGTAGCAAAAGTGGTTTGTATGGACAGACCAAGTAGGCCAGCCCTATGGAATGGAGGGAGGTCACCTTGAGCTAGCCCTGCCGAAAATAAGCAGGCAGAGTCCCCAAGGACAAGCCAAAGGTCAAGCAGAGGCAAAACCCACATGCCCTGATGCACCTGTCAACTGAATCTACCCCTCCCCTGGAATCTAAAGACATGGGCCCAACAAGTCCCCCCACCTCAAGACTCTTGAGACCTCCTTAGAGGAATCCACAGCTGGACAAGGGCAGAGAAGAGGTTACACTGCCTTCCCTGCATGGAGACAGCTGTCCAAAGTCAGAGTTTAACTTCTGTTTTCACAGCATCTGGTCCTGAGGGCCATTAACAGTAAAACATTTTTATCATGGAGCCAGCTGTCCTAATTTAGGAGGGCACACCCCATTTTTGATCAACTATTTATCATTTTACCCATTTTCCTTCCTTTGTGGATTTCAAAGGCAGAAAGAGGTCAGGCCCCCATCATCTTCCTAAATTGCCCCAATCCCTCCCATCCAATTATCACAATCACAGACTCAGGGAGTCTGCTCGGATTTGATACTCAAAAAGGAATACAGGGAAGCACAGCTTCAAGAAAGAAATTCAGCGCTCCAGACATCCAGATTGTCCCTCAGTCTGGGATTTTGCTAAAATTTTCAAAGAAAAGCTATAAACCCATGCAGGATCTCGTTTGATGCCATGCCACTTACCTAGTTGGCTTGAAACACTCTCTCCTCCCCAATTCTCACAGCTGAAGAAGAAACCAGCATTTGTCAGCTCAAAACAAAGCCCAGGGTGTAAGGACAGGCTGCACAAGGTCACAGAGAAAGCAGTGGGCTGAGACTGGACCTGGGAAGGCCGATTTCCAGGAAGGGCTCTCATCATTTAAAAGCAAAACAACAACCGAAAACCTGACAATGCCTGAATAGTCTCCTCTTCTTTGACTGAGGACACAGCCCAGACTCTCCTCCTGGCCACCTAAAAGAAGCTTCTGTCGCTTCTGACAGCCTGATTTTTATGGCAGTTCTGCCACTCACTTACCACCAATCACTCTATCCACATCCTAATGTGCTAATGCCCCCGATAACCCCCATAGTAGCTGCTTTGGTACTCAAAGCAGAAAGCTCTGAGTATCAAGAGGACCTTGGATGTATCCTTTGTGATAAATAGGCCTTCTCTTAACTTTGGCTGATTTTGAACTGGCTCTCTTGGCTATGATCTTTGGGAACGGCACACGTAGGCACTCTGGAGTCACACAGGAGAAGAAATCATTTCTTCACTCATTTTCCCCTCAAGTGATATTTATGGAGATCCTGTAACATGCCGAGTACCATGAAAGTGATAGGGATACAATGGCATACGGAACAGCCAAATTCTCCTAGCCCTGAATAATCTGAGGTGCTTAGTAATAAGCACCCTGAAGAATCAAGGTGTTTCCCATTTAGGCTAATAAAACACAGACTGTAGTCCACACATCAGAGATTTGGTTTTCATTGGTATAAACAGCAGCAGCAGTAACACTAGAGTCCAATATAGCCCTGGGTAACTAAATCAACCCCCAATTTTCATCTAAAGCAGCTGCCTCAATCTGCTACTCTCGTACATCTCTGCCAACATATTGCATACCTAGGCCAATCTCCTTCCATGAGCCAGACGCTTATTCTAATTGCCAGTTCTAATTGTACAGTAGAATCCATTCTCTCTTCAAGTCATCAGACAGTTGTTAGCGACCTAACGTAACTAAGGCACACAAAAAAATAAGTAAAATACATGCTTTGCTGCAGTTCCATCTTACACTCAAGAAGCACATAGTCTAGGGCCGCCTGGGTGGCTCAGTCGGTTAGGCAGCCGACTTTGGCTCGGGTCATGATCTCGAGGTCCACAGGTTTGAGCCCCGTGTCAGGCTCTGCGCTGAAGGTTCCGAGCCTAGAGCCTGCTTTGGATTCTCTCTCTGCCCCTCCCCTGCTCGTGCTCATTCTCTCTCTCTCTCTTAAAATAAATAAACATTAAAAAGAAGAAGCAGCAGCAGCAGAAGCAGAAGCTCATAGGCTAGGGATCATACACAAATACCCTGCTTCCCTATCCGACCATGCTAAATGAAAGAATAGACCATTATGATTACAGAAGTGCTAACAACTGCTACAGGAACATAGAGAATGCCATGATTCATTCAGACTGAGGGGATCAGAAAAAGCTTTGAGGAGAAGTGGGCTGTGAGCTGAACTTTGAAGGACAAGGAGGCTAGCAACTGACTGAGAAAGAAAGGAAAAGCATACCAAGCCAGGGAAGAAACAAAATGCACAAAAGCATTAAGGAAGAAAAATGTAAAATGTGTCCTAAATTTTCAAAACGGCACATCCTGGCTCCGGCAAAGAGTAAGTGTGGAAGAGTGGGCTGCAGTCTTAAAGGCAAGTTGGGTCAAATTGTGGAAGGCCCTGCATGTCATGTGAAGGCGTTTTCACTTTATCCTATAAATGATAAGAGGCTGATGAAGACTTCTGGGTTGGGCAGACACAATTAATTTGCTTTAGAAAGTTAATTCCAGGAAAGGTGATAGAAGAAAGACTCTGAAAATGGGAAATTCCCTTTAGCAGCTACTGTGATAGTCTACGGGAGATACAAGTACCCAACTAGAGCATCATGAATGAAAAGACTTGTTTTGAAGAAACTTTGCAGTAGTAAAAACTGTCATGAACTTGACAATGTACTGGACACAGGGATGAAGGTAAGAAAGGAACCAAAGACAATGCTGAGGTTCCTAATGGCTTGGAAGACTAGATCGATGTTGTTATCTCAGATGGGAGTGTCTTTTACAACATAGGATATGGTAAGGGGATAATGAACTCGGTTTGAGGCATTTTGAATAGTATCCTTTGTTAGGACCTCAGCAAAATCAAAAGCAATGTCTCAAAGAATCTTTGCAACAGACAAAAGGCCCTTAATGATCTTAAGGTCATGCCTCCAGGTCCTTTCCAATCAAGAATAGGGATTCCACTAATCTCAAGGGTGTTGTCCCACAGCAGCCCACAGGGAGCTCAAGGTAGAGACAACTCATCTTGGTAAGATTTGAGGGTGTGGCTTTTGTCTAACATAGTGAACCCTGATAAGATTCATAGGCAGACCACACATTTTTAAAAAGAAGTGTACTAGCAAGAACACTGCCTTAAAGGGGCCAAGCACTACAAAATAAAAAGGCCTTAGACCCCCCCCCCCCCAAACATCTACAGGTAGGAAGTAGACTGAGTGTGCTATATATAGTTTTAATTTTCTATATAGTATGATGTTTTGACATCTTAAAAAACCCTTTCTGTCTGGAGCAACTGCACCAGTCAGGGCTAGCCACTACTTAGAAATAGCAAAAGACTGTGTCAAGACTATGCCTTTGACATGCAAACTAACCACTTCAGAGCCATACTCTTCTACCTTCCCCTTAATCATCCCAGGACCAGGTACCAGGCAAGCAGGTACCACCCTTATAGCTTAGAGTCCACCAAAACTATTCAAACCAGCCAATCCTAAATAATTCACCCTGTCCTGGGTCTCTATTCCCAAGGAAATCCCAATAAAGTCTCTGGCCTAATACTTTCTGCACTTTTCTGTCTTCTGTCACCTGCCCCAACGCAGGCATTTTTTTTCTGTGACCCTATGTGGCATGTGGTGAGCCCTTCTCTAGGACCTGTGAGTATAGTAACCTTTGTCTTTTTGTGCCTCTCCTGTGTCTTCTCTTGTGGCTGCATCTGACTGACCATCACTTGAAAGAACGCTGAGTAAAGTCCTTGGCTGCAAACACAGGCCACGTTTTATGGAAAAGGAAGGATAACTTAGAGGGCAAAACCAGGAGCCTTTAGGGTAGAACCAAGAATAGTAGAGAATCATTCCCAGACAGTAGGACTGAGCCTACTCACATGCCAGGCTGGATTTCAGAATTGCTAATGGACTAGTGGCTTCGGTTGCCCCTCTTCCAAATGGGAACATCTACCTTAGATAGAAGGCCAAGGAGACATGACAGCTAAATGTGATGTGAGATTCTAGATTGGATCCTGGACTAGGAAAAGGCCATTAGTAAGACAATTGGCAACATTTGAATAAGGTCTATAGATTAGTTAATAGTATTGCATCTGGGGGGTCTGGGGGGCTCAGTTGGTTAAGTGTCTGACTGTTGGTTTCAGCTTAGGTCATGATCTCACATTTTGTGGGGTCGAGCTCTGCGTTGGGCTCCACTTTGACAGCATGGGGCCTGCTTGGGATTCGTTCTCTCCCTCTCTCTGACCCTCTGCTTGCTCACTTTCTCTCTTTCTCTCTCTCAAAATAAATAAATAAGCTTTAAAAAATAGTATTACATCAATACTATTATTCATTTCCTGGTGTTGATAATTTTGCATGGTTGTATAATTTGGGGAAGCTGGGCAAAGGAGAGTCTTTGTTCTTTTTGCAACTTTCTTGCACATTTTGAATTATCTCAAAACTTAAAAATAAAGTCACTTCAAAATGTTTAAGTATTACCAATTTCTAAAAAGGGGCAACTATGGCAGTTACCCTACATCAATCCCAGCATTGTAGGGCAGTGGGGGGGGGGGGTTGAGGGGAGTCAGATAAATTGTTCCTATAGTTCACTTCTTCAAGTCAGGAGGAACAATACTCAAGTTGTTGTACCTAAGGAAGTGCTTTAGAGAAGCATCATCTGCACATACACTTGATTAAGAGGATGAGATCCTGGACCCTGAGCCTGAGTCTAAGCCTGAGTCTGGTACCATAATAGACGAGCCTTTTTGAAGGAGTAAGATTTGGGGTGAGGATGAGTGTATTTTTCATATAAATGGTTTGTGACCGGAAAGCAGACTGTAGTGGTTTCAAAACATATCCACAAAGTCTTTGACAATCCTTCCACCAAGAAACAGTCTAATTCTGCTCCCCTTGAACCTGGTCAGGGCTTAGTAACTAACTCTCTTCTAACAAACAGAATGTGGCAGAAGTGACTTCTGAGGCTAGATCATAAAAGACAACTCAGCTTTTGCCTGGCCCTCTCTTGGGATGCTCCCAGGTAAGGTGCCTGGCCCATAACCCCAGCTAAGCTCCCAGATGAGAACGGCCAGCAATGGCTTCTAGACATGTCAAGAGGAAACTTTGAAGTGACCCAGTCTCTGCTACTGTCTGACTGTTCAGCCACCATGTGACCAAAAATTACATGAAAGATGCTAACCTCCTAGCTGAGCCCAGTCAATCCCCAGGACTTTGAGAAATGACAACTGTCGCTGTTGGAAGCCACTTCATTTTGGGGTGATTTCTTATGCAGTAATAGATACCTGAAACAATGTGCCACAGGCAGGTGGAAACTGGGACTCAGAAAAATTAAGCGACTTTCCCCAAGCTCACATAGCTAGTAAGGAACAGAGCCGGGATTTTAATAAATATCAGTCTGAATCCCAAACCGTTTTCTTTCCACTAACAACAGACGTGTCAACAACAGTAACTGTGGCTAGCCTGCATCGAAGGTTTCCCCCAAGCAGGCAATTTTCTAAGCACTTTATGTGGAGTAACTCACTGAAACCTGACCCCAACGTCACGTGGTAGGTGTTATTATTAGCCCCATGTTATAGTTGGGGAACCGGGGGCAAAAAGAGGCTAATGAATTTGCCCAAAGTGATACAGCTAGTAAGTCACAGAGCCAAGATTCACCCTTCAAAGTCGGCTCTGGAGCATGCAGTCTTAACCACTATGTGATATATAGTTGAAACTTTCTTTCTTTTCTTTTCTTTCTTTCTTTCTTTTTAATGTTTATTTATTTTTGAGAGAGAGAGCATGACAGCAAGCTGGGAAGGGGCAGAGAGAGGGAGACAGAGGATCTGAAGTGGGCTCTGTGCTGACAGCAGAGAGCCCTATGCAGGGCTCAAACTCATGAACCGTGAGATCACGACCGGAGCTGAAGTCAGACGCTTAATCGACTGAGCCACCCAGGCGCCCTAATATAGTTGAAACTTTAGAACAGACTACATACATTGAGAAGAGAACCAGGGACAGCCCCTTAGGAGCTGTATCCTTATAAGACAGTCAGAAGAAGACCCAGTGATGGAAAAACATGAGAGGGATGTAAGAGGGGAAGGAACCAAACACTATGTGTACAACATCGCTGGAGGAACCCATGGCAGGGTCCACAAAGCAGCTTCAGTCTTTAAAGGTGAATGGGTCAATAGCAATCCAGCCATGACCCCTTCCCCAAATTCACAGTTGTCAGTAAAAAACTCTTCCAACGCAAGTGATCTTTGAACCGTAGAAGAGAGAGTAACATTCACCCTCTGAGACGGGAACAGAAGCAGCACTATTGCCCTTTTCTACTTTGCTCTTACAATGACAACATTCACCCCTCCTCTGGACTGACTAGGAGGTTACTTAACTTCAGAGATGAGAAAAGTCAACTTGTGTACTTACTTTAAAAAAATATGGTTTGTGAGCTTGGCCCAGTGAAGACCATCAAACCAACTAGGACCTTTTATGCACTTGATGTGATTGATTCCTTCACAGACTGAATCTAACACCAATGCCTTTAACGTTTACTTCTGTACAATAAGCTCTGGGCCTAAGGCTCATTCACCAGAGGCCCTGAGGCTGTGATACCACACAGAAGAATCAAGGAGCCCATGTTCAGTGTGGGCAAAGTAGAAGTGGGGCGGGAGGGTGGCAGTGGGAACTGGCAGAGGTGAAAACAATATTCCCAGGGGAACTAGTCTCAGCTCCAGCTCCCATTTGCCCTCTCAGATGAGAGCATAACACGCACAGCAGAAACCTACTCCGATAATTTGCATAATGAGAAACAAAGACAGGAAGCCCCTCCCAATCTGGGGGCCCTCCATGTGCCTCCTTCAACCTACAAGTTAGATTCTTTCCCATTGGCAAGAAGTTTCTCTCAGAGGTGGTAATGTTTTGCTTGGCCCACAGCATGACTACCTGGCTCCACATCCTAGGTTCTTCTCAGTATTGGCCTGAATCATTTGGGCCGAGCCCTGGGAGTGCCATCTTCAAGGATGACTGTCAGTACTTGGCCAAGACACTTTAACATACACGTTACTAGGAGGCCCCATGCATGTCACCAGCCTTTTTGGAAAAAGCATTCCCTTTTGAAAATGACACTTGCAAGTATGGGAGAGGCTTTCTTGGAAAAACCCCATGTTTTGTCCAAAAGAACTGGACCTGAAACTCCACCAGATTTGTCATATGTGATTCCTCCCTCACTGGTCCCTATCCCAGGCCTTGTTCATTATCTTCTCATTAGGTCCATCAGTCCTAACGTCCAAGAAAGCATTGGAAAGTTTGCACTAGAAATTTCCGGCAACTTCTCTGGTTCTTGGGAATGGGGGCTGAGGAGTGGCACTTACAATGATGACAAAAGCAGGTGTGACAGCAGACCCAAGCAAGGAGCACCAAGGGCTCTCAGAAGCAAGGAGCACCAACAGGTTCTCAGAAATGAACCCACATGAATGGACTACGAAAAGGAAACCAACTAAGAGGAAGCTGCCTTTGGAAGCCCCAGTGTCCTTTGAAAGAAGCTCTTCCCTTGTGGGCTTTAGTTTCACTCTGTGACAACTGGATCATGTTGTGGGCTGAGACTTGTTTCTTCCTTTTTAAAAATTCTTCTTTTTAGGGGCGCCTGGGTGGCGCAGTCGGTTAAGCGTCCGACTTCAGCCAGGTCACGATCTCGCGGTCCGTGAGTTCGAGCCCCGCGTCAGGCTCTGGGCTGATGGCTCGGAGCCTGGAGCCTGTTTCCGATTCTGTGTCTCCCTCTCTCTCTGCCCCTCCCCCGTTCATGCTCTGTCTCTCTCTGTCCCAAAAATAAATAAAAAACGTTGAAAAAAAAATTAAAAAAAAAAATTCTTCTTTTTATTATTTTCCCTCTGAAATCCAATCAACCAATGGCAATACCGGGAAAGTTGCACTGGCTACAGCCTTGCTATTCTTTTTCTCACTCCGTGATAGGAAGTGAGACATGACAGAGCTCCTTAATCTATCTGTTCCATCCTGACTGGTAAATAAACTCTCCTCTCTGAAACCAAACTTATTCCAAAAGAGAGTCATCAATCAGGCAGTGCTTGTGATATTCATCACTGGCCTAAGCAACTGTGGTGAGGTACTCTGCTGAGATTATACTTATGGCCACAGGTACCAGTGGGAGGGATTGACTTGAGGAAGCCGCGCGCCATAGCCCTGTGCAAAGTGATGACTAGTGATCCTTTGGCACTCTGAGCTAGAAGAGAAAAACCCTCTTGAGACCCACCCCCAGCCCCCCGCCCAAAACATCCGCCACGCAGATGTGGAAAAAAATGGTAATGGTATTTCAAGGAAATGGTAAGGGATGAACATGCCAGCAAGGCGCCCGGGTGGCTCAGTCGGTTGAGCGTCTGACTTTGGCTCAGGTCATGATCTCATGGTTGGTGAGTCTGAGCCCCACATCGGGCTCTGTGCTGACAGTGCAGACAGAGCCTGCTTGGGATCCTCTGTCTCCCTGTCTCTGCCCCTTCCCTGCTCATGCTTGCGCTCACGTGCACTCTCTCTCTGTCTCAAGCTAAATAAATAAACTGAAAAAAAAAAAAAAAAAAGGATGAACATGCCGAAGAGAGACATGAAGAAACACTGAGTTTCCCCTCCCCAACCTTTTAGGAAACAACTGTGATCTAAGAACCAGTCCTAGCCTTCAGAAGCCCTCAAGCTGCCTACTAGGCAGAGAGGTACAACAACTTGTAATTTGTGGTCTCCGCTTACTACAGATGACGCCTGGTCATGTCTCTTACTTCTTAAAATATTCAGCCTGAAGCATGAACATGTCAAAGTAACTGAGTGAAACTGGACATTCCAGTGAGAAACCCAAGTGGGGAACATCCTAAAAAGTCATATGGCAAGTGAAACTGGAGAATTTTTTTGCAGAATGCCAACTAACCAAAAGACAGAAAGGAAACACAAGCCAAAATATTAACACGTGTGAGGAAAACCACCTGGTCATAATTCTAAAACTCAAGAAAAGAGAATTACCTGCAAGAAAACGAAGATGCTATAGATTACAAAGGGGAAGAAAAGTGAACAGAAATATAACTGAGAACCCAAATTCTGCCCTTTATCAAAATGTCTGAAAATACTTTCTATGATCGGTCTAGTCTGAGTTGTCATTTGAAGAAACTTGAAATTTGTCTAGGGCAAAAGTGGCCAGTAGAGAAAGCAAAAAGGATCCACTCACTCCCTTCTTTCTTGGCAATAGCCATTCATCAAATATTTGTCGTATGTTAACTTACTTCCCCCAAAGATCTTACAATAAGGTGAATAGATAAGATACTGACCCATCAAAAGGTAATCAACAATGCATGGCATTAAATGATACGTGTCATATGCATGGTACAGGTCATAAATACTAAAACTCTAAGAAAATAATAAGGAATACTTGAGGTTGGGGATGTGTGGTCAGCCCAGGATCTGAGGGTTAATAATAGCCAAAAAATATTTAGAGGAAGAAGGCAAGGTGAGGAATCTTTGTCCTACAAACATTTAAGGATCTACGATTCATACTTTCATCAGGTTCTGCACATTAATCAATTAAGGAAAATTAAACCCCCAAAACTCCAAAAATGTCCCCTGTTACATGACCACACCTGGGCAGCCCCTAGATCCACACCAACTCAGTGCAGAAACAAGGAAAGACAGAATATGAATAGTGTAGTGTGAAAGCATCCCCAATGCTGGAAGCCCCCAAATCAAAGCAGGATGAGTCAGGGATCTGCTCTTTTTGGGCGGGGGGAAAAAAGAAAAGACACTGTCAGCCATTTTCCAGGGACTTTCAGCAGCTCCTCCTAATAACAGCTAAAACCAGTGATAGTCAAAGAGCAGGCCTGGCAGGACTCCAGAACCTGGACCCCACAAGCATGTTGAGATTTTGAAATGCACATTTTGGAGTATGGATCTTAGTCATTGTCATCCTATTTGTGAAACAGAGAAAAGCAGTATCTATCTGTGGGCTTCTCAGAATACTGATCAACAGAGATCCATGGATACATCAAGACTGATGGCCTTGTTGGGACCTCCGTAGAACCAGCATGAACTTCCCTACAGAGAGACCACACACATAATCCCTTCTCTTCTCATCACCTCAACCAGCCCTACCCAGTGACTCTGTATTGAGATAAATAGGGACATCTGGGTTAAAAATACAGTGGTTGGTGAAAATCTCCCCCTTGCCTGCCTGCAGTCTGCTTCTAGAACTGAAAATTTTCACTTATTAGTTGTCCTGCTCACATTGATCTCATAAGATTTAGTTAATAATTAATATTTTTTAACATTTATTATTGGGTGCTGTGCTAATCATTCTACATGTATTATCTCATTTAATACAGCTATCCTATTAAGTGCTATCACTATCCCCATTTTATAGGAAAGTAATTTGCCCAACATCACTGAGTTTGAAAATGTAGAAGATGGTTTCCAAACCCAGGTCTGTTTGGCTGTAAAGCCCAAATTCTTAGTCATTATACCATACTTAGTAGAATTTTTAATTTTTTAAAGGAAGGGCATCTATGAAAAACTTTCAGCTAACATCATACTTAATGGTGAAGGTCTGAATGCTTTCCACCACGACTAGAACAAAGATGTTTGTTCTCACCACTTTTATTCAACATTGTCCTTGGCAGTGCTAGCTGGTGGAATAAGGAAAGAAAAAGAAATAAAGGCAAACAGGTCAGAAAGTAAAAAGTAAAACTGTCTTTTCTTCACTGACAACATAGTCATGTACACAGAGAAAACTCCTTAAGAAATCTACACAAAAAAGTTACTAGGAATAATCAGTGAATTTATTAAGGTCACAGGATACGAAGTCAATATTTTAAAAATTATCATCCTGTATGGTAGCAATTAATAACTGGAAAACAAAATTAAACAAAAATACCCTTCACAGTAGCATCCAGAAAACCTGAAATACTTAGGGATAAATTTAACAAAATACGTGCAAGACCCATTCACCGATGACCACAAAACATTACTGAACTGCTCTTAACGTTCAAATACTACTTGCATGATTGCAAATAAAGTCTTCAGCCTAGCATTCAAAACAGGTGAAAACGTGACCCTCATCTACCTCTCCAGACCCTTTCTCCAGTTCTCCTTTTCATTCTGGTTATTTTGCATACTACAAATATGCCCCTCTGCTGAAGAGAATGGTGGCTCTCTCTGCC
Organism: Neofelis nebulosa; assembly: GCF_028018385.1. Lineage (NCBI taxonomy): Eukaryota > Metazoa > Chordata > Mammalia > Carnivora > Felidae > Neofelis > Neofelis nebulosa. Next base: position 124,162,377 of record NC_080782.1, on the reverse strand, counting down.
TGAAATCCATGTAGCCAATCGATTGGTCTCTATCTCTAAACCACCCCTACCTCAACTATCCCTGGCTATTAGAATCCCATCTCAAACTACTTCTCCAAGAAACTTTCTTTAATCTTCTAACTGAATATGATCTTCTTTTCCTCTAAGATGCTTCCCCTGCTCCCAAAAGCACTATGCTGGTATCTTACGGCATTTATCATATTCTGGATTGAACTGCTGCTCTATCTTTGTACTTCCAGACTGTAAACTCCTTGATGACAGGAACTGTGTCTGATATAACTACCCAGAAAGTACCTAGTTCTTTACACAGAGCACACATATAAGTATTTGTTGAAGCAAGCATTTGAAAGATGGAATTGAAATCAAGCTCTCAGTAATACAACCTCAGGAATACCAAAATGTATCACTGTCACAATCGAATTAATGATGTCCTGACTGTCCCGGGGACTGAACCAGGTATTTAGCCATGTGGTGACTTTCACTCAGTTCTGAGGAATGTGAGCTCAGTTTGTCTTCTGTTAGTCGGACCAATAGCAAGATCAAGACCAAGTAAAACATCCTAGCCTAGAGGACAAAGACAGATCCTCAGTCTGAATAAACAGATCAGTGAGGGAAAGAGGAGGGGGGAAGCCGATGTCATCAGCACAAGGCAGGAAATCTATGAAGACAAAAGAGAAGCACTAAAGATTCTGTTTCTGAAAAAAGGATAAAAAGCGACCTGAACGTCACATCTTGGGGGGCTGTGTTGCTGTAGTATACGGAAGTCTCTAGGATACCTGTGCCTCTGCCACTCTGGACACATCTGCAAGGGTAAATGGACTATTAACTGCCTCCAGACCACCCCAGGAGGCAAGCAGCATGGCCAGGTCCTGAGCAGAGGCACAGGGAGGAGCTAACAGGCTCTGTCCCAGAGAAGGTCCCTGGAGAGGTAACTTGGCTCTCACTGCAAGTACAGAGTGGGAAGGGAATGTTACTGTACAATGGAGCTCATATACCACACTTGGCTAGAGGCAACTCGCCAGAAAGAAGGCTCCTTAACTGAGCCTCATTTATAATTATCGAAAAACATCACCGCTGATTAACAGCAAATGCTCTTAGTCAACATGAATCTCTGTCTTTTGACCCCAGATTGGCAAGAGCTCCAAGCTCTTTGCCTGAGTACAGCATGTCCTCTTTCAAGTCATCCTGATGCCTTTTAGTCACCCTCCGGGCTCCTACAGTTGCTATAGCCTAACATGGAGCTCTAGTTCACCAAAGATTTACCTGTGTGCACTGATGTTTTTAAAGGAGGCTAATTTCACAGACTTGTCATAATTTAGCACTTCCACCGGTTAATTCACTTACTTTCCCCAGTTTTCCAACGTGTTGCCTATTTCATCTCTTGAAATTCATAAACTGACTTTATTTATAAGTGCTAATTCCAATAAGTGAGTAGGAGGGGAAGATTAATTCACTAGAAACAAGACAAAAATCCCCATTTCACATACCTTTGAAAATCTGGGGGGAGGTTTTTACTTTTGGTTCAAATTATACTGCCACCACTTCAGACCTTGAAAAGAAAGACCCCAGAACAAGTTGTTGAAGACTGCACAGGGGAAACTTCATTGATATTAACATTCCTTTCCAAATCAATGTGCGGAATTACCAAATGCCACTAAACCAGAAGGATTGAGAGGGTTAAAAACTTCCACTGTTGGATTTCCATATTTGTTTTTTGCTTACGTATTCGAGTGGCAATTCCCCGATCCTCTGAAATCTCAACACTACGTTCAAATTGGTTATCTTAAACGTACTTCAAAATAGTATTCAAGTGGCTAGTCCTAGAATTTACCAATTGTACAGGAATACAGTCAAAATCAAACTCTTCATTAACAGCTGAAATCTTCGACTTGGCTTCTAAATGAAAATCAAAGCAATCATGCACTGTAGAGTTTTCTCTTTCCACATATGGAATCATGTGATTTCTCACACGGATTCTGTTGTGAGATTATCAAGAGTGTGAAACAGTAGGAATTGCTGTACCGGCAGAGCTATGGCCCTAAAGCTCAGTGGCAAATCTCTGCATCTCTCCTTTGAGCGTCCCAATTAAGATTCATCACAAAATTCACTGTCACAGAAAACTTCTTAAAGGCAAAGTATCTGGAAAACAATTTGGGATTTTCATTCCTGACCCAAGGGTTATATCTGCGAGGTAGGGTAGTGAATATATATATGTGTATATATATATATATACATGTATATATATATGGCTTGGGAACAAGTTCCCATAATACTGACTTACTGGCAAAATTAACATTCTCCATCTTTTAAGAGAAAAACATGGCTTCTTTGACAAACATTTTACTTTTAGAGAAGTACACATTTCAAGAATATGTCATTTTTCAATTGCCTTAGGAACAGGTAGCTTAGAGGGAGACTTTTCACCACGTTTTTTTTTTTTTTTTTTTTTTTAAAGCCCAACATGAGCCTTGAACTCACAATCCTGAGATCAAGACCTGAGCTGAGATTAAGCGTCAGACACCAGGCACCCCATTCACCATATATTTGTATGTACTTTCTGGAATAAGGCATATAAATATTTTACATATTCAAAAAGCTAAATACAATTTTATAAGGAAAAAAGCTATTGATGCATTTACTATTAGGAAATAAAATGAAAATGTCCTAGATAATAAAAGACGGTAAAGAGGATTGGAACCAAGAAGTTAGTCACCTAGTTAGTTAATCCGCCACCCTCTCTAGTTCCCAAGATATTTGTTAACTCAAACTGTTAGTTGTTTTATTTTAGTTGTTTTATTTTCGTTGAAACAGGAGGGTGAGGGAGTGGTGATCTATTCTCCAAAAAGAAAAAAAAAGAGGGTCCTCTCCAGCAAGACCTTTATTCTTGACACTGCTCAAATCCCATTAACACTAATCAGCACAGTGATTAAGCACATTGTGGTTAAGTACTCTAGTTGATAACTACTCCTTTGGAAAAAAGGTTCCCATAGCGACAGGTAAAGGCTATCATCAAATTCAGCTTTTGAGACTTGGTGTCACAGATCAGAGTTAAGATTGTTTTAGTATTAATCTGGAGGCTTGCTTTTTTAACTTCACTTGACTTCATTCATTCAAAAGACCCTTAGGAGAGTCCCTCTATAAACCAGCACAGTACCAACATCAGGGACCAGGAGAGGTAGAAGGACCTCATAGATAAAATATGATTCCCACCGCCAAGAATTACAATCTGCTATGGAAAGCAGCCACTGAAAGAACGAATGACTTTATGATAGTAATGCTACCCCTAAATCTATAACCAAGCCTTGTCCTTACCACCATGGATGGTCAGTTTCTAGTCTAGTTTCACTTTCCCATCTTCAAGCTGCAGCACAGCTGGGTTTCCAGCTGGCTGGGGAAGAAAAGATTCTTTAAATAAACAGCATTTTAAAAATATGCAGTCACTTTTGCTTTACCAAATTTTGTGAACCACCTTCCCCTAACATGTGAATCTGGATGTCAAATTAATTAAAAACTATTTGAAAGAATGTAAAGTGCTCCAGGAATACACCGTTTCCATCTTTAACAACAAAGAACACTATACATTGGAAGAAAACTGCAAGTCAGAAAGTTCCAAAGGAAGAATGATCTTTTTTTTTTTTTTGGTAACACATCGGCTGTGTCTGTTCAACAAGGAAACAGCTTAAAAGCATATAAGTAGGAAAACAACAAGATAGGGTGTGATTATACCAAAATATATGCAACCATTGTTAAAAATGCAGGCCCGTTTGCAGAACAGGATGCCTTGTACAGAGCTGCTAATCTCTAAGACTCCTTTCTAACTCTTTTTCATCTCCTTTCCACAGAAGGCATAGAAAACACCTCATGTATGCAATCTTAGAAATGCAAAGATTTTACTCAACTCTTTACCACCAGAGGTAGTAATTTTGGATGAATGATACACATGAGATCTATAAAAATACCCCTCTGACACATACTGTTATTGCAGCCAGATTTCACATGCTTCAAATCGATATTCTACAGTTGCGGTGAAATTAGCCATTATGAGGACCTTCTAGAAAGGGTCCAGTATGACCCCTCACTGATGCTACTGAGACATTTGCTAACTTTTAAGCTCAGTATCACTCTATATGGTATATTATCCCAAAGTCCTGGCCCACCAAAACACACCTTTCTAGATGATCTCCCCAGGAACCATACCTCTCTGAATCCAGACACATTCAGAGCTGGAACTGGCTAAACAAAGTAACAATTCAACCACAGTTGCTCAATATAACGGCCATGATGACAGTTTCTGAGTGCCAGTTTCCCTATTTTGCAATGGGCAGATCTGCTCCAAGGAGAAAATGTTCCCAATGACCCTGTGGCCTAGAGGGCTTTCTTTAGAGACAGAAAACAGAAAATGAATTTGTTAGTTATTTCCTGCTGAACACAAGGAAGGTGTTGTGGTTAGTTAGGATGATTTTGTTTCCTTATTTAATATACCATCACCAGTGCACGCTTTCTGCTTTCTTTAACCCCGTAGTCGAAAATAGGAAAATGTAGTCTATGCTCTTCTGCCACACGATCACCAGTTCCACAAGTTTCCTCTTGCAAATATGTCCTTTAATTTCTAATCCCCTTGTATAAAGCCCCCCTCCCGAACTGACCCAGATCTATATGTTATCAACTCAAAGCAAAAATATTTGCATTTCTGAAGTGTTTACTTCCATGCTCATTCCTGCTCCTTGACAATTTGAAGTGTGGGAGAGCCTTCTCCTTAGCACGGATTGCAGTATCTTCTGGGCACTATACTACCCATGCCATTTCAATCATATGAGGTGATCATAAGCTCAAAGCAGACAACATTTCTGACCTCCAAATCCTTCCTGATCACACATTCAACTATTAAACTCTTAAACTCTCACTAAAACGAACAAGGCATAATTGTCAGGAGGGAAGGAGTAAAGGAGGAGGAGGAAGACAGGGGATTACCTGACAATCACCATTGGGTCTCAGTGGACCAGACTAGGGATTATGTGGTGATGTGCCCTGTGCATATTCAGGAGCAACTCACCGAAAACCAAAACAGAAGCTGTCCTTGGACAAGGTTCAATAAATGTTTTTACTATCTATTTCCCACTGCACAATACAGATCCACAGCTCCCCACGGGGTCTCAGATAAAATACTTAACAATAAAAAATTAACTGGTCTCAACTTGTCATCATAAAACATTTAAGACATTAAAAAGCAGTCAACAAAATTCCTCAGAACAATGTCAGAGAGAGAAACTGCTGTTACCACCAAAGTTTTTCCCTCCTTATTAAGATACTTCAAGATTCTTCTGACCAAAGTGATCACTGTTCAACATAATGCCTAGATATACTACCACCACTAAATTAAAATTTGTCTCCTGAAGGACGGCGGCGGGGGCGGGGGGGGGGGGGGGGGGAGGGGGAGTGGTAAGAGGAGGAAAGCTTCCAAAAGTCAAAGGCATTGATCTAGAAAGATAAGGGCAGCAAAACCTCCTATGAGCTGTTACACATTCTTTGCTTCTCAAAGCCTATCTAGAACCAATTGGTAAACTGGTAAACAAGCCAACTTCGATGGCCATCCAGGACATCTGTCACAATTCAGTGATTACACAGCTCAGAGTCACACAGCAAGCACCAAATTCAGCCTTACTTGGGACAAAATGAAACCCCAATATGAATAAGCACAAGATAAGCTAACACCAAATACTCCAGTATGGGGCCGATTTGGTTTGAAATACCTTACTGAGAAGTATTGGGTGCAGGGATAAGAAACAAAAGCTCTTAAACTGATATTTCTTTGACTTTTGTCATGGGAGACCTCCACTCCCACCTACAGAGACCTACAGATTTCAGTGTTTTGTTCCCAGTCACCTGCGTTCCTGTGCAGCGCCCAAAACCATGAAGATGAGAGACGCAGTCAACACATCCTGCCAGTAAGATGTCAGAGCTTGAACTTACAGCATTCAGCAGAAGTAAGTTACTCTCTTTCACTGTCATCACCATCAACAGACCTAGTGAAATCTCCCAGAAACAGCCAAGAGAGGTGTCTGCTCGATGGTCCTGGACGTTAAGAGAAAGCGTGCTAACTGCTTAGCAAAGACCGGCAATCACAATGGAGAAAACACCCGAGCCACATGGAGGACGGAAAACAGTAGCATAAAAAGTCCAACTCTGTCTGCGCCAGCGGTGTGGATGAGCAGAACCCGGAGCCCAGGAGAGGAAGGAGGGGGCGGGGGCCATCATTCCCTAGGAGAACTTGTAAGCGGAGGCCTTCACAAGCTGGGAGTCTGCCCGGCTGCTCCTGCAGACCCTCTCCAGCCTGAGCAAGGCAGGCCCATGGGAGCAGAGCGGGCAAGGCCTCCGAGGGTCACTCCTGACTCACTGAGCCTCGGGCCAGCACCGCCCGGACTTCTCCGTTTTTCCTGCCGCTACTGGGCTATGATGGCAGCTTTCCAGCTCCACTTGCCATACATCAGCCGCAGATCGCTGCTGGCACAGGCCAGCGCCTTCCCCCGCCCCCCACCCCTGGCACACTTTGAGCCCGATCCTCCTTCTCCCCAACCCCAACCCCCTCACCCACCCGTGCCAGGCGCCCTGCCCAGGGGCGGCCCCACCCCCCAGCAGCCCGCCGCTGCCAGGCCTGGGCACCTGCAGCACCTCTCCGCCCCACCCCCATTCTCTACCACCTCTCCCCTCCCCCCTTTCTCTAGCAGAGGGAGGGGGCGACTCACCGCAGTCAGTGCACAGGATCTTGCCCACCTCTTTCTTGAGGTTTTTGCCGTTGGTGTCGATGGGGGCAAAGGCCGTCTTAAACACTAAGGGCTGCTCCGTGGGCTCCAGGAAAAAGATGTAGCGCTGGTTCCTTTCGAGCGGCGCACAGGAGCCCACGCTGATCACCTGCTCGCGCTGCAGACCCCCGCTCCGGAGGGGCCACTTGTCCAGCACCTTTACCAGCGCCACCCGACCCGAGGCGGGGGGCTCTCGGGTGCTGTTGGAGCTGGAGCCGCCGGCCGGGGCTAACCCCTGTACCTTGCCCTCCACCACCACGGGTGCCTTATACGCCTGGTCCTGCACCGACTTGAGGCTAGGCGAGTAGCAGGCGAGCGACACACCGAAGAGCAGCATGGAGAAGCCGGGGGCCGGGTCGCGCCTCATGCCGCCGGCGGCTGCGGCTCGAGAGCGGGCGGCGGCTCTCCGGGCTGCGGGGCTGCGGGGCTGCGGCTGTTGCGGCGGCCGCGGCTCTGGGGGCGCAGCGGGACGGGAGATGCTGCTGTTGCTGCTGCTGCTGCTCCTGCTGCTGCTCTCGCTGCTGCTGCTGCTGCTGCTGCTCCTCTCGCTGCTGCCGCTGCTGCTGCCGCCGCTGCTGCTGCCGCTGCTGCTGCCGCTGCTGCTGCTGTCGCTGTAGCTGCTGCACCGAGCCTTCTCCAGTGGCGGCGGCGGCAGCGCTGAGCAGCAAACCTGCCGCATCTGGCCAGGCCATTTGGGGGGCTCCGCCGCTCCGCCGCCGCCGCCTTGGGAGGGGAAACAGAGCCCGCTAGAAAACCGGAAACAGCGTAACGTTAGCGCCTCGTAGCCCTCCACCTGCAGCCCGGGGAGGCGGCCCAGCTAGGGCAGGGGGCAGGCGGCAAGCGGGCCGCGATGCGCAGCGCGGAGCCGCGCGGCGCTCCCACCCTGCGCGCCAGGACCTGGAGGAGGATGCGGAGAATAGGACGCCCGCCCACTTGCTCTCTCGCGCCCCCTCTACCCCCGGACCGAGTGAGGAGCGCGGCTTCTGCAGGGGAAGCTTGGGACTGCACTGCCTTAGCGCCTGGCTTCGGGGCCCGCAGGGGCGCGGGAGGAATCGCGCTACCTTAGCTCTTGGGATTTATGGGCAGGACAGTAGGGCAGTGTGTGACGAGAGGACGGAGTAGAGATAAAGGATTCTGGCACCGTCCTATGAAAGTGGGAGTGGGACACAGGGTGTGCCCCTGCCTTTTGGCCATCAGCTGGAGCAGCCAGGGAGATTTCCACGCGAGGTGTGGCGGGCCAGCCCTCCTCCTCCTGGGTTGTCCCCTTCCTTGGGAGGACCCTAGAGGCCGGCCCCTAATCGACCCCACGTGTTCGGCCCTGCCAACGCCTAGCGAGCTCTAGAGATTTGAATTGAGGTGGGGAAGGATTCCAGTCCCATCATTTTTGGAAAGAGTTAGGGCTACGTGGAGTCTTGTCTCGGCATCGAGGACACCTAACGCCACCAGGGTGGTGGCTGGGAGTGGGTCCATTCCCAAGACTCTGGGCTTTCTGCAGCTGCTAGTCAGGGCCAGGCGCTGCACAACCTCATCTTCTTTTAAAAAAGATGTTCCCTAAGGGAGGTAGGGGGCTTCTCGGGAGCCAGCTTGAGAGCCAGAGCCTGTCAGGGCCAGAGGCTGGCTGCTCCATAGGAAAAGGTTTCTTTGTAAAAGTCTGATGCTTGCAAGAGGCAGAAGGGTCTGGTCCACTGGAGCCGGCATCTGATTTAAAAAAGCAAATCCAGGATCCGTTCTCCTCCTATCAATAAGGATCTAGTTTTCAATACCCAGCTTATTCTTATATCCTTGAAGGATGTGGAACTCAGGAATTCTACTCAGGTCTTAGAGAATTTTACCCCTGCCTGGGCCCCGCAGGAAGCCAGCCCAGGGATGTCTGGCTTAGGCTTGGACGGCTATTCTGGAAAGGAAGGATGGAGCTAAACCTTCCCTAGCTGTCGAAGAGACACCTCAAACTTAATATATCCAAAGCCAACAGTGTTATTTCTCCCACCCCACTCCAAACTCGCTATAGTTGTCAATGGCAGTATTTTATACTTGGCCACCTGGTCCCTTCAAATAAGTCCCTTGGTCTCCCCTTATTTTCCCTCATCCAATCAATCACCAAGTCCTTCTGCTCTACCTTTTAAAAGATCTCCAATGTATCCTCTCCAGCCCTGCTGTGAATGCCTGAGGTCCAAGTGCTCATCATCTCTCACCTCGGCTACCACCACACTTCCTAACTAGTCTCTGCACCCTTTGCCCCATTGCCCTCCTCCAGTGCTACCACCGTCAGAGTCACCCTTCTAAAGATGAAATGTAGATAGGAGTTGGCCATGCCACTGCTCAGAGGAATCAAGTCCACAGACTCTTCAGCATGACTCTTCATGGGCTCCCTCTACCTAACCAGCTCCATACGCTGGGAGCCAACCCATCACCCCAGGAATCCTCAGCAAAGCATGCTGTTTCTTGCTGTGCTTCCACAGATAATGTCTCTTGTGTCCAGAAGCCTTACCTCAAGCTTGTCCATCTGGGAAACTATTCTTTCCCCAAGGCCCAGCTCAGCATTATACCTCATCTCTCCCTTCCTCACATCTACCTCCATCCCCAGCACCATACACATAACATGATGGAATTAATCCCTTCCTCTTTCGTGTAACCATGGGCCTCATACATATTACTGGATGGCACCCACCTATACTAAAAGCAGCTGTTAGTGGGTTTGCATTAGGCCCATTAGACCAGGCACCTTAACGGCAGGGACTATGTCCTATTAGTCTCTGGAGCACTATAACACAGTGGCTGGCGTAGAACAGAGATCAGCAAATCTTCAGTGAAGAAAGGAGGGAAGGAAGAAAACAATCTAAAGTCAGCTCTCTTAAGAGAGCCAGTCTTGTTGGCCCCTTCAATGTTCCCCTTTATATTTTTGTAGATCACGATCTCCCATGTCACAGAACGTCACTGTAAGGAATATTGCTAACTTCACTCTCCTGTTTCTCAGTGGACCACCCAGTCCCAGGGAGGAAAAGGAACTTACTCAAGATCACACACAGCCGGGACTGTACTGAGACCTCGGTTCCGGAGACCAGAGTGGTAAAGAACTTGCACTCTGGGGTCAAGCAGAGCTGGGTTTCAAATCAATTTTGTAATTCACAAACTTTGGGATGAGCCCGTTTTTCTCTCTAGGCCTTCGTTTCCTCATATGTATAATGGAGATCATCATAGGGTTTACCCCATAAAGTTGTTTCATTGCTCGTTATATACTAATATCCAGTTGAAAGGCTCCTCTGTGCCAAACACTGAGGCACACTACGGGCCACTGGATATACTGCAGGGAACCAAACTGACACTGTCCCTGCTCTTAAAGCCTGTACTGTTGGGAAAAGCAACAGTAAACAGACAAATAGGTAACTAATTGCTTATAGAGGTTCGTCTCCTGAAGGAAATAAATAGGATGAAATGATAGGGAATAATGGAAAGGCGAGAGGGCAGGTAAACTTGGATACTAGAAAGCTTCTCTGAGGAGATAACACTTAAGCTGACAGAAGGATTTGAAGGATGTGGATTATATGCGATAATAAGTGTAAAGTGCTTAGAACAATGCCTGATACAGAGTAAGGGCCAAAATTAATGTTGAATATTACTGTAAACTTTCTTATACCAGTGGTTCCCAACTTAGAGCTGAGACTCTCTAAGTGCTGTGTAGTTAATGTACACTTGGACTTTCTGTATATTAATGGGTACAATTCAACTTTTCAATAGTAGATGCCACCATGATGAACAAAAACACACATCCTCTTTCCTTTTTTCACAGACCCATTTTAAAGTATAACAAGACAGGGAGCGCCTGGGTGACTCAATCAGTTGAACATCTGGCTTCGGCTCCAGGTCATGGTCTCATGATTCTTGAGTTCGAGCCCCATGTCAGGCTCTGTGCTCGCAGCTCAGAGCCTAGAGCCTGCTTCGGATTCTGTCTCCCTCTCTCTCTGCCCCTCCCCTGCTGGTGCTCTGTCTGTCTGCCTCTCTCTCTCAAAAATAAACGTTAAAAATAATTTACAGTATAACAAGACATTGTTAGGTATGAAGAACAGTGGAAAGATATCCTATCATTTTGTCTTGTTTTAAAGGATAAATATGTAAGTATTTGTAAAACATAGATTACCTTTGAAAGGACGCAGCAGAAACTGAAACAAGAGTGGGCTCTGGGAAGGGCACTGAGTGACTGAGGAGCGAGGGAAAGTACTATACCCTTTTGTACTGTGTGAATGTTATATCAGGCTCGTATACTACCTGTTTGAAAACAAATGTTTCAGAGGATCCTCTAACTTCATACTGTTTCTAATTGTTATCTAATTGTATGTTCTTAATCAAAAGCTACTTCCGGGGCACCTGGGTGGCCCAGTCGGTTAAGCACCTGACTTCGGCCCAGGTCATGATCTTGCAGTTTGTGAGTTCAAGCCCTGCATCGGGCTCTGTGCTGACAGCTCAGAGCCTGGAACCTGCTTTGGATTCTGTGTCTCCATCCTTCTCTTCCCCTTCCCTGCTTGCGTGCTCTCTCTCAAAAATAAACATTTAAAAAATTTTTTTAAAAAGCTACTTCAAATAGAACTTTCATTGTATGGGATTCTTGAAATTATTTTTTGGCCTTAAGATGAAAGTCTGATGCTAAAAAGGGTTGGGAATTATTGCATTATAATTTTACCCTCTTCAGAACAAAAGGAAAGTTTTGAAATCCCAGCAGACTACTAGAATTCCCGTGGCCACAGAAAGTGGGGCCATAGGCAGAGACTTCTAAGGGGAAGAGAAATACCTGTCCAGGTTTCCTGTCCAGCTTCCAGAATTAGCCTCAAGCCTTTAGTATAGAAAAACAGGGTGTCTGGTTTCCTAGAAGGACACACCCAATTGGCTCTTTCCTGGCGATCAAAGTGAATTAGTGTGCATGTTTTAGAAAATAAATCTTGATTGGGCACCGGGGTGGCTCAATCGGTTGAGCATCCAACTCTTGATTTTGGCTCAAGTCATGATCTCACTGTTCCTGAGTTCAAGCCCGGCGTCAGTCTCTGTGCTGGCAGCATGGAGCCTGCTTGGGATTCTCAATCTCAAGCTAAGCTCTCTCTGCCCCTCCCCTGCTTTCTCTCTGTCTCTCTCTCTCTCTTTAAAAATGGATAAACATTTTAAAAGTTTAATAGACAAAAAAGAAAATAAATCTTGATATTCTGAACCTGCTAACTAGTCATAATTCAACAACTGATAATAAAAATAATAATAGGCCATTTATTAATGGTCTATTGTATGTCAGGAGCTTCGTGTTTATATTTCCATACCTCAAAAATTTTGCATTTTACAAGCTGAAGAGACTTGTAGAGGATTAATAACTTGCCCAAATGACAGAGTTAGGATTCCTGTTCAGGTTCGTCGTTGCCCAAATGCTTGCTTTGTGCACACCACTGCCACATCTCTCTGCCTCACCCTGTTGTCATCGGAGAGGTCCCTAACCTCTCCCAGATACTTCTATCAGTGGCAGACTATCTGAAATGTATACCACTGGGGAGCAAGGGGTGGAGGCAATATTTTACAAACAGATGAGGAAAATCGAGACATTGCGAGAATTGATGTGACTTTCCCAAGATCACAAAGTCTACTAATAGGGCCAAGATTTATCACAAACTCAAAGCTCACACTTTTGGAAGGTTTTTCGTTTGTTTTATTTTTTTCTCTTTATTTTTATTTTTTCAGCTTAATTGAGGTATCATGGACAAAAGTGTAATATAAAGTGCAAAAGCCAATCATTTTCTACATAGATGGATAAAGTGTTATCTATACAGTGTTATCAATTATACTCACCCTGTGTACTTTAGATCCTAAGAGCTTATTCATTTCATAAATGAAAGTTTACACTCTTTTGCCAATCTCTCCCCCTTCCCCCACTCCCCAGCCCCTGACAACCACCATTCTATTCTGTTTCTACAAGTCTGACTTTCATTTTGTTTTATTTTATTCTTTTGTTTTGTTGTGTTTTAAGATCCCACACATAAATGATACCGTGCAGTATTTGTCTTCCTGTGTCTGGCTCATTTCGCTTGGCATAATGTCCTCTAGGTTCACCCGTTTGTGGCAAATAGAATTGTTTTCTTTTTTAAGGCTGAATAATAATAATTTTATAGAGAGTGATATATCCCATCTTTATCCACTCATTCACTGATGGACATCTGGGTTGTTTCTGTACCTTGGCTGTTGCGAACAGCACTGCCATGAACACGGGAGTGTATAGATATATCTCTTTAAGATAATTGTGTTTCCTGTGGCTCAAGCTCACACTTTTGGACAGAACAACCCAGAGAAATAGAAAGCCAGACCTGTTGACTATACCATGGCTCCCCACCAGGTTGTGAAAAAACTGGTTCATGGTAGCAGTGGGCTGTGTCACTATATAATAATCACTGAGAATAAAAACAGAAGTAGACAGAATGGTATAGACATTCTGAATTCGAGATAGAACACCCACATGAAAAGCTTGGCTCCTTCTCCCAGATCCCTCCTACACAGGATGGGCTTCTTCCAGCTTTAGCCGATTCAGTGGCCATTTCTGTCCACTGAACCAGGTTACACGAGTCACTACGACCAGGAGAACTGGCTCGTGGAGGAGATGTGTCTGGCTTTTATGTGGTCGCTGAGTCTTACAAATCCAGCCAAACACTGCAGGACAGTCTCGTTTTCTAAATAAAGACATTTTGTAAACTTCTTTTTTCTCCTTTTGAGATCTGTTTTCTAAATTTGGCTTCCAGAGTGACTCTCAGGTTCTGTGTGGTTAATTTCTTTTCCTCCAAGGAGTTTCAAACAGGGGACTAAACAGAAAACAGATACTGAGAATCTGAGGATATTAGCCCTGGGAAGGACTTCACCATCAATGCAGCCCGATGTCTTCTTTTCTCAGAGGTAGACAGAGGCCACAGAGATGATTTGATTTGCTCAAGGTCACGCAGCTTAGTTAGTGGCAGAAACGGCACCCAAACCTCCACGCCTTGCCTGTTTTGTGCTGTTTTGCCCAGGGTTCAAAATCCTGGCTCCGCCCCTGCTAGAATGTGAGCAGGTCACTTCACCTTTCTAAGCCTTGGTTTCCTCCCCCGCTAATACTGGGATAATGATGTATCTACCTCTTAGGGGTTTTGTGAGGATTCAATGAGATAATTCATGCAAAATGCTTCACGGTATCTGGCACAGAGTAACTGGCTGAGAGTGTGAGCGATGGGCTCAGACTGTCCACATCTGAATTCCAGCGCTGCCACTTGCTTCGCTGATTTTTTGGCCGAGTTACTTAACTTCTCTGTGTCTCTGTGGCCTCAGCTGTAAAATGGGTAAAGTGATAATAGGTTCTCCCTCATTACAGTTGTTGTGAGGCTTAAATATAATATGTAGGCTACTTAAAACAATGCCTGGCACATGTTAGCTAGTATTAGAATAACCGCTTTTCTTATTCTAAGTAGCTAGACTTTACCCCACATTCAGTGGTTTTAAAACCACCCATTGTCCTATGTTTTGAACACATGCTAAAATTCTTAAGAGTAGAGCCTGATGTTTGTTTGCTTGCTTGTTTATTTAATTATTTATGAAAAGCCACGGCATTGATAGTCCCAGCTCCCAATGAAGGGAGGACAGGGTTCAATAATTTATAGCCTAGGGCTGTGTCAGATGCCCAAGGGTTTCTACTCTCCAATTTGCTGGAAAGGGCAGCACCCCCTCTGTCTGAGTCCTTCCATCTGGGATAATAATACTTATTTCTTTGTAAAGTGCTTGGAGACCTTCAGATGAAAAGTGCTATGTGAGCACAAATTATTATCTCTTTTCCAGATATCACTTTTAGATTCAAATCCAGAAGCTCCCCAAAACGGAGCACAGCAGAGGTATAATCTGGACATAGATTATCAGGTTCACGTTGTCACCTTCAGATAGTACCTCCCTGCTTCACCCCATCATTACTTTTCTTTTACATGTCAGAGTGTATCTAATTGGGACTGGGGAAAATTGAGACACCCCCAAGCTGGATGTTTTTGCTGGTTAGCATTCAAAGATTTTCCTCCCTCTGTTTTCCTGATTTGTGTATTTGGAATCCTCTCCTGAGGTCAACAGGAACTCTGAGGTTGATTCAACTCTGGGGGCGTGAAGCAGAACGAGAAGAAGAAATTATTCTTATTCCCAAATCCTCAGGCTAGTGTACCTTTGAGTGTCCAATTCAACCTTGTCTCTACCTCATAATTTCCAATTCATGTGCATTCTTTTTCATTTGCTTCCTAGACACTTCCAATGTGTCCAAGGTCAGAAATGTTAAGACTTTACCTTTCCTGAATTTTCTTTCTGATTCATAAGCTTATTTGTTCACTCTACCAGAAAGCACTTATTGAAAACCTACTATGCATACTGACCCAGATGCTAAAGAAATTATTGTCTTGGTTCCTTTTAGCTTGAGCTAAAATCTAGGCCGAATTAAAGTCAGGAGCTAACACTTGCCCTTGACCACCCCTCTACTCCTTCTATCCCTCCCCTCTCCCTGGGCCAATGTGCACACACTTTTCTCCTATGATGTCACCCTCCTCTTTGCTTCTAAGGCTCAATGACCCACTGTTCTCTCAGCTCCTCCAATTCTGAGGGCACAGAGAGTTTGTCGTGCAAATGAGAGGTCCTCAATGTTTGCTGAACATAACAAGCTCAATTCCACTAAGGGGTTAATATCTATTAAGGCCTAATGCATTATATTCTTTAAGTTGTGGCTTAGTTTCTAAAATATTCCACATTATTCATTCCAAAATAAAGTTAATCCCCCCAAAAATGTCATTCGTTCCTTCTTTTTAAAAATCCATATAATTAATATTTATTTTGCCATTTATCACTCAAAACTATTTTCAGTGCCTACTCTAGACCAAGCTTTATCCAAGATGATGAGAATGCAGGTACAAATAAGACACACGAAGTCCCTGCTCCTGAAGAGCTTACGCTTTTAAAGGGAGACAGACACTAAAAAGGAAATGACACAAAACATTTTAGCAAGAGAAAGAAAAGAGGAAGAGAGAGTGTGTGAGTATGACTAGATTGGAAGTGACCTGAACAGACTGCCACTCACAGGGATGGCCTCTCTAAGGAGGCAGGATTTGAGCTGAGATTTTTTTTTTAATGTTTATTTATTTTCGAGAGAGAGAGAGAGAGAGAGAGAGAGAGGGAGAGAGGGAGGGAAGAGAGAGGGGGAGACACAGAATCTGAAGCAGGCTCCAGGCTCCGAGCTATCAGCACAGAGCCCGATGCGGGGCTCAAACCCACAAACCGTGCGATCATGACCTGAGCCGAAGTCGGGTGCTTAAGCGACTGAGCCACCCAGGTGCTCCTGAGCTGAGATCTTAAGGAGGAAGAGGAGTTGACATAGAAAACTCTGGGAGCAGAGCATTTGAGGCAGAGGGGAGAGCACCATACAAAGGACCTGAGGCAATGACAAACTTGACAAGATCAGAGTAGGGAAGGAAGGCCAGTGAGGCTGGAAATTGTTATAATTTTTTTAATGTTTGTTTATTTTGAGAGAGAGAGAGCGCATGTGCACACAAGTGTGGGAGGGGAGAGAGAGAGTGAGAGAATCCCAAGCAGGCTCCATGCTGTCAGCGCAGAGCCCCACGTGGGGTTCAATCCCATGACCCTGAGATCACGACCAGAGCCCAAATCAAGAGTTGGAGGCTCCACCGACTGAGCCACCCAGGCACCCCAGAAATTGTTATGTCAAGGGGAAAAGCGTGGCATGGAATGAGGTTAGGGAGATAAGTAGGGATCAGACTTAGGCTGAGCCTTGCATGCTATTGTAGGTGTGGATTTTATTCTAAGTACAATGAGAAGTCACTGGAGGGTTTAAGTAAGAGGAATGACATCGTTTGGTTTATGTACAAAAGAGATCACTCTCAAATATGGGGCAGAGACTGTAATGGTTACAAGAGTGAAAGCAAAGAGAGCATTTAGGAAGCTGTTAGAGTAGTGTGGGTAGGAGGTGACAGTGGCTTAGACTGGGGTAGTGGCAGAAGAGATGAAAAATGGGTGGAATTCAAAATGTAATTTGAAGGTGGAACCAACAAGACTTGCTGGAAGATTGGGTGAAGTGAGTACAGAAAATAAAGTGATCGAGGATGACTCAAATTTTGGCTTGAGTAACTGGACAGATCGGGATAGGAAACTTAGCAAGTAACATAATGGGGCTGGAAGAAAAAAGAAAATTCTAGTTTTGACATGGTAACAGTGAGACACCTGTTAGACGTTTAAATGGAAGTTCAAGGACCAGCTGGATAGTTAAGTCTGGACTTGAAATGAGAGGTCAGAGTTAGAGGTCTAAATTTGGGCATCCACATAGAGATGTTATGTAAAGCTATAGAATGGGATAAAATGATGAAATGAGAAATTTGATTGGGAAAAGATCTAGAACTACCCTGACCAATAGAAATATATGTGAGGGACGCCCAGGTGGCTCGCTTGGTTAAGCCTCTGACTCTTGATTTCAGCTCAGGTCATGATCTCATGATTTGTGAGATAGAGCCCCACATGGGGCTCTGTGCTGACAGTGTGGAGACTGCTTGGGATTCTCTCTCTCCCTGTCTCTCTGCCCCTCCCCTGCTTGCACATGCTCTCTCTCTCTCTCAAAATAATAAATAAATGAAATATATACATGTGAAACACCATGTAATTTTGAATTTTATTTTTTAAATTTCTTTTAATGTTTATTTTTAAGAGAGAGAGGGACAGAGCACAAGCAGGAGAGGGGCAGAGAGAGAGGGAGACACAGAATCTGAAGCAGGCTCCAGGCTCTGAGCTGTCAGCACAGAGCCCGATGTGGGGCTCGAACTCACAAACTATGAGATCATGACCTGAGCCGAAGTCGGATGCTCAACCAGCTGAGCTACTTAGACGCCCCTGTAATTTTAAATCTTCTAATAGCCTTACTTAAAAGGTAAAAAGAAACAGATGAAATGAATTTTAATAACTAAAAATGTCCAAAATAGTATTTCAATATATACTCACAGACAATTTTAATGAGATATTTTGTATTCTTTTTGTTTCCACACTAAGTCTTTGAAATTCAGAGTGCATTTTATCCTTATGGCAAATTTTATTTCACACTAGCTACAGGTGGGTGGCACAAGTCTAGATCTTTGCCTGGCTCAACCCAACATTTAGAGATTGAATAGAAGAGGAGGAGTCAGAAAAGGAGACTGGGGGAATGGTGCCATGGAAGCCAAGAGAAGAAAGTATTTTCAAGAGAGACTGGTCAACTGTGTCCAATGTTTATAAGAGGCTGAGGATGAGAAAGAGTGATAGAATTCGCCAACATGGAATTCACTCATGACCTTGACTCAAGTTTTTTCAGTGGAGTGATGGTTTCCTGGAGGGAAGCCAGGATGGAGTCAGTGAAAGGTAAGGAAGCAGTGACAGCCAGTATAAACAACATTTTCAAAAAGTTTTGCTGTGCAGACAAGCAGAGAAATGAAGCACCAGTTGGAGGGGGATGTGGATTCAAGGGAATGTTTTTACCAACACAGGAGATGCTAGAGGATGCTTGCACCTGATGGGCATGTTCCAATAAGAAGGAAAGAAATTGTTGTGGGTGAAAGGGCATAACCGAAGAGGGAAATCATTGAGAAGAAAAGAGAAGATGGGCATCAGAGCACGGGGGGGTGGGGGGGGGGGTGGGGGGGGTGGCTGCTCTTTCACAGGAAAAGTGATCCTTCTATTGTAACCGGAATGAATGGGAAAGTAGATACAGTGTCAGAGCAGAGATACAGATTAGCTTATAGATTTGGGTGCCAGAAACCTTCATTTTAACATAAAGCAAAACACAACAACACCGCCAACAAAAGATACATATTTGAGAAATGCAAGCCAGCGAGACAAAGGTAGCATGCCTGTGGAAGGGGAAAGATGGAAAACAGTGCTCGTCTTTCTTTCTCTGTTTAAAAATATCAATCTGATTAATAAAGAGAAGACTATGCTTTTTCAGGGTCTGGGATATTGGTGTCTACCCTGCAAGGTACCCCTGTCTCTGGATCGAGTTACCTATGAAACCCATATAGTAATCACAAGGTTGCTTGTTGATCAGTTCCAGGGCAATAAATAACCTTGAGGTCATTTCATGGAGCTGTAAAAAACCCTGATGAACTATCTCTGATACATATAACAGGGTACACATGTCTGTCACATTCAGAGTCTCTCTCCCCTGAACAATGTTGGAAACAGTAATAAAATCTCACAACCCAATCTGTGGGACAATCTACCTGAAGCCTTTTTAATCCTACATCTCTTTGAAAGTCCAGGCTTCTTCCATGCCTTTACAATTTGAACGATCACCACGGGTGAAATACATCAAACAGGATACCAACCAGGAAATAATATTCTACTTGACATAGCTGACTTAAAGTAATTTACTAAAGGGACTATTTACAAGGCCGTGGGCAGATTTAAAAGAAACAACAGGTAGGTAGAGCCACCCAGGACTGCCAGGAGTTTGTTAAAACCTTCCCTTCCCTAGACATTCAGGGGCAAGGTGAGGAAGGGGTTACAGGATCTCAGTGAGACTGGAGCAGTGTTGGAGGTGTTGTCAGCAGCTACTACATGACCATGGCACCATGGGTGCCTGGGTGGCTTGGTCGATGAAGCTTCTGACTTCAGCTCGGGTCATGATCTTGAGGTTTTGAGTTCTAGTCCTGCGTCGGGCTCTGTGCTGACAGCTCAGAGCCTGGAGCCTGCTTTGGAGTCTGTGTCTTCCTCTTTCTCTGCCCCTCCCTCTCTCTCTTTCTCTCTCTCTCTCTCAAAAATAAACTAATGTAAAAAAAAAAAAAAAAAAAAAAGGAGAACATGGCACCAAAGTAAGGGGGAAAGGAGGGAGAAGAAATCCCCAATCGCTTCACTTCTTCCTACCCCCATGACAAGCTTCTGCTGAACCCACTGGAAGCCAGAGGTGATATCCAAGAGAGGATGGTGCTCCAGGGTTCAGAACAGGACTGGGCAGGGTGGAGAGTGAATCTGGGTTTGGGGGAGGAGGCACACAATGGATAATTAGCACAGGGAGATGAGATATCCTTACATGAAACAATGAAAGAGACAACTAAATAGGAATATCTGCGGAGCACTTAACATGGGATAGAGGTGAGGGGAGGAGAGGAGGGAAAGCTAAACAAAACTAGAATTCACAATCAGGCTATAGTAACTCTTAGGAGTTTTCACTGATCTTTCTAACTAGAACAGAGATTTGGAGGACTAGGGGTTCACTATTTTGTGCTTTGTTTTAGTAAAGAAAAGGTGTAGGTACACCTGGGTGGCTCAGTCAGTTAAGCGTCTGACTTGGGCTCAGGTCATGATCTCACGGTCCGTGGGTTCGAGCCCCACGTCAGGCTCTGTGCTGACAGTTCGGAGCCTGGAGCCTGTTTCAGATTCTGTGTTTCCCTCTCTCTGCCCCTCCCCTGCTCATGCTCTGTCTCTCTCGCTCTCAAAAATAAATTAACATAAAATTAAAAAAAAATAAAAGAGAAGGTGTTATTTCTCCTTTATGATGTACCAGGAAAAAAAAATCCTAAAAGTAAAAATATTTGTTTGATTTCTTAGAAAAGGAATCCTGTGCAGATTTTCATATCCTATTATCCTGGGTTCTACCACCCCCCCACCTCCTTCCACCTGCACCACTGGAAAGAGGCCTAAACCTCCAGGAGACACTGGCTTACTGAGGCTTAAATTTAGACAAAAGCTTGATGTAGACATTTGAGGTCACTAAGCTTCTGTCACCATATGGACACAATCAAACAGAAAGCAATACAGCATTGTGGTTAAGAAGACAGGCTCTGAAGTCAGATTGCTTGGATTTAAATGCTTGCTCTACTATTTACTAGCCGTATGACCTTGGTAAGTGACTCCTCCTTTCCTCCGTGCCATCTGTAAATGGGGATAATAATAGTACTTATTCCGCAGGGTCATCTTATGAGGATTATATAAGACATTTCCTGTAAAGTACTTTGGATATTGTCTGGCACATAGTGAATGCTGAAGAAGAGTCTTATTATTAATAAAGCCAATTTTCTGATTCCAAAGTATTCTGTAGCCAACTCTAATTCTCGTTAATAACCTGGCCTTGGTCTCCTGTCCACATCTTTAGATCCTTCTCCAGAAATCAATCTCTCTCTCTCTCTCTCTCTTTCTCTCTCTCTCTCTCTCTCTCTCTCACACACACACACACACACACACACACACACACACAGAGTAGATAGTGGAGGACTCATTTATACCCAAGGTAAATTCATTCATGTAGTAATTTATTTTCTGAACATCCATTATGTCCCAAATACTGGACTAGGTGCTAAGCATAACATAAAAGTGAGAAAAAACAAACTCAGCCCTTGCCCTTAGGAACTTGTGATCCAATGAGGGAGAGAGACATTAATCAAATTACTACAAAACAAACAAACAAAAAACCCTAGGCTAGGGCAATGTCCTCCAGTGAATTATGACATTGCAGCCCAGTTTTACCAGATTCTAGAGGAAAGGAGGTGATCGGAATTTTATGAACTACGAGCGAGACACCAGGCTGTCCTGTCCAATATGGTAGCCACTACCCATATGTGGCTATTTAAAAATTGTGTGTAAGCAATTAAAACTAGGTAAAATTTAAATTCTGCCCCTCATTCACACCAGCCACATTGCAAGTGCTCAATCACCATACATCACTAGAGGTTATTATATTGAACAGTGAAAACATAGAAGATTTCCATCGTTGTAGACAGTTTTTAGAACGTTTAGTGTATTTGAGGCCCTGCAGGTGGCCTCAAATATGGGAGAAATTCCTGTGGCTCAGAAAGGGGATTTTGCAGGCAAAGGTAGGGAAAGTGCAGGGTGCCTAGGTGGCTCAGTCAGTTGAGCCTCTGACTTTGGCTCACTTTGGCTCAGGTTGTGATCTCGTGATCTCGGGCGGGGGCGGGGGGGGGTTGTGAGTTTGAGCTCTGCATTGGGCTCACTGCTGTCAGCTTGTCAGTGCAGCGCCTACTTCAGATCCTCTGCTCCTCTCTCTCTCTCTGCCCCTCCCCTGTGCTCTCTCTCTCTCTCTCTCTCAAAAAATAAATAAAACATTTTTTAAAAAGTAGGAAAAGTGTTGGGGCGCCTGGGTGGCTCAGTCGGTTAAACGTCGGACTTCAGCTCAGGTCAGGATCTCGCAGTCTCTGAGTTCGAGCCCTGCGTCCAGCTATGTGCTGATGGCTCAGAGCCTGGAGCCTGTTTCAGATTCTGTGTCTCCCTCTCTCTCTGCCCCTCCCCCGTTCATGCTCTGTCTCTCTCTGTCTCAAAAATAAATAAACGTTAAAAAAAATTTTTTTAAAAAGTAGGAAAAGTGCTATAAAATACAGAAACTTGAAGAGATAAAGCTTTCCAACTTGGAACCCTGATTTCCAGTAGACATAAGGGTACGGTGTAATAAAATGTTTATAGTATCGAATGGATTGTCTCTGCTACCAACCACTTCCTCACCAAAATGGTATTTTTTTCAGTGGAAATTTATATTCAGCTTCAGGTATTTTTTAGTTTGTAATTTTGTGATATAAGTCCTGGGGAAAACAAAACGCCTTAAAAAATTTTTTTTTAATTTAGTTATTTTTGAGAGAGAGAGACACAGAGTGAGAGCAGGAGAGGGGCAGAGAGACAGGGAAACACAGAATCCAAAGCAGGCTCCAGGCTCTGAGCTGTCAGCACAGAGCCCAACATGGGGCTCCAACTCAGAACCTCAAGATCATGACCTGAGTCGAAGTCGGATGTTCAACTGACTGAGCCACCCAGGTGCCCCAGAACACCTTTTAAAATGAATTATAATGCTTACATTTCAGTTGCTTATTAAAATGAAAAACTATAGGGGACAAGTGGCTCTTCCCAGAAGCTACATTTTTTTTTTTGGATTTATGAACATATCTTTTTCATGAACATACAACTTTTTCAGCTTTCCTTCTCACCGTTCTCTCAGGCACACAAAAGTTTGAGTATAACTGACTGTGTTTCTATCCATGGACTCAGAGACAAGAGCTCTCCATTTCCCCTGTGTACAATCATTCTTTCAATGCTCTCCTTTCTTTTGTATATGAAAAGTCACACACAAAAAATGCCATAACTAGTTGGGGGGAAATGGGACTTTAAAACTTTGCATTAGGGATAAATCTGCCATGTGCACAGAAAACTAAGAGGAATCTTGGTCACAGGTGGCAGTTTTTTTTTTTTTTAACGTTTTATTTATTTTTGAGACAGGGAGAGACAGAGCATGAACAGGGGAGGGTCAGAGAGAGGGAGACACAGAATCTGAAACAGGCTCCAGGCTCTGAGCTGTCAGCACAGAGCCCGACGCGGGGCTTGAACTCATGGACCGCAAGATCATGACCTGAGCCGAAGTTGGCCCCCGAACCAACTGAGCCATCCAGGAGCCCCCCGGGTGGCAGTTTTTTACCTGGAAAAAGAAATGCAAAGCACCAAAGGAGTAGTGAAGTTTTGTTTACATCCTGGATCTACGAAAAATCACAGTTGTTGTTGTTGCTATTGTTGAGAATTCTTATCAGATGGTTTTAAATGGCAAGACAAAACATGGATATCATTCTTCCCAGGTATAGATTTTATGGGTAA
Source organism: Neofelis nebulosa (assembly GCF_028018385.1). Lineage (NCBI taxonomy): Eukaryota > Metazoa > Chordata > Mammalia > Carnivora > Felidae > Neofelis > Neofelis nebulosa. The sequence continues at coordinate 124,138,948 of NC_080782.1, read as the reverse complement.
GTTTTAAACGGTGCCCCCCAAAGCTGAAACTACCCCAATATTGAATCCATTTCCAAACAGCCAAGCAGTTAGACAGGTAAGAAGTCCTTCTCCCTTGAGACCACCATGCTGTGAGGAAGCCCAAGCAACTGTGTGGCAAGGCCCAAGTGTAGGAAGAGCAGGGCCCCTGACTGACAGCCCCAGCTAGCACCCAGGACCAACTGCTGGCCATGAGAGTGGGGGCATTGGGACATTCTGCCTTCCCCAGCACCTCAGCCGACACCACAGAAAGCAGAAGAACCACCTAGTCAATTCACAGAATGGTGAGAAATAATAAATTGTTGTTTTAAGCCCCTAAGTTTGGAAGTAGCTTGTTAAAAGGCAAGAAATTCTGAAACAGTGTCTTAGGCAAGACTATCTAGAGACTATGTAGCTTACCTTCTTTATGCACTTTGTAGGTAATATTTTATTTCGATGACCTCAACTGTGTTGTGGTAGGAGAAAAAATGACAGGCATTCTCCCTTCTTCCCACTACCAAATATACCAACCTTTCCATACCTGGACTCACTCTCTCTCTTTCCTCTCTCACACTGGAACAACTGTTTACCTGTTCCTATCAAAAGCCAACACTGCCAGTGTGTTCCAGATCCCCTCCTTTCTTGCCTTTTGAAGGACTTCGCTTAATTATGTTTTCCTTCTGCTACATCATCAATTTTTCTCTTTTACCTCATTGCCATTTGTCTACTGATAATGGGAATAATAATATCATCTATTTTTTAAAAAAGCTTCTTTGGCTCTGTATTCCCTTCCCCCAATGTCCACTCTTCTTGTTTCCATTCATAACAAAACTTAATGAATCAGTTGTCTGTGGGACTTATTTCCGCTTTTCATTCCCACAACCCACTCCCACAGGGGTTCTATCCACACCATTTCACTTAAGGTCTCCTCTCTGGATCTTCCTCCTCTGATCAAACTCAAATTGGTATTCCTCAGGCATCAGTACAGAGGATGAATTAACTCTAGAAACACATCACAAAGGAAGTGATGAGGAGGAGGGTTTCTAAAGGATAGATGGGAACTCACCGGGAGGACAAAGAGAAAAATTTATCAGGCAAGGACCACCACAAAGTGGCATTCCTAAAGGGGTGGCTGTCCCTGGATAAATCACACTGTGTGTCCTCCTCCCCCAAAGTTATTACGGGTAATGTCACCTTTGAAGAAATAGCAACAAAAGCCTTGGACAAAAAGTAGAAACAAAACAAAAAAATTAAGTTAGATTTGCAGAAAAGGAACAAGCACTCCAGGCAGTCTTGGTGATGGGTGGTATGTGTGTATTTGAGCTTTTATATCCTAATATCTGTATGCATATTTTTTATCTATCACAAATTAGCCAACATTGAGGTTATGATACAGCTAACTAAAAAAATTACCTACAAACAACTTTTATAGAGTGCACTCTTGCATAAAGAAAAGTGTAATAAATAAACTTTCCCATTTCTTTTTGAACAACATAGGGCTCAAATTTTAAAAACATTGGAAACTATGTCCTCTGAGGCACCTGGGTGGCTTAGTCAGTTGGGTATCTGACTCTTGATTTTGGCTCAGGTCATGATCCCAGGGTCATGGGATCAAGCCCCACATCAGGCTCTGTGCTGAATGTGCAACCTGCTTAAGATTCTCTTCCTCCCTCTCCCTCTACCCCCTACACCACTCGTTCTCTCTCTCTCTCTCAAATAATAATTAAAAAAAAAAAAAACTATGTCTTCCACTTTCTAAATTTCTGTGTTCTCTCCTCTGTGAAAGCATGCTAATTAACATGCAGCCTTTCTATTAAGACTGTAATATATACACACATACATACAAATTGTTTGGAGCCTAGGCAAAGAAAAAGAAATAAAATTAAATCTACTACCACTTTTCTCTGGTCTAAGTTGGAATATCTGAATCAACTAATAAGCATACCATTGTTTATCTGGCTCTGTAAGATACACTTAAATGTTCAAGAATATGTAAACATAATTACCATGTATAGTCAAGTAAAAATCAGAAAATTTTACTTAGCAAGTATATGTGCACTTATGGGAAATATGAGGATTGTTAATTTAATCAACAGTTTGACCTTAAGAAATTCACAGTGTAAACTGAGGAGAGAATAGTCACACATTTATTAAACAGAAATAAGACTTGAAAGTGTAAATGAAGTCCTGAGCTATGCCATAAAAACTGTATGCACTCTCTGTGTTCTGAGGACAAAAGCAATGTTAATGGGAATCATGACCTCCAGAATGCCCATGTCCTTGTTACAACTTTCTATTTCTTTTTAAAAATGTTTCCTCCTGGGTTAAAAAAAGAGAAAGTTTATTAGGGAAAATTTGGAAAATAGAGGAAAAAGAGAAAATAAAAACAAAATCAATTATTCATATCCCAAAGAATTAGCCCCTAAGTGTTCTTTTTTAAATACGAGAGCCATTTGGAAAAAAAACAGTAAAATTAGACACATTCTTGATACCATGAAAAAGAATACACTCTAAGTGAATGAGAGCTTTAATTGTAAATAAATAAATAAATACCATACAAGTTCTGGAAGAAAATTTGGGTGAATTTCTCTTTAACCTCTTTGTAGGGGCAGGCTTTGTAACTATAATTTGAAACCTAGAGGCAAGAAAAACGAAAGATTGATAAATTTAACCACATAAAAATAAAAATGTTTTGTGTGACAAAACACCATAAGCAAAATCAAAAGACAAATGACAAAATGGGATATAATGTTCACAATATGTATCACAGATAAAGGGTTAATGTTTTAAGTTTACTTCTTAAAAACCTCCTTAAAATGGAGAAAAGTTTACCAAAAATCCCATAGAAAAATAAGCAGGAGGCATGAACAGACAATTCACAAAGAAACACACAAAGATGGGTTTTAAACATACAAAATGATGTTCAACTTCGTTCATAACAAGAGAAATGTAAATTATTATTTAAAAAAAAATTTTTTTTTAATGTTTACTTATTTTTTGAGAGACAGAGAGAGCACGAGCATGGGGCAGGGGCAGAGAGAGAGGGAGTCACAGAATCCAAAGCAGGCTCCAGGCTATGAGCTGTCAGCACAGAGCCCGATGCAGGGCTCAAACTCATGAACCTCGAGATCATGACCTGAGCTGAAGTTGGATGCTTAACTGACTGAGCCACCCAGGCGCCCCAAGAGAAATGTAAATTATTAAAGTGTATTGAGGTATCATTGCTCACACACTAGATTGACAAAAATATCAAAAGCCTAACAAGACATTCTGTTGGTAAAGATGTAGGAAAACATGCTCTCATAGATTACTGGAGGGAATGTGGCAAAACTATGTACAAATTTTCCATTCAACACAGCAATCCCACTTTAGAAATTGATCCTGAAATACAACTCCAATAATATAAAACTATCCATGAACAAGAACATAAAAATGTGAGTGAACATTGCAGCATTATTTGTAATTTCAAAATATTGGAAAGGATCTAAATATCTAAATGAGGGAGGTTATTTCAAAGCAATAGTACATCCATACCTTGGAGTACTATGCAACTATAAAAAAGAATGAGGATGATCTCTGTGAACTGTATGGAATGATTTCCAGGACATAGTAAATGAAAAAAGCAACATGCGAAAGAGCATATTTAATATGTTACCTTTTGTATAAGAATAAAGGGAAAATAAGAAAATATTATCATTACAAAAAAAAAAAACTAGAAACCAACGAAGTGTGTTTCCCATAAGGAGTAAGGGTTGAGGAGAATGAATGGAAGGAACACAGTTGGGAGCCTGAGTGTAACTTTTTGTGTAGTTTTGACTTTTGAAAGGATGTTAATATCTTACATATTCAAAAATCAATTAAATCAATAAGAAAGGAAAACAAAACTAAAACCAAAGCCAAAACAAATGTAATTTATTTCTAATTTTTTTTTTCAACGTTTTTAATTTATTTTTGGGACAGAGAGAGACAGAGCATGAACGGGGGAGGGGCAGAGAGAGAGGGAGACACAGAATCGGAAACAGGCTCCAGGCTCCGAGCCATCAGCCCAGAGCCTGACGCGGGGCTCGAACTCACGGACCGCGAGATCGTGATCTGGCTGAAGTCGGACGCTTAACCGACTGCGCCACCCAGGCGCCCCCGAATGTAATTTATTTCAAATGACTATTATGACCACACTGAATGGGAAAAAAATATAACAGAATGAAGTAATTCAAGGAACTTATGAACATCATATATCCTCAGATACCTCTAAGAGGTATCTTGCTTACAACAGAATGCTAAGAGGGGCACCTGGGTGGCTCAGTTGGTTAAGCGTCCAACTTCGGCTCAGGTCATGATCTTGCAGTTCATGGGTTCAAACCCTGCATTGGGCTCTGTGCTGACAGCTCAGAGCCTGGAGCCTGCTTTGGATTCTGTGTCTCCCTCTCTCTCTGCCCCTCACTCACTCACACTCTCTCAAAAATAAATAAACTTAAAAAAAAAAAAAAAAGAGCAGAATGCTAAGAACCCAGAGCCAAGTATTCAATAAGCAGTGTTTAAAGCCCACGATACCTTTTTTTTTTTTTTTAAGTTGACTCCATACCCAACATGGGATTTGAACTCATGACCCAGAGATCAAGAGTCGCATGCTCTACAGACTGAGCCAGCCAGGCACCCCAAAGCCTGGGATACTAGTAAAGGCCCATGAAAGTGTTCTAATTTTTATTTCTTTAAAAAGAAATCCGAAGAAAAATAAACGTAATAACAATAAATCCAGCTTGGATCATATTCATCTTTACACAAACACGGTCATAAAATATAATTTAAACAAATTTTTATGGACTAAGGGGCCCATGACAGCAAAGAGCACAGGCCCCATGAAAATCCTAACGCATCCCTGTGGCAACAACTGGTATTTGTGGACAGGATGCAAATTGGAAAAGCATCATTTTGCAACCTTCAGGGTAAAGACTGGATAAAGCAAGAACCATCACTAAGTGCTAAATCTAAGGGAAAGTTTTGGTGAAAATGAAGAATAGGATATTTGCATGGTCTTAAACTAGCTCACCCCTTTCCCCCACTTCTTAGTCGTTGTAAGAAAGAAAAAGAAAGGATAATTATACAGTGGGGACACCAAGCACCTCCTTGACTGGGTGATCAAAATTAGCATCACCTACGAGGGACAGATGAGCACCATGTCCCTCCAGATGTAATTCGCTGAGACGGTCACAGCATCATCTAGGCAGCAGTCCTGCTAAAAGGGTATAAACCCAATATGATTATGAGGAAACATCAGACAAATAGGAAACGAAAAGTGTTCTATTTTCTAAAAAATATGGGGGTGTGGAGAAATTATACCCTCCAAAAATGTCAATGTCAGAAAAGGCAACGGCTGGGAAAGCTTCCAGGTTTAGGAGACATGACAACTAAATGCTCTACCTGAACCTAAAATTGAACCTGTACTAGAAGGAGAAAAACCTATAAGGAACATCATTAGATCAACTAAAATATTTGGAATATGGGCAGCAAATTAGATAAAAGTATTATACCCATGTGAATTTATGAAAGTAACAAGTATACAGCAAAGCCCTATTCTGCAGAAATCAATAATAAAGTATTTAGGGGTAAAAAACTATAATGTATGTAACTTACCTCAAATGATTCAGAAAAAAAAAAAGTGTGTGTGTGTGTGTGTGTGTGTGTGTGTGTATGTGTGGTGAGAGAAACAGAACAAATGATAAAGCAAATGAAGTAAAAGATAACAATAGGTGAATCTTTGTAAAGGGTATACAAGTGTTCCTTGTACTCTATATTTGCTATGTTCCTTAAGTTTGAAGTTATTTCCAAGTAAGTTTTTAAAACTTAAAAAATACAAGAACATGCTAGAGTGTCACATATTGATTAGAACTAATACTGTACAAACAACATTGGCTGGATTTTTTCATTATAAATAGTTTTTCATATTATTAATAATCTCTGAATCTCATTTTAAATGTCTGTGAACATTCTATCAAATTGCACTCTAGAGTTTGTGGGGCATTTCCTTATTGTTAAATATTTAGATTATTTTAAATTTTTCCTCATTAAACAATGTTTACAGTGCTTAAGCTTACGTGTTGTAAAATCCTATCACGTATATTTGAAACCTCAACTCCATTATTTACTGGCTGTGTAGGCTTGAGTCAATTACTTCTCTTTCTATGCCCCGATTTCCTCAAGCAGGCATAATCATATTCAGGGTTGTTGTTCGGGGAGCCTGGGTGGCTCAGTCGGTTGAGCATCTGACTCTTGGTTTTGCCTCAGGTCATGATCTCACCATTTGTGATTTCGAGCCTCATGTTGGGCTCTGTGCTGACAGTGTAGAGCCTTCTTGGGATTCTCTCTCTCTCTCTTCCTCTCTCTGTCCCTTCCCCACTGGCTCACACTCGTCTGTGCACGCGTGCCCTCTCTCTCTCAAAATAAATAAATCAATTAAAACTTAAAATAATAAATGGTAAAAAATAAAAATAAAATAAAATGAGACCTTCATGTAAAGGACTTAAAATTATCCCTAGCACATGGTAATAATTCAACAAATATTAGTTATTTGTATAATTTTTTTGCATTAAGCTTTTTATTTTAGGGGGGATTTAACTTTTGCAACATTAACCGTTTAATATAAAGGCAATGTTAAATTTTGGAATATGGAAAAGAATTCATGATGCAGACAGAGGAATCGTGGTATTCTGAACAATGACACCAATGCTTTTCTGATCCTTGCTTTCTGTAATTTAAAAACAGTGTACAGGAGTTCATCTAATAAAAAGACATCTCTTGCTATCCTAAGGCATACCACAAGGTGGCAGCATAACCAATTAATTGACAATATTAATGTAAATAGGTGATTTTCAAACTAAAATTTGCAAAGTCCCAGAATAGAAAGAGGGCTGTTCTTTGAAAAAAAAAAAAGCATGGTCACAGCTGACACATTACATCTATGGCTGGTGAATCAGCTGAGGTACATCTGTCCCAATACCTCATTAGGTTGGCCAGACATCCCTGAACTTACTCATCATTCCTCCGACTCCATTTCCATCCAGCCTAAAAACCTTTCCCTCCTTCAGACCTTCCCCTGTCAGTAAATGACAGTACAACACTACCATTCAGCTAACTGCTGATGGCAGGAACTTAAAGCCATTCTATTGCAGCATGGAGGTTTTGGTTGTTGATCTCTACCTCTGTTATATTACGGTAAAAAAAAAAAAAGTTGTCTGTATGATATCAATTCTTTTGTTATTTCTTGGGACTGGCTTTGTAGTAAAATTTTATAAGTTTCCTATGTGTACTTAAGAAGAACAAGTACTTACCCTCTTTTAGGTGAATGACTCTGGCTGTATCCGTTAAATCAAGCTTGTTAATTGTGTTGTTCATATCTCCTATATCCTTATTAATATTTTGTCTGTTTTTTTCTGTTTCTGTAGGAAATGTGGTTAAAAAATAATCTCCCAATGTAGTTAAAGATTTGTTAATTTCTTGCATTTCTGTCAATAACATTGTTGCTTTATATCTATTGAAAATAGATTATAAGTTACATATAAGTTCAGAATTGCTGTATCTCCTTGTTAAATCATTCCTTTATTTTCCTCATCATTATTCCTTTTATTTTTTTAAATCTTTACTCTTAACAATCCTTTTCACCTTAAAGGGTATTTGGTCTGGCTTTAATATGACTCTACTAACATCTTGTTGGGTAATATTTACCCATCATGTATTTTCCCATTCATTTGCTTTCAACCTTCCTATGCCTTTATGTTTTAGCTATGTCTATGGTAAACAGTATATAGCTACATTTTTAAAATTATTATCTAGTGTGAGCAGTTCTGATTTTTAACTGGCAAGTTTAATCTATTTATATATTGAAATTACTGACATGTTTGGACTTATTGCAACAATTCTGATACATTTTTTTTTTACAATACTATTTCTTTGATTCTCCCCCCCCCCCTTCCATCCCTTTTATTGGATTGATCTGGTTTTAAAATTTTTTTTTTCAACGTTTTTTATTTATTTTTGGGACAGAGAGAGACAGAGCACGAACGGGGGAGGGGCAGAGAGAGAGGGAGACACAGAATCGGAAACAGGCTCCAGGCTCCGAGCCATCAGCCCAGAGCCTGACGCGGGGCTCGAACTCACAGACCGCGAGATCGTGACCTGGCTGAAGTCGGACGCTTAACCGACTGCGCCACCCAGGCGCCCCAGGATTGATCTGGTTTTAATTTGTTTTTTTTCTTTGCCTTCTTTGTTTTACAGGCTTCATAGTATGTTTTTATCCTTTTTGTAATTATTCTTACATTTTTAACATGTATATTAGAAAATCTAAAGTTAATTTATCTACTCTCTTCCTGAATAATCAAGAGCATTAGGAAGCTTTATCTCCAATCATCCTCCCTCTCACTGTTGTTCATTGTTGTTATCTAGTACCTTCTCAAGTTAGACTCTAATATCACTGTTAATCTTGTTTACAATCAATGCTTATTTAGAGATGCTCTCATGTTTAGTGATTTTTTTGCTTCAAATGACTTTTTTGCATTACATCATTCCCTTGATTACAATCCTTCAGTAGCTTCATGTTCAAAAGAATAATATCAAAGTCCTCTGCCATAACCTACAGTACCCAGCATGATCTGGCCCCTCCTTGCTTCTCAAGTCTTCCCCCATGCCCGTCTTCCCCATTGCTCACTGTCCTCCAGCCACAACCATCTTCTGGCCCTGGGAAGTGGCTATAAATGAACACCAATTTCTTTCCCACCTCAAATCCTAGGCACATTCCTTTCCTTCAGTTCAGTATGGTGTTCTTTCTATTCTTCCTATGACTCGCTCTCTCTCCTTCTCAGCTTAAGTGTAATGATCTTAAATGATCTTCTCAAAGACATTTTCTTTTGCCTCCTAGAGAGATTAGGTCCCCTCCATCCCATAATTCTATAAAAGTACTCTGTTTATTCCTCCATGTGCTTATCACAAATCATAATTACATACTTGAATATGTGTTTCCTTGTTTGGTGCCTGCCTCTTTGTCCAGATTGGGCTCTATAAGAACATTACTGGGAATGAAAAGCCAGTGAGAATGAGAAACCTTTTAAAAGAAGGAATTACACATTTTTATATCAAATTAGATAAGAAAGCAAATAGAAGGAAAACTTAAATGCATTTCTAAGGTTCTCCTTTGAAAGTCTGTAAGAGTAGGGATACAACTTCCAGAAATAGAAAAATTGGGAAAAGAATTCCATTTGAATGAAATTAAGAAAGGGGAAAAACTACTCCTGCTTAGAAATGTTAAGGCTAAAGTAACAGTAGGACATCAATGTGAAAATGTCACAGGAACAGTCAGCATTATGCTGGCGGAACATAGGTTAGTGGTCAGGACTGGTGATGCAGTTTGGGGAATAACTTATACATTTTTTCATCTCTTATCAATTTAATATTCAGTTTCTCATTGAGCCATTCCAAACTGTCTGCTTTGTCCCCATTCATTCAACAAATATTCTTCCTGGCTCTGTGCTAAATGCAAGGTTACAATAGCTAACTAAGTAGTTAACTACAACGGATGCTATTCGTGCCCTCATGAGACTTACAGCATTAAGGGTGAGAAAGACCATTCAATAAGCATTTGCAATAGAATATGATCCACTCTGCCAGAGGGATTAGTTAAGAGTGGTATTAGGAGCACAGAGCAGAACAAATTAACCTAGTCTGTGGAGTCAGGGAAAAATTTCCAGGGGGAAGTTGCACCTTTCTGAAATCCCAAGGAGAATAAGGAGTTCTTCAGGAAACAAGGTAGGAAGCAAGATCCCTCCCTAGAAGAAACATGTATGCAAAATTTTAAAGGAAGAAAAAAACATACATGCTCAAGTATTCCTACTCTCTCAAGGAAATATTCTCTATCCAGCCCTTTAAAAAAAATTTAAGTTGGTTGAGGTATAATTTATATATAGTAAAATTCACCTTTTAATGTGTAAAGGTCTATGAATTTTGACAAACTTATAGAGTCACGTAACCATTGCAACAAACAAAATATATAGTATTTCTATCACCCTACAAAGTTCCCTCACACCTCCTTTTACCCCTCTTACCCTCGGCCCCCTGGCAACTGCTGATTCGATTTCTGTCCCTATATTTTTCCCTTTTCCAAATGTCACATAAATGGAATCATATAGTATGTTGTCTTTCTAATCTGGCTCCTTTCACAGAACTTAATACTTTCCAGAGTGATTTATGTTGTTGCGTGTATCAGCAGTTTTTTTTCTTTTTATTGAACAGTATTCCATTGTATAGATGTACCATGATTTGGTTCCAGTTTTTGGAAAATATGGACAAAGCTGCTATAAATATTACCCTCAAGGTTCTCCTGTGGTATAAGACTTCACTTCTCTTGGGTAAATATGTTTAACTTTATAGGAAATTGCCAGACTGTTCCCCCAAACAGTCTGTATCATGTTGCATTCCCACTACCAATGTATGAGTTCCAATGTCCTGCATCCTCGTCAGCATTTGACATTATCAGCTGTTATCAGTACTCTGGTACGAATTTAGGCTATTCTACTAGTGGTATCTCAGTGTTACTTTGATTTGCATTTTCGGGGTGCCTGGGTGGCTCAGTCAGTTAAGCAACTGGCTCTTGATTTCAGCTCAAGTTGTGAACTCACAGCTTGTGAGTTTTAGCCCTGCCTGGGGCTCTGCGCTGACAGCATGAAGCCTGCTTGGGTATCTCTGTCTTCTCTTTCTCTCTCTGCCCTTCCCCACCCCACCCCTGCCCCCCGAGCTCTCTCTCTTTGTCTCTGTCTCTCTCTCAAAAACAAATGAACATTAAATTTTTTTTTTGCATTTTCCGAATGACTAATAACGTCAAGCATCTTTTCATGTACTTCATGTACATCTGTCTATCTTCTTTTGTAAAGGGGCTGTTCAAATATTTTGCCTATTTTTTCTTTCTTGGATTGTTTGTGTTCTTATTTTGCGTTTAGAGAATCCTTTATCAGATATGTGGTTTTTTTTTTTTAAGATTTTATTTTTTAAGTAATCTCTACACCCAATGTAGGACTTGAACTCACAACCTGGGGATCAAGAGTCACATGCTCTACTGACTTAGCCAGCCAGGCACCACTCAGATAAGTGTTTTGCAGTGGTTCTTCTCAGTGGGTAGCTTGTCTTTTCTTCTTCTCAGATTGTCTTCCAAAGAGCAGCATTTGGGGTTTTTTTTGCAAAGTCTAATTTATTACATTTTTCCTCTTCTACCCAGCCTTTTAAACTATTCCTTCTCATCCCTTTCCAACACGGTCTTCCTTCACTGCCTTCAATCATGCAGAAGACTCCCACTTTTTTTTTTTTTTACAAAAAATCTGTATTTGCACTTTGGGACCTTTCCGCATTGTTACTGTCTGTTTTCTCTTTATCTCTCTGATAGATATTTAGAATATCTGGAAGCCTCCATTTCCTTACTACTTCATCATTCCTTAAATCCCTGAAATTTTGCTTCCATTCACACCACACTACCAAAACTAACCTCTGGATGTCACCAAAAAACCTCTTACATGTCAATCCCAAGACTTTTCTAGACCCTAATTCTCCTCTACTGCCTTTTGACATAATCCTTTCCTTCCAAAAATTACTTTTCAACCTCTTTCAATGTTCCCAAAAAGATGATTGAAGGCTGTATAGTTTTCCTTTAGGGATGAATTCAGTTGTTATTTAATGTCATGTCATTTAATGTCTCATATTTATAAGAGTTTATTTAATGAATAAAATCAACTTTTTTATTGTTCTGAATTCAGACTGAAGCAATAAATACGAAATGAGTGTTAAATTAGTCACCGGTAGCTAATTCCCTTACATGAGTTGAATATTCCCATTTGTTTTTTCAATGACTTCCTTGTCTTTTCTTTTTAATTAATTAATTAATTAATTAATTTTTTAAAAATTAATTATCCAAGTTAGCATATAGTGCAACAATGATTTCAGGATTAGATTCCTTAATGCCCCTTACCCCTTTAGCCCATACCCCTTCCCACAACTCCTCCAGTAACCCTCTGTTTGTTCTCCATATTTAAGAGACTCTTGTGTTTTGTCCCCTTCCCTGTTTTTATATTGTTTTTGCTTCCCTTCCCTTATGTTCATCTGTTTTGTCTCTTAAATTCCTCATATGTGGGGCGCCTGGGTGGCTCAGTCAGTTAAGCGTCCGACTTCGGCTCAAGTCATGATCTCACGGTCCGTGAGTTCCAGCCCCGCATCGGGCTCTGTGCTGACAGCTCAGAGCCTGGAGCCTGTTTCAGATTCTGTGTCTCCCTCTCTCTCTGCCCCTCCCCTGTTCATGCTCTGTCTCTCTCTGGCTCAAAAATAAACGTTAAAAAAAAAATTCCTCATATGAGGGAAGTCATGATAGCTGTCTTTCTCTCATTGACTAATTTCGCTTAGCATAATACCCTCTAGTTCCATCCACATAGTTGCAAATGGCAAGATTTCATTCTTTTTGATTGCCGAGTCATACTCCATTGTATAGATATACCACATCTTCTTTATCCATTCATCTGTCGATGGACATTTGGACTCTTTCCATACTTTGGTTATTGCCAATAGCGCTGCTATAAACACTGGGGTGCCTGTGCCCCTTCGAAACAGCACACCTGTATCCCTTGGATAAATACCTGATAGTGCAATTGCTGGGTAGGATAGTAGGGAACATCCATACTGTTTTCCAGAGCGGCTGCACCAGTTTGCGTTCCCACCAGCAGTTCAAAAGAGATCCTCTTTCTCCGCATCCTTGCCAACATCTGTTGTTGCCTGAGTTGTTAATGTTAGCCATCCTGACAGGTGTGAGGTGGTATCTCATCATGGTTTTGATTTGTATTTACCTGATGATGAGTGATGTTGAGAATTTTTTCATGTGTCTGCCAGCCATCTGGATGTCTTCTTTGGAGAAGTGTCTATTCATTCCTTGTCTTTTTAAAAAATCTATATTCCCAGTGACATAAATTTCAACCCACCTTTGATAGTGATTCTTTATTATAAATTTGAACCAGTACAGCCCAAATGAGTGAAGTTTTACTCTAGCTTTCTCATTATAGTATGTTCATATACATGATACCATGTATTAGGAAGAAATACAAATCCAGGAGCAATCTGCTGGGCTTGTAGAAACTACAATCTGGGTAGAGAAACCAAAACACAATACAATCATAGCGGGCACAGCAAAGAAATTCTAGTTTTGATTTTGCCTCATTGGAACCAGAAATAGCAACAAGTTCATTCTTGGGTATCCTGCTAATCGTCAACTGTATCCTTTCATTTGCCTGGTCTTTCTTTTTTCCCTTTTTTATTTCCTTGAATTAGCATAATGACCAGAGAGTGTGACTAAATCAAATCACCCCATTTCTCTCAACTATAGGTCAAAGTAATTGTTTTTGGTATCCCATCCAACTTTTCTGCAGGCTTCCTTTCCACCTGCTAAAAAGTCTGCTTTCTGATGGACAGCTCCTACTTCTTTCTTCTTGGACACAACAAAACAGAGCAATGGCTAAAATTTTCCTGAAATTCATTAGTGCCACATAAGCCAGTCTAGGGAAATCAGTGTCCTGAAGTCTTCAGTGTCTCTGTTGTGAGAATATCAGTGCATTCTGAGCACATTGGGAAGCAGCATGATATAGGAAAAAGAGCTTTGGAGTTAGGAAGACCCTCAATTCAGATCAATTCTGACTGCCACTTACTAGCACTTACTAGCATTTTGACCAGTCAATAAATCCTCTGAGCATGTTTCCTCATCTGTGAAGGAGAGCTGATAACATCTACTTTAACAGGAAGCATGAGGAAAGAATCTCATACTTAGGAAGTACCCAATACATTTTGGTCCCTTTCTTCCCCCTTGTGCACAATAATTCTTTTTTTTAATGGTTATTTATTTATTTCAGAGAAAGAGAGAGAGCACATGCAGTGGACTAGAGGCAGAGAGAGACAGAGAGAGGGAGACACAGAATATGAAGCAGGCTCCAGGCTCCGAGCTGTCAGCACAGAGCCTGACCTGGGGCTCAAACCCATGAGCCATGAGATTTTTTTTTTTTTTAAGGTTTATTTATTTTTGAGACAGAGAGAGACAGAGCATGAGTCGGGGAGGATCAGAGAGAGAGGGAGACACAGAATCCAAAACAGGTTCCAGGCTCTGAGCAGTCAGCACAGAGCCCGATGCGGGCTCGAACTCACGGACCTCGAGATCATGACCTGAGCCAAAGTCGGCCGCTTAACCGACTGAGCCACCCAGGCGCCCCTGAACCATGAGATCTTGAGCTGAGCCAAAAGCAGACACTTAACTGACGGAGCCATCCAGGCACCCCCACAATAATTCTTTTAATCAAGAATGAGGCTTTAAAATGTCTCCCTTTCTTGATGCACTGGTGCAAAGCTAATCCTTTGACACTCTCCATAAGAGGCACTGACATGATGGTGAGGTAAGGGGATATACTCTCTCCTGAATATGTTTGTGTTTTCACAGAGACTCTGAGGAAAGGAACTTTTGATGCAGCAAGGGCAGCCCTAATGGTACTTTTTGTATCATGCCCTAGGAAATCTCAAAGTTCTGTGAAGCATCTCAAGAAGTTTCTGAAAGCATAGTCACAGGAGACTTACTAGTTTCCTCCTGCTCTGTGACCTTAGAGACCGCACCTTAACAATAGGTACCTTGGCCAACAACATTCAATTGTACTATTTTGCATAGGAAGAGCATAAGGGCTCTATAAAAATAAAGTCTGTAAATAAAGCTCAAGTCACTCTATATACCTTTTTTTTTTTTTTAAGAGTATTTATTTTGGGAGAGAGCAAGAGAGAGCAGGGGAGGGGCAGAGAGAGGGGAAGAGAGAGAATCCCAAGTAGGTTCTGTGCTGTCAACACAGAGCCGGACTCGGGGATCAATCCCATGAACCACTAGATCATGACCTGAGCTGAAACTAAGAGTCGGACACTCAACCGACTGAGCCACCCAGGCACCCCTATATCTTTCTTTAATCCTGAAATATTGTACATATACTATGTGAAATAAAGTAACTTTATTTTGAAACTTATTTTTGTCCAGGCGCCTGGGTGGCTCAATCAGTTAAGCATCCAACTTCCGTTAAGGTCATGATCTCGTGGTTCGCGAGTTCCAGCCCTGTGGCAGGCTCTGTGCTGACAGCTCAGAGGCTGGAGCCTGCTTCAGATTCTGTCTCTGTCTGTCTCTGCCCCTCCCCTACTCGTGCTCTGTCTCTCTCTCTCTCTCTCTCTCTCTCTCTCTCAGAAATAAACATTTAAAAAAACTGTATAAAAAAAGAAACATTTTTGTCAAATTAAGAGTACACATGGGGTGCCTGGGTGGCTCAGTTGGTTGGGCGTTGACTTCGGCTCAGGTCATGATTTGTGAGTTGGAGCCCCACATCAAGCCCCACATTGGGCAGTCAGTGCAGAGCCTACTTCTTCAGATCCTCTGTCCCCTTCTCCCTCTGCCTCCCAACTGCTCACATTCTCTCTATCTCAAAAATAAATAAACAAAACAAAAAAAGAACAAAAAAAAAGAGTACACATAATCTTTGACTATTATACTTCTATAAATCTGTCCTAGAATATAGATAGATGATAGATAGGTATGCTTGTTGCAGTTTATTTGTACTAATAAAGCCTAGAGACCACTGGTTCATTATTATAGCATAGTCATGTGATGAAATGTTATCAACCCATTAAATAATAAACAATTAATAATGAAGTAGCAACTGCATGCCCAGAACCTTATTAAATGCTGAAGGGGAATAAAAAGAAGTATAAAGCATGTCTTATCCAGCAGGAGCATATGACCTGGTTGGGAAGGGTCAAAGATGCACATATCTCTGGCTTTAAATTTTGTGTCTTCCATGTGACTCAACTCTTTGATTTGTGTTCTTGAAAAATAATCTTCTGGGGCCACCTGGCTGGCTCAGTTTGCAGAGCACATGATTCTTGATCTCAGGATTATGAGTTCAAGTCCTGTGTTGGGTGTGGAGACTACTTTTTTAAAAATAAATAAATTTAAAAAAGAAAAAGAATCTTCTGGACTAGGGGTCATCAAACTACAGCTTATGGGCCATAACCCAACTCTTTGCCTATTTTTTTTCCTTGTCTATTTTTGTAAATAAAATTTTACTGGAATTCAGCCATGCCCATTTATTTGCCAATTGTCTACGGCTACTTTCCTGATACAGAGTTGAGTACTTGCAACAGAGACCATATGGCCCACAGAGCTAAAAATATGGACTAACTCTCCCTTTACAGAAAAAGTTTGTCAACTCCTGCTGTAGGCCTTAAAAACAAACAAAATAAAAAGCTTAAAATGGTTGGGAATTAAACTAGATGGTTTAAAAATATGTCCATAAATTTTTTTATATACTTTCCCTTAAAAGGTGAAGCTTAATTCTCCTCTCTTTGAGTGAGGACCAAAACTTGGTGACTTCCTTCTAACAAATAGAGTAGGGCATAAATAAGAGTGTGGGGCTTCTGAGATTATATCATAAAAGATGTTACAGCCTTCTCTTTGCTCTCGTTCAGATAACTTGCTGAGGGGAAGCCAGTTGCTATGTGGTGAGTATATCCAAGCAGACCCACGGAGAGGTCCATGTGGCAAGGAACTGAAACTTCGTGCCAACAGCTAGCAAGGAAATAATGCCTTCTACTAACAGTATGTGAGGGAACCATGTTAGAAGTGGATCCCTCAGCTCAGGTCAAGCCTTCAATTAACTGGACCCCTAGGTGATGTTTTGACGGCAACTTCATGAGAGACCCTGAGTCAGAATGATCCAGTTAGCCATTCCTGAATTCTTGACCCACAAAAATTATGAAACAATACATACGTTGTTTTGAGCTACTAAATTTGGGGGTAATTTGTGATTCAGCGATAGATAACTAATACAAAGCTGAAAGCTTTAGATCCTCTAGAGCATCGGGTCTGTAAAAAAGTTTTTAAAGGGCCAGACAGTGAATGTTTTAGGTTTGTGGGTCATTTGATTCATTGCAATGACCCAACTCTGCCACCACACACAACAGGTAAGCAAATGAGCATGGCCGTGTTCCAATAAAACATCATTTACAAAAACAGGTAACAGGCCTATAGGCCACAGCCTGCCAACATCTGGTCTAGACAAACCAATTTTAATGATATCAAGCCATGATTAGAAAGAAGTGATAGAGGGGCCTGGATGGCTCAGTCAGTTAAGCATCTGACTCTTGATTTTGGCTCAGGTCATGATCTCACAGTTCGTGGGGTCAAGCCTGGAATAGGGCTCTGCGCTGACAGTGCAGAGGCTGTTTTGGATTCTCTCTCCCTCTCTCTCTGCCCCTCCCCTGCTCACACTCATGCCCTCACTCTCTCTCAAATAAATAAATCAACATTTAAAAAAAAAAAAGGAAGGAAGGAAGGAAGGAAGGAAGGAAGGAAGGAAGGAAGGAAGGTAGGAGTGATAGGTGATAGAAGCCGGGGAGTTTTCAGCTTCAAGCTGCAAAGCCAGCTACCAGGGAAACCCATGATTAGGAAAGGCAATGTGCATGATGTCACGATTCTCTTTTTATCTTTCCCTGCTAGTTTTTGCCAAGAGGTCAGAGAAATAAAGTAATTGCAAGGGTGATGGGACTTTTCTTCTGAGAAATCTTAGGCTGAACACTGACCAGAAAAGAAAATGAGAGAACAGAGAAGAGGAAAAAAGTGCTTTTCTCAGTTTTGCCAACCTCCTAAAACCTCTGAGCACCAGTGCCACAGCTGGTGTTTCAAACACGCAAAGCAAGCTTATTAAGGGTGAGAGGAGGATGATTTCCCATTAACACCTGGAAATAAGAACAAGGGCATCTGACTGGCTCAGTCAGAAGAGTATGCAGCTCTTGATCTCAGGGTTGTGAGTTCAAGCCCCATGTTAGGTGTAGAGATTAAATAAATAAATAAAAACTAAAAAGAAGAAGAAGAAGAAGAAGAAGAAGAAGAAGAAGAAGAAGAAGAAGAAGAAGAAGAACCTGGTAACTGTTAGTGGAAATTAAAAAGGGATCCAGGGGCGCCTGGGTGGCTCAGTCGGTTAAGCGTCCGACTTTGGCTCAGGTCACGATCTCATGGTCTGTGAGTTCGAGCCCCGTGTCGGGCTCTGGGCTGATGGCTCAGAGCCTGGAGCCTGCTTCTGATTCTGTGTCTCCCTCTCTCTCTGCCCCTCCCCTGTTCATGCTCTGTCTCTCTCTGTCTCAAAAATAAATAAAAAACATTAAAAAAAAATTTAAAAAAATTAAAAGGGATCCAAACTTTACTAAAGTCTATTTCTTAACATTATGCTGTAAGTATATCATATTTTCTTTGTGGTCCTTAGAAGTTAGGAATGGTTGGGGCACCTGGGTTGCACAGTTGGTTGAGCTACTGATTCTCGATCTTAGCTTAGGTCATGGTCTCACAGTTCATGAGTTTAAGCCCTGCATCGGGCTCTGTGCTGAGGGTGCAGGGTCTGGTTGGGATTCTCTCTCCTTCTCTCCCTGCCCCTCCCCTGCTTATTCTCTCTCTCTCTCTCTCAAAAAAAAAAAATAAATAAATAAACAGATAAGAAAGAAGTTAGGAATGGTTCTGATCTGTAAATTCACCAAACACATCATTATAAAAGAAAAACAAACCTCATACCTACCTGGAATCATATGCTAACCATATGTCTGTTAGAAGTCATTATTTTTAGTGGCAACTCCTCAAACTGCAGGCTTACCATGTGGCCATCCAACCCCAGACCTATTGTAATCATAGCTAATATTTACTGGACACCTAATAAATACCAGGTGCTGGGGTAAGCACATTACATGCACTATTTCATAATCCTCCTAACAACCCTGTGCAGTCAACATTATTATAATCCCCATTTTATGGATGAGAAAAAAAATGATGCTCAGTGACTTATCCAAGGCCACTCAGCTACTAACTGGCAGAGCTAGAACTTGAACCTAGGCAGTTTACTTCTGGGGCCCATGGTCCTAACTAGCTCCCTCCACCAGCACTGAAGAGAAAAGGTTAAGTGCAACATTGTGTGGTAGCTATGACCTCACATTTTCTTTCAAAGAAGGACAATTTAGTTGAATGAAGAGAATTCACATGCATTAAGCAATCGGAAAACACGCTTACAAAACACGGTAGAATAGCATCTAAGGAGGTGGGGGGAGGGGGAGGTCCTAATCAACATGTAAGGGAAAAACTCAAGTAGACAGACTACTCCAAGATTCCTGAAACGTGCTCCTAAAGTACAGTTCTATAGACATGGCTTTATAAGGACACAACAGATTCACGTCTCCCTGGGATGTATCCTGAGTCAGAGGAATAGCTGAGAGTGCCCTTCAAAATTTAAATCCTCTCTCCTCTCTTCTGTTACATAGAGTTGAATGTACTTAATTTTAAAATACTTATGACGTTACCCCACTGTAGCACAAACCTGGAACAGAACATAAATGCTAAGATGACCCAAAGTAAAGAACATTAGTAAATTCTTTTTTATAAACACAGCACAGGAGTTCAGTACCTTGGGGGTACTTCAGCATGTCTCTGTCATGGCATATTCACAATGTCCATTTTTCCTCAGCCACCTTAGCCCACCCTGTGCATGGACACGAATCAGGCCGTCACAGGCAGGGGAACTTACTCTCTCTTCTAGCTGTCTAAAATCAGTACAGGAATTGAGGGGCTTTTGGAGACAACAGGTGACAGAACTAGGCTGGGATCAAGAAACTTAGGAACCACTGCCTGAAAAAGAAAGGTAAAGCCACAAGAGGACAGGAAAGGACAATTAAGAATGTTCTGCTAGGGAACTGATTTCAGAGAAAGAAGGCAAAAAGTATAGGATGAGAAAAGCTCTCTGCAAAAACCAGTACCTCTGGGGCACCTGGGTGGTTCAGTCAGTTGAGTGTCTGACTCTTGATTTTGGCTCAGGTCATGATCCCAGGATCATGGGATTGATCCCCACCTCTGACTTTGCACTGGTCTCCCTCTCTCTCTGTTCCTCCCCGGGCTCAGTCTCTCCCTCTTTCAAGAATACACTTTTTAAGAGATTATAAAAAACAAAACGGTACCTCCTGCATATGTCTAGTTCCCATATTAAGCCAAGTTCAGAAGGGAGCCTGTTCACAAACAGAATCATTGTAAGGTTGAAAAAGAAAATAGATGAGGTTGAAACAGAGCCAGAGCGAGGGTAAGCTGAGCGACACACTCCCCTTGGACACCAAATTTAAGAGCTAACCCCCTGGGGCGCCTGGGTGGCTCAGTCGGTTAAGCGGCCGACTTCAGCTCAGGTCACGATCTCACGGTCCCGGTTAAGCGGCCGACTTCAGCTCAGGTCACGATCTCACGGTCCCATGAATGAGTTCGAGCCCCGCGTCGGGCTCTGGGCTGATGGCTCAGAGCCTGGAGCCTGCTTCCGATTCTGTGTCTCCCTCCCTCTCTCTGCCCCTCCCCCGTTCATGCTCTCTCTCTGTCTCAAAAATAAATAAACATTAAAAAAAAAAAGAGCTAACCCCCAAAACTCAGCAATCAAATAAATAATAGTTTAATGCAATAGTTTAAAAAGCAAATTGGCAAACTAAAGCTAGCCACCAGCTTTGCAAATAAAGTTTTACTGGAACCAGGGTCAGCTTCAGGGTGAAGTGACTGAAGCGGGGTAGAATTCTACAAGGCAGAATTCTGTCTTGACTTAAAATGTTGATGTTTTATTCATCGTGGACTTTTTTTTCGTTACTAATTGTCAAGTTTTAAAAAACATTCACTTAAAACATTATTTATTTTTGGCTCCCCTTAATTTTTAAAAAATGTTTATTTATTTATTGTTGAGAGAGGGAGAGCACACATGCACAAGTGAGCGTGACAAAGGAGGGACAGAGAGAGGGAGAAAGAGAATCCCAAACCAATAGCGCAGAGCCAGACATGGGGCTCGAACCGACGAACCATGAGATCCTAACCTGAACCAAAATCAAGAGTCAGACACTTAACTGACTAAGCCTCCCAGGCCCTCTAGGCTCCCCTCAGATTTTGCGCTTCACTCACCACACCCTAGTCCTGCCTGGGTTGCAGAAGAGAGAGAGGAGCAGGAAGACAGAGTGGTTTAAGAGTTCATGCAGGGATTTGAGGTCAAGACCTAAAGCAGAAAAGTGGGAAACTCCATTTTATCCTGCTGTGTGCGTTCTGTGCCCTGGGCGCCCTCATGCCAGTGAAGGCTGGTCTTTCATTGAGCTCCTTCCCTTGACTTGGCAGCTGCACTCACTTTTATATGCAGGTTCTGGAATGCTGGGAGCTGTATGGCAGCCAACATCTCTACTCTCCCTTCTCAAACATGACGTTCTCTGTAATTCAGTTACAGACACCTCTTTCCTTAGCCTTCTCACCCAGGGAGCCTGATCAAGGAATCTAAGAACTAAGCCTCATTTGCCTTCTCTGGGTATGCAAGTGAATTTGCATATATCTTGTGTCCATTTGCATTCCTCTCACATGGGGCATTTAGAATAAAAACAACATTCATGAATCAAAATGAAGCTTGTTCCATTCTTTCTCTGTCAAAGTATGGCGTAAGTAAAAGGATACCACAGTGTGAGAAGGAGCTGAAATTATATTTGCCAGGGTTACGTGTAGTTTTAAAAGCAATCCAATTTGGTGGCATTTGCCACCACAAAATTGGCATTTAATATTTATGGGCTTAGCCTTGGAGAAATCAGTCATGACTGAAATAGCCACCCCCTTCCGCTTCCATTCTTGTAGAAATTTGGGCCAAGAGCCCCTAGAAGCTGAAACTCCTTTTCCTTCAGCAAGACACCAGTTAGAGGGTGGGAAGCCTCGAGCTGATTTCTCCATTTGAGATGAAGTGGATGAAGAACTGATTACAAAGGAGAAAAAGAAGGACTGTTGCCTCTTATCCTCCCTCAGCCCCTTTGGAAGCTGAAAGAACTCAAGAAACGAAAAGAGCAGTCTGGTATGAACATTGCACGGAATTTCATCTAAAGAAACAAACCAGTGGACTAGAGACTACTAGTGCAAAACAAGATGGAGCTCAAAATGATGAGAAGTGGTATCACAAATAATAAGGGCAAGCTCATAATAGAGTTGTTTAAAAAAGTAGAGTGGGGGGCGCCTGGGTGGCTCAGTCGGTTAAGTGGCTGACTTTGGCTCAGGTCATGATCTCGCAGTCCGTGAGTTCGAGCCCCGCGTCGGGCTCTGTGCTGACAGCTTAGAGCCTGGAGCCTGTTTCAGATTCTGTGTCTCCCTCTCTCTGACCCTCCCCCGTTCATGCTCTGTCTCAAAAATAAATAAACGCTAAAAAAAAATTAAAAAAAAGAAAAAAACAAACAACAAACAAACAAAATAAATAAAAAAGTAGAGCAGATAAGTAAGAATACATCAACATGCCTCCAGCACTAAGAGAACCAAAGAGTATGAGCCTTGCAATCTGTGTGACAGGTAGAGAGTTAAGAGAAGTATGACTCAATCCTTCACAGCTTGAAAAAAAAAATCCCCTTAGTTCATTTAACCTTATTTTAAAATATCCAGTTCTTGAGGCAACTTTCTGGTTATTGGGTAATTTGTAACCGAGAAAAAGGGTGTTCTGGACAACGAATTTCTATTTCTGAACAGATATATTTCTGTATAGTTTTTTTTTTTTTTTTTTTTTTTTTTTTTATTTATTTTTGGGACAGAGAGAGACAGAGCATGAACGGGGAAGGGGCAGAGAGAGAGGGAGACACAGAATCGGAAACAGGCTCCAGGCTCCGAGCCATCAACCCAGAGCCTGACGCGGGGCTCGAACTCACGGACCGCGAGATCGTGACCTGGTTGAAGTCGGACGCTTAACCGACTGCGCCACCCAGGCGCCCCTATTTCTGTATAGTTTAATGCCATGGCATTCTGGTTTACAATTCAGGGTTTTGTAAATTTGGTTAGTAGGAATTGATGCTCAATTCAACTATTTTTTGTTTGTTTTGTTGTTGTTGTTTGTTTTTGAGAGAGAGAGCATGCACATGGGCAGGGGAGGGGCAGAGAGAGAGGGAGAGAAAGAGAATCCCAAGTGGGCTCCATGCCCAGCATGAGCCCCATCAGGGACTTGATCTCACTACATGAGATCATGACCTGATCCAAAGTCAAGAGTTAGGTGCTTAACTGACTGAGCCACCCAGGTGCCCCCAATTCAACTCTTGTTTGAATTGATCAAATCAAGCTTCTGACCAACCTGTCACCAAGCCTTATAATTCCTTCCTGTAAAATGTCTTATTCAGGGTGTCTGGGTGGCTCAGTCAGTTAAGTGTCTGACTCTTGATTTCAGCTCAGGTCATGATCTCGCAGTTTGTGGGTTTGAGCCCCATGTTGGCCTCTGCACTGAGATTCTCTCTCCCTCTCTTAGGATTCTCTCTTGGGATTCTCTTTCTTTCTGTCTCTCTCTCAAAATAAATAAACTTAAAAAAAGAGTTTAGTTCTTATTAAATGTAACGATCCTTATCTTTGACCAATTTTGAATTAATTTTGCATATGGAGTGAGGTAGGGATCCAATTTTGTTTTTTTGCATGTCAATATCCAGTTGTTCCTGCACCATTTGTGAAAAGACTCTTCTTTTCCCCATTGAATCATTTTGGAATGCTTGTTGAAAATCAAAATATTACTTTAAAATCAAAAAACAAAATCAAAGTAATAAAAAAAAGAAAATGTTTCCTCTTTTCTTCTCTATTAGTTCTCTTACTTTTCATTAGATTCTTATGCCCTCATACTCATATTGATGCAATGGCCTAATTATCTTGCCTATCATTGACAGAACAGAGTAATAGCTCTTTATTACCACCATGTTATTTACTTGCTCAAAAGTGGATCAAATTACTAAAGTATTAACTTGTGACTAGACCTCAGAGCATAGTTACCCACCAAACTACAGTCATCTATAGCCTAAAATAATCAGCCAGATTGCCCACTGCTTCTACTGTAGATGGATTAGAAAGAAAACTGAGTTAAAATATAATCAAGAACAAAGGAGTAAGGAGATATATCCTTTTTAGCAGGGAGTAAAAATATTATTTTATTTTATTTTTTAAATTTTTTTAATGTTTATTTATTTGTGAGAAAGAGACAGACAGACTGTGAGCAGGGAAAGGGCAGAGAGAAAGGGAGATAGAATCTGAAGCAGGCTCCAGGCTCTGAGCTGTCAGCACAGAGCCTGACGCGGGGCTCGAACTCACAAACCGTGAGATCATGACCTGAGCTGAAGTCGGACGCTTAACCGACTGAGCCACCCAGGCGCCCCTAAAAATATTATTTTAATCTCAAAATCAACTGTCATTTATTCTTTCTACACATTAACTGGATGCCTACTATGTGTTCCAGGATTATAAGAAGGAATAAGATCCAGATGCTGTGCTCTAATTGTTCACAGTTTAGAAAAGAAGACAATTATTTTAAAAGATAAACTATAATCCAACGTTGTAAGTGCAATAATAAAAATGTGAGTAAAGCACTGTGGGAACACCAGAGTGCAGCAAGTTTAATTATAGGAAGATTCTTTTTTTCCTTAATAGATCTGTTAAATTGCCACTACAATTATCTGGAAGTATGTTTTTTAATGTTTATTTATTTATTTTGAGAGAGAAAGAATGAGAGTGAGAGAGCAGGGGAGGGGCAGAGAGAGAGGGAGAGAGAGAGAATCCCCAGCAGGCTCTATGCTGTCAGCAGGGAGCCCTCCAGGGGGCTCGATCCCAGGACCATGAAATCAACACCTGAGCTGAAATCAAGAGTCGGATGCTCAACTGACTGTGCCACCTATATACCTCTGCCTTTCTTCTTATCTAATAGTATAGTTATCTAGAATAGAATGATAAACCTGAAGGAAAAAACTGAACAGCCAAAAAAAGATGTCAGAACTTTTTAATGTCTTTCATTTTGCCATAAGGGATACCCTCAGGCTCAAGGCCTATTGACTTTTGTCTTAGGCAATTTTAACAAGCGTGTTAATTTTTTAAAACCCATGGGAGACAATAAGGAACAAATAAACATGCTAATTTCTGAGAGAAGAGTTGAGAAGGAACAGCAAAAATGAAAATGCTGCCATAATAACAAAATGCACAGCAAGTCTGGGTACCCTCCATACCTGCTGCAACAGCCAATGAGGGTAGCACTGTGCCAGCACGTGGAACTGAAATTCCTAATCATTATTCCTAATCAATAATTAATAGTTAATTTATCATCAACACTCTGTTTAAGAGATGGTCAAGCCTCAGACCAGAGGTCCCTGTCTCAGAAACTTCATCCTAAAGAAAGATTGTAATGAAGGGAAACCTAAGGTCCTAGAAGGACTATTTCCTTTTTAAATTTTTAAAAGAAATTTCCAGTATAATTAACATACAGTGTTGTATTAACTTCAGGTGTACAACATAGTGATCCAACCATTCTATACATTACTCAGCACTCATCACGACAAGTGCACTCCTTAATCCCCTTCACCTATTTCACCCATCCCCCACCCATTTCTGCTCTGGTAACCATGTTTGTTCTCTCTCTCTATTTTTTAAAGCTTGTTTATTTATTTTGAGAGAGAGGGAGAGTAGGGGAGAGGCAGAGAGAGAGAGAGAGAGAGAGAGGGAGAGAGAATCCCAAGCAGGCTCTGCATTGTTGGTGCAGAGCCCCACAAGAGACTTGATCCCATGAACCGTGAAATCATGACCTGAGCCAAAGTCAATAGTGATTTAACTGACTAAGCCACCCAGGCACCCCCAGTTTGTTCTCTATATTTAAGAGTCTGCTAGAAAGACTATTTCTAACCAAGCACATGGGAAGGCCAGAATCTTCTGAGGGAGATAAACTTCAGAGAATTTTTCACTATCTTTGATGGACATGATCAGGAAATATGACTTAAGTTGAGAGGAACCTCAGCTTCAGAACAGTGCAGAAAAATATGGGCTGAAATAATCCTGGTTCTATAAATTAGGACAAACTCTTCTCTCTTCTGCTAACAAAATAAATCTAGGCTGCCTTGAGGGAAAAAAGAAATGTTCATTTGTTTCAACCCAAAGTAAGTATAAGAACAAAATCTGACAAAGCTGCCACAATTTTTAAAAAGCTACGGGGAAAATATTAACTAAAATACTAGCAAATAAAATTCAGCAACATCTTTAAAAAATTAAACACCAGACTAAATAAGACCACATCAGGAATGTAAGAATAGTTCAACGTGAGGGAATTTATTGTGATAACTAGGCATATTAACAAATTAAAAGAGAAAAAGTATGTTATCATCATGTTGAGTGGTTTTTTGATTGATTCATTCAGCCAACAAAGTTTCATTATGCACTTACTGTGTACCACCACGTGTTATACTAGGTGCTAAAGATATGGCACAAATGGAAAAAGGCTTTGCCCACAACCGCTTACATTTTAGTCACGATAAACAATAAATTGTTTGGCAAATAAATATATAATATCTGTAATTATATGCTATGAAACAAATAAAACAGGCTAAGGAAGACGATGATAAAAAGGATGCTATTTCATATAGGGTCACAAGGAAGGCCTCTCTGTTAAGATTACTTTTGAGCAAGACCTAAAGGAAGTGAGGGTGCTAGCCAAGAGGATATCTGGGGGAAGAGCATTCTGGGTGGAGAAAACAGCAAATGCAAAGACCATGAAATGGGAGAGAGCCTAGAATTTTCAGGGATGCCAATATGGCGGGCATAGAGCAAGCAAAATGGAGACTAGAAGAACACAAGTTTAGAGAGGCAGAGGGCGGAGAAGACAGATGATGTGTGGCCTGTAGGCTGGTTTTTATTCTGTTTGAGACCTGTGATTGAGACCACTAGAAGGTTTTGCATAGAAAAGTGACATGATCCGACATCCACTGTAAAAAGATTTCTTCTGACTACTAGGATGAAAATTGGCTCTAGGGTTAAAGGTAGGAAAGCAGGTGAGCAGATAAAAAAATGCTGCAATGGTCCAAGTAAGGAATAATAGTAGCAAGTACCAGTATGGTAGGAAGTGGAGGTGGGGAGAAGTGGTTACATCCTGGATGTGTTGTGAATTCTATTACACTATGAGGCTGACTTTTTTTTTTTTTTTTAATTGGGGACCTCCGTGCATATACGTTCTCCATGTCAGTTTGATTTTCCAGAGGAAGACCTCCTATTTCCTACCTGGAGATACGAACAGTCTGGCTGCGAGCTTTCTGGAGCTGGGTAGAGAAAAGAGCAGTGTCCTGTTTAGATACAGACTTTTATGTCTTCAAACCATACCCTTGTTTTCATACCCAGTTCTCAGAGCCTGGTAAGCCAAAGTCTGGAGCCTTTCTAATTCAGTTTTTCCAGAGAAGATGCCTTCCTTCTCCTGCCTGGTGAGGGAGAAGAAACCATCTGACCACCCAGGGTGGGAATGGGGGGTGGGGGGTGAGAATCTAGGTTCTCTCTGAGCCTTATATAAACATACCTCATTCTGTTGCACTTTGCTTTATTGTGCTTCACAGATACTGCACTTTTTTACAGATCAAAGGTTTGTGGCATCCCTGCATTTAGCTATCAGCACCAGTTTTCCAACAGCATTTACTCACTTCGTGTTTCTGTGTCACATTTTGGTAATTCCGACAATATTTCAAACTTTTTCATTATTCTTATATTTAGTATGGTGGTCTGTAATCAATGGTTATGACTCACTGAGTGCCCAGTGAAGGCGATGCTAATGCTGGTTAGCATTTTTTAGCAATCAAGTATTTTTAAATTAAAGTGTGTACGTTATTTTTTAGACATATTGCTATTGCACACTTACAGTATAGTATAAACATAACTTTTATATGCACTGGTTAAGAAAGCTTTATTGCAGCAGTCTGGAATCAAACCCACAATATCTCCTAGGTACACCCGAATATAGTCTTCACCCCTGCAATTCCTGTGGCTTTTTTAGGTTCTATGGGACAAATCTGTGCGTTTATTACTGATGTCTTCTTCCTCTGCAGTACCTAGGTTTTACCATTCTCTGACCTGTTAAGTCATTTATCATTTCCCCATCCACTTTTAGCCTTCATGTACTCTACCTTGGGGTTAAAGATGTCTCCTAATGTCAAATATGGAGTTCACGTTTCTATTCCTTGTTATCCTCCTACAAATGCCTTTAAACACACTAAATATGCCTAATATCATTCACAATAGGAAACTACAAATTAAAACTTCAGTAAGCTATCACTTCTTACCTATCACACTAGCAAACATCATTGACAAGTTTCCTCACCACATAAGCCTTTCTATGAGTGGGTTGTCTAAGTGTCCTCAGGACCTGGTAGCTGGCTTCCTCCAGAACAAGTGATAGAAGAGACAGAAAGTCCAAGATAGAGATTGCAGTCTTTTTTTGAAACAGCTTTATTGAGATATAATTCATATATCATACAATTGACCCATTCAAAGTATACAATTCAATGACTTTTGTATGCTTACCGAGTTTTGAAGTTATTATCACATCAATGTTAAAACATGTTTTATCACTTCCAGAAGAAACTGTGAACTAAGCTATCACACCACGTGCTCCCCCACCCCCACCCGCACCCATGCAGCTGTAGGCAACTATGAGTCTATTTTCTGTCTCTAAAGATTTGCCTATTCTGGACATCACATATAAATAGAATCGTACAATATCTGGTCTTTTGTGACCAACTTCCTTCAATTAGCATGTTTTTAAGTTTCAACCATGTGGTAGCCTCTGTATTTCATTTCTTTTTATTAGGTACTCTCTCTTTTTCCCACTATCTTTCAGTGAAATTCCTACTTGTTTCTATTCACATATTCAGAGTTTTGTGTCTCTTACTTTTCTAGGGCCCAGAAAGACCTGGGCCTTTTTGGCTCAGGATCTAGGTTGGCACTTCCTGGCCACAGAAAAAGTGCCTTAAAGAACTAGCTGAGGTTCTCATTTGGACTGTGGTCCCTGGGTCCTTCCAGTCTTTTATACCCTAATCTTACAAGTGATGCACACTACTTATGCCACATTCTGTTGGTTATCAGATCAATCCATGCACAACCTGGCAGAGGAATACGCAAGGGTGTGAAGACCAGAAGTCAGGAATGGCTGAGGGCCATTTGGGGGCTGCCTACCACGGTAAGGATGTTCCTTGCCATCCTTGTAAGGAGTAAAGACTTAAACTCTAGATATGCCGCATCTTACACATCACTGCTTACAAAAGAACAAAAGCAAACAACAAAAAGCTCATATACACTGCATAATACAAAGAAAAAGCCCTCACTTCAAGGGAGGTTTGGTAGGAGTCGGTCTTATTTCAGCAGCACCTGATGTCCCTGGGTCAATATAGAAAGTGAGTATCTGGCATTATGGGAATGAGGAAATGAGGCTTAACACTTGGCTTTAAAAGAGAACATTGAAAGAAACCAACGGCTGATAGCAACTTGACTATATACCATGTTAGCTATATAAATAAAGTTGAAAAACACTCACCTGGCATAAATGTATTCATCCTGATGAATGATTATTTCCAATTATAGCTACTGTACCATAGAAAAGAAAGTAACTGCAGCTTTCTCATGGTTTGGTCATGAATATTCACTCCGTCATTTTGTTAGTCAACAAATGTTCATAGTACAGCAGGGACTTTTGCACTCAGTTAATATTGTGAGTTCCTTTTTGGGATACGACACTATATTTAACAACATAATAAAGAAACATAAGACACATAAAACAAATACACGGTCCCTTCCTTCAAAAATCCTTCATTCAAAGACAAGAAAAAATAGACAAATGACAAACTGGTATTTGTTTTTAAAGACAATAAACCCTATAAAAGTTCTTCTTTAAAATATACATGTATTGCCATTTGTCTTGAATTCTGTTTGTTCATCTCCATGTGTTTTTAGTTATTGACGAAAACTGTTTATATACAAGATGGCTTTTTCAATTAAAAAACACACACACACACACATTTTAGGGCACAGTGAAGCAGCACCAGCTGTCTAGACCTCTTTTCCTGGCTAATGTGTGTAGGTCAGTTCAGTGGGTAACAGTAGTAAGATGATCATTTGGAGTTTTAAAACATCTTTGAGAGATTAATTTGTGTTGCATCATGTAAATGTAACCATATCAAAAGTAGGTAAGTTGGATCTCTTTGGTACAATTAAAATACAAAGTAATACACATAGATATCTTTACTAAACTTGATTGAGAGGAAATATTCCAGATCGACAGACTGAAAAATAGTTTTATTTAAAATAGTTGCACAGATAGGTGTAAACTCAAGATCAGACTAATCTATGATGGACCAATATGAAAGAATGTAGTTTCCATTTCTGCGTAGCATTAACAAGAAATTTTAGTTCGTGTATGCAAGATCAACTTAAAAGCAACATGTAAACTACCCAGCTTCCATCCTATCTCAGTTTTAACACTCTTAGCAGAAACTATCACACAAATAAATGCTTTCTTTCAAAGGAACTCCCAGGCACAGTAATGAGGCTGCAAGTTCTTAATGTAGAAAGGAAGAGGAAGTTTAAAAAACTTCAAGTAACAATGACTTCTTCCAACCTATAAAAAGCAGAAAGGTACCATTTTACCCCCACTAGACTGGCCAAAATTACACGTAACAATACCAAATATTGGGAGTACATAGAATCATTATAAACTGTGAGAACATTGAAAAGTCTTTGGCATTAATTATATCACAAAGTTGAATATTTGTATACTCTCCAACCCAAAATCTTACTCCTAGGTATACAGCCAAGAGAAACACTTTGCATGTGTGACCAAGAGGCATACACAAAAATTTTTATAGCGACAATTTTGTAATTTTTTGAAAGCCTAGAAAAGACTCAAATATTTATCAGCAGGAGAACAAATTGAGATATATTCATACAATAGAATGTTATATGGTACTGAAACTCAACAATCATTATATACAATTTGAATGAATTTTGGCAACATAGTGTTGAGTGAAAAGGGCAAATCCCAGAAAACTATATATTGGACGACAGCATTTTTCTAAAGCTCAAAAACATACAAGTCAAACAACATATTGTTTTACCATAGATACATTTGTTGTAAAACTAATCTTTTAGGGGTGCCTGGGTGGCTCTATCAGTTAAGCATCAGACTTCGGCTCGGGTCATGATCTCATAGTTCGTGAGTTCAAGCCCCACATTGGGCTCTGCAGAACCTCCTTGGGATTCTCTCTCCCTCTTTCTCTGTCTCAAAATAAATAGACTTTTTAAAAAAACCTAACTTTTTAATATAAGACTCAATTTTAAAAAGAAAGCAGCAATTGAAAGATAAGCATACAGTTCAGGATACTGGGTACGCCTGAAGACAGGAGAAGAGAGAGAGTAGGAGCCCAGGCAGAGTGGATGCAAGTTACTGGGAAAAGTTCTAGTTCTTGGACTGGGTAGTTCATTATATTATCAAGCTTATAGCTAATACATGTGTTACATAGGTCTTTTGTATGTATTAAAAAGAAAAACATTAAAAGATTGATCTAGCTCATCCTCACTCCAACTGAGAGAGAGAGATGATGCTTTTTTTTTTTTTTAAGATTTAAAAACATTTTTTAAAGTAATCTCTACATCTAATGTGGGGCTTGAACTCACAACCCTGAGATCAGGAGTCACATGTTCCACTGACTGAGCCAGCCAGTGCCCTGAGCTGACGTTTACCCTGCATGTAAAGAAACAGAGTGGTATGGTCCTGTCTTCAAATAAGGAATGAGACAAAGAGTTCTGCAAAATAGACCTCCTCTCAAAGATACTGGTAGATTTTAAAGAGAATAATCAGCCTAGCTGGAGCCAAGAGATTATGAGTGAAATTAAATCTAGGTAAATTAAATGGAAATCTTCTTTCTAACATATGAATGGATTGTGTGGCAAAATGAACCTCTTGCCTCTCAGTCTGAAAATTATGATGATCCAGGATGGGATCTCAGCATTACCAGGTGAACTTAAAATTTCCAGAGATAAAAGGAACAAGAGAGCTTTCAGGAAAATGGGAGGTTCAGAATAGAACAGCCAGGATAAAATAAGCAAAAAATACAATGGCTAAATGGATTTATTTACTCAACAAAATTTTCTTTTTTTTCTTTTTAAGGTTATTTATTTAGTTTTTTAATATAATTTATTGTCAAATTGGTTTACATAAAACACCCAGTGCTCATCCCAACAAGCGCATCCTCAATGCCCATCACCCATTTGAGAGAGACAGAGACAGTGTGAATTGGGGAGAGGCAGAGAGGGGGGGCGGGAGAGAATCCCAAGCAGGCTCTGCACAGTCAGCACAGAGCCTGATGCGGGACTCGAACTCAAAAAACTGTGAGATCATGACCTGAGCCAAAACTAAGAGTTGGAGGCTTAACCGACTCAGCCCCTCAGGAACCCCCCAAAAAAATTTTCTTTAGCATAAACTGCACAGCAGGGAGAGGGAAGGGACTGGAGTAATAGAGTAATTAAGACCCACTCCCTGCTCTCAAGGAACTCATACTACAGTAATGAGGAAAAACCTTTCAATGTGCAAATAGAAGACATATCAAGAGAAATCATAAAAGGGAGTTCAGATAGAGAAAGCAAGTATAATGGTTCAGAACCAAGAAAAGGGAAGAATACTTGAAAGTTTTGGAGGAAAATGTAATCGATGAATCTAGTAGTAAGAGGACAGTTTTAATTTTAAGGCCAAGGCCTATGAGCCTGAAATCTGGAGAGAGAGAGAGAGAGAGAGAAGGAGAGACAGAGAGAGAGACTGAGAACTTGGCTTGTGTCTTAAGAGAGAGCAGGAAAAGTTAGTGCCAAGGGGCAGGGCAGGGGGAGGGGTAGAGTTCACAGTTATGGAGCATTTACCATGTGCCAGATCCTCCTCTAGATGTTTTTTACGAATTAACCAATTTAATCTTCATAATATATCTATGTGGCTGTTGGTATTATCCTTGCTTAAGTAATTTGCCCAAAATCACAGTTAGGAATTTGAAAGCAGAGTTTTGAATCTGAAAGATTAGATTACCCAGACCATGTTCTTAACTGCCACACTGAATAGAGGAGGGATCTTCTAAGTAAAAGTAAGAAAAAACAGAAGAGCCAAAACAGTTATTCATCACATGAATTTATTAAGTTTGTTTATGTACAGTTGAGATAAGCTATAAGATTATAAAATGAAATTTTTACCCCCAAGACATTGTTACAATTTGGTAAATATTAGTGGTTTGCCTCAAAGGTTTTGTATTGATTAGATACTATGAATGTAGAATAATGCAGAGGAACTAGCTGTGTCTCTGGAACACGGTCTTAGGAGAAAATGTTATCTTCTTGATCTCTCAGGAGATAGAGGCATAAAGGTAGGCAAGGTAATCCTTGGCAAAGCCCTCAATTTTTCATATAATAAACTAATGTTCTTTATAACCAAGCTCATTGCAAATATGTATTTATTCAGTCTCCTTTTTCCTTCTCAGCAATTTAAGAACTGACTTGTTGGCTTGTTTCATTCAACAGTATGCTAATGAGATAAAATTGATGGGTTTAATTCCTTTATAGCTCCTTTAGCCATGAACGGCACCCTTAAACTTAGCATACATGAGCTGTTGAGTGACTCCTGAGAAATTATGTTTGGCTCAGAACAAGTCCATCAACATTACACAAAAGATAATGCTTCACTGAGTGTCTCACAATAGATTTCTAGGACAACCAAGAATAGATACTTGGGAAGAAAGTTCGATATAATATACTTACTCAAACTGCCCCTACCTGTGTTATACAGTTGTAATAGTCTTTGCCCAACTTCATGAAATACACTCAATCTTGCTTTTAGATAGCAATCAATCAATGAATCAATACAAAAATGACCTCAGTTTCTAATTGCTTATGGAGAATTTTTACCTGAGGACAAAATAATAAAAACAACATCAGTTCCAACTCAAAAAAATGAGACTTTAATATGCTAGGAATAAAGTTATCTGAAGCAAGTTATGTAATTCATTGAGTTATAGAAACCTACAAATCAGCGACAGAGCTTTATTTAGCAGATGGTACTTCTCAGTAAACGAGATGCAAATTTTTAAATGTGATCTGACATCTGACAAGGCCACAATAATAAGGGAAGTGCTTCATAATTATGCAAGGATATTCAGTGAAGAAAAGGATGGTGAAAGATAAGGTTAACATGAAAACCTATCAGACTGAGGATGAGGATAAGTAAATCTGCAATCTCAAATGAGAATAGAAATGCCTGAAATTAAATCAGAAGCAAATAAAATAAAACGAGGGGCACCTGGATGGCTCAGTCAGTTAGGCATCCGACTTTGGCTCAGGTGGCTCAGGTGATGATCTCACCGTGAGTTCCAGCCCTGCATCAGGTTCTGTGCTGAGAGCTCAGAACCTGGAACCTGCTTTGGATTCTGTGTTTCCCTCTCCCTCTCTGTCCCTCCCCCACTCACTCTCTGTCTGTC
Source organism: Neofelis nebulosa (assembly GCF_028018385.1). Classification (NCBI taxonomy): domain Eukaryota; kingdom Metazoa; phylum Chordata; class Mammalia; order Carnivora; family Felidae; genus Neofelis; species Neofelis nebulosa. The sequence continues at coordinate 124,104,544 of NC_080782.1, read as the reverse complement.
TCTCTCTCTCTCTCAAAAATGAATAAACATTAAAAAAATTTTTAATAAAAATAAATAAAATGAAAAAATTGTTGAAGGATGTTAGTAAAGAAATTGTAAAGTTTTGGTGTCTGATATTTCAGAGTATAAGTGAAAACTCATGGTCTTGGAAAGGGCTGATATTTAAAACTTCTCCAAAGCAGAGGAGAGGGAGAAAGGGATAAGGAGATGGAGAATTAGTTGACTGACAAAGAATGCAAGCTAGGAAGAAAAATTGTCTAGGTTCAATTCTTAGCTCTGTCACTTAGTAGCTGTGTGATTTTGGCAGTTTGCTTAATCTGTCTGCACCTCAGTTTTCTCACTTGTAAAATGAGGAAAATAAAACTTATAAGGCCATTGTGAGGATTTTATGAGCTGATATACAGAGCAGTTACATAGTTTTAGATACATAATAAGAGCACTACATAAATGTTATACTTTGAATAAAAGATACCTAAAGATTAACATCGATAGCAACATTTAATCAGAGAATCAAGAAGAAATCTGGTACAGCTATGCAATCCTTTATCCAAAATCCTTGGGACCAAATATGATCCTGAATCAATTTTTTTTAATATTTTAGGAATATAACATGTTATGCTATCTATATTTTATTTAACCAGTGTTGTCCTGGGCAGCAGTCTCCAATCAAACACATTATTTCCATAATGAAATGCATCAATAGTCACACCAAATGGAAAAATGAAGACTTTAAATAGAGTTATGTCTGTTCAGATCAGTTTTTACACCAAAAAATTAAGAAAAAGGTGTTTTGGATTTTGGATTTGCAGATAAGGAATTGTGAAGCTTTGTCTACCATAAATCTTATTGTATTAAATAATGGAATAATAAGCATGGGAAATACAGAGCAATAATGATATGAAATGAAAAACTTTACTGAAAACCTAATGTGTACCCAGAAAATCTAATGACTTTTTCTCTCTTAAGGAAAAAAAAAAACAACAGATGTGTACATAGTTACCACATGGGATGTTACCTGGATTATAGCTGGGTGACTTTATGCGGCATAAATTTTTCATGATGCCCAGAACATCTCCCCACATGTTCGCATGAATGACTATTTCAGGTCTCTGCTCAAATGTTACTTCCTCAGAGAGGATTCCTTCATCACTCCATTTAAAATATCACATGGGAGGCATGTGCACACACAATCACACAGTGAACTCTTGCCCCTTTACTGCTTTCTTTTTCTTTTAAGCACTTACCACTATCCAACATTATCTTTTTTTTAAATTTCTTTAACATTTATTCAGTTTTGAAAGACAGAGAGCATGAGCAGGGGGAGCGGGCAGAGAGAGAGGGGAAACAGAATCTGAAGCAGACTCCAGGCTCTGAGCTGTTGGCAGAGAGCCCGACGCGGGGCTTGAACCTGCAAACTGTGAGATCATGACCTGAGCCGAAGTCAGCCCCTCAACCGACTGAGCCACCCAGGTGCCCCCAACATTATCTTATATATTTGTTTATTATCTGTGTTACTAGACTGGAAACTCTATGGAAACAGAAACTTGGTATGTTCAGCACCTGGAACAATGTCTGGTGAACAGGCAATTGATGGATACTGTTCAATAAATGATTTAAGAAAATGAGGCTGATAAACAGTGATGGGTTCCAAGAACTAGTCCTGATATAGCAGGTAATACTTTCCAAAAGGAAATTCAAAGCAAAAAAAAAAAAAAGTTAAATGCCACCTAAACATCAGCTGTCATATGTTTATGTAATATATATATTAATGGAATTCCAGAATAGTAATTTAAAAACATTTCTTCCCTATACACATACTTATCAAGCAAATATTTATGTGCTATCTAAGAGGTAAAAACTAATTATTACACTTACATTTACATTTCATAATTAATTTTGAGTATTTAGGTAGACAAGAAGAAAAGGTATACTTAAAGTTAAAAAAGACTAAATATTAAAGAATTACAAAAAAAAGAATTACAAAATAAAGATACAAAATATTAAAGAAAGAGCTTACTTAGGGTTTTTCCCATGGAAGATTCTCTTGATTTTTCCCCTGACATATTTGACTCACCACTGAGAGAAACCAACTGATCTTCATCTAATTGGAAAGTGCTACTACATTCGGTTATAAAAATGGTCTAAATTAGCTTCAGAGGGCAGTGTAATCTGGTTGTATGTACACACCCACTTATGTATGCATGTATTTAATCTTGCTCCAGGTAGTAAAACTGCAATACATTTATATTTTAAAGTAAGCCAACAAGGGAATTTTGGGGGCACCATGAAACATGCAACAAAGTTCAATAGTACTTTCAGTGCAGATAGATCCACTGTTTGGAAAGGCCCAGCTTTGCTCTTCATTGTCTCTTCATCTCATCCATATGTCAGCTGTGACTTCGGAATTACTTTTTAAAAGAAGGAAAGGAAAGGGAAAAGTACAGATTGGAATTTAGGCCAAACAGTGGCAAAAGTATCAAAACTAACTACCATTTTCTTTTTTTTTTTAATTTTTTTTTCAACGTTTTTTATTTATTTTTGGGACAGAGAGAGACAGAGCATGAACGGGGGAGGGGCAGAGAGAGAGGGAGACACAGAATCGGAAACAGGCTCCAGGCTCCGAGCCATCAGCCCAGAGCCTGACGCGGGGCTCGAACTCACGGACCGCGAGATCATGACCTGGCTGAAGTCGGACGCTTAACCGACTGCGCCACCCAGGCGCCCCAAAACTAACTACCATTTTCAAGATACCATACTGTATATTACAAATTGACATTCCATTGATCGTGGTTAAAATACCATCATTTCAACATGTGTGACTTTTGCACTTTTTTCTTTCCATTATTCTTTAACAAAATTTTTTAATGTTTTTATTTAATTTTAAGAGACAGAGACAGAGCACAAGTGGGGGAGGGGCAGAGAGAGAGGGAGACACAGAATCTGTCTGAAGCAGGCTCCAGGCTCTGAGCTGTCAGCACAACTTGAACCCACGTCCAGAGCCAAAGTTGGACCAAGTCGTATGCCTTACAGACTGAGCCACCCAGGTGCCTCATTCTTTCCATTACTCTTAAACTGAGAAGAAAGAAACAAAAACAAAACAATATTCCAACAGCAGTTTAATGGCTTTCAAACTCGGTTACCTCAGATTATGCAAGGATTTTCCATTAGAATTACTTGAAAAAATAATGGAAATTGAGAATGTATATGTTTCCCACAGGAAGAGGGGCTCCCTGAAATAAGACAAATTAGCACACATATCTTGGCCAAGTGTTGTGAATCAATGACTCCAGGATAGGAAGAAGGAGGTATAAAAGATGAAACCAGACAACCAATACCAAAAAAGATCAGAGGCTCATCGACAGTGAGATCAAGTTTAAATAATTACTGGCCTCTTTGCTCTCAAGTGGTATTTGATGGTATCGTGGGTAGGAGGATGAGGAGTGATTTGCCACAGCTCTAGACCCTCAACAGAGAGGATTCTGCTTACCTGCTTTTGAGAATGGTTCAATACCATGTTAGCATTAAAGGAGTAAACTAAACGGTCCACTTCAATAAATCTTACATCAACAAAGAAAAAGCTGTCCTTGTTTAAGTGAAAATTCCAGATCATCAACATAATCTGTTTCAGGGCATATATGAACTATACAAGTCTCATGCTTCTGACTCTTGTCTTCAAGTCCCTAAACTGGAATGAAACCAGATAAATGCCTGAGGAACCACTTCGCACCCCAAACACGTGCAAACTTTGTTCAACAGAACACTTTACTGCCAAAATGGAGTTGGCAGAAGTTTGGAGCAAAGGCCCCCAGGCTGCATGATTTGCTGGCACCAGAGAGCTTAAAAATCTTAACATAATACTGCTGAGTTTGAGCCCTACCAACTTGCTTGAGACTCCTTCTCTAAGTTTGATCTGAGAAAGATGGAAGCTGCCATCAAGAAAGACTTTATTAACACTTCATCGTCTACCCAGAAATAATTTGATTTCCCACTCCTGATGAACATACAGATATATTCTTGGGTAGTTTTGTTTACTTATAAATTTACAACTTATATTGTAAATCTAACAGAGTCTATTCTGAAATACATGTAAATTCAATTTTGTTTGGTGGCTTGGATAAAGGCGTACAGGGAAACCTACTGCAAAAAGATTGATTATGATGACGTTCTACTTAGAAAATACTGATCTAAATAGCTCCCATACATGATTCAATCACAACTGATTACCCTCAAACACTGTGGCAGAAATTCAGATGCAGAATATCTATAAGTTGCTATCAATTTATATATAGTTTAGTTTGTATTATCACTTCTCTGAGTTTGAGTAATGGTGATTTAGTTTGTATATGAACAATTTAGGAAGCGAGGAAAGGAGCCAGGAAGAATTCTTCTCTTTCACAAGGGTCAACAGTAAGGTGCTATTTGGGATCCTCTTAAGCTTGATGCAGTTTAATGAAGAATTATAAAATTATTACAATTATAAAATTGTAGTTAGGGGTGCCTGGCTGGCTCGGTTGGTAGATCATGCAACTCTAGATTTTGGGGTCATGAGTTCAAGCCCTACCTTGGCAGTAGAGCTTACATAAAAAATAAATAAAATTATAGTTAGAATACTGGCAACTATACAAACAGTAACTTTAAACTTGTAAATTTTTAATATGCAGTATTGAGAAACTATGGTTTGTTTTGGAAGGTTATTTTGTGCTGGTTCAATAGGAGATCAGGTTTAGAATAGAGATGCTACTTGCACCTCATATACCTAAAAAAAAGAAGAAGAAGAAGAAGAAGAAGAAGAAGAAGAAGAAGAAGAAGAAGAAGAAGAAGAAAAAGCTCTTTAAAAACTTTCAAATCTTTTCCTTCAGTAACTCCATGTATTAATTTCTCTGAAAGCCTTTCTGTTTTTCGTCCTCTGGAACCTCCTAAATATTCTAATTCTCAGATATGATTTCCTATTTCTAATCTCCACAATAGAGTTGGATGTATTTAGGACAAAACACTCTTTAGGATATCCAGTTGCAGAAGACTGTAGTTTTAAAGATATTTATATAGTAGTGCTGCCACCTAAAGATGAGGTGAATAAAGAAGCAATTCAAAAGAAATGACCCATCATTCTTAAACCTGTCTCAAAAGTTTTTTCACCTCTAACTAGGGATTAATAAACACTTTGTTGTTAGTATAGAAACTGAATTGTTTCACAATAACTTATTGCACAGCTGCGATTTGCTGTGGCAGGGAATTCCAACCTCAAACCTTTTAGAGTCCTCTGTGATTTGGCGTCTCCAGGAATACCTCCAAAATTTCTCTGAGACATTAGCACTGACTACAATACGTGGGGACGGGGGACAGGGGCATCCAAAGATACCCACAAGTAAACAATTGAGGGATTTCTGGTTTAGTGGATAAAGTAGGTAATACTAGATCCCTTTATGGGTCACAGACTCCTTGCAACTCTGAACTGACGTTTTTGTAACTCAATTTTCTCATCTATAAAATGGGGTTAATTTCATCTCACTCCTACTTGCCTCAAAGGTTTAACTCGATAAGCTTCCTAAAAAAAAGTCCGGTCCTATAAGTGAGTTTAAAAGTTTAATATTGCCTAATAAAAGGGTATTTTACCGTGTATTGCAAGGTAACTTCAAAATAAAATATGCTCAGCTAAATAAGTTAGGACAGTGGCTAAATTTTTAACTACAGAATGACTTCTCTGACATCTATTTAAATCATGATAAAGATGGTTAAGGTAGCTTTCTATTTTGCAGCTGATAACTTTTAATTGACCCATCTTCCATGACGCAGTGTTGCAGGATAGAGATGTGACAGCATACAAAGTATGGAAGAAAGTTACCGTGCACCAAACATCTTGTCAAACTTGGTAAGATTTCAAGAAAACTCTTAAAGGACACTTTATAATTCTGCATTTCGCCCCTGCGTAGTAATTTATGAAAATTAACTCGTCTCTTACATTTTCTCCCTCTCAGCCCAAGGACGCATAAATAATATTTATCAGGGTTTTGTCCTTAGTCACAGTCCCTCAAAGGGGCCCAGTTTCACCTACACTGCGTGGGAGGCTGGGCAGCAACCCCACGCTTCCTGTCAAGGATTCCTGGGGCTTAAGCCTGAACGTGGCCTCGCCTCTTTCTTCTTTATGCTAATTCTGCCCTTCTAGCCCTCTCGGCAGGCGTCTGAAGACCAAGGTGAGACCCTCCCGGGAGATAAAAGGTCTGTTGCTTCCTGAGAGATGCGGGCGGAACAAGGGCATAGGGAGAGGGTGACAGGGTGGGAGCTGCACGGATAACGACGCTTAGGGCCCTAGGTTGGAGCTGGTGCAGGCCCTACAGGGCTCTAGACCCACCAGAGCCTAGCTCCAGCCTTCAAAGCCCAACGCGGGTTAAGTCCTCCTAGGGGCGCCACGGGCGGCGAGTGGAGGAAGTGCGCGCAAAGAGGCCACAGGCAGCCCCTTCCTCAGACGCGCCTCAAGGCCTGGGCCCGCGGGCTGTTGACGCGCCAACGGCGCAGGAGGCGCGCGCACGCGCAAGAGGAGGGCGGAGGGAGCGCGCTCGGCGCCCGCCGCCGCGGCGACTGAAACGGAGGGACGCGAGGGCGGAGGGCGCGAGCCACGGGGGGAGGATGGGGGAGAGATGGTGGGTAGCGCGGAGCGCGCGCTGACGTCGCTCGGAGTCACGCACGGAGCGCCGGGTTACGCGCCGACGTCTGGCTGCCACGACTTGCCGTCTGCGGCGGCGGCGAGCGGATCCCGCAGGGGAAGGAGGAGGAGGAGGGAGAGCCAAGGGGGCTGTGAGTGAGCGGGAGAAGCAGGGTGTGAGCCGGACTTGCCCGCGGGAGGGAGAACGAGCGAGAGCCGGGCCAGCCATCCGAGCCGCCTCCTCCTCCTCCCCTCGGCGTCCCGCCCCCGCCTGCCAGCCCGCCCTCCTTCCTCTTCAGCCGGCTGAGCCCGAGTGAGGCGCCGCTCAGCTCGCGCTGCTGTCCAGGACAGGTGTGCGCGCGCGCGCCCTCCTCCCCCTCCTCCCCTCCCCCTTTCCTCGCGCCAGCCTAGCGCCTGCCTCGCGCGCGCCCTCCCTCCCTCCAGCCCGCGCCCTCCCTCACCTGCGGCAGGACAGCGCCCGCCCGCCAGGGTAAGCCCCTCGCGACCTTCCCTGCTGCCACTGCCACAACTCGAGGTGCCGCCCACCCTGTCCCCTCTAAATTGCCCTCTTTGCCCCAGGAATAATTACTGTACCATTGTAGACATCTTCGCACCCTCCCTCCGGGGACTCAGGCAGTGCAGCAACGCCCCCCCCTCCCGTAGCGCACGAACGAAAGAACGGACTCCCACCTCCAAAAAAGAACAAAATCACACGCCCCTTAAAAAAAAAAAAAAGAAAAAAAAAAAAAAAGACGTTCCTACCTCTGCTGACGGTAGTAGACCACCAGTGGTGCCGTTTGCTTAGCAATCCCTAAGCCCCATTTCCCCTGGCCATCTTCGCCCGGGCCTGGGACAGTGCGCCAAATGTGGCCGACACTCCCTGCACAGCAACCCTGGCAGGAAGGGAGAGGAAGGAGGGTTCTAGGCTTCACTACCAACCCCTCCTCTCCTCTGTTCAACCCCCACCCCCGCAATGCATACACCCGCCCAGGATGCGTTGTAAAAATAAAAAATAATACATTGGTGCTGACATCGCAGATGAAGGCAGGCCCAAGGATGGGTGGCTCGAACAAGGCGTTTTTGCTGCCCCACGGAGCTAGGTCAGCTCAACAGCCTCCTCTGTCTTTGTTCGGGGGCAAAAGGAACGGATGCGAAGCTGGAGGGTCTTCCCTTTGAGTGACAGTGGGCTCCGGAGCCGGCTGAGGTGTCTTTAGAAGGGACCCCCACAAATATATCTGCCTTGATTCTGAACTTGGAGAGAGAAAGGCCCCAGTCCGGCTAGGGCAACTTTCTTTGGCTCGTTGCTGTCTATCCCCAAATAAATGCCACCTTCATTTCCGCTGTGTGTGAGGGACCCTTTTGAGGGTTCTAATTCGTTCTGTCGGGCCAGGTGCTCTTGGAGAGCTTTTTGCAGCGGTGTCTGTGGTTGTGTCCCGTGTCCTTGGAAGGGAGGTCCCAGTGCTTTGTAATAGACGGAATTTGGTTTGACATCTTTTCGTAGACTGTGAGAGGAGAAAAGGATTTTTTGTATTATTATTGCTTCAAGACCCCCACTGCTCCCAGCCCAAACTGACGTTTGCGAATTGCGGCTTTGAAAATTGGAGTGTTGAGTAGAGTGTGGAGAGAGTTGCTGATTTCATTCCTTTGGGTACTAGTAAAACCTTTTAAGTATCAGCCGGAAGAGAGTGAGCTATTGACATTTGCATCGGTTCTGTTTGGGCCTTTTGGGTACATAAAATGTCGGGTTCTCGGAATCTTTTATCGAATTTAGAATGTGTGCTACGTTTATTTAACTCTTTTGCAAATGCTTGCAGTGAAAACATTTTGTGAAATGCGAGGGTTCTATCACATGGATTGTTCTCTTCAGGTTTTAAATGTTTAATTCATATCTTTAAACATTAAAATAGCACTGGAGAGGCATAATTTTGAAGATTAGGTGAGCTATAGAAGGACAATGTGCTTTTAAAAAATGATTGATGAAATACTACTACTATTAGTCCTTGTTGTTGTTAAACGTTAACATTTACTTAAGAGTTTCCTTTCATTTTCCTGGTAGATGGCCATGAGAAGAAATGGGTAATTCCTCCACTTTGAACACTTGCAGTACAACATTCCAGTTACTTTTAATAATTTGGGTATTGAAGATAATTGTGTAGTTTAAGACAAGTATTTAACCTAAGCAGTACTTGAAAACAATTTCTAATGTTCTTGCTTCTCTTTTGTTTTGGAAATCTGTGATACTAATCAGCATATTGTTTCTGTTGGGAACTCCATAACTAAAAGGGTTTATTACCCAGAGGTAGATTCTCTCCCTCCAAGTTTATTTTATAAATGTGTGTGTGTGTTAATTTTTGCTTTTAAAGACTAAAGCTTATTAGAATCACCCGTAGTTCAGGCTGAGGAAAATTGAAGCTTTTTTCCTTTTTGTTCTGCCTAATGTTTGTTTCACTTGTGAACAATATTTGTTGGTAAGAGTTTGTTAACGGCATAAAGATAGTGGGATTAAAAATAAAGCAATCTCTGTTCTCTTCAAAATGTGTGTGTAGTATTAATAAAAGAGCTCAAGAAATCTAGACGTTTATCAGATTTTTTAAAGTAAGCAAACTTTGAGCAGAAAGGGAATATTTTTTGATGATTTTTAATTAACACTGATATTTTGCTGCATGTTAATTTATTTCGTTTCCTCTTTGCCTTTCCTGCATTGTATTGAAAATTTCAATTTAATTTTACAACTGTTTGTTTCAGAATAACAAATTCAAGAGGCTAAATACTAGAACGCTTTTCATTTACTAAGTATGTTATTTAGGTAATTAACAAATGGCTAGAAGTCATTTTAAATCTACAAATTTTCTAATGGATTTTCAATGTTAGGGTGCAGATCTAACTCTGAAATTCTTTTTAAGCTTCTAAACTTTTTAAGACCTTGCTCTGAGACAATATTCATTCTTCCCAGACTGCCTTTTAAGGCTACCGTATTCTGTAGCCTAAGGAAAGCCGCCTTTCACCATCTCCTTCCTAGTCTGACCAAAGCCCCACATTTACAGGCTTATCCTGAAATTAACTTTTTGAGAAGTGAAAATGTGCTGAATATCCAATTTATCATTGAATTGTTTTGGAAAAGCCATTATTAACCTTGCTTACTTTTTAGATACATTTGTAAAATAGGGGACAAGCTGGTATATAATGGTAGAAATTTTATACATATATAATAAATAATGTAAAATAAGTAAATGCATATTAATGTGAAGAGATCCAGGTCTCAGTGGTTTGCTGATTTGAGTTTAAAATTCCCATTTTGAACATGCAAATGATATTTAACTTGTGTTTTGTCTAGAAGCTTCATCAGTTGCCTGTGCGCTGGGGAACTAAGAACTCAGTTGCTGGTGACACTTTTTCAGAAAATCAGGGTGTTCCCAAAGTCAAACTGCTTCAGAACCCCTGGATATAAATGTTTGGGACAGAGAAACGAGAAATTTAAACTCTAAAGTTGGTCACGGAAGGTGGGCATTTTAAAGCCCTTGTTTTCTGTCCTGGGGGAAGCAGTCATTAGCGTAGAAGAATGGGACCGGCAGGCGCGTGTCTCCTCATCACAATCCCATTGGGCTTCTTGCTGCTAAGAGCTTTCTTGAGGGGGCAAGCGCTTGGTTCTGTGCAGGGTAAACCCCAGAAGAAGAGCAGCGGCTCTTCTAGATCAGACGGATCGAAACAGATCTTGAGCCTCAGTTTACAGCTGGAAGCGTAATGCCCCGCCCTACTCTGTGCGGAGACCCTGCCACTCAGCCTTTGCGTCCCAGTTTGGGGCCAGGGTCTATCCAGGGTCCTGATCGCTACTGTATGAGCTTGAAGGAGCCACTGCTTTTTCTCGTTTTAATTCTTTCGCGGTGGGAAGTGCGCCAACAGTTCTTCTCTCCCCTTCCTTGCAGACTTGGGGACAAGGGAGGGAGTTTAGAAAAATCAGCAATAAAATGGCACTACTCGGTACTGGAGGATGCCCCCAACTAAGGAAAAGTTCTTTATGGAGCCCAAAGCCTGGATTTCTGTCAGAATGGGCCTCCCCTTCAGGGAACCATTTCAGGGACCATTTCAGGGACTAGTAGGTGGTTCTGGGGCTGGTTCCCACAGCACTACTCCAGTTTGCTCTTTGGTAGCCATAGTGCTTTTCCCTGTTTCTTGCTCTTTAGCGGGAAGTAGCAAACATCAGCCCAGAGCCAGAGTAGCTAATGCTGGGTAGAACGGAGCCCTTGCTAAAAGAAAAAGCAAGCTGTGAATACTTCGGAGGCAGGTTTGCTCAGGAGGTGAAGGGATATATTAGGGAGCTTTGAGGGCTCAGGTATTGACAAGGTTTAGGTCCTAGACTTATCTGGGTTTCGTGATCCTTAGTCCTCTCCAGCCCTTTCTTTTCCAGGAAGCTTGCACAACTGTGGTACTCAGCTGTCTGTGAAGCTGAATGAGGGAGGGAAGATTCCTTACTTTGGGGGTTGAGGGATGTTGGGTGGAAATGGCACCCACAGATGGGACAGAAACACTCTTCTAAGGATGGAGGCAACAATCCATGCTTGAGAAAGCCAGGAGTAAGGCTGTGATGTCTATCCCCTGAGCCCCCTGCAGAAGGTGATAAGGAGAATGTAGGGGTAATGGCAGGGGTTCTCCTGGAGATAGGCCTGAGCTTCCCCACAACTCTTAGAACTGCAGACTGCAGGGAGGGAGTATGAGCGTTTGCTATATATGTAGGAGAAGGAAAACAGGCCCTAGATTATGCCTTAGATCTAGGAAGAAAGAAATCACTTCTTTCCGAGTCTCTTTCTGAGACCAGAGACCCCCTTTAGCTGTCTCTGTCCAAAGATTCATTGGTTAATTAATGGTTGGTAACCTAGCTGTCTACCTAAAAACCACTAATCATGTAATGCTTTACTTTTTTAGAGGTAGGGGCTCTCCTGGACACTAAGGAGTTTCTGGGAGGAGGGGTAAAAGGGGCGAGCGAACCTGCGTTAATGAAACCCGTAAGGAACTGCGTTTCCCAGGAAATTCCTGACATTTTTAGCTCGTGAATTTACTAAATCTTGCTTGGTTTTCTCCTCCATTCTGGGTCCTTCCAGAGGGGAAGAAGAGTGGGTTAGGGGCTGAAGGCTTGGCAGGGCCTGGTTCATCCGCAGAGCTGGCCGGCAACCCAGGCTGAGCTCAGCCTTGAGCAGGGTGCCCCCCTTCCCCAAATCTCGGAAGGAGGAGGGGGAGGCAGGCGGGCAGTTGTGGTCCCACTGGGGGCTGGTTGAAGGTTTTTGGGTGAACGTGGGGTTTCTTTTTGATTGTTGCTTGGGGGGAAGGGCAAAGCCAACGAGAACAGGCACTGCGGGCACCCCGGCCCTGGTGCGGCTGCCGTCCTCTGCTTGGCTCCCCCCCGCCGGTGAGTGCGCCCGCCCGCCTGCCCGCCCGCCCGACTGTGCGGGGCTGCGGTTGGGGGGAGGGGGGAGCGGGATCATCTGAGGCCAGAGCCGCTGCCGTGCGCTGGGAGGGGGAAGCGGCGGGAGCGAGGGGAGGGACGGGCTAGGTGTCTGCTGCTCCGCGCCACTGCTGCCGGCACCCCGTCCTCATCCTAGGCAGCCCCTTCTGCAGCTAAGGGTTACCGCCGCACCACCTCTCCTGTTCCTTGCCCGCCTCTGCGGCCAGGGCTATGCGGTAGGAGATAGCCCAGGCGGGCAGTGGGTGGGCCTGTCTGGGTTTGGGTTTGACTGAGGCCCACATGTAAGGGGGTGGCCGTGACTTGGTGTCCCCTGTCTGCAGCGGGCTCAGTAGCGCTTCACAGGCCCTTCCCTCCACATCCTCTCTTCGGGGTCACTGGAATGCAGAACTCAGGCCCTCTCCCTGTGCTTAGTATGGCAGTCCCCTTCTCACCCCTGGTCCCCCAACTCCCTGGGCCGAGGCCGCCCAGGGTCTGGCCAACAGCGACAGCCACAGTGGTGGTGGCGGCAGCAGCTGCGACGCGGCGCGTCCCACAACCTCCCCCCCCCCACACACACACGCCAGGGGTGTGGGGTGAGGGCCGGCGGTGGGCGCCGCCTGGCGGGCGGGCGGCCGGGGGGCTGGCATCAGGGAGGGGGCGAATGTCACGTGCCGGCGGGCGGGTGGGCGCGTACAGTAGGGCGCCCTGCTACTGTACTGGGGAGTCAGTGCCCTGTTACCGGGTCTCGTCTCTCCCGCAGATCTCGCGAGAGTGGCTGACTGGCTGTGGGGGTTGCGGCGGCAGCAGGCGGAGCCGGGGAGGGAAAGCAGCGGCGGCTGAGGCGACTGAGGCGGCGGGCGGAGCGGCAGGCGGCGGCGGCGGCGCGGCGGCGGAGCGCAGCATCATGGCGGACCGAGACAGCGGCAGCGAGCAGGGTGGTGCGGCGCTGGGCTCGGGCGGCTCCCTGGGGCACCCAGGCTCGGGCTCGGGCTCCGGCGGGGGCGGTGGTGGCGGCGGGGGCGGCGGCGGCAGTGGCGGCGGCGGCGGAGGGGCCCCGGGGGGGCTGCAGCACGAGACGCAGGAGCTGGCCTCCAAGCGGGTGGACATCCAGAACAAGCGCTTCTACCTGGACGTGAAGCAGAACGCCAAGGGCCGCTTCCTGAAGATCGCTGAGGTGGGCGCGGGCGGCAACAAGAGCCGCCTCACTCTCTCCATGTCAGTGGCCGTGGAGTTCCGCGACTACCTGGGCGACTTCATCGAGCACTACGCGCAGCTGGGCCCCAGCCAGCCGCCGGACCTGGCCCAGGCGCAGGACGAGCCGCGCCGGGCGCTCAAGAGCGAGTTCCTGGTGCGCGAGAACCGCAAGTACTACATGGATCTCAAGGAGAACCAGCGCGGCCGCTTCCTGCGCATCCGCCAGACGGTCAACCGGGGGCCCGGCCTGGGCTCCACGCAGGGCCAGACCATTGCGCTGCCCGCACAGGGGCTCATCGAGTTCCGCGACGCTCTGGCCAAGCTCATCGATGACTACGGAGTGGAGGAGGAGCCGGCCGAGCTGCCCGAGGGCACCTCCTTGACTGTGGACAACAAGCGCTTCTTCTTCGATGTGGGCTCCAACAAGTACGGCGTGTTTATGCGAGTGAGCGAGGTGAAGCCCACTTACCGCAACTCCATCACCGTGCCCTATAAGGTGTGGGCCAAGTTCGGACACACCTTCTGCAAGTACTCGGAGGAGATGAAGAAGATTCAAGAGAAACAGAGGGAGAAGCGAGCTGCCTGTGAGCAGCTCCACCAGCAGCAGCAGCAACAGCAGGAGGAGACCGCCGCTGCCACCCTGTTGCTGCAGGGTGAAGAAGAAGGGGAAGAAGATTGATCAAACTGAATGGAAAAAACCCACACACACATGCATACACACACACACACACACACAACCACACACAGAAAATATACTGTAAAGAAAGAGAGAAAATAAAAAGTTAAAAAGTAAAAAAATAAAAAATAAAAAAAAAATAACTGTTAACTCCAAGGGAGCACCACCCACAGAACCTCCACCAACTGACAGTTTCTCTTCTTGACTTGCCACCCATCGCTGGATGTTGTCCACTTTATCCACCATATAAAACAGTAAGCAGCTGCTAAAAACAAAAAACAAAAAAAATACAAAAAGTAATAACATTATATGAACTGTGTTTCCTACTTGATTAAAAAATATAAAGAACTGAGTGTTTATTTCCCTAATTAACCAAGAACTTTTGTACACGTTTAAGCTATTATTATTAAAAGTGTTTGCAAAATGGTCAAGATTATAATATTGCTGAATTATATAAAAGTCCTTTTCATGTTGAGCTAACATTTGACTTTAGCACAAAAAAGAGATATTTTAGAACACGTAAAATAATATTTTTAGTTTTTCTCATTTTGTTACCAAATTTCAAACCTTACATGGAGGTTATTATAGTATATTTGACACCCTATATACCTGTGATTAGAGATGTGTATATATATGAGGGCTAGGCATGCTGTGTGTCTGAGCTTTGTCTAAATGTTATGCAGAAGTTTGTAGAGTTAAAGGTACGTAGGTTTAATTCATGCAAGGTAAACAATAAGTGCTCTCTTTTATACAATATGCATTGCATCTGGACCTTAAACATATAAAAATGGTCAGTGAAACTTCTGTGAACATGAAGAAATTATTAAAAAAGGCATTTAAATGAAATTTGCTAAGTTGTGATTTTTACGGTTGGAACCAAAGTTATTCAATAGTCAAAGGAAAAAGAGGAAAGAAAGAAAAAGGAAATCTCCCATAATATTTTTCTGCATCTGTTTGCTTTGATTGAGTAGGTGTTTTGTCATTATTGTGTATATGAGATGTATCGTTCATAATATATTTTTTTTATTATGTGTAGAAAGATTTTAAAAACTTAAACTAACGTGCAGCAATTTCCAGTGAACCTGTACTTGGACATCAGGTAGCAAGTCTATTTGTGGTCACTAGCACTGTCTCCTAAACTAGTAAGAGGTCTGAAGCTATTCTTTGATTTTTGCCAGTGCTATTAACTTATGTAGACCTGTTAAAAAGCAGAGCAACACAATTATAGTTATCCTACTGAGCCATGGATTCTGAGTTTCATTTTAAAAGTGAAAGCCAAGTTGGTATGTGTAAAGGATTTCCATGTAGCTGTGGTGCTAGTTATTACTGGCTACATTATATGCTAAGTGTATTTGTGTTCCCCAAGTGTACAAGCCTTCTATCAAAAGTATGTTCTATAACTCATATATTCAAGGTGTAGGGTATGAAAATGCAAAGCTTAGGAGAGCACTTTACCAGGCTGGTGTCCTCCAAACTGAAATTGTTTGTATCGATAGTCTTTTACAGGTTTTCATTTAAAGATGTTCGTGTGCTTTTAATTGACAACTAACTTCTTGCTGCTGTATAGTAAAATATTAATATATTTTTATCATTAAACTGCTGCATGACTATCATCTTTGAGTGAAGAGAAAATGTTATAAAAAAGATGCCTTAAACAGTACATTTTGGTTTGGAATTCTGTAGAAAGTATTTTGGTTTAAAAAAAGGATTTTGTCTGCTCTAGAGAGTTCTGGGGATGGAATTGTTTCTTGGCAAATCCAGCCATATAGATCTTACTGCTGTATGTAGAAGACACCACCTGTAGGAGCTGGAAGGTATCAGTGCTTCTCACATTGTAAAGCATTGGCCTAGGAAGGTGAAACAGTTGTCTTTTTGAAGGATTTTTTTTTTCCTGCTGGTTCTTTGGGTTTTGATTTGATATTTTTAAGCTCCCTGGTTGAGTGTGTTGTCTTTGTTTTTGAGATCTACTGTATGTGTTGAATAACAAGCTATTTCCATTGTACTGTGCATTTTCCCATTAAATTGTTTGCTTTTAATATTCATACAATGTTAAATATGAGGTGACCGTACAATAGTTAGGAATTTCTTTACTTACAAAATCACTGGAAATGATTAAATTGCTTTTCCCTTTCCCCCAAGGTGCATTTTTCTTATTTCCATATAGTAAAGTTGAGCTTTTACAGTGCATAATGTGACATTTGGAATGCTTATCAACTGCATGTAAACATTAATAACCTGCACTTTTTTGTCTTAAGGTTTGTTGAGCTGTTTTGTTCACTGTACTTTTACTGTGATATGGAAAAGACTGCATTCTCTGTGCTGTTACTAGTTAGGAAAGAGAATTGCTTTGATTTTGTCTCTTGTTTACTATAGCTTCTTAAAGTTAAGCCTTGTACTACAGGTTGTTGGAGTACTCCTAGATCAGTGTTTCATAGTAGCCAGCAATAAGTAGTGCAAGTCAACAAAAACACAGCAAACTTAGGCAAAGTGTCCTTTATTTGAGATGCGAGTTCTTTCATGAGGTTTTCTTTAGGGTCACTGTTACCTAAAGTGAAACCTTTCTTACCTACAGACTTCAGATTCTGCTTGGAATCCTACCGGATCAATAAGCACATGTATTGTGCAATTGTCTTTACACTATAACAGTTAAACACAATCTTACTAAGATTTTGAAACCAGTGTCTGATTTATGGTCATTGGGTTTAAAAAGAAATCCACATGCAAATATTTTAAGACTTAAGAGGTGATCTTAGAAAAGACTAAGTGACTGTAAAGATGCTCTTTTTTGCATCTCACTTTACCTCCCCAAGCACCCTCCCAACCTTTCCTCCCTCTACTGTTTCATCCTTTCCCCACCCCTCCCCCCAGGTGCTCGGTACTTTACCAAGGTTCTATATCTCAGTGTTTTATGTTGGAGTTTTTCCTTGTTTTTTATTTTACTAGTTGGTAAACCCTGTTTGTGCTGAAATGAAAAAGGAAATGGTATATTTGACCATATGTGTTATTCATAGAAGACAGTATGATCAAATGTGCCAAAAACAAGCAAACAGAACTTAATTCCTGACAAGTATGCCTTATTTTTAATGATCTGCTTTGTCTTACAATTAAGGTCCAAGAGCTTGGTTAAACTATATTATTTGCCTAAGTATAAAGAGAAAACTTGAAATGCATTGCAATATTGACGTTCTTTAAAATGAGAGACACTGTCAAGTAATTTAATCCAGAGATCAGCCACCAGATTTGAAATGCCCATATATGTGTGTGTGTTTGGTGTTGTTCGTTTTTTTTTTTCTTTTAAATCACCAAATCTTTTTTTAAGCTACTTTTTATTTGTGCCTCCTATTTATCATGCTGATGTTAGAAGCAGCAGTCATCCAGCCACAGAGGGAGCTAAAGTTAGCTAACCAGAACTGTAGAAATCATTATACATGCCTTTGACAACAAAGGAAGTTCATAAGAAAAGCCATGTCGGCTTTTCCTCTACTAGATACAGATTGAAGGTAGATGAATATTTGCCAAATGGAAAAGAGAGACAATGTGAGTCAGGAAAGACAAACTTTCCCAGCTTCCTAAAAGCCATGGAGAGTAGAAACCAAAACCCAACAGTGAAATAAAAACCTTGAAAGTCTCACTTTCTAGTCCCATGCAGGGGTTGAAATTTGACTCAAAGTGGAAAATATATCGATGTGTTTTTAGGTCTTCACATCTAGAGATGGATAACTATTCCAATTTGTTCAGGTAATGGAGAAAGCTGCTAGTAATTTTAACCCCTGCCTAAAGAAGACATAATTTCATTTGGGAGCAAATACTTATTGCCTTGAAAAATAGCACTGTAATAGCCTATGATAATTAGTTGTAGAATAACCTTTATCCCTTTTAAACTATGCAAATTATTAAATAAATGTAAATTAGGACTCAATTAAAGATAGTTGATTATATTGCAATCAGATGGCATTCACAAACTTAACTGGAGCATATACAAATGAAATCTATTAGTCTAAGAGTTTTGTATGCTAACAGAAAAATATAATTTAGCTACCTATTCTAAAAATGGTGAATATTATTAATATTGTATAATAGGACTGGGAAGACTGCCTCCTTTTTTGAAGAGAGAGAGATTAAGGATTTTTATAATTGTTTTTCATCAAATTTTAATATTTTTGTCAAATTTTTAGGTATTTAATTTGTAAAACAGTTTGCTTTGTACTGGCATACAGAAAATAGGGTATTGATTTTAAACTTTTTGAAGCCAAGTGATCAAGTACATTTGTAATAAAAGTCAATGGATATATATCAGTTGTACTCACTGTTTTCATTTCTTATTCTTACCAATATAGGAATGCTGTACTTTTTCTGCAGGAACACTGAACTAAATTTGGGTGGAAGGGAGGGGAAAAGATAAGTCCATTGATAATGAGAATCTGGGTGGGTACCATGGCCCAAGCACTTTATATATAATCTTTAAGTCAATTAAGATTTGGTATATTAAAAAAGATGCATATATCAATTTTTTTCTTCCTGTTTTCATATGGAACTTGATGTTTGTGGGGGTTATCTCATTCATTGTTTCTTTGCTTTAACATTTTGCATTTGGCACTGTTGAAACTTTCTAAACATTTTTTTTTTTTTAATGACATGTTGGGTTATATGCCAGCCATGGAGAACCCACCATGGGCATGATTACTTATATCTCCCACACGTGGTTCACCCTCTCTTCTTCAATATTCCCACTCATTTTCCCATATCTCTCTCACACACACACACACACACACACACACACACTCTTCCAGATTATTTTTAAATGGAGAGTTCAGAAATTGTTGCTCTAGTTGTTTTCATAGCTCCACAATTCATTTTACTTTACATGTGAACATACTTTTAATATTTTCCCCATTAAAAAAATCAGATACCAAATCTAATGACTTTTTTGCAAGTTATTTCAATATCAGGATGAGATCCTGCTTTCTATGTAAAAGAATGCTAAAAGAAGCGAATCTTCAGCAGCTTAGGTTTGGAACAATTGGTGATAACTCTTGAGTATAACATTTATAGTTGATTATCCTTAAATTTGAATATCTTAATAATTTGGAGCAATATATACTTCCTCATCGAGAGTAGAATGAATAAGAAAGAGATTATCAGAATTGCTTAAGTGAATAAATTCACTAAAGTTATTTGTGCAAAATTGTCTGTTAAATATCTATTTTTAAATCATACATTATAATACTTCTGGGTTTCTAAATTGCGAGTTAACTGAATTTAGACCATTTGTAATGAAGTACATTATAAAACTAAAATGATCATTGTTATTGAAACTACTGTTTTCACTCAGCAACATTAATTACTATAGAGAATTTGCAATATATTTTTAAGAAAAGCTGATTTTAGTATTTGGGGAGTTATTTGATCCTAAAAACCTAGATTTAAGGCCTAGGCCGTTTGACAGGCTCTTTTCAAACAGAATTTTCATTATTATGGGCTAAGTGAAGATCATCTAAACTAGCATTAGCATGTCAGGTAGAATTTCATAATGCAAAAACAACCACGTGAAAAGTAAAAGATATGATTGGTTTCAAGCCAACAATTTGTCATTTTCCAGCTGCTAAACTACCAAGTTTTGATGTTGAATGGTCTAGGCAATTCATTCATTAGGAAAGCTGAGTATGGCAGAGGTCATTTGTTAGAAACATTTTTTCTTATAAAAATTTCATAGTTACTCATGTATTTTTATTTTGTCCCCATATTATGTTTGGTATTTGTTTTCTTTCTTTTCCCCTGATGTGCTTTGCTTTTGTGGAAAATTGTCTTGTTCGATAGGTAGAAACATGGTGGTGATCCTCTATGTAAAATAAAGTTAATTACAGACCCAAAATATTTCATTCATTTTGGAATTGGAAGAGTTTTGAATTTTCATGAAAGCATACTTTGTTTTGGTGATGATTAGGAATCTGCTTATTAATTAAAATTTTGTAGCATTTCATGGAAAAATTTAAGCGAAGAGTTTAATTTTCTTTATTTAGGGAATACTTTAATAATTCAAGAGCCTCCAAGTTCAAGGACCAAACCTTTATATTCTGGAATTTTGAGAATCATGGAAATACTCTTCTTAACATGTGTTTTAGTCTAAACTAGATTAAAACAGAAGGATCCTTGGAGGACTTAAGCTGTCCTTATTGTGAAGTAGCAAACTTACAGGACCGGTGACTTATGTATTCACCTGGACTAGCTTAACCAGTGATGGGCATCAGCTAATGAATTATTAGATACATGTTGGGATTAGGTCAGACTCCCATTTAGCTGGAGTGGATTGGCAATTTCCAGTGTAGGTTGTTGTTGGTGGCATTTGACCTACCTCCCTACCATCTACATTTGGCTTTTTTTTCCCTCCCATCCTCCTTTTTCCTTGTTTCTCTCTCCTTTATTCTTCTCCTTGCCATAGTCCTGCCAGTGACACTCACGCTTACCCTTTTAAGAGGGAAGTAAAGAAATTGCTGGCTCCTGCCTTAGGACATAGCTAACTGATCCCAGAAAGATTTCTGTATAAGATAATTGCGCAGTTTTTCTGAGTGCTATTTTCCCTATAGTCTTAAGTTGGCGGTTTGAAGGGCATTGAAATTGTTAAGAAATTTGTGAATTGAAGAGAGTAAGAAGTATGTGTATTTTAGGTAAGTTACTGGAGGCTGAGATTTACTGGTTTGGAAATTTGAGAGCAGAAAGGGAAGAACTATTTAATGTGTTCATGAATGGGAGTGTGAGTTATATAAGCGAATGGTTTGGAGGTAAAGTGGGAGAAATTGTTATTAGAGATAGGTAAAGTTACTAAGATGGAGTCTTAAATGAGAGTTGTTTGCTAAGGACAATGAAGTTGATATTCACTAATGAAGTTTCAGTAAAGCCAGAGAAAATGGGTCCCTTGTTGGTTATGAGGAAGCTATTGGTCTGTAGCTAGTTGTTAGGATGATGATGCATTATACAAATCTATTTTCAGGTGTAAGATGTTTGCTTTTCTGGACAAATTAAGTAGCACAATTGTGGAATGACAGCTTTTGTGGTCAAAGCATGTTGATAGTAGGGACTTACTATTTTGAGGGAAAGAAGATTAAGAAAATTTTAAACTGTTTCAGTTATCATTTTTAAACTATCAGAAAGTTTATTATACAGACTATTTTCCTGGTCTCATGTTACAGTGTAGTTTAGCTTTACTTTTCAAAATTGTCCTAAGATCAAAGCATTAGATTTTCCAGTTCACAAAGATCCATATTGTGTTTGTTTTTAGAGAACCTTGAGCCTTTGGTCCACATTAATTTCTTACAAGAAGAGAATAAGCCAGGTAAAAACACTAAACTATAATTTTAGGTATTTTTAAAATTTTTTTTACACTTGCAGTCCCACCATTTAACACTGTGGGCCTTATGAGACCCTCAATAATATTATATTCCTGAAATTAGGTGACATACCCTCCCAAACTCTAATTTCTGTTTGTTTTCCCACTTTTCCTGTTACTTTAAAATCGTAGAATTCCCAAGTGTTCAGTGGTGGCAGATGTTAATAATATAATTTAGTGTATCTTGGAAGTTCTTATGTTCTTTGTAGGGTGAATTGATAGTGTTTAGATTTCTCTTCCCAGTATCCCAGGAACATTTTTAATTATTTAAGATAAAGAATTGTTATAATATGTTGTTTTTAAATTGCATAATTCAAGTATATTTCAAATCTTTCTTAGTTTAATATCGACTTATTCTCAGTGATTCTGACAGATTATTTATTTCATTTTACTCAAATCTGTATGCATTAGTGGTAAAATTTCTTTAAAGATAGCTAAAAAAAGAGGTTCTGATTTTGTATCTGGAAAAGTAACTTTTTTTCCCCAAATATCAAGTTCACTAATAATAGCAGAATTCTTTTTATTATAATTTATTTTTTAGAGTTAGCACTTAGTATGCTTTTTGCATCATACAGATTTTAAATTATAATACACTTACATTCTATAACTTGTTCAAGTCCATGCAGAGCCTTGTTAAATAGCCTCTCCCTTAGGAATTGTTTTTTAAAAAGTGAATTCCCAAACCTAGTCAAGAACCAGTGATTTAAATGACTGCCTTTGAAAGGATTCCTTGAGTCTAGTCAATAGAGAAAAATGATAGCCCATTTCCATGCTGCATACAGTTGTTAGGGTTTATAAAGTTGTCAATATATAAAAGTGCAAAAGCAGGAAAGATGTAAAGTTGCCTATAAAATTTCTAGTTTTCATTATTTGCACTATTTATCTTTGCACTTGATTTTTTGAAAGTTAAGACTAGTCACTTTCACTTTTGTTTCTAGTCTTTTCTAATTTCTTACAGAATTGTTTTCAATATCCCACCCAAAGCAAAACTTATATGCAATTAAATATGCTTTATAAGTCCAAGAAAATATTTCTTAGTGTTAGCTATGTAGAACAAAAATTTGTTTTGATAAAATTTTTAATATGGGCCTTTATTTGCCAATGTAATCCTTTGTAAATGTGAGCTTTATTAAACTATTTGAATAGACAAAATGAAAGCTTAGGATAGAAAAAAAAAAATATATATATATATATGAAACGATGTCTTTGAGATCCAGCTTCTAGCCTGAGATGGCCTGGTTTTGTAGTGTTGATTTGTTTTTACTGAAGTCAATGGGATCTGAGTCTAGCTGGGTATTGGCTTAAAAAGCTGGAAGTGAAGTGGGTGGCAAGTGGCAGCTCCCTCTTTCATGTAGTTTTCCATAATGCTCATAGAGTTTCATCATGGTCTATGTGATATAACTGGTATTGAAATAATTACATTAAATGAGTATTCCTTTTTGGAATTCAAGGTTCACTCACTTTTTGAGGTGGGGAGGGTGGCAAGGGATAAGAGTCTTTATTTTAACTAGAAGCATTCTTATAACCTCAAGATGTGCTCTAGAAAGAATAGGAGAACAAGATGTGTACCTGTGAACTTATTTTTTGTCTTAGGTTGTGAAACACAGTGTTTAAAATTGCAAAAAAAAAAAAAAAAGTTGATAGTTTTGTCAATAGAACAGAAATGTGTTTTGGCTAAAATTAATTTTTGTAAGTTATTTAATTTTTTTCATTTTATATTCCCTTTCCCATAGCCTTTTAGGCACTTCATACTTAAAACTAACAAGCAAGAGGCCTCTCTTTAGATCTGGTTTATTTTTGGAATGCCTGAGTGTGTTTCTGGATGGGGGTGGGGGGGGGCAGAGGGTGGTGGTTTAATTCTTGACATGCTCTTCTCAGCATGTTTTGGTAGTCTTTCTGGATCTCATGTTTGCAAATTCTGTTGGTAATTCAGTGATGTATTGAAATGAGAAAGTCCTCTATGACATAGTGTGAATGTTTGTGGCTGGACTTTACTGTAGAACCTTGTGCTTTTGTTTTCAACTGGGATAGAAATTAAACTTCCGTTTTGTTTAGATTTTAGGTTTATCTAGTGGCATTGTGCCCGGTAGTTGTCTAACTGTGGACCAATTTTGGGGGATGAAAGTTGACAAATGTGTATTTGACTCTAGATAATCCTTTACTCAAAATTGTATATTAAGGGTTTGTAGTGTTAGAGTTGTCTTAAGTTTTAGGTTGTCAGATCTTTAAATGTAGATTATCAGCATTATGTTTATGAATTTCCTTAGGGAAAAGAGAAAAATTCAATCTCCAAACCTTTTCTTGGAGACTAAACTTACCATATATGGAAAATGAAAATATTTTAGAAAATGGCTTTGATTATTTTTAATGGAGTTTAATCAGCTTAATTAATTATTTTTCCTAGGTTGAAGCACTTATTTCCCAAATGTGAATAAAGGGAAAAGATCAGCAATTTGGCCCCTTTTTTTTGAGGCCATTTTTAGTTTTCTGCCCCCATTTCCCAGTCCTAGTATAAAATGAATTACGGGTATCCCTCTAAGTCCCTGTAACCCCTTTTTGAGATCACAGATACCTTTGATAATCTGATGAAAGTGACGGGCCCTCTCCCCAGATAAAAAAAATGCACATACATAGATAATTTTACATACAACCTCAGGGGCATCACACATCTTCTGAAACCCAAGTTAAGGATCTCTGCTCTAAGAAAACTCTATAGAGAAAATTGTAATGCAATTAATTGATAAAATAAAGAACTATTAGCTTAAAACATTTCAGATTGGAATTATTGTTAGATGGTGGCCCCTACTAGCAAAATGTGACATTGCAACCAGCTTTGCTAGACACTATAACATCCAGACAGAAGGAAAAAGCAATGTTCTGAGAGCTATTTATAAGGAGTTAGGGCATCTCTAGACGTGGGAGCCGTTCCTGGTTCAAGGCAGGGGTCAGGGTGCCTAACAGCTTCTCGCAGGGTAGAGTTCGATAAACCACAATGCTCAGGATGCCAAGGGGTTAGCTATTATCTTAACCTCTTCCTCACCAAAAGATTTTAGTTTTGTCTGTTGGGAAAAAAGATGTCACTAGGAAAAAAAGATTTGCCTTACAACTTTGCTGGAACACATCAGTTTGGTGATGTATGGGACACCAGTATTATTTTTGAGAAGGTACATAAAACCAAAGTAAATTATTCTCTATGTAGAACATTATTTACTAGTAGCACATTATTTACTGTTTGGATGTGTTAGCTTTGACAATTTTTACCAGTAAATATTGATTTTATTTAAAACTGGGAATCCAGTTTATAAATAGGATAGTTGTTGTATCTGTCCTTTCCCCTATGTAAAGAACAGTTTAAAGATTTATGCATACTTTTTACTTTTCTCTTTTGATGCCATGGAATGGGGTGGGCGGGGTGGGGGGGAGATCTTTGAGTCAACAACTGACAAAATGTCTTCTCCAAATTAAAAAATTGAGAAACAGCACTTTAACTCTACACCATTTTAATGCATGTATTAGTTTTCATAATGATTTTTGGTGCATGCCTTTGGGCTTCTTCAAAAGTGTACAATAGGAAAGTATATTTCCTTTCTTAGAAAGGAGATTTTTTTCTACTTTGCAACTTGTGATTACAAAAATCTTCCTCTGTGGGAAGATTAACCATGTATTGAACTACTGAAAAGTATATATTTTTAGATATACAGAAGGAATCTACATGGAGCAGCATTCAGACCTATATAGAAACCATAGCATTCTGTATAGGACCAAAAAGGAAATAACATTAAACACTTAAACAGACTTTGTTGGGTAGAAATACCTTTAGATCTTGCATTGACTTCCAAAAAGAAAATACCACAGAAGTTTGCTGAAAACTTTTGTTGTTTGAATTTTCTCTGTCAGTGTATTTAGCCCAAATACAACAGCTTTGGGTTAACACATACATAAGAATCAAAAAGAAAAACAAAACAAAACAAAACAAAGCTAACTAAATAGATCAGTCTGGTTTGCCAATCCAGCTTAACTGAAATAAGTAAACTAATCACTTGGAACATGAAAAACTGTCCAACTCCTCTAAGGTTTTGACAAAATAACCTTGGCTGATGTGGGAAGATTCCCACTTTGATTTCTGACCTGACAGTGAAGATTCATGCTTGACATGATTTCAAACCTGACAGTGTCTGTTTAAGGAGCTATGGTACAGTTTGCTAATTCAATCCCAGATACCTGTTGATTACCTGTGAGATCTAGAGTCCAAAGTAGCCAGCAGCCATATCCCTGAGTGCTCTGTGCCCATCAGATCTCTTAAAGTAAGCAGGGTTGGGACAGGTCACAGCTCAGATGAGTGACCTCAGGTGCTGTGGACAGCCCCAGATTCAAGAATTGTATCTGTTTTCTTGGGAGTCATCACTGAACTAATGTCCCACATGGTGTTACTTACTGTAGACGCTCTCTCTTGGAGGAGGCCTAGAGCACACATCCTAATTGCTTGTGGTACTCAGAGAGGGGGTGCTAACTCTGAGGCCCTGGCCAAATTCCAGTTTAGGGATGTGGGTCTTCTTCTTGCCATTCTAATTGGAAATGTGCATCGCTTCCCATTTTCCCTGTTGACCTCAGTGCAAACTGCATTAGCCTGTTTCTTTGCCCTGGTCCCAAGTAAGATGCTGGTGTGTATTATATGGGCCAAGTTCATGCCTTATCTTAATGCACAAGAGTTGAGGAAGGAGTGAGCTCCATGTCAAAGTGCCCTGTAGTTGAAGCGTAAACTCTTGTGAGGCTTTGGAGATGAAATGGGCCCTTTTAGCATAAATTGGGGAATATGCACTAGCCGTAGGCTTCCAGCCATGAGGTGTGAATTGAAACCTATTTCCCTCTTTTCTTATAGCATGTTGAGAAAATCTGTTGGGTTTTCAGCAGTCAGGGAAGGCCGGAGTTCTGCAGCTTTAATCTGGGTAACTGAGGCTGGTTGGGGCAAGACTTTGGTTAATTAACTGGGTTCTCAGATGCCACAGACTCCGTGAAAAGTCACCATTATTTTCAATGGTTGTGATAGAATTTCCCCCCAGTAGCCATTATTTTAAGATTATATTGCAGAGTTGCTTTATTTGAGCTTTTCATGTATACACAATCCCAAACTGGAAGAAATAATTTTAAAAAATAAAAAAGGAATCCTGCTGTGAAAGGTATATATTACTCTAGATTTTTCTTACTGTAAATATTGTAAGATTGTAATACTGTCGATATTTTATTAACCAACAAATGTTAATCTATGTGAATTCAGACTTATTTTAAATGTGCTTCTTATTTACTGTGTGTGGTCCCTGTTGCTGACAGTATTAAGTTATATTCTGATGTAAGATTAACTTTATTAAAGAATGTAAACATTAATGTTTCCTTATGGGAAAACAAATAAAGTATAAAGAAGACAATTCTTTTCATTAAATATACTGTGTATTTACACTTGCTAGACCCAGCACCACTTATCAATTTAGTACACTGTTCAGAATTTTAGTTAACACAGCTGACATGGTTGTGCTCTGTTTTGAAAGTCTAAAAGGAGGTATTGTTGGAATATAAAGTTTGTATTTGTCTGCTGTGAATCATAATCTTGAAATTTCTAATCAAGTTTGTAAAACTTTTATAGTAAAACATTTTAATGACAATTTAAAAATTTACTTCTCTAAAGAATGGTCAAAAGAGTATCCTTTCAAAAATAGAATTGTTCTTTAATATCTTTCCAAAATGACTTTGGTTAAATGGACCAGATGTATATTAGTTAAAATTTAGGACAAAGTTGTGATATTCTTTAAGTTTACAAGTTAATCCGTATTGGAGATGTGCCAATTATACAGTAGAATATCATTAATTTGCACTGTTTGGGGACCCCATTAAGAATGCTGAATTTTGCCAACTAAGAAGTAAGCAAATGCAATTTAAAAAGTAAATTTGAGCATTCTGTATTAAATATGTGCAGTTATTATCACATGAAGAAGCGCAGTGTGTCGGGCTGTAATATAACCATACTTGCTGTCATGTTCTCCCATCTCAGTGCTGGGAACTCACCATGTGGAAACCAAGCAAATGTGTTGTGCATCAGCCGGCTTGAGTTTGTTCAATATCAAAGCTGAAACTAGCGAGGTCTGCTGTACTGCTTATTGAAGTATTGTGATTCTTTTAGGCATTGATTCTTACAAAATATATACTGTAACAGTATACTTTGTACAGATTTAAATTTTATTTGAAAAAATGAAATAAAGTAGGCAAAAAAATAAAGATGTTTATTTTTCATGTGACTATATAAACAGATCAGTCTTTTGTTTCAGTGTCTTTGGGGGGACCTGGTTGCTCTTGAATTTTTTTTTTTCTTTGATAGATGGAAACTGTTTTTTGTACTTAGTAACAGGTATACTTGCCTGATCGTTAATTGGCTTCAAGCATTAAGTGTGCTCTCTCTCACACTGGAAAACTCTATTTTCTCTTTTATTTTAAAACAAATTTATTTATTTCTAAAGATTTTATGTGAGTGACTTGCGTGTTTTCTTGAGTCAGTTTTTAAAATTCTCTGACGGCATGATGGTTAACCCAGCCATCACAACCAAGGAGAAAGAAAAACTTGTCCCATAAATCATGCCCCTTTCCCATGGAAGTTTTTTTTTGGTTTGTTTTCTGTCGTTTTAAATTTGAAATTGGTTCAGGCTAGTAGAAGAGCTACAAAAGAGTACATAACAAAACATGAAGAGAATCCTCTGCAGAAAATAGAGGTTTGTGCTTTAAAATAAGACCCTTTCAAAACTGCTTTTCTGGTGAGTGGAGTGGTAGGCAGAGAACGAAGTTACCAATGAAAATGTGCAGGAGTGATCCTTCAGAATAGTTTTAATGGGGTCTTCTTATAGGAAATTAGCTTATTGGACCAAAAAAATGGAGTGGCAGCCTTAGGTATATGACATTTCACCCAACCTTTGGGAAGTAGGGTTGGAAGTTTTATTTCTGGCTTTCTCCCCGTTTTATCTTTGCTCATGCTTTCACTTACCTTCA
Source organism: Neofelis nebulosa (assembly GCF_028018385.1). Classification (NCBI taxonomy): domain Eukaryota; kingdom Metazoa; phylum Chordata; class Mammalia; order Carnivora; family Felidae; genus Neofelis; species Neofelis nebulosa. The sequence goes on along the minus strand of NC_080782.1, from coordinate 124,076,184 downwards.
GGCTGGATATAAGGAGGCTTGGAACAAGCAGTTGCAGGAACTTTATTCACACCATGGAAAATTTTTCAGTGGTATTTAAATGGATGTGACAGCAGTTACATTCTAAAGACTGATGTGTGGCCATAAGAATATCTCAAGATCCTAGTATTACAGTTCCAGGCTTTCCTGGGTGAATCCCAAGAAAGTTTTGCTGTTGTTGTTACTGGTTTTTTTTTTTTTTCTTGCTAAAATGGCCCTCCTTTCTACATCTGACAACCATCAATCCAATAAAAAATAATGCAGAAACTTTGTTGTATGAAAACTTAAAACTGAGACTGTCACTGTTTGGACATAGGAGGCGCAGAGCAAAGAAAAGTTTTCCCTAAGCTCTGCAGGGCCTTTGATTTAGGGGTCACACACCGAACAGGAGACCAGATTCCCTTCTGGGCTCTGGGTGGAATCAGACAAACCCCTGGATCCCTGTTCAAGAGTTGAGCTCTCTAGTTATGTAGGAGCTTGAGGTGGGAACTCTAGCCTTGATTTGTGGTAAATATAAGAGGATTAAAAATCAGAAGCCAGGCCCCTTCCTCACTGTGGCCTTCCTCTTTTAAAGATTCCAGATGAGACTATGGTTAAAGATGCCCTGTGGTCATGTTGAAGAGCAAGTAGTGAAGTTCTGCAGGGCTACAGGGGGAACATCCCAGACTTGGGATAGTCTGTACTACAGGACAAAGCTTATAGTACCATTCGAGACCCTCAAGAAAGGTGCCCAGGATGTTCAACAGAACTATTTATCATTTTTATGTAGCACTTTGTTTTCTAAAGTGATGTAATTGTCAATCTCTTCTCTGCCCCGCCTCTAATAGATGTTAACTTTTATTTAACCGTGTGGTGTGTCATTTACTTTGGCTCTTTTGTGTGGTTTTTAGAAATCTCCCTTGTTCCTAGTTCCAGCAACAGTTTCTTTCTAAGCAGACAGGACTTTCTGATTTAGAGTACAGGGTTTTGGAAGAGGTTGTGCTCATTCAGGATCAGAGGAAAGAAGAGATCTCTTTTTCAGTGTTTGACTGCTGGCTAACTTCAGGGCCAGCGCACATCACCACCGCTTCCCCTGCAGCACCATCCCCCACACTTCTGGGACTGGAGGAGGAGGAGCCTTTTTTTCCCCCCCCTGAAAATGGGGATTCTACCTTCATATTGCAAATCTCCAGAGTGTTTTCAGTAATGCCATTCCAGTTCCCTACCAACACTGATTTTATTTCTTTTGATTTCTTCAAATCAGGTCATTTGACACTCAGGTTGGCAATGAGGAAATGTCACAAAACAGAGTCAGTGAATGTTGCAGTGTTTAAAAGAGCGGGATATCCCCACTTACAGCCAATGGGATTGTCCAGTTAACCCCACCATCCTAGGAATCCTGACTGTCCTTGCATACCAAGTTCACACCTTTGCACCTTCCCCAACTAGCAGGAGTTTCTGTATCATTCTCCTGGGGAGATTGGCAGCAGCTCTAACCTACGCCACTTTTTTGGTCTCTGGCAGTGACACTAAGGGTGTGTCTGTACTGCTACCATCTTACATTTTTCCAGACCCACTACTTTTTATTTATTTGTTTAAATACTGAATGCTCAGAATATGAAAGGTTCCAAGCTAAGTTTTTTTTATCTAGGTTTTTAAATTTTTAAATTTAATTCTAATACAACCCAAGAGATAGGCACTATCATTACCCCCATTTTACGGAAGAGGAGACTAAGGCACAGAGAGATTAAGTAACATGCCCAGGGTCACATAGTCAGGTCACAAGTCACAAGTCCTGGCGAGCTAATGTCAAAGCACATCCTTGGTCTCACTCTAGTGTATTGTCTTCCCCATAAGGTTCTGCCTCCTCTTCTAACTTGTAGAGTCTCCCTGACTTTGCCTCACCTTAGGATGTATTTAGCTGAATGGCAGAGCTTATGTTCCCTGTATAGCTCAAAAGCCACACTTCCTGTTCTGAAGGTTGATTCATGAATGAATCCACATTTTCATTTCCCCCTCCCCTTTCATGGGGGAATGACTTACTCAGAGGAGGGCTGAGGAAAGCTGGCAAGTAGCCTTTCTAGGCCTCTCTCCACTGCTCTTGTTTAAGCACAGCCCTAAATACTATTCCTGCCTTTTCCCACCCTCACCACAATGGCTTGATCAAAGAGCTCTGTGAATGAAGCCCTTGAATTCTGTCTAGTGGAGTTGTTGATTTCTTTCTTTTTCCCAGATTATAGCCCCCAGCAGACACTCTGTCCTCCTTAAGGCAGACCTCCTATCTCGGCCCATCTGGCTTCAGATATAGGCTCAGAAAGGATCAGGAGGCAGTCTCTAGGAAAGGACCCCAGTCAGCCCAGATTCCCCAAACCTCCCTATTCACCAGTAATTGCCCTACTTATTGGATCAACTAGTCCTGTAGTTTCTAGCACAGAGTTAGTGTTTGGGCTTTTAGGTCTCTAAAGGCACTTTCCTGCATCCTCTAAATGCTATTTTCCAGATGCTTCCTGACCTCCAAGAGGAGGTCCAGAGTCTGTCACTCTCCAGGGGCCTCTTCCAAAAATAAAATATGAAATTCCTGGGGATTTGGGGTGGTTTAGATGGCTGTGGCATCTGTTAGAACTCTTGTCTGAAAAGAGAAGTTCATAATTTAAACTGGAAGCCCTCATGTGTTTTGTATCCTCTAAAGTAGTGATTCTTAAAGCATGGCCCCTGGACCTAAAAGCATGAGTATTCCCTTAGAAATTGCTAGAATTGCAAATTCTTGGGCCCAACTCCACACTGAACTGAATCAGAACCTTAGCTTTGCTCTTCTGGGGCCCAGAAATCCCTGTTGTAACAAACTTACCAGGTCATTCTATGGCACGTTGAAGTGTGAGAGCCACGGTTCTCTAAAGCAAAGGTTCTTCATGTCTTTGGGAGTCTTTGGTTTGAGAATCTGATGAAAGTTTGTGATCCTTTCACCTGCTTCACAGACCCCCTGAGGCCAAGTTAAGAATCTCTGCTCTGCAACTTAGAGCTTGTCCATCCCTCTCTGGCTTCCACCCTCTCAACACCACCTCCAGAAGGGGTGGCCACATCTCTCCTATTTGTTCTTTCATCTGTGTACTGTTGGTTGTCGCCCAGGGTGCACAGGGAGAAGAGCGTACTCTATGTATGTGCTGCAACTGTAACCCACGGCCTCCAGGCAAAACCCAAATGTTCAGGCATGGGCCAGCAGCCCAGGAGCCTGGGACTAAACAGAAAAGTGATTCTTCTACAGCTGGAAGCTCCGTGACAGAACAGAACCGCTAAAAACTGCTGAACTTCTATGACAGTCCTGGCTGGAGCTTGGTAGTTGCAGGAAGATTTCTGTCAATGGCCAGTCCCGGCTCTACCTGTTGTCCCTGGTTTGGATGACAAATTATGTGGTCGCCCATTTTCTCACCTAACTGCCTCCTCGCCAGTCTCCTTACTGCCATTCTTTCCCCCTGCAGTCCATTCTCCACACAGCAGCCCACTTGTAAATACGATGTCGAGGCCCTTATGAGCTGGCCCCTGCCTAACTGTCCAGCTTTCTGTCCTTTCTTCTACCTCTTGTTCACTTCTCTTAAGCCATATGGTCATCTCCTTGCATCTTGAATGTGTGGAGCCGATTGCCACCTAAAGGTCTTTGGCTTTGCTCTTCCTTCCACCTGGAATGTACTTCCCTCCAGATCTCCACACAGCTGTCCCTTCTCCTAATAGGCCTCAGCTTGTACATTCTTGCTTCAAGGAGGCTGGCTCTGACAACCCAAACTGAAATGGCCCCTCCAATCACTCTCCCTCACTGCTCTCTCTCACTTGTCTTCCTAGTGCCTATCATTGTCCAAGATTGTCTTTATTGTCTTTTTCTGTCAATGGGCTAATGCCATGAGGGCAGGACTCACTGAGGCATCCCCAGTGTCCAGATGAGGCTGGCATATGGCAGACACTAAACATATGTTAGCTAAATGACTGGACTCCAGCAAATCCAGGCCATTTCTGAAAGTCAGCTGTGCCTCTGGGGCTAACTTCCTCATCCACTTTGAATGCAAGTATTGTCCCCCTGTTTTATCTTGCGGCTGGCCCACAGGTGACTTAGGCGCCCTGAATAGGAGATGATTTTCTCTGCCTATTGCCAACTTAGCATCCTTAGCATCCTGTGCCTCCCACCTCTGTATGGGCCTCAGTATCTCCTCTCCCTAGCTCTTTCATCTCTAGGTGAGGCTCTGGGGAAAAGACAGTAACCGTGAACTCAACAGATAGCTTAATGCCCTCTCTGCCCTCAAACGCTTCCCAAGGCATCATTAGTTGGGGCTCTAGCCATTCAGCACGAATTTGGGGGCCCCTTGGCCACTAAGCATATGAATGGCTTTTCACTTGATAAACTGGGCACTTAATCTCCCTGGAATCTACTAATTGAGGAAAGGGAGGAGACTAGCCATCTGAGAAGTGATGTGCCCTGTTTCTAAATGCTGAGGGGTAGGAGCTATCTAGAGAATTATGGCTTCCATAGAGCACCAATATCATTGGTGACGTTTCACTGAATCCTGACTCTTCTACTCTCTGTTACTTGGCCCTCTCCCCCCCACCCCACAATCTTTCACATGGTTGTGGTGACAGTCATACCCCCTCCCCCTAAAAACTCTGCAGGGAAGAAGCAGAAGAGAGCCTTCCTTCTTGATTCTAAACCTGAGGAGGAAATGGGGCTCCTGAGCTCAGCTGAGTTTAAAATAAATTCAGGCTCCAGGCTATGGAGTTATACAGTCATAGCAAAGTCTTACAGAAATAGGAGAAAGAATTTGAGGGTTTCTAGCCAGTTCTCCATAAAGTGGATCCTTGGAGAACCAGGCTGCTGCATGGTGGGCAGAGGGTGGGGAATGGGAAGCAAGGACTTGGAGACCAGGCTGTCACTCTGGAGGATTTCCAAGGCTTTTGTGTGAGTCCTGGTCTTTGGGGAAGGAGCCTAGCGTGGGGGTTAAAAGTATCAGGTGTGAAATCAGGCCTAGGTGCAAATCTAGGCTCTGTCACTCACTAGCTCTGTGCCTTAAGCAATTCTGCCTAACCTCTCCTAGTCTCAATTTCCTCATCTGTAAATGGGATAATAGTGCCTACCTCATTTGATTGTTGGGAAGATTAAGTGAAACAATTTATGTCAAGAGCTTATAGCACAGCTCTTGCCACAGTAATGTTCAAGAAGTGCTATCCTTATCCTTATCCTTATTGTCATTGTATTGTTGTGGTTGTTATTGGAAAAAGGGAGAAAAATCTGGAACTTGAAGAGTCAGTAGGAGCACTGCCTCCAGCAGCTTCTGCATTCTAGGTAGAGGAACCATGAGAAGAGCAGATGCCTCTAGAATAAATAGGTAGTCTGCATTCAGCTAAAGGGAGGGGAACCCGTTCTGACCCCTTCCCGTTTCAGCCTAGGTACAGGCCTACCCTCATTCATACCTTTCTTTCTCCTGCCAGTCCAAGGAGGATCACTCTGTGGCTCTCTCTTCACAGACCTCGTTTTATACTGGACCAGATTTATTTTGGTCTTTTATTGAGTGTCTCTGTTCTAGACCTGGGGTGTCTGAGGTTTTGTGGTGGTGGTGGATTAGAGTGCTTTTTTAAAAAACAAAATGTGGTCTCTGTCTAGAGACTCTGCTTCCTTCTGGCTACAGGCAACAGCAGAGACTCTGCCATCTGCCAAGGGTGTGGGATGACTAGAGGTCAATGCTGAATATTAATTCACCTGTTGGACATATAAGATAGCAGTTAATCAGCCCTGGGAAACAGCTCTTGCGTAAGAAAAGGAGTGATTTGCCTTTGGCAGAAATTCTTAAGCTGGTGTTTTGGGGGGGTCTGTAAAGCTGAAGTTTTTATACAAAATTTTACCTGTATGTGCAATGTACATTTTTCCAAGAAGAGGATCCATAGTTTTCTTCAAAACTCTCAAGGGAAGTCACAGCTCAATTAGGTTCAGAATCACTGGTCCTGATCTGAGAATGGAAATAGAAGCCTCCTCTAGGGGTCTCTAAGAAGCTTCTTCCCTCAGCCTGGCTGATTGACAGGACTGTTAGTGAAAAGGGTGTGGAAGGGCTGCTTAGGCTTTGAGGAAAGAGAGCTACCCTGCATATTGGACCTGTGTTGGGTGGTTGGAGCCTGCTATATCCATTCAGGAAGTTGGGGGTTTTGAGATAGCTAAATAACCCCTCTTTTCCCTGAAGTGTGGTTACGATATTATAAGGCACTCTAAACTGCCATATTTTATGGCACATGGGGTTCTGATCTGGTGTCCTCGCAGAAGTAGGAGGCAGGGTTGGGTGCTTCTTGAGGTGTGTTTTGGTGGTCACAGTGGTGGGGGAGGTGGGAATTTCATTATGTTGCCCTCACTTGAAAGTCCGGAGGAACATAGTTGGTAGTCAGCCATAATTTGTGCATTGATATAGAGTTGTTTCCTTTCCTTTTGAAGACATTAAATCTAAGATCCATGGTCTATTTCTTAACTTCCTGGAAACCAGTGGTTTCTCCTGACCCCTGTGGCATCTTTTCTTGAGGGGTCAGGTGCCTTGGTTGTACTTCCAGTTGTGTTTATTTACTCCTTACTCTTCACCCTACAAATCCTGAACATTTCTGAAAGCCTACTTGGGGCTTTGATTATTTGATGCTTCTTGTAATATGATTCCATCATTGAGCCTATGCCCCAATTCTAGGCAGTCCTGATTCTGTCTCGTACTTTTTCTCAATACCCATCATTCCTTGTTGCAGTTTCTTGTTCATGTTAGAAAATGGCATCTGCCTCCCTGCTGAGACTTTTATCCCTCCTCTCAAACCTCAGGTCCATGTCCTCAACCCAGCTTACTGGGTGGCATCAGAATGCAGTAGAGGTTTCCTAACACTTGACTGTCCTCTTACCTAAATCAGGCAAACATGCTCTGAGCTCAGAGTCAGCTCACAAGTGGGGAGTACAGACTGAGAGTGGCTGAGCACAGTGGTTCCCAGGGCTCTTCCAAGAGTAGAGCCTGATCCTCATAGAGTGAATTGTCTGAAGAAGGCTCCATGGGACAAGAGTTTCACTTTGTTTTGAGGGCTTTGTTCTCCAAACGTGAAATAGTCAAGTCTCCACGACACAGGCCTCTGACTTGGGGCCATCAGACCATGCAAGGCCACCCAGCTCATCCAAGGACATAGGCACATCCATCATCGCTGCCACTGGGGGTCTGGGCAAGGGCCATCATCCCAAGACTGCCCTGATCCCCACAGAGCTGAGGCATCTCATGGAAGTGATTAAAGCCCACACAAGGTGACATTTTCTCAGCATGCTCTTCCAAAAGTCTCTGTGCGGGGGAAATGAGGTCTTGGGAGGAGCTGCCTGAGCCACATCCACTTTGTGAAAGATGAGCCTAAGGACTGAGAACGTGACGTCTGCCAGAGAGGCAGCCTTGTTCCTGTTCCTCACCCAGGGCCTCCTATCTTGCTTCACCACCTCCTCTCCTGTATCCTGCTCCCCTTCACCCATTCATTTTGACTGGCTCCTAGTAACTATGATTTGAATTATCTCTTGATTATACGGCTCTGAGGATGATGGACAGTGGGGAGTGGCCATCCTCTGGTGTTTATTGGCTTCTTCCTGAACCCTGACTTCTGAGAAGGAATTGTGAGGGGAAAGACAAGGCCATCTGGTCTCTCGGTCTGCTCCTGGTCAGATCAAGCCACCCCTCAGTCCAGGCCAACCTTAATAGTTCCTTGGGTGATACAGAGGCTTTTTATTCTGATCAAATGTATCAGTCCTCTCCTTTATGCCTTGGTATTTATGGTCTTTAAATAAGGTTTCCCTATCCTTAGATAATAAACATATTCTCCCATATTTTCTTGTATTTCTCTTATAGTTATCTTTCTGTGTTAGTTCTTTAATCCATCTGGAATTTGTTTTCATACATGATGTGCATTAGGAATCTAGATTTTTTTTTCCAGAGGGTCACATGTTGTCCAGAATCATTCTATAGGCTATCCTCTCCCCAGTGACTTGAAATACCACTCATCATATTTAAAATTCCCATAAGTACATGTGACTGTCTCTGGATTTTCTATTCCACTGCATTGAACTTTTTCATGTTATTTGGACCAGTACCACACCATTTCACTTGTAGTTTTTCAGTATGTTTTGATACAATGTATTTTCCTCCTCTGTTTTTCCCACCCAAATTGTTTTATTATTCTTACATATTTTATCCTTCTGGATGTACTTTCCAATCAGCTTGCCCAGTTTCATTTAACAAGTGCTATTAGGATTTTGATTGGAATTTTATCTTATGTAAATCAAGCTGGAGAGAGTTGATCTCTTTACAGTATTGAGTCTTCTCATCCAGAGACAGAATGTCTCAGCTATGTTCTGAAAGTCCTCTGGGGGAGACATTCTCTCTTCTGCTGACTCCTGCAATCCCCTCAGCAGCCCTTGGCTGATGCCTCCTGCCACCAGATCCTCCTATTGCCATGTCCTATGATTCTAGCTTATTCATTCCCTCTTCCCACTCAGATATGGGTGAAGCACTTGAGCATTTGCTTTTGCGCAGGCATTCCAAGCTTTATCTTTCCAAGACTCCAAAGAGCTCCAGGGGGATTGTCCTATCTCCTTTGTTCCCTGCCTTTACATCCCGTTCCCAGTATCTCCCTTCTCATCTCGCTCCCTCAGGAATTGCAGTGTTTCTTATCTAGACTAGGACAGCTTGATGTTTCCTTTGGTCGGACTTCCCTGGGAATCTGGTTGGCCTGAAACACAAGCCCTCATTCTGATCTCTCTTTTCATATTATTCCACGTCATTTCTAAGCTTTGTCCCGACAAGATGGACAGAAAGAAGAGCTCACAGGGTATTTAAGGGAATAGTAGTAGTATTAGTCTATGCCAACTACCCACACTAAAGGCAAGAGTTTATTACCACTGATTTGCCAAAAGGTACCAACTCATGGCTCTGCACACGAGCCTGGCCTCCACAGAGCATCTAGGAATTCGTAGCCATTTTTGATCCCTGATTTCTGTCATGTGCACCAGCTTCAGGAGGCAGGCTGCTGCTACATCAGGCTGACTGGCAAAGGGCTAGGGGTGAAGCAAGAAGGTCCTTCTGCTCAAAACCCTTCCAGGGACAGCAGTATTCAGCAACTTTGTTGCTACCATTAAAGCCAAAGGAGCCAGAACTAAAGTTGTGTGGGTTCTCAGGCCAGGCACGGTGGCCAGGAAGTAGGAAAACAGGAGCCTAACATGGGGTCCAGGTCCCTGCCTCACCCCCAGAAGTGCTTTCAGGAGATGTACAATAGCAACACAAAGACATAGGCAGTTTTTCCAAAGCATCTGCATGCATACTCGGTACCCGGAAAGTCCACAGGGCCCCGACACCCAGACATACTTTGTCCAGCCATGTTCTTCTCCTATTACTACGTCCACTTGGCTCTTTCTGCATCACGTCCTCCTGCTTCCAGGCTCCCATGGGGTCAGGTCAGCACGAGTTACCACTAAAATATCACCTGTGGCCTTGACAAATCTTTACCTTCTACTTAGCGGGGGGATAAGATTTCAGGGTAAGGACTGCAGAATTTGTTACAGGGATTGGAAGGTTATTCTAACATAAGTCCATTACAGAAAGTGATTCCTAGACATTTGTGTCTCAAAGGACAGAATGAGCCACTCCAGCATAGTGAACCAATTTCAGGGACAGAAAATCTGCCACCAGTGGCTGGAGAAAGTTCTGGTAACACAAACAGAGCTACAGTGTCTGATTCCTTGAGATCTTTCTTTCAAATACGATATGCTGCAAAGATTTTTCCCTAGCAATTCCCCACCCTACCCCCCATGTTGCTTAAGGCCCAGCCAGCCACCCAGTTTTACATGTCTAAATCTGAAATCAAAGTCCTAGGCAGGGAGAGAGAGGGATTGTCACAAGTAATTGCAACATCCCACAAGAATTTGTTTGGAGTTAAAAGGAGCCAAACCTGGGCCTTCTCCAAAGCTTACAAGTCTGAGCTTTTTGAGAACCACATTTGATCTCTTCCAGTGCATTGAATGTAAATGTTTGTCTTGCATCTGCTTGGCAGATCTAGGGGACCCTGTAGAACTCCTGTGACCCACCAAGGTGACAGGTGTGGCTCTCCCTAGTACAGGACAGTGTGGGGATCTGCTTGCTATGAACCACAGGCCCCCAGAGTTGGTCTTAACCTTCTGAGCCATGCTAGCGGTGGGAACATGAGCCCAGGGGAGGAGGAGGGACACAAGTTGTGAGGGGCAAGGGCTCCCAGGTGCAGGGAGGGACTTGGAGGGGAGGGGAGCACACCGTTACATCCTTTCTCAGCAACTCACACACTCACTGTGCCCTTGCCCCTGCCCCTACATTTTCTCATTTTATTCTTACCTGTTCACTTCATGACATTGTTTTGAGATGATGTTCTTTTTCCATATAAAGAATAGTCACCTTCAAAGTGAAAGCTTAAGGCTCAAATACAGTAGCTACCCTGACTATATCTCAAGACAGCCCAGCATTATTGGAGGATATAGTTGGCTATTATGAACCATATACAATCATCATCATCATCATCATCATCATCATCATCATCATCAGTTACCACTTACTGAGCCCTTACTTTGTGCACAGCTCCCCCTTGTGAGGTTGACATTGCTATTCCCCTATTTGACAGAGTAGAGGCCAGGCCTGGTGAGGTTAAGTCAGAGTGGGAGCTGGGCCTCCAGAGAACCTGGGACATTGTCATGGCTCATTTTCTTTAGGAAGGAGCAAAAGGAAGCAGAGCCCAGTGAGGCGCCTGGCAGCCCCACTGGTTGGAAACTGCCAGGCGCTATTGGAAGGGCCTTTCATGGCATGTGTTTCCTGGGCCCCAGGTCTCCCACAGCTTACCCAGGACCATTGGGATGTGAAGCCTCAGAGATGGAGATGGAATGGGAGAAGAGGGAGAAGGCCGGGCAGTTCTGTCTTGGTTCCCTAGAAAACGCTCATATCCTCCTGGGCATGCAGGACCCTGTGGGCATGTAGCTCTGCCTTCTTCCTCCCATCTCTCCGGGACACCAGGGGGTGAGGCTTTTTCTGAGAAGTGGGTTTAACATTCCTCATTCCCACCACTCTGGCCCTAGCTTTAAAGAACGCAAAGAGAGCCAGAGTAGGCCAACGTAGATTTCTACTTTAAGGCCAAACTGTCCCTCAGCCCAATTTCTTTCCAGCACAGCCTAATATCTCTTTGTCCCCTTTGCTGATTTACATGGTAGGTTTATTTAATTAGCCAGAGATGAGTCAAAGTGCAGTTGTCCTCAGAGTTAATTAATATTTACTGAGCCACCCCACAGTGAGTGACGCCAAGACTGGACTGTGTCCTCTGTATCAGCTTAGGGAACAGACTTCAACCTCTTGTACCTGGCTGGGATTGGGACCCGGAACCAAAGAGTAGGGATGAGGGATCTCTGAGCTAAGAGGAACAAATGAGGTTATGTACTAACATGCCTGCCATAGTGTGGGGGACATAGTAAGGACTTAGAAATTGATAGCTGTGCTTGCAAATTTTAAAAAGGAGTGGCAGGGAAAGGTGGCTGAGAGACTATGTTCCCCCTATGGGACATATTCCAAGGGCAGGGGGTAATGGCAGCAGATGTGACGGGATACAGACGCTCAGGTGCACTCAGATAAGCATCATGTATGAAGAAATCAGGCATGCTTCTCCCTATGAAAATAGGCCCCTGCTAGAAGAGAGAGAAAGTGGAGAGTAGCTAACCCTGAAGGAATTCATGCAGAGCATGAGTAAATGGAAGCTCTCTTTTAGCTGTGATTGGACTGCAAAGGGAAAGACACCTGGGCAAGGGGGCACTGGCCTATGTGGTCCCTGCTAGGCCTGGATCCTTCCGCTTCTCCAGAGAGCCCTTTGTGCACACACCAGAACTCTACCCCACTCTTACTCAGAAGACTTTTGACCCTTCCAAATGGTGCTTCCTTCGGCCCTCTCCTGTGGAGTGCTGTGACAAAGCACTCACTGTGGCAGAATTTGGTGACAGTGCTTGTCCTCTCCCTCTGCCTCCTCTTGGGCTGCCATGTCGGAGGATCATATACAGCCTGCCCCGGCTGACTCTTGGGTTGCAGGGGAGTCCCATTCCCCAAAGCCATCTTTGCAGTTACCAGCTCTAGACAGCCAGCTCCTGACTCTCCTGGCTGTCTACCCCCATCTTCCTCGGGGAAGTGCCAACATAGCCAGTGCCTGTGTTTCTGGGCTCTTCAGTCTCTGTCTGCCAGGCTTGCCCTCATGGCCCCAGCAGAGCCTGTTCCAGAGTCAGGTTGAAAGGTCACCATGAAACAGCCCAGCCCCAGGCATGGATCGGCCTCTTTGGAAGCCAAGGCCAAGTGGGAAGTCATGCTGCTGAGACAGGACCCAGCGGTCTGTCTGTCTCCAGCTCCCAGATAGATGGCTTTCTAAGTCAAAAATGAGGCAAGATCCCAGCAGCCATAAGACTTGGACAAATTTGGGCAGAAGGGCTGAATCAGGCCTCCTGTTTCATTCTGGTTTCATTCTGGGTTTGCCACAAAAAGGTCTTTCCAATTACCTAAGATAAATTCGATAAGGAGAAGGGAATGGGCAAGGGGGAAGTAACACCACAGCCAGATTATCAATTATAGGCAGCTCTAGTAGGTTTGAGGTTCTGAGGCCCCTGCGCCCCCTGCTGGTCCCTCACACAGCCTACTGCCCTTGGGTTTCCTCTTCCCCAGGAGGCAGCCTGGCGCTTCTCGCAGAGCTGCTTCACTGGCCCCTTCCCCTCACTCTTTTTAATCTTTTCCCCTTAGGACCTTGCCGCCAGCATCTGTTCTCTCTCTCTTCCATAACCTGGGTTTCCTCCTTCCTGGCAAAAACCTCTACATCTAACCCAAGCTTTTCTTTTCTTTTTTTTTTTTTTTGGTAGTGTATGACCCAACCACCTTGCTTTTCCACCAGCACACATGCCCCTCAGAACCGTGCAAGGGGCATCCTTCCTTAGACAGCATATCAGAGCAAGACTCTGCTGCTGCTCCCCAGAGGGGTTTCCAGTTTCCAGCTCTTCCTTCTCCCTCTGTCTTTCCCACTGCAGAAGCCAGCCTTTACCAGGGCCTCTAGGATTGACCACCCTAACTCTCCTACCACCAGCCCTCCACTCCAGATTGGACCAGGAATATCTATCCTCTCTACCACCTTCCCTCTCCTTCCAAATAACTGTCCACTGGGAAAATTTTAATGGCTCCAGTGTTCATACTCCAGCCGGCTCTCACCATGCTCTCCCCCTGGAGCTCCTGCTGCCGGGCCACTTCTGTGCCAATAGTCTCCTGAGTGTGTTTGTCCTCTGAGATTGGAAGTACCTAGAGGGCAAGAGGACTTTTATCTCCTACAAAACCTAAGGGCAGTGCTAGGCTCCCAGTGGGCACCAGGTTGAATGCTGATCTTCTGATAACCTCCTAGCCCTGCCTCAGAGCTCTCCGCCTGCCCTAAGGTCTGGGTGTGGCAGGTCCGAGTGTGGCTAGGTCTGCCAAGGTTACCTTTGTCAGATCACTGCAGAAAAGAGGGGAGATACGGGGACCTTTCCCAGAATGGATGAGAATGGGAGGGTGGCTTTTATTTCCAGAGAGATTGGGTGAGGGGAGGGAGGACCAGTACGGGATGAGGTCCCTGGGTGTCCGTCATCATGCTAGTGGAGAAGCCCACGCGGGATATGGAGGACTTGGTTCCAGGGGAAGTCCCAAACCTCATAGATGCCGCGTTCCATCGTTCCTCCATTCCTCCAAGGGCGGCCTGCCTCCGGGTTTGCAGTCCCGGGACGGACTGATTCTTACGGGACCTCGGGCGGCGCCCAGTGCTGCTGTGGACAGCTCATTCCGCGGCGGTGGCGGCGGCGCCGCCCCGCGAGTCCCCGGCGCCGCCAGGGGGCGAATAAGGTGCCCGGCCACCCTTGGGACGCCCGGGGCGCGGGCGCTACGCTCAGAGAGGCCCGGCCGGGGAAGACGCGCCCGCCAGGACCGCCTCTTGCTCCGGCTGCTGTCGCAGCCCGGCCGGGCCGCTAACTGTAGCCCCTCCCTCAGGCCGGCTCCGGTTTCTCCAGGTGCCCCAGGGCTGGGCTGGGCGCAGCTGCCGGGCGCCGCACAGGTGGCGGGGCCGCCAGCGCACCCGGCTCAGCGCGCGTGGGGCTTTTCCCGGCCGACTCCCCGCGTTCCTTTCCCGCCCCTCCGCCGGCCTCTTGGCAGCCCAGGCTCTGCTCTCACGGCTGCCCCGATTGCGGGGCCGGTGACTGAGTAGGCCGCACCCTGGGCGCAGCAAATGGAGGACGCTGGCTTTTAAGGATGGGGCGAAGGAGGACGTAGCTCGGTTCCCCGCCTTCTCCCCACTCCTCCGAAGCGGCCACGGGCGGTGCGCGGGCTGGTCTCTGCGGCGCTCGGGGCGGCGCGGGGGCTCCGGTCGGCCGGGTGCTTGAGACCCGCCGGCGCGCACGCTCTGCGCCTGCACCTGTTGGAGCGGGCCTCTACCGACTCGGACCTCAGCCGGCCTCCGAGATACACGCCACCCCGGCTGCGGTCCGTCTCCTATCGAAGCGGCCGTGTTTGGCTTTAGGAAAACAAAACCAAAAAAGTGGGTTTACATTTGCACACGTCGACTCTGCTCTGGGTCAGCTAGTGGTGAGGACCGTATTTTAAATCTGTGGCCTGCAGCCTAAGACCTCCGCGGCTCAGGAAGGATACCTCCCTAGCCCCCACCCCTGGCCTTGGCATTTCTGGGGATCTTTCATCTTTTTTTTCCCTAAAGGTTTTACTTTTAAGTAATCTCTACACCCAAAATGGGGCTCAAACTCACTCTTGATCTTGAGAGATCAAGAGTCACTCTCTCCCCCGACTGAACCAGCCAGGCATCCCTGGATGATAAGCTGTTTGCATAGAAAAAGAGTGCATCATTCTTTGGGACCCAAGTCAGCCTTTATCAAAAATGTCCCTGCCCAACTTGATAGTTGTCTCTGTGTGTGTGTGTGTGTGCGCGTGTGTAATCCTTTCTGTGTCCACTCACTAGCCTGCATCCGTTCTGGGTAAATATTTCTGTCATTGAATAAAAGAAAGTCAAGTTTATGGTTCATTTCAAAAGGAGTCTTTGAAACAGCACTCTCTCTAGTTGCCTGATAGTCACCCACATTTTGGTTGGGTTTGGTTAGATTTGGGGGTTTTTGCAACCCTCAAAGTAAGGAATAAGTGTTAAATGAGGTCTCAATCTGCTCATAAGCTCTAGTTTCAAATCCTACCATTTAGCACAGGTTTCCACAGTATGACTGCCAGGGCGGACATGTGTCAGTCCTTATTCTAATTCATGATGGTCAGATAGATGCTCAGACAAACCTTTGGGGAGAGGTTCCCAAGTGAGCACACCGGTTTGTAAGCTAGGAGGGGTGATCACTAAATGACCTAAGTTGCTTTTAAGCTCTGAGATGTGGAGTTGAGGTGCAAACTCCAAAATCTGTTTAGTATCCAGGATTTGGGTCCCAGGAGACTCACATCCTCCTCCTCAGTTTATCTGGACTTGGAAGGTGGGCTCAGAAATCAGAAAGCCTGAGTGATTCTGTGGCCCTGAGGAAGCCTTGCCTCCCAGGACACAGTGCTCATGCTCTGCTGACAATGCAGGGCGTCTGCCGCAAGTCTGGCACAGGATCCCACCCGTGGCTCCTCTGTCCAGTTCCCCATGTGTGTCTGAGACTTCCTGGCTCTGTGAAGGCAAGGAATGGCCTGAAGTCCAGAGCCTCATATGACCATGAGACCCTCACGTCTGAAGAGTGGCACTTGTGGGAGCCCTGGCTCCAAGTCCCCAGCCTCAGGAGGCTCTGGAGTAGTATCAGGTGAACAGTCTGCATGGCCACAACCTCTGGTCCTGGCCCAGATACCGACTGTGCTGCTACCCAAGCTCTTCTTGGAGCTTTCCCAGAAGTGAGTGCTATTCACATGTGGCTCCCTTAGGGCTTCCCCACTTACCCGAATGCAACAACCTGCCTGGAAGATCACCCCCAGTTCAGCCCACCCAAGGCTCTCCTCCTATGTGCTTCTAGAGTCAGCACTACCCTCCCCTTCTCAGCCCTGCTGGGGAGCCCTTTGTAACCAGGAGAGCTACCTAGAGGAGAGAGCCTTGTCCTCCCTGCCTCACAGATGACAAGGGATAAGATATGAGTCTCGGGGAGCTTGGGTGGCTCAGTCGGTTAAGCCACTGACTTCCACTCAGGTCATGATCTCACGGCTTGCAAGTCAAGCTCTATGCTGACAGCTCAGAGCCTGGAGCCTGCTCCGGATTCTGTGCCTCCCTCTCTCTCTGTCCCTCCCCCACTCACACTCTGTCTCTCTCTCTCCAAAATAAACAAATATTAAAAAAATTTTTTTTAATTAAAAAAAAAAAAAAAAGGTATGAGTCTCACTAACACACCTGCAAAGGCTCCTCTTGCCTCCCTTTCACTCCCGGTGAATTTTCCATCCCACACGATTTAGCGGGTACCTACTTTGTGCCAGGCACCATGCCCGGGGCAGGGATATAAAAATACACAAGAAGTGGTCCATGCCCTCAGAGAGCTCGTGGTGTCTAATGGAGGAATTTATTCTTTAATTCATTCATTTACCAAATGTGTATTAAGCACCAACTATGTGCCAGGCCCTGTGGCAAGTACTAGGGAGACAGGGAAGAAGATAAGCTAACTCCAGCCATCTTCATAGTACCACCTCATAGACTCATGGTCCACAGGGGAGACAGACTTAGGGGAAAGAATTATATGCCATGATAAAGAGAATCACAGGATCCTTTAAGCATGTGTAAACAGGGTAGGGAGAGAGTCCGAGTGGGAGGGGCAGAAGGAGGGAGCAGACTGGAATCTGGTATGGTGCTTACCTTCCTCCTGAAACATGCTCCTCCAGAATGCTCCTTCCTAGACGCTGTCCCCCACCTCCACACCCAAAAAATCTGCCAGGGCCTCCACATGGCTCTGTCTCTGAGGATGCCAGGCACCTTTCCTTGGTGCCTGTTAAGTGGTGCCAGGAGGCTGCAGTGTCCCACATGGCCACTGACTCAAGTTTCCAGGCCAGTAGAGGGGTGGAGCTCAGGAGGCGGGGCCATAGAGGGGTGGAGCCTCAGGATGTGGGGCCACTATGGCCCCGCCTCCTGAGCTCCATCGGAAAAGCTGGACTGTGGCATTTAAAAAAAGAACCCCTAGGAGAGGAGCAGTGAAGTTGGGCACATTCATATTCACACTCCCTGCTACTCCACCGGCTCTCTGGCCACCTCATTATACAAGGGCTGGCCATGATAAGTCCCCACGCTCCATCCCTCAGGAGAGGGGCAGCAAAGCCCCTGGCCTGGAACTCATCCAACAAAACAGCCATTCCAGACACCTGGATCCACCTGGCTTTGGCTCCTCTTCCACTCGGCATCCTGGCTTGCAGCTGGGTGGGACAGGCCACCCTGCTTCCAGGTAAGGACCGCATTGCCCAGACACCCAGGGGGCCTCCCTTGGGAACACCAGTACCGTGGCACAGAGGCAAGAGGCAGCCCCTCCATGGCCCGTCCCACCTTCAGACTGGCTCAGGGAAAGCTGAGGATCCCTCTGCTCCTTCCGCATGGCAGCAGGGAGTCCGATACCACCCATGGCTGGAGGCTGGGGGGCGGGGGAGCGCTGCTCACTGTGGGAGCTCGACTCCGGCCTCAGCTCAAGGAGCAACAGTGTGGCCAGGGCCACCAACTGATGTCCGTCCTTGGGGATAGCCTCTCTCTCATGCCTCCTTGGTGTCATCAGGAGAGCACTGCAGGGTGGCCTGCCTGGGAATGCCAGCGTCCCTCAGCTGAACGCAGGTGCCAGTGCCACTGCCACAGGTTAACCAGCAGCAGCCTTCAGTAGATGAGGTGGCCTGGATCCTCAGGCAGCCATGTCCTCTGCATTTTGCTTCAGGATGTGGGGCCACTGTGGAATGTAAAGATGGAATCTGCATCTTTACAGATGTGGATGAGCCTGATGTGTGTGTGTGGGAGGGTGCAGGTGTAACCCCCTGGGTGGCTCCCCTTTGTGAGGCCAAAGCCTGGGATCTAGGGGAAAGCTACATGGACCTGCTTTACTCCGTGGCTCAGGCCGTAAGGGAACTGGGTCTCTCAGCTTCCTCTCTGCTACAAAGCAGCTGAATTTTGGTGCCCTTGAGACCCCAAGCACAGGGAAAGGGGCCGCTTCTGCTGCTGGTGTCACTGCCCATGAGTCACCTTTGTGGAGAGAAAAATTGAGAATTCTCATTGCAAAGCCAGGAGCATGGCGCTGAGCAAAGGTGTGACCATTGTTATCACTTTTCTGGCCAGGCATGCGTCGCACCCCACTCTTGAGCAGCTGGTGTCCCCCATGGCCTCCAGGCCAGGGCTCTTGGCCCTTGAATGGCAGGGCTGCCCACTTGTCTGAGTTTCCCACATGCAGAAGATGGAACAAGACCTCCCTGAGCTTTTGAACATGGTAAGGACAATGGCACGACCACTAGGGCCTCCAGGCAAGGGGTAGGGGCAGAGAAGGAGCGCTGACCCTGCCTTAGAGCCTGGTGGGCCCTTTTCTCCTCTCACTTCAGTTCACTGAGCTCCTTTGTAAGGTATTATAAATGTTCAAGAAATTCTGACTCTGTTAGGCTGGACAGTATTAAAGTATCCTGGAAACACAAATAATAATAGTAATACACCATTTATGATTCACTTGATATGTGCACTCTGAGCTCAATGAATTATGTGAATTTTATTATTCAGTCCTTACAACTTTTTAAGAGAGATGTGCTGTCATTGTCCCCATTTTATAATCTAGGAGACTGAGACTCTGAGGAATGAAGTCACTAGCCCAAGGTCACACACAGCCAGTTAGGATTAAAACTGACACCTGTCTGTCTCCAGGGTTTGTACCATCCATCCCTCCTACATATATCCCCTAGGGCCCTGAGCTGGTGGAGGGAGGAGCACTGGATAGAGGGTGGGTGCCATGCTGGCCTCCACCTTTGGTCAAGTTCATCCTGCCTCCACACAAATTGTTTTTCTGGTCTTGGGGCTAGTGGCCTGATGGTGGGCAGTGAGGCCTCCAGATATCATGGCAGGAAGGTGGCAGCTTGCCCATGTTTCCGGTGGCTGAGCTCCCCTGATGCCCAGGCTGACTCTGCCCTCCACCTTGGGCCTAGGTAGTGATTTCCCAAACCTTGGCACCTGGCAGGCAGGCAGCCATGAGATTGAGGACTCACCCATAAGATCAGAGGTGCCTTTGAAGCCCTAAGCCAAACACAAGTGGGCAGAGAACCTGCCACAGAAGCCACTTGTTGGTCCCATGTGTCCAGGAGCTCCCCCTGGACACCACTGCCACGGGTCCCAGAGCTGCCCTGGCTTCTGCACTGTGGGAAGGCGTGGCCCTACAGAGGGGATAGGGTGGGGACAAGGGGGAAATAGGATACCCAGAGGGTTCCCTCCCCTCTCCAGAGGACATCACAGACCTATGGGAAAGAGAGTCACCCCTTGTCTGGAGTAGCCAGGGGGAGGGAAGGGGCTCTTTCTGGGGATTATTACATTCAGTCCTTAAAGCGACGCAAAGAAGGTGTCATAATTGCCCATTTTACAGAAGAGGAAACCCGGCTCAAGATCCTTCAACTGGCATGTGGCCTTGTGGTTAACTTCTCTGCTGCACCACCTCCACAGCCCTTACTAGGTTATGACAAGGCTGGGGCTGAAGGAAAGAGAAAGGGGGTCTCAAATGCAGGACTTAGAGAAGAGACAGGAGTCACTTCCGCTCCCACCCCCCACTTCCACGATAAACTGTGAACTCCTAAAGCCATGAATGAGATTGATCACCACTCACAGAGTCCAGGGGAGCACCTTCCCCCACGCAAGTCCTGTGTGTGCCCAGCAATGGCACCAGCCCTGTCCTCAGACAGGTGGCAGTAGTGAGAGGTGACAGATACGTTACAAGGCACCTACTCTGGAGATGCAGCATGAGTGCTAGGTGACGTGGAAGGCCAGCCAACCCAGCCTGGGAGAGGGAGAGGTCAGCAAGCTTCCTGGGGTTGCGGGGTGGGGGTGGGGGTGGGGGGAGGGAGGTGATCCTAAAGAAAAAGTAGGAATTAAATTAGAGAGACAAAAGTGATAACCAGTGGTAGAGGCATTATGCCTCTACCAGAGGTAGAACATTATAAGCAGGGACCAGGAAGCCTAAGTCCTTTTGAGGCAGCTGAGAAATGGGGGTGAGGAGGTAGGGCAAGAGGCCAGAGGAGAGGGCTGTGGGTGGTCAGGCCAGAAATCACAGACCCTAAAGGCAGGGCTTGTGAGTTTCCAAGCCTGAGGAACCTGGAACAGCCAGACACCCTCCCACAGTCTCCCCGTGGACATCACTGTGAACCGGACCGGGAACATTCCAGCCTAATCAAAGCTCAGATCGGCAAGTTCCAGAGGCTCTATGCACTGAGGCCAAGGCCAATTTCCCCCCGGGAGTTTGCCTGCTCCTTGCCCAGCCAGGCTGGAGTGGGGGCTCCCAGGTCCTCTGAGATTCCTCCAGACCCTCAGAAGGTTGGAGGCCCGAGTTTTCCCTCTCCAGATTCTGGGGCAACTGGGTAGGGATGGAGGGGAGTGGGGTGGAAATGGAGTCAGAGGCCCCACCTGTATGTAGGAGGAGCTGGAAAATCCTGCCTGAGGAAGAGGACTTTGGAGCGATCAGGTTCTCAGGAGGCCCCTGCTCGGGCTGATATTTCTAGAAAGGGCCCAAAGGCAAGATTTCAGCCTCAACCTGAGCGCAAGCTAGCACTGCTGCCTTCCACCAGCCCAGCCCTGGCCTCCTCTCAGGGGAGACTGGAAGGGAGGACAGACACTAGGATATGGAAGCAACAGCCCCCAGCCCTGGAAATGGGGTGTTGTTTGGCCAACTGGACTGCAGACTCTGTTTTCAGTTAATAATTTTTATTTCATTGTGAAAGCTTCCATTCTTTAATTAACAGTATCATGCTTTTTAAAAAAAAAAAAACAAGAAGACTTTATTTTTTTTAGGTAATCTCTACACTCAACATGGGGCTTGAACTCACAACCCTGAGATCAAGAGTCACATGCTCTACTGACTGGGCCAGCCAGGCACCCCAACAGTGTCATGCTTTTGAGGGCAGCACTTTTCCTAGGAGGGTGGCAGGGTATAGGGACAGGTATCTTAAGTACACTACCTAATGTCACCAATTTCTGCCTGAGATTAAAAAGACAGAGATGCCCCCTTCCTTCCCTCTTTATACATTGGAGAACCTCCTCTATCTCCTCACCCCTCCCTCAGCTCACACCTTCTCCCCTCTCTCTCCCTGGCTCCCGGAACTGGTCTGTGGCATTGGCAAAAGTTAAATACAGAGAATCAGTGAGAAGGAAGACAGATTAGGGTCCCTCAGGAGAAGGGGTCCCCATCTCACCTCACAGGTTGGCCAGGTAAGTAGGGGTGGGATGCTGGGGGTGAGCTTGGGGTGGGTGACTCCCCTTTCCAGAACCTCTGAGCTTTCTGTAACAGGCCCAAGGACCTGGTGTCATCAGCCGACTGTGCAGGGAGGGAACCTCCCCTTGCTGACCTGGCTGACCCCCATCTGGAGGCTGGCCAAACTCTGCAACTCAGTGTGGCCTTGTCTCGGAGCCGTCATCAATGACAGTACCAGCAGCCACAGCAGAGAAGATTGTGTACTGAGGTCTTGCTTGGTGTCTGCACTATGCTTGCGCATTCTTCATTGGTTGTCTTTTTAAATCCTCACATTTAATTTAATGAGCATTTAATTAACCCCAATTTACAGACGAGGCAACTGAGGCTCAGAGGAGTTAAGTGACTTCCCACAGCCTCGTGGTTTATAAGTGACAGTGTCAGGACTCAAACCCAGTCTGACTGACTCCAGAGCCTGTAGAGGGTGGATGAAGCTGGACCAACATTGCTCCTGCCCTACCACGCCAGCTCACCCCCAGGGCATTACTGGGCAATACCTTCAGCACTCTGCAGCCCATCTGACCTCTGCTCATTTTTTTTTTAATGTTTATTTATTTTTGAAAGAGGGCAAAAAGAGAGGGAGACGCAGAATCTGAAGTAGGCTCTAGGCTCTGAGCTGTCAGCACAGAGCCCAACACAGGGCCCAAACTCATGAACCATGACAGGAGCAGAAGTCTGACACTTTACAGACTGAGCCATCAAGGCACCCCTGATCTCCTGCTCATCTTAAGCCCAGTTCTGCCCCAGGGCCTGGCCCACCCTCCCAGAGCTGGGGAAGGAGTAGGATGGGCTCCGGAAGGTTCTACAGCTCCTCCATCCTCAACACCCCCAACCCCTGTAGCTATTTCAAACACTCGTAATGCAAAGATCTTATCTGTCCTAGACTTGTTCATTGTGCTTATAACACACTTGATTCATGTCTCAAAAGTGACGGCTGCTTGGGTATTTCATGGAGAGGGGAGTTGGTGGCAGAGCCAGTGCACTCTGGCACGTGGGACGGGGCCGGAGCTCAGCTTGGCACACTGACGGGGCACAGCCTGGCCAGTGTCGGCGTCACACACACGTCAGAGTAGCCATGGTCACTTTTGTTAGTTGAGATTACTGCACTCGGCCCAGAAAAAGAAAGAAGGGAGGGGGGCAAGCCCAACAGGTCCAAGTGGGTGAGGGAGCAGGCACCACAGACTCCTGGGGGCAGAGTTGACCAGAGATTTGTGGCTCAGGCTGGCAAGAAGGGATGCCAGGGCTCTGGTGATCATCCCCTCCACTGCCCTGGGGGGGGGGGGGTTTCTCTCCCTGCCTCCCCACTGCTTCCTGCTCTTACCCCACATTGCCTGGGGCACCTGAAACCACCTCCCTCACCTCCCAGGAACATAGGCTTTGGAGTCCAAGGAACTTGGGTTTGAATCCTGAGACTCTAAGCAAGTTACTTAACCTCTCCGGACCACAGTAATGCTAATGTTTATTAAGTGCCCACTATGTGCCAGGATAGTTCGTCTACTTACTAAATCCTCAAAACCACCTTATGAGGGTTGGCGCTATTATTATTGCCCCTATGTTATACACAAGGAGACCGAGGTTTAGGTCGAGTAATTTGCCAAAGCTGGTAGCTCGCAGCTCCCCCGATGTGCTGGTGGCTGGTTGGTGTGTGGGGACACTCAGAACCACTGGCTCGGCCCCAGCCCACTTTGCAGAGAGGCTGCAGACCCCCCTGTAGCAGCCAGGGATGCTGAGCCAGGTGAGCAGGCTGCCGGCGTCCCACTTCAGAGGCCTCTCAGACCCTGTGGAAGGTCTTTCCTGCCCACCTCCCTGAAAGGCTCTTCCTCCTTCCTCCGGGATGGGCTGGGGGCCTCACCTGGTGTGGGTGTGTCTCCAGGTGACACAAGGGAAGGGCAGGGGCTCTCAGGAGGAACCTGTGTACTTGGGGTGCATTTGTTTTTAATCTACTCCTTCCAACCACTTGCTTGGCCCAGGGTGGGCCTGATGTTCCACTGGGTGATTGGAGCGGTCCCCAGAAGGGGCTGCTTTAAGGGAGGGGTCTTCTTGGATAGCTCCTTATCCCCATCCTTCAGGTCCTAACCCACCAGTCACTTCCTGAGGGAATGGCTCAGGCCAGGCCCTTGTCCTGTCCCCTTATTGCAGTACTAAGTGTTGCTTTAATCACCATCTCCCCTCCCCTCCAGGACTGAGTGCTTTTTGAGGGCAGAGACAAAATAACTTTGCTCATCACTGCCCCCAGGGCCTGGACCCACCTGACTTCTGCACAGTAAGCCAGAGCCTGCCTGGACCCACAGTGCCCCAGGGAGGCAGAGATGTAGCAAGAGGGTGTCCCCAGTGGTGATTGCAGCAGAGCAGATCTGACCCTGATCTGAGGATAAGACCTGCCATCGGAGGTAGGGACGGGCCCCCATCAGCCTCAACTTCCTGCGCCAGTTCACAGAAGAAACCAAACCAGAACTTACAAGGGACAGGTACCAGTGGAACGGCCCTCTCAGCCTCAGACCCTTCACCTTGGCTGGCACCTGCCTTGAGCACTCGGGCTTTGGCCTCTGTGAAGGTTGCTTCCCCAACAACAGCAACAGCAGCAATAACAGTATTAC
Organism: Neofelis nebulosa; assembly: GCF_028018385.1. Lineage (NCBI taxonomy): Eukaryota > Metazoa > Chordata > Mammalia > Carnivora > Felidae > Neofelis > Neofelis nebulosa. The sequence goes on along the minus strand of NC_080782.1, from coordinate 124,052,100 downwards.
TGAATATTCACCCAGTGCTTACTGTGTTCCAGGCCCTGTGCCAAGCACCTTCCATGATTATCTCTCAGAATCCCTCTAACAACCTCAGAAGACAGGGGCCGTTTTCATCTTCATTTTACAGGTGAGGAAACTAAAACTCAGAAAGGTTAAGTGATGTTTGCAAAGTTGCCCAGCATGTGAGGGGTGGAGGTGGGATTGTGAAGCCAGAAGTCTTAACCCCCAAATGCCTCCAGGGCATGCCTCTCTAATTTGATAGTCAGGGGCGGGTCCCACCCACTCATTGGGCCCATTCATTCACACGTGAAGTACGTGAGGTACGTTCACACACGCAGAATTGACTGGAACGTGAAGCCCTGTCCCACACCCAGGGCTCAGTAGGGCACTCATTCATATTTATTGAACACCTGCTGTATGCCAGATCCTGTACTAGGTGCCAAGGATACACTGGTGAACAAAAACAGACCCAAACTCTGCTCTCATCGAGCATATATTCTAGTGGAAAAGAATAAAATACGTATCCAATTACAAACTGTGATACAGGCCAAGAAGGAAAACTACAGCTGGTTTTGGGGCAGAACAATATGGGAGGACATCATTGAGACAGGGGAGGAGGCCTTTCGGAGGTAACATTTATACCGTAACATAATCAATCAATCAGCCAATTGATTAATCGAGGCCATAGCGGTGGTCAGTTTCACCTGCTGTGATTTGCACCTGCTGTGATTTGCGTAGTAGACGTTTCCCTCAGCTTTCGTCTCCATCAAGGAAAGGGCTGCAGTTCACGGCCATTTTGCCATTTGCTGAGAGAAGAGCCCTTGAGTTTCCAGACCTTGGTGACCTCAGAATAAAAGGTGAAGGAAAGTATGACCTCACTTAGCTTTTTTGATAAAGCGGGAAGGGCAGGGTCCCCCACATCCCATCAGTAAGTGAGCGGCTGGCCCCCCGCCCGGCCTCCCTCCCTTCCCCGCCCTCGGAAGTGTGGTGCTCTGTCGCCACCTGGTGGACATAACAGACCATGCAGGGGCGGCCAAGCTCCTCCGTCCAGGGTAGGATTCAGATTGTTGAGGCTTCCCTTGGGCGGCGGCTGTGAAAAGGAGGCAGGGGGTTTAGGTGACTTCCTGGCAAGGGGCGGGGAAGAGGAGAAGGACCGAGGGTGGATGGGGAACTGCTGCTTGAGAGTCAACTGACTGGAGATGGACAATGGCCCCATTGTGTCCGGGGCCTTGACCTTGATTTCCTGCCACTCTCATCTCCGGCGTGGCATCACCCGGGTCTGATTGGCCGGGAGTCCACTCCGTGACAGTGGGCGGGCCCCGCGGCTGGAACGCGAGGGCGAGACGCGTGACCGATCCAGTCCCCCCAGGAAGCCCAGGGAAAGCCAACACCTCTCAGAAGTCCTTTCCTCCTCTCTCTGCCCCATGGGGAATGTGGGGGAGCCAGAACCGTGCGCGCTCTCGTTGAAAGGCGTGCTGCCGGGTTGGTTAAGGACTGAGGGCTCTCCTCTCAAAGACCCTGCCCCAAACTAATTATGGGATCCTTGGACACAGTTTGTAGAACCACCCACCCCAACCCCCTTTGTTTTTAAGTGCACATCCATGGATACCATTCCCATTGTAAAAAATCTTAATGCAGTACAAAGCTAAAGTTCTCTCCCTCTGTCACACTCAGCACCCTCCTCAGGTAACTACTGTTGTTTCATGTGTGTCCCTCCTGACTTCATATGACAAATCTGTCTATCATTTAGTGTATGTACTCTCTGGGCCTCACTTTTCTAATCTGAAAATGGGAATGGAAATAATAGAAAAGCTACCTGAGATCATTCTCAGGTGTTTAATTCGGCACCCGGCCCAGGGTCAGTGATTACTGTTACCATCGTTGCCATCTTTCCTGTCAGTATCCTCAGACCTTGGACCCAAATCTGACGTCTAGATAGAAACCTTTTCTCACTCTACAGCCTTCTCCTCCCCCTCCTGCTTCTCCCTTCTAACAAACTGTGATAAAAATCTGTGTTCCCTAATGCCTCTGTGTGTGTGTGTGTGTGTGTGTGTGTGTGTGTAAGCCAGAAAGAGCATCTGGTGTTTTCCGCATGTTCTTCCCTGCCCTTCCCTTCCCTCACCCTCACTCTTCCCCTTGCCTTCCATGTTTGACCTAGATGCAACCCCTCACCCCCACTGCGGGGGGAATATCCCATTCTGTGCCAGAGGAAGAGACTTCCATGGCCCACAAGGTGCTGCTGAACCCACAGTGACTCCACATAAAAGCGGTCCCCTGGGAGTAGGGCTAGTGGCTCAAGAGGGAGGGCACTCTGTGACAGGCCACATGGTAGAGCAGTAAGTACAGGGTCAGCTGGCCGAGCACCCCAGGTTGTGGCCAAGGGCAAGTCCCTTGGCCTCTCTGAGCCTCAGCTATCTCACCTGTGCAATGGGTTCCTAACAACAGCCACCACATTGAGCTGCTGTGAGAATAACGCGGCACCCATAAAGGGACCTGGCACTGAGAAAACTAAATGGTAGTTATTATTATGTTGGAAAACAAAGTGTCATGTTTATTTAGCATTTTATGCTTGCAAAGGGAATTTATAAGTTCTTCCTTCTTTTTAAAAGGAGATAGTCTGTGGAGAAGGAAGTTTGGTTTTGATTTACAAGTCTCCAGAGAAAGGGAAATTCCTTTACCTCCGCTTTTGTTGGAGCAGCCAGTTGTCACTTCCTGGAGCTGTTGCTGGTCTCTCAGATGGCCCACAGAGCTCCCTCCAGCCAGAGAACACCAGAATATGGGACACTGAAGGACCTCCCTGTTCCAGAGGGCACAGCAGGGATAACGTCAAACCCATGTAAGTAAGACAAGGCCAAATCACCCATTCAATGAGCAGCCGTCAGGCAGGTGCTCTGTGCCCAGCCTGTATCACATGGCACTGCACAGCCCAGGGTCCCTGTGACGCAGGGGCTTAATTAGGGTAAAAAAATTACTACACATACTAGCTAATATTTACTCGGTTGTTATTAGATGTCAAGTATGTTATAAGCACAGTGAACAAACGTAGGACAGATAAGATCTTTGCCCTCAAGTAGCTTGTCTTTTAATGGTTTTCACATGATACCCTCCTCTTTTTTTTTTCCTTTGGCATAATTTACACATATTAAAATTTGCCTTTTTTTAGTGTAAAGTTCTGTGAGTTTTGACAAACACAGTCATGTAACCACCATCACAATCAAGGTATAGAATATGTTCATTGCGTCCTGAATGTCCCTCTTGCTCTTTAGTCACCGACCCCTCCCCCCGCATCCCCAGGCACTGGCAGCCACTGATCTGATGGCTATCCTTATAGTTTTGACTTTTCCAAAATCGAATCCTTCAGTAGGTAGTCATTTGAATCTGGCTCCTTTACTTACCACGACGTTGTGATATCTATCCCTATTGTACATTATCAGCAGTTCATGCCTTGTTTTCTGTCTTTCAACTTTTTTATAATTTCTAATTTTATTTATATTTTGAGAGAAAGAGTGAGAGAGAGCAGGGGAGGGGCCGGGAGAGAGGGAGAGAGAGAATCTTAAGCAGGCTCTGCACTGTCAGCACAGAGCATGATGCAGGGCTCCAACTCACGAACCGTGAGAGAGACCATGACCTGGGCTGAAATCAAGAGTCAGAGAGAGGCTTAACTGAATGAGCCACCCATGCGCCCCTCTTTCAACTTTTTTTAACAAAACTTTTCCAATATAAAGTTAAAAGAATAATTTAGTCAATACCTATAAACCCACCACCTAGATTCAATAATTGTTTCCCTTTTGCTGTATTTCAAAATGATGTATATACATAGGCATATATATTGGCTGAACCATTTGAAAGTACTTCTAGAACTTCAACACAGGGCTTCTGGGTGGTTCAATTGTTAAGCATCTGACTTCAGCTCAGGTCATGATCTCACAGTTGGTGAGTTTGCATCCTACATCAGGTGGGTTCAAGGCCCTGCTTTGGGTGAGGGCAAGACCCTCTTCAGGTAAAACATGAGCCCTGGGTGAGCACTGCCTCTCTCTCTCTCTCTCTCTCTCTCTGCCCTTTGTGGGATTCTCTTTCTTTCTGCCTCTTACTTACTTGTGCCCTCTCTCTCTCTCTTTCTCTCAAAATAAATACATAAGTAAATAAAAATAAATCCTCAACATCTATTACCTAGGAAGGAGGACATCTGATAAGCATGTCATACAAGGAAGTTGACAACAATTCCCAAGTGTCATCTGCTACCCATCCATTTGCAAATGTCCCCTATTTAAAAAAAAAAAAAAAAAAAAGTAGGGGCGCCTGGGTGGCGCAGTCGGTTAAGCGTCCGACTTCAGCCAGGTCACGATCTCGCGGTCCGTGAGTTTGAGCCCCGCGTCAGGCTCTGGGCTGATGGCTCGGAGCCTGGAGCCTGTTTCCGATTCTGTGTCTCCCTCTCTCTCTGCCCCTCCCCCGTTCATGCTCTGTCTCTCTCTGTCCCAAAAATAAATTAAAAATGTTGAAAAATAAAAAATAAAAAAAAAAAGTCTTTGTAACTTTTTACCTGGCAGAGTTTTGTTTCTAAATTTTTAGTTTTGAAGACATTATAGACTTACAGGAAGATGTAGAAAGTTAAGAGATCCATCCATTGGATAGCCTCCTACAATGGGTGGCATCTCATATAGAGCTGTTGGAAAATATCCAAACCAGGACATTGACGTTGGTACATTATTGCTAATTAGACTGTAGACCTGATTCATTTTCACCATTTATAACCTGCACTCATTTGTGTGTATGGACGTGTGCATAGCTCTATGCACTTAAGTCCCTTGTACAGATCTGCATCTCCACCACCACAGTCAAGGGGTGGACTGCTACCTCGCCACAGAAGGACTCTCTGGTGCTGCCTCTCTGTATGTACCCGCTCTCGCTACTTGCCTCCCTGTCCCCAGGTCACCGTGATCTGTTCTCCAACTCTATAGTCTTGTTGTTTTGAGACTATTATATACGTGAAATTACACAGTATGCAACCTTTTGAGATTGAACTTTTTTTCACTAAGCAGAATGCCCTTGAGGTCCTTCTAGGTTGTCTTGTGTGTTATCAACAGTTCATTTGCTTTAATGGCTGAGTAATATTCTCACACAGATGTACCACACTGTAGCCTCCAGTTGAAGGACGTGTGAATTCTTTCCAATTTTGGCGATTATGTAAATAAAGTCACAGGCATTTGTGCACAGCTTTGCATGTGAACGTAAGGTTCATTTCATTTGGCGGCATCGCTGGGTTGCACAGTCAAGTGTAAGTTTATCTTTATGTGAACTGGCCAACTCTTCCGCAAACTGGCCGCACCGTTTTGCATTCCCAGCAGCTTGTGTGAGAGTTGCCATTGCTCTGCATCTTGCCAGCACTAGTCGTTAGCACTTCATTTTTTCTTTTTAATTCTAGCCATTCTAATATATGTGTAATGGTATCCCACATAACTTTTTAAAACTTTTTTTTTAACATTTATTCATTTTTGAGAGACAGAGAGAGACAGAGCATGAGCAGAGGAGGGCCAGAGAGAGAGGGAGACACAGAATCCAAAGCAGGCTCCAGGCTCTGAGCTGTCAGCACAGAGCCCGATGTGGGGCTTGAACTCACCAACCATGAGATCATGACCTGAGCTAAAGTCAGATGCTTAACCAACTGAGCCACTCAGGCACCCCACATACCTTTTTTAAAATATTTATTTATTTGGGGGAGAGCGCAAGTGGGGGAGGCATAGAAAGAGGAGAACAGAGGATCTGAAGCATGCTCTGTGCTGACAGGCTGACAGCAGTGAGCCCGATGTGGGTCTCGAACAAACAAACCGTGAGATCATGACCTGAGCTGAAGTGGGACGTTCAAACAACTGAGCCACCCAGGTGTTCCCCACATAGCTTTTATATTATACATAAGCCCGAGTTATAACTGTTCTGCAAACCCTCCAGTGGCTTCCCATCAGAGTCAGAATAAAATTCAAACTCGTATCTAAGGCCTGCCAGACCCTCTTCCCCATCTTACAGGCTTTGCCCCTCGCTCTGCTCCAGCCCCAGTGAGCTGACCTCCCATGTTTCTCCACCACAAGGTTTTTCACTTGTGGTTCCATATGCCTAGAATGTTTTTGCCTAGGTATCCACCTGGCTCATTCTCTGTCACATCAACTTCTCTGAGAAACTTCCTGGTGGTCAAATTGAGCCATATCCCCACCCTCCTCTTCATAATTCTCTTACCCTGTTTAATTTTTCTTCATAGCGCTTACCTCTTCTTGATATAATATATGTCAGTCACTGAATCGGTTGCTGTCTGTCTCCCCCATAAGGACAGGGATTGGCTCTCAATGACTATCTCCACTGCTCAACACAATGCTTGGCACAGAGGAGACACTCGATAAATACTTGTTGAATGAGCGTGTATCAGAAACCTCTGGTGACCCTCTTCTCATCCTTCTGACCCACCTTTTACTCATCTGGCATCCTGGCAACCAGCTTGGAGCAGGTAGAAGCCCCTGGGCTTAGCTGCCCCCCACAGCTCTTGCCTTCTGCCCACGGCAAGCACCGGGGCCTGCAAGTGTGAGGAGGTTAGGGGCTGGAGTTAGCAGATAGAGGCTCCGTTCTCTGATACTCAGTGGAAGTTTTGAAGTGCACTCAGCAGGTCCCAGCGGACAGAGCCCCGGTTGCCCACAGCAGTGACCAGCTCCATAGCACACATGTCCTGGCTTTCTTTCCTTCTCATCCACTGTCCCACTCCACTGCTTCTAGAATCAGTGCTCCCTAGAGCAGTGCTCCACTGCTCCCTAGAATCAAGTCCCTAGAGGTGACTTGCAAGCAAGTCCTTCTTCTGCTTCCTCTACCTGCAAGGAGGTAGCAGGAGTGGAAAAGAGCCCAGATTAAATTAAAACAAATATATGGAGCTTATAGTCTAGTGGGAGAGACAAATGAGAATTTGAAAAAGAAAACAAAATTTAAATACCTACAGGTGAAGGGATAGATTTTTCAACAAATGGTACCGGAATAACGGAATATCCAACTGGAAAACAGTGGATCTCAATCCTTACTTCCCAACATACTTGAAATACATCCAAGAACTAAAGATTTAATAAAGAAAAACTATACAACTTCCAGAAGAAAGCAGAGGTGAAAATCTACATGACCTTGGGATAGGCAGAGTTTTCTTAGATCACAGGTAGAACCAATCATAAAAAAGGGAGGAGAGACAGCATGATATGTCACAGAGTGGAAAAGAGTTTTGCAATTCATATTTTTGACAATAATCTCCATCTACAACATACAGAGAAATATGTAAATAAAAAGAAAGCAAACAACCAAATTAAAATACGGCAGAAGATTTTTGAAAATACTTTAAAGGAAGATATACAAATATTCATAAGCACTTGAAAAATTTGTTCAGTGTTATTAGCCATTAGGGAAATATAAATTAAAACCATAATGAGATGACACCATACACCCATTAGAATGGCTAAAATTGAAAACACTGGTAATAAGTGTTGACAAGGATGTGGACCAACTGGAATTCTCACACACTGCTGATAAGAGTGTGAAATGGAAAAACACTTTGGAAAAAAGGTTGGCAGTATCTTATAAAATTAAACATACACTTACCATCTTATAGTTCTCCATCATATATCCAATGTAGTTATTTACCCGAAGGTAATAAAAATGGATGTCTACACAAAGACTTGCATGCAAATTGTCAAAATAGCTTTATTCATAATAGCCCCAAACTGGAAATGGCCCGGGTGTCCATCAACAGGCCAATAGATATATTGTGGAATATTCATACTCAGGAATAAAGACACAAATACTGACAAGTGCTACAACATGACTAAACCTCCAAAACATTATGCTGACTGAAAGAAGCCAGACAGAAGAGTACAACCTTGTGATTACATTTTTTTAAATTTTTTTTAATGTTTTTATTTATTTTTGAGACAGAGAGAGACAGAGCATGAACGGGGGAGGGTCAGAGAGAGAGGGAGACACAGAATCCGAAACAGGCTCCAGGCTCTGAGCGGTCAGCACAGAGCCCGACGCGAGGCTCGAACTCACGGATCGCGAGATCGTGACCTGAGTGGAAGTCGGACACTCAACCGACTGAGCCCCCCCAGATGCCCCAATAAGGCTGATTTTAAACAAGAAGTAGTGATAGCTTGTGATAAGTGTTCCAGAGGGAAGATATTATGGTATTATAAGAGAGGAAAATGGGGAAGAAAGACTACTTCTGATGGCTGGGCAAGGAAGTTCTCTTCAGGAGGTGATACTAGAGCAGAGATCTCAATGTTAAGATGGAGACACCCAGGGAAAGATCTAGGGGAGGGCACTCGAGGAAAAGGTCACCTCGGGAATAAAGACCCAGAATCAGGAAGGAGTTTGGTGCTCTTGGCCACAGTCCCCAGGCCAGTGTGACTGGGTGAAGTGGGTGGGGCAAGAGTGCAAGGAGACTGGGTGGAGAGGTGGGCAGGAGCCTGATCCTGAAGGACTTTATCAGCCCTGATAAAGGTTTGGAATTTGAAATGGATAAAATGCACATGGTCTAGTGGGGCAGAAACACAGAAGCAACTAAAAGCAATACAGGGTTATGGGTGATATATTTGGGGTGTGTACAGAAATAAAGGAGGGAGTAGTCAGAACTGGGAACCTGGGAACATCTGGGAAGGCGTCCCAGAGGAGGTGACATTTCAGTTGAGGTTTAAAGAAGAGTAGCAGAGGGGAAAGGATATTGCAGGGGAGGGAACTATGTGCATAGAAATCCAGAGGTGGACAGCCCCATGGAACATTCAAGACCTGAGCATAATGTAAGTTTAGTTGGAGTTTTCCCTGTAGGAATAGAAGTGGCAGGAGATCTGAGGTTGTAGGGAGAGGGGCTTTTGAGTCCTGCAGAGGATGGAAAACCCCTAAAGAATTTTAAGTAAGGGAGTATTAGGGCCAGGTTTACATTTCTTTAAGAGTTTATGAAACGTTTTTTAATGTTTTTTTTTTTTTTTTTTTTTTTTTTTTTTTTTTTTGGGACAGAGAGAGACAGACAGAGCATGAACGGGGGAGGGGCAGAGAGAGGGAGACACAGAATGGGAAACAGGCTCCAGGCTCCGAGCCATCAGCCCAGAGCCCGACGCGGGGCTCGAACTCACGGACCGCGAGATCGTGACCTGGCTGAAGTCGGACGCTTAACCGACTGCGCCACCCAGGCGCCCCATGAAACGTTTTTTAAAGTTGAGTGGGGGTAGAGAGAAAGGGAGAGAGAGAGAATCCTAAGCAGGCTCCGCACATCAGTGCGAAGCCCAGTACAGGGTTTGAACCCACAGACTGTGAGATCATGACATGGCCTCAGCTGAGATCAGGGGTCTGAGCCACCCAGGCACCCCCAGTTTTACATATCAGATCAAGACGTCCAGAATGGGCAGGCTTGGAAAGCAAGACCACTCTTTCTGGAGTGAGATCAAGGGAAGGCCTGAACAGGAGCAGGTGGTAAAAGGCGAAGGGCCACACTCCGCTACGAGGTGACTGAGCCTGTCCTGAAGCTGGGAGACTTCCTGGTTTCTGGCTTCGAGGACTGGCTTCCCTGGGGGACGATGATCTGGTTAAGTAGGACAGATCAGGAGAAACAGGTTGAGGAAAAGATCTGCAGTTTGAGGCGCCAGAGGGTCCTAAATGCTAACTTTGATGTGTGCCTGCTCCCTCGGAGGGCTTGTCACTTGAAGATGCCTAGGCCCTGGCCCCAGTGAGTCAGAAGCAGTGGGTCTAGAATGGAGCCCAGGAATGTGTATGTGTACAAAGTGCCAAGTGCCACACCCAGTCTGATGCTGGTAGACTTCATGCCTACAGAGCTGCCATTTTGGCCTCTCCAGGTGCCTGGGGCAGGAGGCAGGACAAGCACATTCTCATCTGGACTTTGGCCAAAGCAGTTCAGAAATTCAGGCAAAGGTGACATCTAAAAGAAGGCTCTGGATGTAATGGGATCAAAGGTAGCTTGTTCTCTTCGTTGCTGCAACTGAAGAATTACAATAAAGTGGCCCTGGTCATCATGTGTAACTCCTGATTATGTGTCCAAGATGCCTCAGAAACTAGCGGTCAGGCCAAGACTGAGCCTATGTGTGCGTATGTACCCTCTCCTAGGTTGTGGATGGCAGGGCATGACGGGGATTCATGGAGTCCATGGTGAAGTCTGTGTGAGTTCTGTGCAAAGAGAGCAGCTTTTACTGTGTGCACCCACCAACCTTCACTACAGCTTGATGTGCTCAGTCCTGTTATTATTTCCATTTTACAGATGAGAAAACTGAGACCTGAAAAGGTTTAGTAAATTGTTCTGGGTCCCAAGGCCAGGATGCTGATGAACCAGGGCTGGAAGACAGGTCTCTGGACCCTCCTAATCATAGCATTGCCCTCGCCTCCACAAGTGGGAAAAGTCACTTCATTTCCTTTAATTTTTTAAAAAAAAATTTTTAACATATATTTATTTTTGAGAGAGAGAGAGACGCAGAATGTGAGCATGGGAGAGGCAGAGGGGGGCAGGGGGAGACAAAGAATCTGAAACAGGCTCCAGGCTCTGAGCTGTCAGCACAGGGCCCCACACGGGGCTCAAACCCACAAACCAGGAGATCATGACCTGAGCTAAAGTTGGACACTTAACCGACCGAGCCACGCAGGCGCCCCAGGTCACTTCATTCCTTAATCTTAAATGATCTTCCAAGCAAGGGAGCAAGGCAGAGTACAAGTTTTCTCTGTCTCATCCTGTTCAGAAAGTATCTAGGCCTTTACTTTAAAAGGCTCCCAGGGCCCAGAGGAGCTGGGATTGAAAGCCTCATGGTACAGACGGAGGTATGAGGTCCCAGCCAGGAGCACTTGCCTGATCTTCTAAGGTTCTCACGGCAGTGCCACATGCTTCCAGCAACAGAAGGAGGCGGCAGCAGCAAATCTGTCCCCAGTGCACCACAGTACTGTTTGGCTATGATGAAATACTCATGGCATATGGCTGCAAAGTTACTATCTTGAGAGCGGGCAGAAATGGGATTTTTCATGTGCCAGATTTCACTCCCTCTCTGAAACAATTCTTGTAGTAAACAGAGGTTTTCTGATCTTGTTAAGATCTGGAGGATGGGAATTCCTTTACACTTTTTAAGTAAAACTATTGTCTTAGAGAATTTCATTCTATGGATGGTGCAAATATTTTTTAAACGTTTGAAGCTCTTCTGTGCTCCCTCCCGCCCCCCTGAAAGCCAGGACAGGAAGAGAAGCTGCCACCAACTCTGTTGTAGCCCCAGACCACCCGGTGATGAGAACTCCCAGTGTCCCCTGCCTATCAACCCTTGGCAAATGGGGTGGACAAGAGGAAAGGCTTGCTGAGCGTGGGAGGCCACAGGGTGGAGGAGGCGAGGAAGGGCCAGGAAGCGAGTAGAATGTGACTTTTAGGAGGAGAATTATTTTGAACCATGTCTTGTGTGCTGACAGCATAATGATCATTATTAGGACCTCAGATGTAACACGAAGCCCGCCCTGAAGTTAAATTTTCCCTTTCAGATAAGCGTGGCCTGTCAACCCACCACAGGATGGTTCTATGCCAACCTCCTCCACATGGTGGGGGAGGGGGGAGGTTGGAATGTTCCAGCTGCTTCCTCACTCTTACCTTTCATTAAGGACTTTGTTTTTTTTAGTAAACAAGGCGCCGTTTTTCTACCTTAGTCTTCTAAAATCAACCTGAGAAATACTTTGTGCAAGGATCACAGCTGTTTTTGCACCTTTCTGCCCACATTTAGTTTCGGAGCTGCTATCTGGACTCTTACCTCCCCAGAGACCCTCCTGGACACAGTGTGACCTCTAGTGGAGGGACAGACCCAGGGCCTGAATTACACCCAGACAGATTGTTTCTGGTTTTCACAGTATTTTAAAAATTAGTTTTCACATCAAAATCCTGTTTGCTGGCTCCTCTTGAAAAATCAGAAAACCTAGCTATGGTGGGCCACATTTCCCTGTGACACGTGGCTGGAGCTGCATAATAGTGGCTCCCTTTGCACAGAGGTTGTTCTCCAGTTTGCCATAGTCCCCACCACTCTCCATCATCCCCCCCATCCACACCCTAAGAGAGGGTAGTGGTTAAAAGGCAAATATGGAGATACGAGTTTCAGTCTTGACCCTACCACTTACTTTCCATGGCCCCTTGAGTAGGTGTCTGCATCTCTCTGATGCCTGTTTTTAATCCCTAGGAAGAAGAGAGTAATGCATTTAAGGTATGAAGAGCAGAGACAGAAAGTCTAGGCTAGAGGAGGTACTCACTGAGACTTTGCCAGGTTTGTTTGTTGGCGTCTATTTCCTGTCAATAACAGAGGCCACTGGAAGATGTATACAAATGGACACACCTATTACAAACGCGAGCTTCATATATGCAAGCATTCTCTAAATTTGTTTTGTTTATTCCTGCATCCCCAGAGCTTAGGATAGTCCCTGGCACATGGTAGACACTTAGCAAATGCACTAAATGAATATGTGGGTTTATGTTGCCCTGAGTTTTCATGCTTCATATGTCATGACCTAAATTATTATTAGCAGTCCATTTTATATGTATAAATGCAAATGGACACATAGGTTGGCATATTTCAGGGCTTTTCTTCAGAGCCATTGATGGGAACTTTATTGCAGTAATCCCCTGAGTCACCATCTAGGAGAAAAATGTGTTTTCCTCCAGGACTGGGATCCCAAGATCATTGTCCGATACCAGGTCACTTGAGGAATCAGTGTTCCAAAAAGTCACAATTAAAAATGCACACATTTATGTGATACTTCTTGAGAACTTGAGGTACTGTACCAACATTTAAAGCATTAAGTGCTCCCTGGAGCACTTTCCTCAGAAACAATACTTCAGAGAGGAGAGTGCACTTAGCTAAAACCAATGGCAGGTTCTTTTTATTTTTATTTTTATTTTTTTTAATTTTTTTTTTTTTACGTTTATTTTTGAGACAGAGAGAGAGAGAGAGAGAGAGAGAGAGCATGAACGGGGGAGGGGCAGACAGAGAGGGAGACACAGAATCAGAAGCAGGCTCCAGGCTCTGAGCCATCAGCCCAGAGCCTGACACGGGGCTCGAACTCACGGTCTGTGAGATCATGACCTGAGCTGAAGTCAGACGCTTAACCGACCAAGCCACCCAGGCGCCCCTCAATGGCAGGTTCTATGCCATGTCTCAACAAGGCTAAAACCTCTGAGTGCTGGAATTTGCTCCCCATCGGATGCAACCTTCCCGGAAATACAGAAGATGGGTTGACTACCAACTGGATTCAATGTTAGTTTATTGGACTGTTGTATTACTTTTGTCTACAGGAGCCTTTCATAAGCTTGTGGCTTGGGTATTTGTGGCCTGTAGGGGTCAGCTGTGTTTTTTGTCTGCTTGGCATCCATGCTTCCTAGTTTTGGTAACTAAACTTCAATTTTCCTAGGGAAGCCATTGTTTGCACACTTTCAACTGTGGAATTGGGTGGTGGCTAACGCCACCCCCAGCTCCAGAGGAGAGCATGGAAGTAGCCAAGGTATCACATCCCTTGGCTCCAGCCACACGTTCAAAAAAAAGCAAGTTACCCAAAGCCAGTGCAAACACTAAGACTCCAATGTGTGTGGGAGAGGGGGGATGGAGGGGGAGGGGGCAGGGCACACCTGGGGGGTTGCAGTCGGTTAAGCCTCTGACTCTTGATTTCAGCTCAGGTCATGATCTCATGGTAGTGGGATTGAGCATGAGGCTCTGTGCTGAGCATGGAGCCTGCTTAGGACTCTCTCTCTCTCTCTCTCTCTCTCTCTCTCTCTCTCTCTCCCCGCCCCCCCCCCCCCCCGCTCGGGCCCTCCCCTGTGTGCACACACACTCTCAAGATAAATAAAAAAACATTAAAAAAACCCCAAAAACTCCAAACTGGAGCTTTTCTTAAGACTATTGGGAAAGAGGGGCACCTGGGTGGCTTAGTTGGTTAAGAGTCTGACTCTTTGTTTCGACTTAGGTCATGATTTCACAGTTTGTGAGATTGAGCCCCACATCCAGCTATGTGCTGATAGCACAGAGTCTGCTTGGGATTCTCTCTCTCCTTTGCTCTCTGCCCCTCCCCTGCTCTCTCTCTCTCAAAATAAATAAATAAACTTTTTAACGTTTATTTATTTTTGAGACAGAGAGAGACAGAGCATGAACAGGGGAGGAGCAGAGAGAGAGGGAGACACAGAATCCGAAACAGGCTCCAGGCTCTGAGCTGTCAGCACAGAGCCCGACGCGGGACTCGAACCCACGGACCGTGAGATCATGACCTGAGCCGAAGTCGGACGCTTAACTGACCAAGCCACCCAGGCGCCCCATAAACTTTTCAAAAAAATTAAAAAAAAAAAAGACTATTGGGAAAGGTAATCCTTTTTGCTTGCTGGGACTTTTTGCTGTGAGAATACAATTCTGACCCTGCCAGAGGCACTGCTGGAGAATGTAGAGAGACAGAGCAAGAGATGAGATTCCTTGGGACAGTGGTGACAGTGTTTGAATGCTTGGATCCAGCTTTACCTGAAGCTCAGATTCACCTCTGGATTTTTGGTTTCCTGAGCCGATAAATAAAATCTCTCTCCTTTTTTTTTTTTTTTTGAGAGAGAGAGAAGGTGCAAGTGAGTGAGGGGCAGAGAGAGAGAGAGAGAGAGAGAGAGAGAGGGAAAAAGATATATAGAGAAGAAGCGGGGCTCATGTTTACCTGAAGAGGGGCTTGAGCTCACCGGAAGTGTGACTGAAACTCATGAACAGTGAAATCATGACCTGAGCCGAATCTGAGTCAGATGCTTTAACAATTGAGCCACCTAGGCACCCTCCCTCTCCTTCTTTCTTAAAACAATTTGAATAGCATTTTAGTCAATTGCAATGGAGATATTCCTGAATAACAAATTAGAATTTGAAAATGTAGGTCAGAAAAGGAGACAAAAAAGTGTGAGACCCATTGCTCAGATAAAAACCAAAAACCATGATCCATGGCCAGAAGCAAACTGATGAGTTTGCCTCTTTTTCCTTGACATGGACCTCAAATTCCATTAGACTCTGGCAGAGCAGTGAGCTAAGAAACAGTAGAAGAAGAATAATTTTTTTCTCATTTCTTTAATACCCTGACACACACACACACAAAGAATCTGGTCATCTTGTGCTGGATTTTGTGCTTGTGCTGGCCACATTCACTGGCTTTCCTTTCACATGTGTTCATTTGTCTGCTCCCATAATGGGAAGACATTGAAATAAACCAGAGGCCAGGTCTTAGTGGACTTTTCCAGTGTTTTAAAACTCTCTGAACTTGGGGCGCCTGGGTGGCTCAGTCGGTTAAGCATCCAACTTTTGCTTTCGGCTCAGGTCATGATCACAGGCTCAGGTCATTATCTCACGGTTTATGAGCATTCCTTAGGATGCTCTCTCTCCCTCTCTCTCTGCCCCTCCCCCACTCACACTCTCTCTGTCCCTCTGAAAACATAAATGAACGTTAAAAAAAAAAAACCTCTTTGTTCTTGACGTAGAGGAATCCCACTAGCATTTGCCATTAAGCCTGTGAGCTCTAGAAAGATGTCATTCAGCTTGCACAGCATGTAGAGAAGTTTGTTTCATAGAGTTACTGAGCGCTTCTGCATGCCAGGCTCCAACTTCCACAAATCCATGAGCTATTGGCGGCAGGCTTTCTCTTTTTGAGAAAGCCTTGTTTCCAGTCCTCGGTCAGCTCTTCTTTACCCTTTGCGGCTGCATCTTTGCCGTGGTTGCCCTTTACCTTCTGACCAGCCTGAATTTTGCTGCCCAATGACTCTTTACAAAAGACTGCATCCCATCCCCATTTCCTGCTTCAAGGAGCTCCAGTGGCTCCCTGTAGTTTTCATTTTGAATGTATACTCTTCTTCTTGGCCTTGGATAAAGCTAATACCAAGAATAAAAGCTAACCACTTGGAGCATTTACTGCATGTTGGGCACTGTGCTACGGTTTCACATGCATTATCTCACTTAATTCTCAAAATGATGCTATGGTTATTAATGTTATCCCTATTTTTTCCCAGATGAGGAAACTGATACACAGAGAGGTTGAGTAACTTGCTTAAGTCACATGAACAGTAAGTGATGGAGTCCAAATGCAACCTGTCACTCCAGCTCCAAAGCCCATGTTCCTACCAGAAGATTCTGCTATCTCCAAGGCTCTTCCACAATCTGCTCTGTCTCTACCTTACTTCTCACAACTCTACCATTTCCTTGGTCTACTTAGGCTGGTCTTACAGTTGTGCCCACTGTTCTGTGATTTTGTTGTCTTTGCTTAGTTGTTTAGCCATTCATTCATTCACTCATTCACTCATTCACTCATTCAGCAAATATTTACTGAGCCCCTGTCCCAGGTGCTCATGTCATCTGGATGACAGGACCAAGATTAAGAATGCTCTCTTTTCTCCCCCTTCTCCAAATCCTGCCTTTCAAGGCTCTGCTCCACACCCTCTCTTTCGTGTATCCCAGCTTAGCCAATGTAGCTGGCATGGCCTCCCTCTCCTTGAATGCTGCAGGCACAGAAGGGCATGACCACCTAGTTGAGCATTCAACTTCACAGGGTTCCTCCAGGTCTCATGCGATCTTGCTGTCCTATCAGGAGGCAGATACCTGGAGGACAAGGTGAGGGAACACCTTTCCTTTAGTATCTATCACAGCATTGAGTACACATTAGGCATCTAAAGAAATATTTTTTTCATCCAATTGTTGAGTAACAAATGGGATACAGGTAAATATGATGGTTTTTAAAATGGCCTTGTGAAGGGGCACCTGGCTGGCCCAGTTGATAGAGCGTGTGACTCTTGATCTCAGGGTTGTGAGCTCAAGCCACACACTGGGAGTAGAGCCTACTTAAAAAAGGAAAAAAAAAAGTGAAATAAAATGACCTTGTGAAAAATCTTGAATCTGGATTCTTCTTTTGATCAAGAATTCACGTAAAGTTTATGATATTCTTATGAGGTAGGTGTTATTAGCTCCCTTTTACAGATTAGATTGAGGCTCAGAGAAAATGGGTAACTTGCCCAAGTTCACAAAATGGATAAATCTCAGAGCACAGGCTCCCAACCACTGCATCATGCCTGCCTCTGCCATCCTTAGAAGATGGTTCTCCTGAATTCACAAATGTGGAAAAGCCATTGTAGTTTCTGTGGCTAATGAACTTTTACAGCAAATATGCTTTGTCAGGGCCTTCTACACAGACATTTTTCTTTATCTCTAGGGGTGGAAGGAGGCTCACTGCTGTTGTAAAGAAACTTGGTGAAATTCCAGCAACTTCTACCACTGGCCCCACTGCTGAGTCCTGGGACTTGAGGTCAAATTCTAGAAAAGCACCACATAGGATGTGCTCCCTGGCCACGTCTCTCTGGTCCTTGGATGCTGCCAGCAACACTCTTGGGGTTTGGACTCACATGAGAGCACTTCTTCACCGTGGAGGTGGGGGTGGGGGTGGGGGTGGGGAATGTTCTGTTTTTCTTTTGATAGTCAGGCCCTCTCACTCCCAACCAACCCAGTAAAATGGGAGGGGCCTTACTGATACCTGTCTCATCATCTCTTCCTCCCCAGCATAACCCCCACGTGTCCCAGCTGGCATGAGAAACTTTCTTCCCTTTTAAGGCAGTTATCCCTACCTTATACTCCCGTCTTCACCTTGCCCTGCCCTCATTAGAATTTCAGAGGCATATGCTTGCCCCCTAAGGGCCTGGAAAATTTTCCAGCCAAAAAAGTCTTACTGTCAGAGTGTAGTTATGGACATGCAGTCTCTGGTCTTCCCTCAGCATCAGTGTTCTCTGAAGGGTAGATCTTGCCCCCTGATGGTCCAAATATGATTTGGGGGTGTGCCTGAATGATCTTCATTCCTCAGAGGCCAACAGACAATGCTTTGTTCCCCTACCAACCTTGGAAAGACACTGGAATCACTCAGCATTCCTTCTCAAAATGCTGTTCACACCCCTTCTTGGATCTCTCTTTATCTTGCCCTCTCTTTCAGCAACCCTTTCCCAAACCACTGCTGCTTCTCCTTCCTCTCCAAGTCCTTCTTTGTCTCAGTTCCCAGCATGTTTCCTTCCACCACATCCTTCAAACTTCATTCTGGCCCAACTCTATCCCTGCCCTACCTGATGTCCAGTTGGAGTTCCCTTCCTCAGCTCTGCATACACCCCTGGTCTGGTTGCCCCTGCCCTGCTCCCAGTATCTTCCTGCCCACTGATCTCTGCCCCTTGGAACCTGGGCTGATGTTTTCAATCTCCTCTATTAGTACAACTCTTTCTGTCTGAAGCTATGATTTTTTTTTCTACCTTTCACAACTGTCTTTCCCCCCATTTATATGTGTTCCTCTGAAAAATAAATGTATGGGGGGGTGGCGCCTGGGTGGCTCAGTAGGTTAAGCGTCCTACTTTTGATCTTGGCTCAGGTCATGATCTTGAGGTTCGTGAGTTCAAGCCCTGTATCAGGCTCTGCGCTGACAGTGTGGAGCCTGCTTGGGATTCTCTCTGTCCCCCTCTCTCTCTGCCCCTCCCCACTGGTGTACTCTTGCTCTCTCTCCCCAAAATAAATAAACTTCAAAAATAAAAATAAGTGTATCAAAGTAAAAAAGTATCGCTTAAACACAACTATCAAGTAAATCATAAACAGTACAAGTGGTATTTTAATATGAGACACATTACCCATAAACTCCTGATCTTCAATGCCTTAGTCAGCTGGGCATTTGCCAAAAGGTGCTCACTATAAACTGATGATAAAATGACTTTTTTTTTGTCTGTTAAATAAAACTCAACTGAGGAAATTTCACTTTTTAAAATGTTTTTATTTATTTTTGAGACAGAGTGAGCAGGGGAGGGGCAGAGAGACACACACACAGAATCTGAAGCAGGCTCCAGGCTCTCAGGTGTCAGCACTGACCCCAATTTGGGGCTGGAACTCAGAAGCCATGAGGTCATGACCTGAGCCAAAGTCAGATGCTCAACTGACTGAGCCACTCGGGTACCCTTCAAGTGAGGAAATTTAAAGGTCTAACTGGCTTTATTACATGATTCCAAAATCGGGTAGCATCCCATGTACCAAACAGAGGGGAGTTCTGTTCTATAAAATGGAAGGTTTTATAAAAAAGTGGTTGGGGCAGGAAGTTATTAGGAAAAGGAAGGACAGGATTCTTTCACACCAGGTCACCTTCCTTTGGAAGGGTGGAGTAGAGGACTTCGTATAAGGCAGATTACCTCATTTTCCTTTAAAGGATGGAGAGCACCAGGTTACAGATTGCCTCATTGGTGCTGATCAGAAAATTCCCATGTTTATGGCAGAGGTTGAAACTGTAGTTAGGCTACGTTCTTAATCCTCCGTTTTGTGACTTGGCCAAAGTGACACCGTTTAGGGGCTATGGTTTTTGTTTTTACAGGTCTAAAATCCCATAGTCTGAGAGGGAAGGACAATGTATATGAAATGTCCATAGCAGTGCAGGGAATGATCCTACAACTTAATTGAAACTCAATCAGCAAGAAGTCAAGTGGTGAGATAAGCAGGGGTTCTCAAACTGGGACCTCCACAGGATGTGAAATTTTCATTTTGAAGCTGATGGTCTAAGCCAGTAGAGGTGTAGGCCTATGGTTATAGCAAGCAAGAGAAGGGCACTGGAGGAAAATCAATTTCTGAAATGACTAACAAAAAAATCTATGCAAGTTGGACTCGTAGGTTTCTCCTCGACTTTGCTCAGGGAGTGTTTTGGTGATTTTCTCTTTCCGTTGGAAGAGAGGAAGGACTTAAGACAGGAAGTCTGAGCCTGAATGAATGAGGTCTTAACGACATTCCGTATCAAAGGCTGCACTACTTGCTGTAAAGTTTATGGGGAAAAGTTGCCGGAGAGCAATCCAGTTAGCCTTAGCCCCGGTCCTCTCCCGTACAGCTCAGGAAATAATCGCCCGAAGTAGTTAGACCCAGCAGACACCAGGAGGAGCGGCCTACAACGAACCCTGCCAGAGCAGGATACAACAGGGACCCAAGGCCTGCCTTCCAGGCATCTGCACTGGCGGCGAGAAGATATCATCTGGAGTCTCGGCGAACTGATCCAACCAGAGAGGAGTGTCCGTTGGGAGTCTCAGGTCCAACCCGCCTCGGAGGCGGGAGCGTAGGCGGGGGCAGAGAGGCCAGGCTGGCGTCTCCAGTCCCCACTGCACCGACCGACCCGCAGCGCGCTGTAGGCGCCCGGAGGCCAGGCGGCTAGGGGCGGGGCTCGTGCTGTGACACCGCCCCTCGCCTCGCCCCGCCCCTCCCCGCGCGCGTTGCCAGGGTGATCAGGTGACTCCGAGCTTGCGGCGCTCTGGGCGGCCGTGACGTCAGGCGCGCCGCTGCTCCTCTCTAGCTTGGTGGCAGGTGCAGTGTATCTGGTGCGGTCTCATCTGGTCGGATCAGGTCCGGAACAAACCAGTGCCCTACCGGTTGGAGAAGAGAAGAGGTGAGGCTCGGCGGCCGCGGGCCCGACCAGGCTGGGACTAGGGAGCGGGTGAGGTGAGGGCGGGGCCCTTCGGGGGTTTGGCGCACCCCCGAGCTCCCCAAAGAGCGCCCCGAGAGCGGCGGGCACCCGGGCGAGGTGGACTGACTCAGGGTGGGGTGTGCGCAGCGTCCGGGGAGGGGCTGGGAGCCGGCCCAAAGCCCACCCGGGAGCCCCGCGGCTGTTCATCCGGTTGTCGGTCGCGAGCCGCTGGCGGAGGCCGGGAGGGTGGAGATCCTGCGCCGCCCGCCCGTCTTCTGGGCCGTGAACTAAAGCGGCTCAGCATTTCAAGCGGCCTCCCCGTGCCCGGAATCGGCGTGCTCGGAGCGGGTCTCGCCACACCCCGTCCCGGGGGACTTCTGCGAGAGGCTTGTGCAACTCTTCTCCTTGGGCAGCGATTTCTGAGGAGCTGCCGGGGCGGTGGGGGGGGTGGTGGAGCGGGGGCTGGTGCCGGGAGGCCGCTTGGGAGCCCCACGAGTGGGAGCAGAGGCCGGCGTATTCAGAGAAAGTGCTTTGGAGAAAAGGAGGGAGTGAATTGGGATCTCAGTGGACCTGTTGGGGTAGGTGAAATCTGAGCAGAGTCCTGAGGGGTGGGGACTAATCTCCCTGCAGCGGTTGGGGGTTGGAAGAAGCTGAGAGAGGGAAAGAGGACCTCTGGAGAAGGGAGGGAGGGAAAAGGGACGTCTGCGGAAGGAGAGCATGAGCTTTGCGATAGAGGTAAAGGAACGACGACTGTTGGGTGACTGGACCGAGTGCTAGGGTTGTTTGGGGGGGAAAAAAGTTTGGAGGATTAGGTTAGGACCGGTTAGGAAATATTTTTGAGTGCCCAGCTGAGGGTTTGTGTGCTGTGGGGGAGCCATTGAAGCGTCGGCTGGGTTGGGGGTCGGGAGAACACTGGGATGGGGAGACACTGAGGGGACTGTTGCGACAGCCTGGGAAGGAGGTGACCACACCTAGAACTCTGGTCTGATGGGGTTCTGGGACCCCTGCTTAGGAAATATTTATAACGGGTGAGGAGGGAAGCACCCAGGTGCCTGCCTACACCCGAGCCATTGTTAGCAGATTGAAAAATCCTCAAAGAGAAGGGAAACACCCATCTGCAGTTCATTTTCTTATTCTCTCTCTGTCTCTCTTTTTTAAAGATTTTACTTTTCAAAGTAATCGCTACACCCTACGTGGGGCTTCAACTTACAACCCCAAGGTCAAGAGTCGCTGGCTCTACTGACTGATCTAGCCAGGTGCCCCTCTTGTCTCTTTAGACCAGATTTAATGTCTATGTGTGAGATTGCCTGTCTCATTAAGTGCGGAGGTTGTATTGTCCACAACACTTGGCCTTCAGAGGTTTCAGAGTATGGTACAAATGCCTCTGATTCCCAAAGTGAAACCCAACCCCCAAGTGATTGGTAGGAGAGTTAATGGGGGAAATTTATTACAGGATAATCAATGCCCAAAACATGAAAATGGAACATTGGGGAAACTGAAAGGAGTCCCATGCTTTGTTAATTGTAGAACTAAGAGTTCCCTTTTTACATCTATTACCCTCAACTTGTGCGCTTCTCCACCTAAGGCTGTTTAAGTGTTAATTGGATGTTTGTCTTAATTTCCTGAGAAACAAGAAGTTTTGATTATTGAAAAGGAATGATTTGGTGATTTATAGTTTTTCCCAGCTCTGAAATTTACTAATTCTGTGACCACACACACACACACACACACACACACAAATAGCACTGCCATCCTTTATTATTTTAAGTTTATTATTTTGAGAGATTGCTCACACAAGCAGGAGAGGGACAGAGAGAGGGAATGAGAGAGAATCCCAAGGTGACAGTGCAGAGTCGGACATGCGGCTCAAACCCACGAACCGTGAGATAGTGCCCTGAGCCAAAATCAGGAGTCTGGGCCCTAACTGACTGAGCCACCCAAGTGCCCCATTTTATACAAAACCTTAACAACTTATGTTTTCTGGAAGGACATGAAATGACTGAACCTTGCTACCAATTTGTTTTGTGTATGTTTGCTGCAGAAAATAGAATTGGACCTCCAGGGATCCTGTCCAGTAAAAGGTGGTTTCGGGAACTGCGGAGAACTTGGGAAGGTGGCCGCAGCTGGTTTGTGTATAAATGTAGAAACCAGCACAGCACTCAAGGGAGGGCAAATCCAGAGTGGTGGCACCTGGGGAAAATAAACTTCACTTCAGATCAGTGACTTCATTCTCTGTAAAAGAAGGCTTAAGATAGGTCACCTGAGCAATGGCTGTTTATCACGCATTAGCATGTACTGAAGAGTTTTTCCTTATAATATTACAAGTGGTAGGGCTTGTTATGATAGTGACTTTTAAAGGTCTTTACAGGAGTCCCATGCTTTACAAGAATCTCTGGAGGTTAGATTTCTTGGCCACTTTTTTAAACCGTTGTTAACCATTTTCTAAATCTCTTCAAAAGTATTTGAACCAGCCAACTAATCATGCTTCCTTTGGAAAGAAACAGCCCCCAACCCCCAAACACTATAACTATGTGCTGTCAGGGCGGTTAAGTAGGCCAAGAGTTGTGGGAAATTTTCCACTTTCATTCACCCATACCACCCCCACAAGTTTTCCCATTGGTAGAGAATATGACTTCATTGTCAGGAAAAAAAAGTTTGTGTATTTCCCTAAACGTAAGCTATGATAGCTCCCAGGGCTGGCTGTTCCTGTGTTGAAGAACAGGAATGCTCTCTTTTAAGGGGCTCTCAGCCAAAGTAGGGCTAGGGTATAGGCCAGAGACTGAGCCAAGGAGAATTCTCAGTCCTTGGCCTTTGTCACCCAAGGCCCTGGGCAGGGCCCACCGTTCTTGGGATGGTAACATTCCTCGACCTTGAAACAGGATAATGGTTAGTACTCCCTTCCCAGAGGTACCAAGGAGAATTGAGAGGCTTACATGAAATTAATGTAATTAATTCATTACTTACATTGATGCTCCTCCAAAGCATCAATGTAAGCTCCTCCAAAGCTGAATTTTTTTTTTTCTCCACAAGTCGAGAGGTGACAGGGAGGCTAAGGGAAGTCTCCCCGAACTGTTGACAAGCTCCTGTCTTTATTAGGTATATGTTATAGGGAAAACATTGCACAATATGTCAGGAGCTACATGCCAGTAAGAACTTATAGAAAGCGTGCAAAGAAACAAGGCATTCCCAAGACTACAAAAGAGATATTCCATAGATAACATGGTCTCAGGAATTCATGAGCACAGGCAGGACCCAGTCCCTAAATATGCCTTAACTAGATAGTGGTCAGGTGTCCTCTGCAGGGCCAGAAAGCAGTGTAATGTGTTCCCTATAATCTCCTTAACCAGGACATAGCTATTTGATTTCCTACATATCCCTCTTTTTTTTTTTTTTTTTTTTAAAGAATCTTGTTCATGGGAGTTGAGGAGGGCAATCTGTTGTCATTCATGATGTCTCAAGGAGGCCACTATGGTGTAGATCATTTGGAGGGCTTAGCCAAGTTTTGAGAAACCACAGCTAGATATGCTAAAAACCTGTTTTCTGGGGTTGGTGGCTCTCTGCCATGGCATATTACTTTGGTCACATGTTGATCGAGCTTCTTAAGTTGTCCCCAGGTGACATCATTTGCCTTGGTCACTTGTGGGCATAGTCTCCACTGTTGTCCAGGATGAGGTCTATCCGAAGTCCGGACAATGTCACATTTTTTCCTGAACATGTCGATTCTGCCACCTAAAAATCTTCCTCTCAAAGCTATCACTTTCACTTTAGGGTCACCAATTTCGGGTTTGGCTTATCACGTCAGGGTCACCAGTTGTGGGTTCAGCTTTTGGCTTTGTCCAGCAAAGTCAAAGATGGCAAAAAGGATTACTCAAGACTTCACAAGTCAGGGGGCGCCTGGATGGCTCAGTCAGTTAAGCATCCGACTCTTGGTTTCAGATCAGGTCACAATCTCGAGGTTCATGGGATCAAGCCCTGCTTCGGGCTCTGTGCTGATAGTGTAGAGCCTGCTTGGGATCCCCCCCCCCGCCCCTTCCCTGCTTGTGCTCTCTCTCAAAATAAACTTAAAAAAAATAATTTGGAAAAAAAAAAAAAGACTCCACAAGTCAAGAGAGGTGAGACGGAGACTAAGGGGAGTCTCCCTGAGCTTCTCTCCCTGAAAATTGTAATTCTTGGATGAACGGATGTTTTGAGATTAGTGAAATAAAAAAGAGATGGACATGCTAAATTTTTGTGAAAGCCTCATGCAAACTCTAAGGTGTTTTTATTATTTTTTTCCTGGGGTATTTAGGCTTATCAATACACTTATAATCAAGATCTGGAGGCCTGAGGGTAAACTCCATGTTTGTGTTTGATAAGGAAATAATTTCAAATGGTTCCCCACTCTTTTCTGCTTCCCTTAGAGTGCCTGGAATAAACCAGTAACCTAGCTGGGTGTGGAGCTTTCTGGAGCTTTTTCTATCCAATATCCTTTCAACTCTAAAGGAGTTAGTTATTAAGTTCATCAGAGGTAAAAGTGGATAATAATGCTCCCTAAATTAAATGAGGAGTGAAATAGTCATCTTTTAAAATTCCCATGTTCTGTGTCAGTCCGTTGGTCCTCTTACTCAGTCAGACACTCACATGCTTGCTGATGTGCCCAGGGACTCTATAGAACTATAATATCCATCTCTTAGACTTCTGGCATTTGTTGACTAGGCATGAGGGGAATCCTGACCGGAGAGGCTTGTTTTTCTCAGGCAGCGCTTGGCCAAGGCTGCTAATTGGCTTGGTTATAAAGTGGGAGTCAGCAATTAAACAGCAGCATAGAAGCGAGGGGATTGGGCATGAGTTGACCCTCTAGCCAAAAAGGTTCACACTACTTGGTGTGCTGTTTACAAAGGACTCTTCAAAAGGAAATGAACTCACTGACTTCTTAAGTAGGTTTTAGGAGACATAGGTGGAATATTGGTATTGATTGTAGGCTTCAGAACCAGTTAGGAAACTGGATGGATCCTCATTTCTAAAGCCAGGAAGACAAATGGTTTGAATCTAGTCTCTGTGGACAGCAAGCCTGTGTATGATTTTGCCAAAAACAAGGGATGATTTATATTTTTGTGAACCCTTTCAATTAAAAGGTTTAAGGGAGTGTTGGTAGTCATGGTGGGAGGAGAGTTTGATCTGAGTTTACTCCCTGGGGAGTAATGCTGTATTCATAGTGCCTATCTTTAGTTCTCCAGTTTATGCTGAAAGAATCATTAGTCCCCAGAGAGTTCCAAAAAATACATCATTACTGAAAACTATCAGACCACGTGCTCATTGTGCAAAGAAAGATAGGGATGGGGAACAATTAACTGTAAAGTTATTTGGGAAGGCGACCACCTGGGAGGAGGTGCTAGACTTCTGCCACTTGACATTGTTGATGCTGCCTGCAGTACTTTACTAGTCAGCTTTCAGTGTCAGGACCTGGGGCAGGATCATTTGGGGAGCATATGTCAACTCACAGCTTCGAGATCACGAGTGCTGTGTTCCACTGAGTGAGCCAGCTGGGCGCCCTGTCCTTATCTTGACTATTGTAAATAATGCTGCAGTAAACATAGGGGTGCATTTATGTTTTCACATTAGTTTTTTGTTGGTTGGTTGGTTTGGTTTGGTTTTCTTTGGGTAACTCTATTTTTACCTTGAGGAACCTCCATACTGTTTTTCACAGTGGCTGAACCAGTTTATATTTCCACCAACAGTACACAAGGGCTCCTTTCCACATCCTCACCACCACTTCTTGTTCCTTGTCTGATTCTAGCCATTCTGATGGGTGTAAGGTGCTGTTTGTTTGTGGTTTTGATTTGCTTTTCCCTGATAATTAGTGACGTTGAGCATCTTTTCATGTGTCAGCCATCTATATGTCGTCTTTGGAAAAATGTCTGTTTAGATCCTCTGCCCATTTTTTAATTGGATTTGTTTTTCTGCTGTTGAGTTGTAGAAGATTGATCTGTCTATATATTTTAAAGATCTTTATATTTTGGATATTAACCCCTTATTGGATCAATCATTTGCACGTATCTTCTCCCATCAGCAGGTTTTGTTGATGGTTTCTTTTGTTGTGCAAAGAATTTTTATTTTGGTGTAGTGCCAATAGTTTAATTTTGCTTTTGTTTTCCTTGCTTGAGGAGACGCATCATAGAAAAATGTTTCTATGATGAATGTCAAATAAATTACTGCCTTAAAAAAATAATAAAAAATTTAGGGGCACCTGGGTGGCTCAGTAGGTTAAGTGTCCCAACTTCGGCTCAGGTCATGATCTCAGTTTGTGAGTTCGATCCCTGTGTTGGTCTCTGTGCTGATAGCTAAGAGCCTGGAGCCTGCTTTGTATTCTCTGTCTCGCCCCCTCCCTCCCCCTCCCTCCCCCTCCCTCCCCCTCTCTCCCCCTCTCTCCCCCTCTCTCCCCCTCTCTCCCCTGCCTTCACTCATGTTCTCTTTGTCTCTCAAGAGTAAACATTAAAAAAAAATATTGCATATGTTTTCTTTTAGTTTTATGGTTTCTGGTCTCACATTTAAGTCTGTAATCCACTTTGAGTATTTTTGTGTATGGTAAGAGATTGGTCCAGTCTCATTCTTTTGCATGTAGCTGTCCAGTTTTCCCAGCACCATTTGTTGTAGAGACAGTCTTTTCCCCATTGTATATTCTTGCCTCCTTTGTCGTAGATTAATTGACCATATAAGCGTTTGTTTCTGGGTGGATGCAGTTTTTTTGTTTTGTTTTGTTTTTAACTCATG
The DNA here is from genome assembly GCF_028018385.1 of Neofelis nebulosa. Classification (NCBI taxonomy): domain Eukaryota; kingdom Metazoa; phylum Chordata; class Mammalia; order Carnivora; family Felidae; genus Neofelis; species Neofelis nebulosa. The sequence goes on along the minus strand of NC_080782.1, from coordinate 124,024,884 downwards.
AGTATCTTACACTACTTTGAGCCCCTTGTCGTCCTCATACACAGTAGCTCTTTGTGGATGTTAGTGACGGAAATCTTGGAGTTACCTAGCATTTGTTTTTTCTAGCCTTTGTTGGACTTGATGTCTATGGCTCTAAAGTTACAAAGATGAAGAAAGGAGGGGAGAGACGTCGCTGCCTTGGGACGGTAAGGTCTGGTCGGGCAGCCCACATTGGCACATGGCAGGCAGCAGTGTCTCTTGCTGGTGTGAAGGGAGATTCCCTCCTGCCCATTAAGAGGCACCCCACAGCTCTGGCGAGGCTGCTGCTTTTCTCAGAGGGTCATGAGAGCACGCTAATGGCAGAGCAAAGCCCTGACTGGCCTGGTAGCCGGCAGGAACCAGGAGTGCTTAGTTAAATTGCCAGCACATTAAGCTGTAGGGGCCTCTTTCTGAGCCATCAGGATTTCAGGTTTCCCACAAAGCCTAATCTAATGCTCTGGGAGGGGGCAGGGGAGCCAGTCTTTCTGGGGCTGTGCTGGTGGGGGACCTGGCCTGGGAAGTGGCCTTGTCAGGCTTGTTGAGAGGGATGGACCTGTCCCTTTTTAGTGTGTCCTCTCAACTTGGCAGGGGGCAGAGCTGGGCTCTTTTCCCTCTCTCCCGCTATAACCTATCCTTTCATGTCCCCAACTCACTTTCTGTGTTAATAGCTTTTTTCCTCTTTTTCTGTCCCTTCTGTTCACTGCCGCTTTCTCTTTCCATGCTCCCTCTTGCTGGGCCTCATTTTCTGTCCCTTGTCACTTTGAGGGCTGGCTATTTGAAGTTCCGGGAGTTACAATGCTGTCCCATATGTCCCAGTGACTAGATTTAATTCAGAGGTCCCCAACCTTTTTTTCTGAGGAGGAGCCAACCTTTACTTCCCCACTGGCTTTCAGATAGCATCTTAGCTCGGTTACTGACCAGACTCCCTGAGCTGAGTGGTTGGGTGAGGTGGAGGTGTCTTTTCCCCACTTGGGGGTCCCAGTGGTGTGGGGAGGGAGTTGTCAGGATTTGCTGGCATTGTTGGGAGCTATCACACAAGCTGAGGTCCACCCTTGGGGAGTCCTTCGAGAAGCTGAAGGCAGAAGTAAATCCTACATCCAGGCAGACCTATGGTTTCTGCAGAGAACCGTGTATGAGCAATAAAGGCTGGAAAGGGGGTCCTTGGCGAGGCGATCCTGGAAGCCATGAGACCATTTGCAGCTGTGGATTCTGCTCTGGAGCTGGGGTTTTCCATGTGGCAACTGGAACAGAGTGTTTTCTCACTGGTAGTTTAGATGGTTGTTGGAAGCATGGCTTTCCATTTAGTGAGTTAGGAGATAGATTATTTTCTCCTCAAAGCCATGTGGCAGACTTTACCCAAAGATGATCAGCAAGGGTTTTAACTTTTATTGTCAAATATGTGTGGAAATTACATATAACAAAAAAGTACAGTTGAATGAATAATTATATTCATTAATATAACTGTAATGTATTCAAGTTTAGAAATAGAACTTTATTTTTAAACCCAAATGGGGTAATAGAACACGTTGTGTTGCAATTTGCTGTTTTGAGTCTGTCGGCGTTTTTCCACATCAGCACATGTAATTCTGCCTCATTCTTAAAGGCCAAATAGTGATGCCATGGTTTGGAAGTTCCATGGTTTATTTAACCATTCCCATATTGGTGGCCCTTTGGGATGCTATACATCATGTGCGTGTGTGTGTGTGTGTGTGTGAGAGAGAGAGAGAGAGAGAGAGATGTTTTATATAGCCATTATAAATAAATGCTGTAATATCTGTGGAGGGGGTATGAAGTTGTGTGCATTGAAGATTTTTTTTTGCATACCAGAACTAGGGTATATCTGTAAGATAAATTCCTAAAGGGTGAATTGCTGGTTCGAAGGATAGGGTGTTGTTACTTATTAAAGGTTTCACTTAAAAACATGCCTTTCTTGAAGAATATGTAAGAAAACAGAATCATCACTATGTAAAAAGAAAGGATGTTTCCTCCAAACATTAGGGAGGAATGGTATACCAATGCCTAGACAGCTTAGGTAGGCTATTATAGTTGTCGATAGATATTTTCATGTAGCAATTATTTTTTTAATGGCTGTTGAATAAGTGTTGATGTTAGATTTTATAGAGCAACAAGTATGGATCCAGCCAGAGGTTCTTTATAGAAAGCTTTATACAAAAAAATGTTATCAGGTGATATGTTACCTCTCTGGAGGGGAACTTCTCTGAATTTTCTCGAAGTCTCCCAGGCTGGCTGAATGCTAAAATATGCATACCAAGTTTAATGTTGGAGGGAGGTGAGATTGATTGGCTGTAATATTTTCAAATAATGTTGATAATTATATAATATCCACATAAATATCCACATAGTAATGTGGATAATTAACCTGGGGATGACTTTTTAGACTTATTACTAATGTATCAGGACAAGTTGAATATGCTTACGTCTTTGTGTTATCTTAATGTTGGGGATGGTGGCTTAAAGCACTTACCAGAATGGCATTACCAAATCATGTTGCTAAATAGTTTGCAGGATTTTAGGTTCCTCTGTAGTTTTCGTTTTTATGTCAAATTCTGTGTGAGAAAGGAAAATTAGATGCTGTTTGAAGCTCTTCATTACTCTAGGACAGGGCCTCCAGAGATAGATGATCCACCATTATTTCTTCAACTTTCACGTGCCTTTTGATGCCCTTGTTCCGTGAAAGGTGCCATTTCTGAGATATGTGTCATTGTGTCCTCCACAGAGAGGCTGCAGGCCAGAATGTTGACACAAAAGACATGCTCTAATATTCATTCATGGATTATATGAGGGCAGCTCAGGACCTGGTAGAACTGGTGAACAAACGATCCTGAATGAGGTAGGGGATGGCTAATATTTGGGAAATTGACACCAGAATCAGTGTTTGGATGATGATGAAGTAACAGTGCAGGTTATATTCTTCCAACCTGCCCCCCAAAGAAAATCAACTTGGGAAATGGTGGCACTGCAAAATGTGTTAGAAATGGTGAGCAAGTTATAAAATCACAGATCTTGCCCATGTTGTGATAATTAACTCTCACCGGTCTCCTGGTGTTGCTCTGTTGTTGGGAGCATCACTACCTTCTTTAAAAGGTCAATTCCCTGCTGTTGCTAGTCCCCGGGGCTCTTGTGTAAAGTTGTCCGTGTCAGGAGTAGGTTGTTCCTAGGCAAAGGCCCGTGGTTCTGGAATGCCTGTCCTTGTGGTCTGGGCTCAGGGGTTCAGAGTAGAGGCCATTTGTTGCTTCTCAGCTGTGCTCCCTGCCCAGTCACTTTGTTTGCGACACAACTTCCTGTACTGGTAGGGCCATTCATGCACACTTCTTGCACCTGTTTCAGTAAAATTACGGAACTCATTAAGGTGACTGGCCATAGTGAGTTTTGTCTCGTCTTTATAGCCAAACTATCACTATACCCTAGCACTTTGGAGAACTTCCAGCATTTTCCATCTGATGCAATAACAGACAAATGGAAAGAGTCATTTTATTTTTACTGTTAGCAGTACCAAAGGGTGAGAGCAAGCCAGCTAGGATTTTTTGCCTCATACCCCTGGTACTGGGATGTCATGTCCTTAATATTGTTGAATGCTGGGGCGCCTGGGTGGCGCAGTCGGTTAAGCGGCCGACTTCAGCCAGGTCACGATCTCGCGGTCCGTGAGTTCGAGCCCCGCGTCGGGCTCTGTGCTGACAGCTTGGAGCCTGGAGCCTGTTTCCGATTCTGTGTCTCCCTCTCTCTCTGCCCCTCCCCCGTTCATGCTCTGTCTCTCTGTCCCCAAAATAAATAAAAAACGTTGAAAAAAAAAATATTGTTGAATGCTGTTTATCGTTGAATAAACAAATGGTTAGGTTTGCCAACAGTAACAGACAAGCATAAATAAAGTTGGGTGAATCCTTTTACAAGAGGTAATAACTGTAGAAAAGGAAGCTGCAGTGAAATGGAGGTTTATTCTTAGCAAGGCTGTTTGTGAGCTGACCCTTTGGCCTCATCCCATCCTGTCTACTTTGGCCATAATGAACCCATTCACCTCCTCCAGTGTGCTCAGGTCTTTCTCACAGGCGGCTGTCTCTTACCAGACAGTGAAGGGTGAGTAGTCAGGGATTTCTGTTTATGCTTAACTATCAATGTGATAATTGCTTCCTCTCAGTAGCTTTCTCTGACTTCCAGGACTTATTGTCTCTACTTTGAGCTTGCTGTGCTAAGTGCTTCCTCCCTCTCAGCTTGGTTTTGTAATTGCTGACATTAATGTCTGCCTCTCTCACTAGCCCCAGTGGAAGTTCTTACTTACCATTATGTCCGTAGTGCCTGGAACCGCTGGTGCTAGGTCACAGTGGGTGCTTCTGGAAGTATTTGTGGAATGAACAAATGACTATGAATGGAATAAACCAACATGCCAGTGCTAAAACTTAATGAAAACTGTAAGCCTCAGAGGATAGAGCGGCACAAAACCAGTAATTCTAAAGCTTTTTTTAGCCCAACAAACCATACCCAAAATTATGGGTATGAGAATCAAGAAAAAGTGAGGGACCGAGAATATAAATACTCTGTTTACGAAGATCTTGTTAAAAGGCCAACAAATCAAGGAGTTAAAAAAAGACACAGAGGAGGTCGTTAGAATAAGATCTGCTCTCATGCTTTTAAACTTTAAGACAATTTTATAAATTCTGAAGGAGGATATGTGAGGATGGAGGGATAAGCATGACTTCTGGCTTTGGTGATAAGAATAGTTTCAAGCAAAGAGGTCTGTATGTAAGCAAGAGAACTTTTTCCTCCCATGTCTGATACTCAGCCAAGTGACTTCTTAGTTTGAAGCAGAAAGAAAACATTTAAAGAACTTAAGGACCTGAAGTAGCCTGTGAAAAAAGAATTATAATTACAGAAATTACTATAAAAATTAGTGAAGAGCAGATATAAAAGAGGTTACCAACAAGGGTTAAATTAGTAGTAGGAAGGGATATTGGGGTCCTGCGAGTGGATAGATAGGAGGCCTACAGAGGTGTTCTAGCAGTTAAGACGAGCAGCCTGAAAATATTAGAAAGCGCTAAGAAAACCTTTTTTTCCCCTGACTATAGAATTTCCCTTATTAAAACTTTCAGAAATACAAAAGAATATAAGTAACAATTGCTCATAGTTTCAGCACCCAGGGAAAACCACTATAAATGTTTTTTTTTTCCTTTTAGCCAAATTTTGTCTGTCTGCTGTTACTGTACAACTTAAAGTGTGAGAATTTTAATGTACAACTCAATGGGTTTTTGTAGTATTCATATAAACATGACTCAGCTCAAGATGTAGAACATTTCTATCATTCCAGAACGCTCCCTTTGTGCCTCTTCCAGTCAATATCCATAGATTCCTTTTGGCTGTTCTCAACCCTCATATACATGGAATCTTACAGTGTGAAGTCTGTTGAATCTGGCTCCTTTTATTCATCATCATCTGTGAGATTCATCCACATGTAATATTTGTTCTTTGTTTCTTTCCTTTTCTTTCTTTTCTTTTCTTTTCTTTTCTTTTTTTGCTGGACAGTTTTCTGTTGTATATACCACAAGCTATCTGTTGTGCTGTGATGAGCATTTGGACAGTTCCCACTGTGGGGCTATTATAAATAAAACTGCTTTGAATGTTCTTATGGACTCACTACACGTTAGTCCACATCTGAGAGCAGACTTACAGGGTCATAAATACTGATATCAATAATATTTTTTCCATTGGGGCTGTTTAGTTTTTCCAGAGGAAAGTTCTTTACTGTATTCTCTTCAGGGTCAATGCCAGGCTACCAGGCATCTTGTAATTAAAAAATAATAACAACTTTGAAACATACCATTCTTTCCCGTGTGTCTACTTTGTTTGAGGTCTTATCTTATAGGACCACTTTCTGAAAGCATAGTTGCTGGTCTTCTCATTGTATGTCTGAATGCTAATCCTGGGACTTGGAGCTTGTCTGGAATGGGATCGCCACATTGCAGTGTTCAATGCAGTCTATTAATGGATCTTGGCTGCTGCTTGATTTGAGCTTATTTGAGGCCCTAACTTATCTTTAATAGTACAACTTCCAGTTTACATTTGACCCTTGGTGTAACACACTCTGGTATAGTAGGGTGTGTATTTCACCTGAGCAAATTTATAAAGGGAAAATGTTTATGGTGCAGAGTTCAGTATCATACCTTAAGTTGAAAGCTCATTTGTGTTTGGATTATATTAAGTGTTTTGCACTAGACTGTATCAGTGTTAGGTAGCCTTTGTTTTGTTTTTACTTTGGTTGGCTTCTGTACAAACTTGGGATTCCCAATTGATTAAGCAAAGTCGTGCTTTTCAAATGCCAGCCCCACGATCTTTGATCTCAGCACAGATGCTGTTTCTGTGGCTTTCCCTCTTACTGGAATTTTTTTAACTTGAAGGAAAATGAAGATAGATGCAGATTTTTATCCCTTTAAGATGACTGTGTGTCTTCAGAACACAGGGACAGAAGGGGGGGGGGCACGGTAGCTGAAGTGCCTGCGTGGTGTATGTTCTTTATAAGTGCCTCTTGGGATTTCCCCCCTAGACATGAAGTGATTCCTCAGGTAGAAGGAGAAAGGTACATCCCAGAAATGAGGGGGAAACATGATGGAGGGAGGAGAGAGGACACATACATTATTGAGGGTTCCAGGAAGAGAACAGCATGGGGATAATGGGGATAGATGCAATTAGATAGATCAAGATGAGTCATGAAACATTGAAGTCTGAAGGTGTAATAGTTTTATACGCTTTGTTCTTTTTTCCTTCTCACGGGTCGCTGTTCTCAGAACAATGTCTGCAGACTTTGGTCCGGACTTTGCTAGAGTGAGAATGATCATTACTACAGGGTCTTGTTGGACTAATCAAGATAAAATACTGTTTCAATGGGATTAGGCCCTTTCACAGGAGACCCCACTCCCCATATACTGAATTTCTGGAAAGCTTAGTTACGATGACTGTGTTCTTCTGTGACTTAAAAAGTAAATAATGGAATAGCCATTGGGCGAAAGGGTCAATGAGACTGAGTTCTATTGCAAACAAGCGCTCACTAGGTTTTCCACAGCCTTCTTGGTAGAAGTCTTTGCATTAGGATAAGGCGAAAGCCATTCCCAGGTCAGAGTGTGATGTCATGTTGGCAGAGAGCAGAGAAGGGAAAGAACTCTAGTTTTTTTCTGAATCCCTGTTAGGCCCCTTGAAAAATAAGAGCCTCTAAAATGAGGGATAGAATGCAGATGTCAAAATAGAGCCTCTGGAGCCATTCTGCTTCCATATTATGAAGTTTGAATTTATAATCACCTCCTTCAAGTGACACACTCACCTACTGCTGGGTTTAAGCCCCTGCTCCTATCTAGCTGTCTGTTTACCACTTTTCTAAATATCACTCTCCTTATGTTTTCCTTTTGAACCAGTTGCCCAAGGCATAGGTTTGAGCCTCACTTATCTCCGTACCTCACTACTTAGCACAGTGCCAGGCGGTCAGCACTGTATAACTGTACGCTTGCTTGAATGTCGCTCAGAGGAGTTCATTAGCCTACTATACTATTGGTTCCTAGACCTGGAAGTTCTGTAGAGGTATAAAAGGTTAGGGTAGGTTTCAGCCTGTTTTCTTTATAAACTGTTATAAAGTCATCTGGAATCCCATTTCTTTTTTCTCTTGCTCTGCTTTTCTGAAGTGCCTGCTTCACCTTAAGGCTGGCTTCCTCAGGGCTGAGAAGCCCTGTCCTTGCCAGACTTAGTGTGTGCCGGAGTTCAGGGAAAAGGGAGGCTGGGAGTGTGTTCGGAGAGCACCAAGCTCTTAATTTGCAAACCACTTCAGAACCGGTCCCAGCGGCCGAGGGATGCCATGTGTGACTGGCTTAGTCCTGGATTCCTTGAACCAATCTTGATCACAAAGGGGAAGGGGTGACCTGGACTGGGTTAGGTAGCCCTGGTCTCACCCTGGAGCTGGTACGGAGGCAAGAATGGATGGGTACCTGACTGGAAATGTGACCACTATTGTGTAGGGGGATGTGATTGTGTGGGATTCATCCTGCCGCTGTTGGACCTGCCAAGTCTACTGTTACTTGAATCCGGATTTTCTGGGGAACGTTTATAGTTATTTTGTTCTTTACATATGTGTAAAGTCCCTTACAAATTTATCGATTGTATGTTATGGAGAACAAGTAGTGAAATTATTAAATTTTGAGTATGAGAGTCTTCCTTCTGTTAACTTTTTAATTGGGGATAGAAGACCTCTGAATAGGTAAAAAGTTAAATATCAGTATTGCAGGTGGGTAACAGTGCAAGACAGTAAGATGACAGATAGCACGTTCATCCAGAATATGTACTTTGCATTCCCCAGTGATACTTTTAATCTGAAGTCCTTGGAATGTCAGGTACTGCAAGGGTTGCAGGGTTGATGGAGAGGAGATACCGGCCCACCAGACTTCAAGCCCAGTCATGAGAATGGTTAACGAGTGTTTGGGGGCTGGGAAGCAATGGCCTGTCTCACAGAAGCAAACCACCAAGAACAGGAACCTATACACACAAGTGTGGGGGTTCCTGGTGAGCCCTCCAGGGTCCTGGGAGCCTGGATGGTCTGAGGAGATGCTCAGCATCCTGTGTGGAGAGCTCTGCCCTCAGTCCAGTGAAGCCTGGACACACCGTTCAACTGCTGAGAGCCGTGGGTCTTTGGTGGGTCATTGCCGCAGTGCTTCTTGTTAGAGGAACCAGTGTGGCCCAGCCCTGGTTGGGCTGGTTCAGCCTCCACTGGTCTGACTCAAGATTAGTGCCATTAGACTTTCTGCCTTCTTCCTAGAGCTATGTATGCAGCCACATTTGTGGACATTTGAGAGAATTAAAAAAATAAAAAATCCTATTCTTGTACCAGGCATCATGCTAAGCTCCAGGGTCATAGTGATGATCCAAAGGTGACCTGATCCCTGCTGTCACAGCCTATGCCTAGTGAGGAAGGCAGGCAGAAGGCATATAACCAGGTACATAAGCTAATTAGTCAATTGTGGGAATGGTGAAAAAGAAACAATGGGCAAAACTGAAGGTTTACAAGAGGTTTGAGATCCTTTAAGGGATTTTGTAAATTTATTCTTGGGTTGAAGTTTTTTTCCTAATGACTTCCACGGATTAGATGAGAATAATTTTCATTGTTTGTCTCTTAGGTACATTCTGCAGGTCCCCGATGAACCCAGGGAACCCTCCACCGTATCCGGGCCCTGGTCCGACGGCCCCGTACCCACCTTATCCACAACAACCAATGGGACCAGAGGGCTACCCTCCAGGACCTATGGGGGGACCCTACCCACCTCCTCAGGGTTACCCCTACCAAGGATACCCACAGTATGGCTGGCAGGGCGGACCTCAGGAGCCTCCTAAAACCACAGGTACTGGGAGTTGGGTATGTGTATATGTGTATGTGGGTGTGCATGTGCACAGTCCCATGTCACCAAAGGAAATGTTTGCATGTTTTCTTTGGCAGAGAAGGCACGCTAGCCTTTGTGTGCTGTGGTTGACGTTCCCAAGGCTTGGTGACCGCTTAAGGTAGCTTCTAACTCCTGAGAAGGACTTCTTTCTCGGGAGGCCTGCATCAGTTCTTTCTACTTCCTCTATGTCTCTTATCCCTCTGGGGCTGATGACTTCCTGGTCGATGTGTTTTCTGATGGCCCCTTTTGGGGTACCAGTGGGGGAAAGTACTGATTGGGTTCTTGCCCTGACACCCAGTTTCGTATTTTAGATTTGGCCTGCTGGGATTATTTTCATTCTTGGTTTGTTGACCTCCAAGTCATCCTCTTGTCCCTACTCTTGAGTTGATGTTCTTTGCTTAAATGTTTTCATAATTCTCTTGAACTTGCTAGCTGAGTTTTCAGCAGGCCTATGAGTTCTTCTGGTGTGCTAGAACAGTGCTACTCAAAGCTGACTCTGCAGATAAGTGCCAGTCTGTGAATGTGATAAGTACAGAAAGTACGAGTAAACAGAAGAACTTGTAGAGTAATTTGACATTGCTGTGACATTCAAGCAGGTGATCTTGCATTTTACAATACGTCTCAATCTGTGGTGGATTAGAAAGGACACATCTTGAGAAGCACTGTGCTAGATGTCTTGGTGACTGTTAGAACTGTTGTATGACCTTCTGGTTTGCTCTTTTACAGTGCCTTCAGCTTTTTAGATTAGCTAATTCTTAATGAGTGCTTGTGTGCCAAGTGGTCTCTTAAGAGCTTTACATACATTAACATTTAACTCTTGGAACAATCTTATGAGGTTGTTCCCATTTTACAGTGAAGTCATTGAGTCACAGAGTGGCATACGGACTTGGCCAGCTAGAAGGGGCAGATTCCAGATTCGAATCCTGATGGTTTGGCTTTGGAATCTGTGCCTGTAACTTTTTTCTCCAGCTGGATGATTTTAGATTTATCTATAACTGCAGGTACATCCCTCAGCTGAAGTGAAAGTGTGTAGTCCATTCTGTCAACAGCTCCTATGAAGAAACTGTTTCTGATTCAAAGGAGGGGAGGTCTTCTTAGTTATTCTTAATCTGTGTCTGGTAATCAGTAAGGACTTAATGAAGGTGTATTGAATGGGTAGGTAGCTGGGTAGATAGCTAAGCAGAATCTAAGTCTGTTTATGGTTCAGAATTTTGTTTTTTGTTTTTTGGTTTTTTTACTGTAGAAATTGTAGTAAAAATATCTTTTGTTTTTCTTTGTTGGGAAACCAGTTTTTTGAAAACCATGTGATTGGAGGTGACAGGTGCTTGTGGGAATGAGGCTTACCAAGGAGTATACTTGCAATACATTTGGGGTCTCCTGGGATGATATTTAATGATAACAACTGTAACAACTAGTATTTCTGAAGCCTAGTACCTAGTACTGGCCTCATGTAACTTTCACAAGAGCCCTATAGCTTTGGTCCCATGTTACAGAGGTAGAATCTGAGGCTTGGAGAGGTTGTGTGTCAGTTATCCCTCGTATAACATACCACCCCAAAACTCAGTGGCTGAAAACAACAATGATTTATTCTCATGATTCTGTGAGTTGGCTTCATACGATCTCTCCTGGGGTCACTTAATTCAGCTGTCAGCCTGGTCGGGGCTGGTATGTCCCAGATGTCTTCATTCACATGAGTAGGGCCCTGGTTTACTTCCACGAGGCCCTTCTCTACCTGTTGTCTCTCATCTACCCTGGCTTGTCTGCATGGTGGTTAGCTTCTAAGGGAGTGAGCGTACGATCTTGCCAGCCTTTTCATGTCTAGGCCCAGAAGTGGTCCACCATCACTTACCCATATTCTTTTGTTCAAAGCAAGTCACAAGGCTGGCTGGATTCAATAGAAGGGGAAATAGATGTCATCGATAACCTGCCCCCCGCCCCCCCGATTTGGTAACAGCTTTATTGAGAGATATAGTCAGGAGTTGTATGACCATCACCGCTAATTCCAGAACATTTCATCACCCCAAAGAAAGCCATATCCTTTAGCAATCACTCCCATTTCCTTAACCTTCCCCCTCCATACATCTGTTTTATCTCTGTAGATATGTCTGTTCTGGACATTTCTTATAAAATGAATCCTATAATATGGCCTTTTATGACTGGCTCTTTCACTTAGTGTAACGTGTTAAAGGCTCCTCCGAGTGTGTCAGTACTCCATTCTTTGTGTTGCCAAATAACACCCCATTGTATGGATATATCACATTTTCTTTATCCATTCATGCTTGGGTTTCTACTTTTTGACTGTGATGAATAGTAAGTCATGGCTATTATAAACATTCATGTAAATTAAACTCTGTCTCAGGAGGAACAGCGTGTGAATGTAGAGTAGGAGGAATTGTTGGTGACCATCTTGGCAGACGGTTTACCGCTTTCCACTCTGTACCCAGCAGTTTATGTCTTCCCCAGCCCTCCCCACGCACAAAATACATCCATCCCTTCCAAGACCAGCAGGTGGCTCATCAGTCATTACATCTACTTCAAGTCAAGGGTGTCATCATCTGGTATCTGTAAGTAGACGAGGCCTCTCACCTGCCACGCTGCTCCTGTGACTGCCCACCCTGCATTTCTGCTCTGCCCCACCCTGCACACCTCAGAGGTGAAACAAAACGTCACTCCTCTATGAAGCTTCCCCTTTTGTATCCCACCTCTATGCTAGAAGTAACCAATCCCACGTGCTTCAGCTGCAGCCTATACAGACTTCTTTCAGAGCACCTCCTCTCTGAATTAAGTTAATTTTTGTCTTCTGCCTAGTTTACCTCCTTAATGTCTGAATTCAGTCAACTTAGCTGGTGCCGTCTTAGTGCAGGCTTTCAGCATTTGTGTTACGTTTTGCCAAGGTTCTTAAGACTGCAAGTGACAGCATTTCAGCCTTAAAAATTAACCAATAGTAGAGGGTTGCCAGAGACCTGAGTAGAGGCTGCAAAATGACAGATAGTGACCAACACAGACACAAAAAAGGGACTCTGAGAGGACAGAGATGACACAAGGAACAAAAAACCTGTGAGAAAAAGGGGGGGAAATATCTCTAATAGCCTTAGATATGTGGGAAGATAAATCTTAATGAAATAAGAGTAGGGATGCTATATAAAAAGGAACTCAGGAAACAAAAGCATTTAGCCAAGAAGACTGTGAAACCAACCTCAGCCCAAGGAATAGGTCCAAAAGACTCATTCAGGTAGCTAGATCTTGCCAAACCAGAATTGAAGGCTTTTTGCCACAGGTGAAAAGTTGACATAGTGCTATGTAACAACCACCCCAAGTTAGAGATTCTGTAATTTGGAAAGGGCTTGGGTGGAAATCTCTGCTCCCCATGGCATCTCCTGGGGCTGGAACATAGAGGGTAATCGAGGCCCTTGGTTGGCTATGAGATTTATGAACTCTCCTCTTGGCTCTATACAGCATGCCTAAAGGGGTGCTCTTGGGTTGGCTTGCATCTGCAGTGCAGAGAAGCCGTGTGGTTTTGCAGAAGCTTCAGAAGGGAGAGGGTTGTGGGAGCATGATGGCAATCTGACTGCAGTCAGAGGGAGAGTCAGAAGATACACACACTTAGACGCTACTATCTTTACGTGTGTTCCTAACCAGTGCACTTCTTCACTCCTATGGGCTTTGTATCACACTCTTATTTCCCTTGAAAGTTTCATTTAAGTTCAGCCATATTCTGTCAACTGTTGCTGTTTTGGTGAAATCTTGTACTTCTGGTTCATTATAACAACTAATTGCTCTTCCAAATACCAAAAAAACCCCACAGAACCCCACATCTGATGTCTCTCTTTCCCTCTTCTCCTCCACTTGGCCCCTCAGTGGGACTAAGTTGGGCATCCTGACAACACAGTGGCCTCAGGAAGTGGGACTCCTTCAGTGTCCGTGTGCAAAAAAAGAGAAAAAGGAAACAGACTTTAGTTAATTTCTAGTTTTGAAACAGTTGCAGACTTAAAAAAAGGATGCAGAAATAGTACAAATGATTTCACCCAGATTTCCCCAAACGTTACAACACTACCGTGTAACGATGCTGCCCAGGCCTGGAAGACTCACAACAGCACTTGGATCCCGCTCCGTGGCCCAAGCAGCCATGGGTCTGTGTAGGTGGGATTCAAGGGGGGCGAGACAGAGTTCAGTGCTTGGGAGGACAGTGGCAAAGCCACACTGCAGAATGGCTTATGTGTTGGGGGACCTTTGCAAGCCCTACAGCAAGTCCCAGTGGTGATAGGTAGACTCCTGTTCAGGGAGGCATTCTAACTAACAAAACTGCTGGTAGGCTCTTGTTGACCGTGCCGTAGTTACAGAATTGTTCAAAGTGAAAATTTAAACAAAACAATATCTCCAGTCTTAGAAAATCGATTTAAGGAAGATTTCTGTGAATTGGTGAGAAAGTCGTGAAAGAAGAGACATTTTAAAATGCTGCCACCAAAATCAAAATGACACCCCCTCAGATACCTCAGATCATCCGCAGTGGAGGTCCTCAGGTGCTCGCCCGGTTACTCACCTTCCAAGCTCATGGCAGACCTTGGAGTCTCATGTGGTCCTTTCTGCTTAGCCCTAATGTGACCTCACAATCCTCCTTACCACGGTGCCCTAGGCAGTGGCTGTGAATAGGCTTGAATCCAGTTGAATTGGATGAGATGAAGCCTCTTAACCATTCCTTGTGAGCTAACCGCCTCCTTTTAGAGAGATTCAAACCAAAGCCCAGAGAGGTTTAGTGACTTCCCCAGGGTCAGCGAGTTCAAGAAGGATTTAAGTCATGATTCCAAGCTAAGTGCTTTTCCTCATTTCATCCTAGTGCTATGGGCCCGCATGTTCCACAGCAGTTCTCAGACTCCCACGTCAGGAAAATACCTACCTTTGCAGCCCATTCCATACTCCCCCGCTGCCACCCCACCCCACCCCCAGCCACCACAAACAAACACAAAAACCTGGTAGTTTAGGGCAGGGCACCAGATTCCTAGTAGTAGGCAGAGACAAAGTGGATTATGATTAATCTGGGTTCAGATCCCCTTATTAACACCGGGACCTGGGCAGGTTACTTAACCGCGGTGATCTTTGCATGCCTGCCTCCCCTTGGAAGCGTTCCAGAGGCTTTCTCTCCTTCATCTCTGCCTCCCACAGCACCTAGAGAAGTGCTGCCACGTAGTATGTGCTCAGTAAATGTGTGTTGGTGGAATGGAAATGCCGCCATTTCGAAAGGTGGTTGTGAATTCAGGTGAGTTGTCTGGGTCCCTTTCCGTCTGCGCTCCTTCCCATGCTGTTTACCTCTTGCGAATCCAGATATTGGGATTTTATACATGTTCTTCTGGGTTAGGACTGTGATATCAGGCAAGGTATTGATTTAAAATGAAAGAAATTCTATTACAGCAGAGTCCTTGGGATGTCCCCATGGAGTTCAAAAGCCCAATTGGCCTTTGAACTGGGTTTCTAGGCCTGCCAATCAGGAACTGAAAGTGACCTTGTTACGGTTCTTTGTAATTTGAAGATGCAAAAGGAGAGTGTCTGTTCCAGGAGTGCCCTACTGGGTCATTGGCCAACCAACTAGAAGTTCAAAGTGGCCTCTCCTTTAGTCCAAGGTCAGCAGTTGGGGGGAGGGTGGTGATAGAATGGCATATTTCTCCTTCTGGATGCTCTTCTTGGTGTCTGACACTGCTCTCATCAGTCATCGTGAGGATAGAAGAGGAAGGAATTTAATGGTCTGGCATCTCTGGCTAATTGACTTCAGGTGTGGAATTACAGCCTGGCTTGTTGGAGCCTTTTATGCCTTTTTTCATGAGAAACTCCGGGCGTTTTCATTGCCCTGGGAAGCCTTTCCAGCATAAAGTCCAGCTCAGAGCCGTCTTTGCCAGGTATCAGATGACAGAATGTCCCAGCGAGGGCGCTGCCCGGTGCCACCAAAAGCAGCACTGGCTTAGGAATCTAGGTGGAGTGTCTCTCATTTCCGGGGCTTCGGGTTTTTTTCTGTAAAGCTGGGATGACAGGACCGTGATGTAGAATAAAGTAATACGCCTTGTACAGTTTATGGCACGTTTGTGGGCAGAGAGGAAGTTTAGTTTTCTCCTTCAACCCACGTAAATTTTCTGAATTTTTGCTTATGGGTGGATGGGGGTGGTGAAGACAGGAAGCCTTCAGGGGCGAGGTGGGAAAGCCAATTGCTGAGTGTCGCTTGGGTCTCCCCTGAGCATCCCCACTGGCCTGAGGCACCTAGGACAACTCCTGAGTCGCCCTCTGCAGTCATGGCCACATGGCCGGTCTCCCTCCCTGCTCTCGCTCCTGCTGTCTGCTTTCTGTTTGTTCAGACTCCCTAATTGCTTTCCATGTCACTCAGAGTAAAAGCCAGAGACCTTCCAGTGACCAGCAAGGCCCTCTCAGAGCCAGCTGCCCCCTGCACCCTCTGCCCTGCCCTCTCCGGCTGCCCGTTCGCTCACCAGGTCCACTCCCCTCCAGGGCTTTGCCTTTTCTCAGAAATCTAAAGGAATATGTTCTCGTTTCTTGTAGTCTGCAGGCACGTAGTCATAGAGGCCGTCCAGCTGCCTCCCTTCACCCTTTGCCTAAACGCAGCAACCCACCCGGGCACTGTCTATCCCTGTTCTCATCTCCTTTCCCTATGTAATACTGTTATGTGTTCCTTGGCTGCCTCTCTCCTCCTGCCGGAATATAAGCTCCTTTATACATACATATATGTACAGCCCCTTTGTATGTTAGGTTCACTCCTCAAATAGTTCCTACTATTTGTGGAATGATCGAGTGTCCTCTTCCCCCCTAATATCCTCTACCTGCTCAGGTGTCTTGTGAGTCATTCTCCTTTAGGCCTTACCTGGGGTTCTTTTAGTCCTCCTCTGGGGAGAATCCTGGGCGTGGTCCTGAGAGCCGCTGTGTGCCGGGCCTGGTGCTGAACGTTGTATATCCTTTATTGTTTAATTGGCCTGACCGCTCTGGGAGGTGAGTCCTTTCAAAGGAGGGGTTTTGCCAAGGTCGGAGCTAGTGAGTGGTGGGGCATTCTCATACTCACTTTCACTGGGGCCTGTCTCTGCTTCACTGGCTCTGCTGGAGGAGAGGTGGTCCGCGCCAGTGGGCTCTGCTCCGCCGCTGCCTTCATCGCCTGAGGTCTGCACTCGGCGTACTGGGTGCCTCTTTTGTGCTTCTTCCTTGTTGGTCTCCTGGTTTATCTTGGCCTCCTGGTTCTTCGTGGCAAGAGTTGGCTGCCTTACAAAACACTCCTTTACATCTTATCCTCAGTTTCTCTTTGTTTAGCCCGTTTAACCTTTTTCCTTCCTCTAACATCTCTTAGCCCAGACCCTGGGTAATTCGTTTGAGTCTTCTGGTGCCCAAATGGTGTTCCCATGGAATTCCTTAGAATGCTCTTGTGTTTCACATGGGACTGGGCCAGTGTCTTTAAGACTCGAGCCAGGCCAGGGGTGCCTAGGTGGCTCAGTCGGTTGAGTGTCCAACTCTTGACTTTGGCTCAGTTCATGATCTCACGGTGTTTGGGATCTAGCCCCATACTGGGTTCTGTGCTGACAGCGTGGAGACTGTTTGGGATTCTCTCTCCCTGTCTCTCTGCCCTTGTTCCACTTGCACCCTCTCTGTCAAAATAAGTAAACTTAAAAAAAAAATTAGCCAGGCCTGTCATAATTGAGAAGCTGTGGTTTCTGACCCAGGAAGTGGGCTTAGTCACTTCCTGTCACTCTTGCTATGAGGAAGAGACAGATCCAGTGGCCAGAAGGATGGTGACCTCTAGAGAGAGAGAGAGAGAGAGAGAGAGAGAGAGGAGGAGGAGGAGGAGGAAGATGAACAAGGAAGGAGTAGGAGATGGACACAGTTCGTTTCCCAGACTCAGCACAGTAGCTGGTCGTGGGACTTGAGAAAGATCTGGCAGAATGAATCCCCAGGCCCTTTGCAGATGAAAGTGCACACCTGGAGACGGGAGTTGGCTGTGGCCTGATGCGGCCTGAACACGGCCCCTCAACTAAGGGAAGATGGGCTGCTTTTGGGGTCCCCCTGGTATTTGTGGCTCTTGACAAGGGCTCTGACATCAACTATTTCTCTCAGCCATCTTGAGGGTCTCTTTTCCGTCCTCAAAGATGGCATGGGCCTTTATGGCTCATTGGCCTGAGAACTTGTTGAGCCTTGCTTTGGAGGAGAAGCTGTTCCTTCTCTTTGCAGTGTTCTGATGGCTTCCATTTAGGTTGGAGGCTTTGCTCCTGGCTTGGGTTTCTGTGTGAGAGGCCAGAGGTTTTGATTTCACTGAGGGTAAAGAGGTTTTGGTGGCAGCAGTTTCCTCCCCTAACCCTTGGGCATGGAGGAGTAGGAACTCCACAAGGTGAGGGTTTCAACATTTCTTTCTCCCTCCTTAATGGTTTGGTATTATTCTTAGAATAAAGGCCAGGATTCCAAAAGGCTTGAGGTCGTTCACGTTCTGGCCCTGCTACCAGATTCCAGTTCATTTCCTCAGCCTCGCCAGGCCTCTCTTGCCACGTAGCTTTCGTAAATGGTATTTCCTCTGTATGACTGAAAAGTCTTGACACCTCTCTTGGCTCAGGTAACCCTAATTAAATCCTTCCCATCTTGCTCATGTGGCACTTCAGTGACGTTGAGTGCTACTTTCCACCCCCTAGTCTGGGTCAGCTTTCTGTCCTCCACTGGTTTGTAATTTTTTTTATCTTAGCTGTAGTTATAGAATTAAGGTCTTCCACGATAGCAGAGACTTTGTCTAATTTGACTGTTTGAGTCCCCAGTAATTGCTTATTGACTGATGAAAGACGAAGAGGAGTTTAGAGAGAGGCACGAGAGGGGACAGGTGAGACTCTGGAATGAGCTTTTTCAAGTTTTTCAACTTTGGGCTTGAATTTGCAGAAAAGACTTTGCACTTCCTTTCCCTCCTTCGTGTTGTCTGTCTGTTTGTTTATTGCCTTTTAGAGAGAGCATGCAGGAGTGAGAGAGGCGGAGGGAGGGAGGGAGGGAGAGAGGGAGAGAGAGAGAGAGAGAGAGAGAACGAGAGAACGAGAGAACGAGCGCGCATCTTAAGCAGGCTTCACACTCAGCATGGAGCCCAACCTGGGGCGGATCTCACAACCTGAGATCATGACCTGAGCCAAAAGCAAGAGTTAGCCACTCAACTGACTGAGCCACCCAGGCGCTACCCGAGCAGAAAATTCATTGTGTAGCAGGGGGTGGAGCTCCGTTAACAATACTTGCTATCAGCTATGGGAATGATCACAACTGAGAGATGGAGCGTTGAGTCATTTTTGCTTCCGTGAGTGCTGGCCCTCACTTCTTCGCTGGTTCCTAAACATAGTAACAACTCACATACAAAACAGTTTTTTAAATTCCGGTCATAGTCCAGATGTGCCATCGTCTCAAATCATTTTTGCATTTTTATTTCCCAGGCAGTTCTTGCTTACATGCACGTGTCATTTGTACCTGGCTGCCACTGTAGTGCAGAGGGCATTGTGTATACTGTCTTCTTTCCTTTACTTGATCAGAAGCAACCTCCCTATAGAGCAAGATTTCTCAACTTCACTGTTGACTTTTGGGCTGGATAATTTTTTTTTTAAGATTTCATTTTTGGGGTACCTGGGTGGCTCATTTGGTTAAATGTCCAATTCTTGATTTCGGCTCAGGTCATGAGCTCATGGCTTGTGAGTTCGACCCTTGCATCGGGCTCTGCTCTGACAGTATGGAGCCTGCTTGGGATTCTCTCTCCCTTCCTCTCCCTCTGCCCCTACCCCACTTGCTCACTCTCTCAAAAAAAATGAATAAAAGCTCTCTGAAAAGATTTTATTTTTAAGTAATCTCTCTACCCTACAGAGGACTTGAACTTACAAACCCAAGATCGAGTCACATGCTCTACTGACTCAGCCAGCCAGGCACCACGACTGGATACGTTTTGTTAGAGGTGGGTGGGGTGTCTCCTGCTTTGTGGGATGCTTAGCAGCATCTTCACCTTTATCCACTAAATGCCAGTAGTGGCTGCTCAGTTACAGCAACCGGAACGTTTCCAGACGTTACCAGAGTCCCCCCTAGGGACCCAAATCACCTTTGAGGGCCATTGCAGTAGAGTCTGCATAATGAAAAATTTAGGTTGCCCATTGTTTTTTGAACCCAGTGGAGGAAAAGCATTCCTAAACGGTTTCATCAGCAGCTGAAAAATATATGCCTTTTTCTAGTGGTCTGCCCAGGAGGAAGGCTCGGGAACTTGGAACTATATTGAACTCCCTCTTGACCTCTGGCTGGACAGACTTTGTTTCTGAGCTTCTCTTTAGTCTAAGACTGGAGAATCTGGGTGTTTGATACCATTCCCTATATTAAAACCAGCAGAAGGTCACCTGGCTGGCTCAGTCAGTGGAGCATTTGACTCTTGATCTCGGAGTTGTCAGTTTGAGCCCCACGTTGGGTGTAGAGATTACTTAAAAACAAAATCTTAAAAAAACAAAAACAAAAAAAAACAGCTGAACAATAAGAGCTTGAGTCTAGTGGTCCAAATTTTTAAGTGGCTTTTTTTTTAATGTTTACTTTTAAGAGAGAGAGAGAGACCAAGTACAAGTGGGGTAAGGGCAGAGAGAGAGGGAGACACAGAATCTGAAGCAGGCTCCAGGCTCCGAGCTGTCAGCACAGAGCCCGTCACGAGATTGAGAATCACAAACTCTGAGACCCTGACCCGAGCCCAAGTCGGAAGCCTAACCGACTGAGCCACCCCAGGCGCGCCTAGTGGTCCAAATGTTTAAATATTTACTGTTAATTGTTAATTATTAAATAGCTAGCTAAAGAACAGAGCTAATACTTCAGTGGTTGCTATGTGTCAGGCGCTTTTATATATTAATTCATTCAGTCCTCGGAACACCCCTCTGAGATAGGTCTTAACTATCCCCATCATCTAGGTGAAGAATCTGAAGCATAAAAAAAAGGCTAACTTAAATTTTTCATGGTCGCACAGCTAGGAAGTGGTGGAGCTGGGATTCAAAACCCAATCCAACCCCAAGGCCCATGCCCCTCCGCAGCTACCATTTACTGGGTACCTAGTGAGGTGCTTGACGCTGGGCTGAGAGCTTTGTGGACTTGGCTTCAGTTCTCAAAGTAGTCCTTCAGGCTGAGTAGTTATCCCGGAGTTTACAGATGTGGAGCCAGAGTCTTAGAGTTACGATATGTTGCCCCTGGGCCCCCAGATAGCCGACCCAGTGCTTCCCTGTGTCACGTGGCCTCCCATGAATGAGGAAAAAAATTTTCTACCTTCATCTTCCTTTTTCCCTTGTGTCAGGCACTAAATCAATGTGAATTCATTCTTTCTTTCTTTCTTTCTTTCTTTCTTTCTTTCTTTCTTTCTTTCTTTCTTTCTTTCTTTCTTTTAAATTCTTTTTAACGTTTATTGTTGAGAACAGAGACAGAGTGCAAGTGGGGGTGGAGCAGAGAGAGAGAGAGCGAGACACAGAATCCGAAGCAGGCTCCAGGCTCTGACCTGTCAGCACAGAGACCGAGCAGGGCTGGAACTCACAAGCTGTGAGATCATGACCTGAGCTGAAGTCGGACGCTTAACCGACTGAGCCACCCAGGCGCCCCAAATGTTAAATATTTCTGATTAGATCTTATTCTTCAGGTGGTCTGTCAACATTATCTCATTTAATTCCTAAGCAGTCTTGGTGGTTTCCCATTTTAAAGATGAGGAGACTGAGATTCAGAGAGAGGAAATAACTTGCCTAAAGTCATAAAGTAACGCATTGAGCCATGAACTGAATGAACCCAGGTCTGCTTGATTTCACACCATGTTCTTAACTTTTATGCTCTTTTGCATTCCATTAGATATCCTTAGAATACTTCAAAATTAGCAATAGCTGCTGGTGAGGAGTGGTACAGGAAGTGGGCTCTACGGGTAAGACGTGTTCTTTCTGGGGACACTCAACTGCAACTCTATTCCGTTCTTTTCACAAAAGCACGTGAGATTGGCCTTGCGTGAATGTGCTGGGCTCTTGGTACCAAATTTGACTCTTGTTTCACACAATCGTGACTTCAGGCTTTAATTTGGCAGATCTGCTCAGCAAGGCCCAGTGCTTTAACAAAGTCCCTCTAAGAACTGCTGTAGGTGTCATGGACCTGGGCATCGTGTGAAGACAGTCTGGTCACAAAGACATGGGAACCATAGGCCCCTCAAGATGGCCTCAGGTTTTTCTGTTTTCTTGGATTGAGAGATGCATTCTGTTTTGGTCACATCCTTTCTGCGAAACACTCTATTCTGCCTTTTCAAAAACATTGGCCTGCCCAGCACTCAGGGGTATTGGAGTATAAAAAGGAAACTGCTTTTTGCAGATCCAGTTTACTGAGTTGCCTGGCGGGATGTGCTCAGTGCCTGCTGACAGCAGGCCGGTTGGTCGCACCTGGCTGGCCTGGGGAGACAGAAGATGTTGGGAGTCTTACCTACTCCCAGACGAGTTTGCTTCATTGTTCTCTGCCCCTTTCCTCCCTGGTGTGGCCTCGGTTTTCTGCTCTAATACTCCTTTTACCTAGTCTTCGCATGGGACCTATACATTCCCTTCACCTCTCACAGAAGCTTTTTAAAGTTACATTGATATAACCATGAAAAAATTGGTTTGGTGGACAAAAAAAAGCCGGAAGACTGCTTTGGGTAAAAGGCATCTAGGGAAATTGGAAGGTGCAGGTGGGACAGAGCCGGTCAGTCCCTAGGATTGGAGCCAAGACCCTGGTGTTGGGACTTTCCCGTGAGCGTGGGGTCACCTACGGTGGCAGGAGTCTTTCCCTAGAACATTCATACCCTCCAAGTAGTAGCAGGCATTTGCTGTGCTGGAGAGGCCGGCTCCAGGGTGCTACCTGCACCCCCAGCGGGTGGCACGGTGCCTGCACATACCTGGCGCCTGCTTCCCAGTGGTCACTGTGGTTAGCCATAGGGGGGAAAATCTATATTCTGCTTATATTGTGGCTCCCCAGAGTTGAGGTCCTTTAAAAAGCAGGACACGGCATAGGATGATTATAATGAAAATGCTAACAGTGAAGATGAGGCTCAGTGTCCACATCGTTGGATGAGGGCTCAGCCCAACAGCCACTAACACTGTTGTGGTGACCACATCCACAATGATTGGGGCCCAGGAGAATGGCTTTTCCCACACCCCGACTAAGGCATCTGCCCCACTGCAAGCTGCTACTCCTGGGTTATATCGCCATTCTCTCACAGAAACATGGCCTTGTTTTGAAAATACCTTTTTAAATTACAGAGATAGCTGTTACTTACAGAAAGTAAATAATACCCTAATTTTGCTACCCAGAGATAGGAGTTAACATTTTGGTGTGAATCTTTTGCGCCGTGTTTAGTTTTTTTTAATGCAGCCCTTTTTGAAATTCACTTAGTATGTTAGTCTCATTTTCAATTCCTTAGGTCCTATATATCCTCTGCTGCATCTTGGCCCTGTAGACTATGCACGTTAAGGAGTGGTGGTCACTTGTCATCGAGGGCTCCATTTTAGACGTCAGTCTCGCACTGCTGACTTCACACGGGAGTGTGCCCCCAGCGCGAGTTACTGTTGTTATGAAAAATCTCAAAACAGTGTAAAACTCTAACATAGATTGCTTTTCTTTTCCTTTTTGCCTTTTATTTAGTTCATAACATAACAGCTATAATTTATTGTCCATTTACTTTGTGCCTGGCACTGTGCTTACTGCTTTTCAAGGAGTTAATCATCTACTCTTCCTAACAGTTCTAAGAGATGGGTTCTGTTGTCTCATTTTCAGGTGAGGAAACAGAGCCACAGAGAGGGTAAGGGGGTTGCGTTTTATTTGAATGGACCATGCCAGGTGTAGCAAGCCTACACCCCGAATCTGGTGAACCTGTGTCTGCAGGAGCTGGCCTGTGGCGGGTACAGCAGTGGAGAGGAACCTGCTCCCCTGCTGTTTGAGCTGAGCTGACAGTTTGGGGGCAGCTGACAGACCCACAGAGACAGACCAGTGAATGGGTGCTGACCGTATCTGTAGGCTGCCTTGGTCTTCTGTTCACACTTGCCTGGCTCCCCTCTTCCAGGAAACATGCACTTTGCTCTGGACTCTTGTGGAAAGGCTCATCAGCTTACAGCAGGAAGCTTGCTGATGTGTGCCATCAGGGCTGCAGCTCTTTGGGTTTTGAGAGGCCAGTACTGTTCCCCTCCTCTTCCCACCGCGAGGCTCAGGGCCTTTTTCCTCATTTGATCAAAGGTGACTTGTGTGTCCAGGCTGAGATCCTGAACGGGAAGGTGGCACACTTCCTCAGGGCGCCCTTAGAAATAAGTCTCCTTCTAGGGATTTTAGGGATGTACTTGGTGGGGGCGGGGTGATGTGGACAGAGCTTTCTCCTTGGGGTTCCAGGCATCTGCCCCTCTTCTCAAGGACGTACCTGCTTAAAGACCATAAATTGGGAGTAGCCTGGGAATGTTTTCAGTGCCTTTCTATAATTTTTTTTAATGTTGTTTATTTTTGAGAGAGAAAGAGAGAGCAGGGGAGGGGCAGAGAGAGGGGGACAGACCTAATCGGGCTCTGTGTTGACAGCAGCAAGCCCAATGCAGGACTTAGACTCATGAACCATGAGATCATGATCTGAGCCAAAGTCGGACACTCAACCAACCTAGCCACCCAGGTACCCCTCAATGCCTTTCAGTTGTGCTTTCTGTAGGGCAAGATGGGGAAAAATGGCCAGTAGACTTTTTTTTTTCAGTAGTGTTTTGGTTCCCTCTGAGCTTTTCCATTTACCCTTGAAATGACTCCATTTGGTTGTCTGGAGGACAATCTGAAGGATTTTAGAGAGAGTACAAGATTGTATTTGAGTTCTTAATAGGTAAAAATGGATTTTTGCTTTTGGGTAGGATGTGTATCATGCGTAGTTTATGAAGGGTCAGTACCCCCAACACCCCCCCCCCCCAAAAAAAAGCCCTGTCTGAGTACCCTTGGGCAGCCACAGGTAACTATGAGTTCCTCAAGGCTATGGTCAGGATGCCCTGGGCGTGTACATCTGAAGTAAAGGCTCTCCAGAGGCCTCTCAGGAGAAGGTGTCTTCCATGGGGCCCGTTCTCCCTAGCCTAACCAGCCTCTGGACCCTGAGCTCCCTTGACTCGCTTGACTCCCAAGGTCTCCCCCTGGTCAGCTCAGTCCCCTGTGGGATAAAGTGCTGGTTCCCATACCAGAGACTGCTCTCTCAGCCACTGCAAGAAAGTTTGGGCTGAATGAGGTCTCTTGAAGGGTTTGAGCTGATAGAAGAGGGAGTGACCCCCTTCCTTTAGAGCTTAAAACTGATAGGATCTTCATACTTTTTCTTAGTCCTGCTTTGCTGTTGCTTCAGAGAATAGCTAAGCCCAAACCTGCAGCTTGCTTGCAAGACAGGCTGGAAACGGTTTTTCCAGCCAAGGTATAATGTGTAAGGCAAATTGTTGGTTCATTTGTTCATTCATTCATTGGTTTGTTCCATATCTCCTATATGCCAGGACTCCTGAGTGCCTTGGGCTAGGCTAGGAAAATAGAGCTGCAAGTGACATTGGGAGTCTTCAGTAGTTTTTTTTTTTAATTTTATTAAAAAAAATTTTTTTTAACATTTGTTTATTTTTGAGCGAAAGAGAGCATGAGTGGGAAAGGGGCAGAGAGAGAGGGAGACACAGAACTGGAAGCAGGCTCCAGGCTCTGAGCTTTCAGCACAGAGCCTGACACGGGACTCAAACTCACAAGCGGTAAGATCATGACTTGAGCCCAAGTCAGGTGCCTAACTGAGCCACCCGGGCACCCCTAGGGAGTCTTCAGTATTTTTATCCAGGTGGAATCAGGAGCTAAGGGTCACCAGGGTTCCTCCTGGAGGTTGAAAAAGAATACCTGGCCACTCCCCTGGTCAGGCATGGGAGAAGGCAGGTAGTGGTAGAGGGTTCTGGGTGGTCACCAGCTCCATCCTGCCGACAAGGGCAAGGATGGGTAAGTACCAAGGCCGTGTGCTTGCGAACATCATTAGGAGACACCGCCCCCGCCTTTCTCAGTTATTGCCCAGCAGCCTGGTGTCCACAAGCAGTTGGGCTTGGGCAGTACCAGCGGGAAATAGATGCTTCTTTTACCCCATTTCTGAGTCCTGTGTTTATTCTTCAGAAAGATCTTGGTTGCTCCTATAAAGTGGAAACTGACTGTAGGATCTCCCTACCAGCTTTACACTGGGCCCATGTTGCTGCCAGGTGCTCAGCAATTAGGGAGCCCTGCCTTCCAACCTTCAGGTCTCTTGTCTTGGGAGGAATAATAGCAGCTAGCATATACTGAGTACCTGCTGTACACTAGGCCCTGGCCTATGTGGATTAATTCATTAAGTTGCTGAAGAACACAGTGAAGGAATAGGTACTGTCATTATCCCCATTTTGTAGACGAGGAGCCTGAGCTCAGGAGAGGTGATCACGCCCTCCAGGTGGCACCCAGAGTGGACCCCCGGATATCCAACTGTAAGGCCCCCTCCCCTCCTCTCTCCAGTGTTCCTTGGCGAGGTGCTAGGCCCAGGAGCAGTCACTTGGGTCTGCTTGTGCTGTGACCTGAGGAGGGGTCCTCCTGCCAGTGATGATTGTACTGGCTTGAGTGTGCTGGACCTCCAGAGTTTGCTGAGAAGCCTCCTCTTCTCCACACTGGTGGTGCTGTAAATAAGCACACTGCTTTGGGCCGCTGAACTCTGTTCGGTGGATGGGGAGTGGTCAGATGCCTTCTGTCATTCCTGACACATTGGCGGCTCCCTGCATGGCCACTCTGCCTCCAAGGCTAAGCCCACTTATTTTACCACTTTAGGGTTTTCCTAGCAAGGATTAGCATATCTCTCATGGTTTCAGTGGAGAGGTAGTTGGTCATGATGTTGGAGACTTTTTTCTATCAGGCTTCTTTGGACAAGCAAGCTAGAACTCATCAGATGACCACAGAAGGAAGCTGTTTCCCTAAACCCCAGACCTGTCTCCAGCCTGGCAGGGTTCTAGTCACAGCCCTACAGACAAGGAAGGCCACACCTCTATCTCCCTTTCTCTGGCCTCACATTCACCACAGTGGGTGATGACCTTTTGTCATTGCCTTTTGGGTTGACGTTGCTGTGTGGTGGGGTTACAGAACAGCAGAGATTGTTGTGGATGACTTAGTGGGGGCCAGGCACCCCATACAGTTCTTTCTTGATCTACAGGGATGACCATTATTGCTCTGAAATGGTGGGCAGGGAGTTGGGGAGGCAGGACAGTCCTTATAAAGTGAGGCCTGCCTTGAATCACCTCACCATGTTCATTGAGAATGGTCATCGGTTCTCTCCCTGACCTGAGAACTCACCTTGTTCTCACCAGGGCCTGAAACTGAGGTGCAGTCAGCTGAAAACACAAGTCTTTTACTATTGCAAAATTAATCCAGACAGTGGAGGGAAGAAACAACCTGGGGTGTTTTGCATAAATATATCTGCTAGAACTGTTAATCAGTAACACAGGAATCTGGTGCATGTAGAAGCCAGTTATGGTCTGTATACCTAAGATAAAAACACACTTTGTGTTCAGTAAAAACGATATGGCAGTGTTTACCTTGTTACAAAATGCAGCAAGTCCTATTTGAATGAAACTCCTGAGGCCGTCATTCAGTGTGAGTCAGACAGGCATTGCTGATAACAGAGAAACCTGTGCCTGTCTGTGCCTGGACACTAATTGGTAGAACCCAGCAGCTACCTCCTTGGCCATCTCTGCCCTTTTGGACAAGTTCCAAAGAGCCAGCTCCCCTTAGTATACTACCTCTCCAATTTTTTCTGTAACCCAGTGCCTGAAAACCTGGAAAATAATACTTTTCCTGATTTCTCTTTAGCTTTCAAAGTCATAACAGTCATTGTCATATTCAAGAGCCAGGGACATGGGGAGTTTCTGTTTTCTGATCTCTCTCTCCTTGCTTTGTTTCTGCAATTCCCTAGTTCCAGGCATCTTTCCAGCTTCTTAGCAGGGTATGAAATGGCAGATCGTGCATTAACCACCTTGTCTGCCATCTTTTGGGGGCAAGGAGAGTCGGGCTGTGATGACTCAGTCAGAAGCCGGGTCCAAACTAAAGTGACGCCCACTTCTTGATGAGACACTCAGTAGCCATCGTTTCTTTAAATTTTCTTGCATTAGTGGAAGAGAAAGAGACATGACGACGGGGCACTAATAAGATGGACATGCCTTTCCGTGTAGCTCATTGAAAGGATATGTCCTGATTCCAAATGCCAGTTGTGTTTATTATTGGTCCCACCCAGTGTGGCATGTCCCTGTGTGGCTCCTAGATGGGTCTCTGGCTCTTCTTTCCAAGTGGTCTGTGAGCTCCCGGAGTCGGGTACGGTGTCTTTTGTTCCTGGACTCCCCTGCAGGGCTGTGTCAGAAAAATGAGAGGCAGGCTACACGAGGTGGGAGGGAGACTGAGCAGTGTCTGCCACATCCTCTGGTGGTGCCGCACAATTGGAGCTGTCTGCGGGAGTGTTGAGGGAGGAAGGCGGGTGGACATATGGCAGGCAGAGCGGACTTGGGTTTTCTATGAGCACGATGTGCCTCTTGCTGGCCAGGTCCAGGCTGGCCCCGGAGGGCCCAGGGTTGGTGGGCACTACCCAACCGCGGGAAACTGGTGTGGGAGTAAGTGCTACTGAACCGCTCGCGTTTGGAGTTCTGCCTGCTGAGAAGCTCAGCCTTGGTGTCTCCTTCCCAGGGCGGCGAGGTGCCTGGAGTCCTCATGAGTAAGCAAAGCATTAAAGAATGTAGAGGTGGGGCGCCTGGGTGGCGCAGTCGGTTAAGCGTCCGACTTCAGCCAGGTCACGATCTCGCGGTCCGTGAGTTCGAGCCCCGCGTCAGGCTCTGGGCTGATGGCTCAGAGCCTTGAGCCTGTTTCCGATTCTGTGTCTCCCTCTCTCTCTGCCCCTCCCCCGCTCATGCTCTGTCTCTCTCTGTCCCAAAAATAAATAAAAAACGTTGAAAAAAAAATTTAAAAAAAAAAAAAAAGAATGTAGAGGTTTGGGGAGTGCCTGGTGGCTCAGTCAGTTGGGCATCCAGTGCTTGATTTCAGCTCAGGTCATGATCTCGTGGTTTGTGGGTTCGAGCCCTGTGTTAGGCTTGTGCCGGCAGTGCGGAGCCTTCTTGGGATTCTCTCTTTGCCCCTCCCCTGACTGCGTGCACGTTCTCTCTCTCTCAAAATAAATAAACATTAAAAAAAATTTTTCTTTAAGAATGTAGGGGTTTTTGTATATGGTGAAATACTCAGAACATAAAATGTATCGTTTTAACCATTTTTAAATATACAGTTCATTGGCCTTAAATACAGTCGTATTGTACAGCCATCACCACCATCCATCTCCAAAACTTACTTCATCTTCTTGAAAACTTACTCTATACCTGTTGGACAATAAGCCCGTCTCCAGCCACTCCTAATCACCATTCTACTCTCTGCCTTAGAAGTCGGTCCATTTTAGGTATCTCTTGTAAGTGGAGTCATACAGTATTTGTCCTTTTGTGATTGCCATATATGTGTTAGCATCATGTCCTCAAGGTTAGTCATAGCATGTGTTAGAATTTCCTTTTTTTAAGGCTGAATACTATTCCTCATATGTATTAACCATGTTTTGTTTATCCATTTCTCCGTCAGTGGACACTTGGATGCTTCCATTTCTGGCTTTTGTGAATATGCTGCTTATAAACACGGGTGCATAAATACCTGTTCGAGTTCATGCTTTCAGTTCTTATGGGTCACAGTTTTAAAGCACAAGCAGCAAGATGTCTTTGAAGGTCATTTTCTGATAAATTGCCCTTCTCCACTGAGGGCTAGGCTTACAGACCAAAAGTTAGCTTTACTCACCATCTAATTTTAGACTCCAACTTAAGCACTACTTGTAACATCAAGCTTCATTTTGATATTTGATAGGCTTCTGCGCATTACAACTCCAACTTAGTTGGCCACTTCTTTGTGATTGTGGGGGCACCCTTGTCACTTGCTGGTAGACGTTGGTAGTGTCCTTATTAGAGCTGGCTTGCTCTAGGGGTGCATGCTCTTTCTGACTTTGCCCCTCCTGACCCAAGTTGGGCTGGCCTTTTGACCTTGTCTCTGATCTGGCTCCATTTGGGGACCTGAAACCCTGAGCCCACTGATAACTGAGGCTGTTGAGACCATTTTTCTTCCACCCATGGCAGCTTTGTGAGGCACAGTATTCTCTCCCATCTCTGCTGGTTCTTGTAATTTGTCTTTATTTCATCCAGTTCTTATACAGCATTTAACATTATTAGAATTATATGTAAATTTTTTTCATGGGGGAGTACAATATTTTTCTACATACTTTGGCATTTGGGGTTGCCACAAGGACTGGTTTTCCCTGTACCAGTTTAAACCTAGTCCAACAGCCCTTGGCAACTGGTGAGGTGTACACACCTGGGGGATAATGGGCTTTTGATGGATTCAGCGGTCCTGGCATGGGTCTCTACCTCTTGATGAGACTTCTTTAGGCCAGACTGCCAGATCAGTTCAGTTAGGAAGTAGAGATGGCTGGTTGTGAATTTTTTTCTTGATGGTTATATGGTTATTCTCTTTATTAATTTCTTAATAGAAATTCTCCATATCCACACTTGAGCCAACCACAGCTGTTTTGCATAGTTAAGGACGTTAAGAATCAGTGCCCCGGTAGACTTTGAGCCCATGACATGATAAAACCATGGGCCATGCAGCCCTTATAAAATGGGGCCATGACCCTGTCTCTGTGCACTGTAGCCATTTATCCTTGGCTGAGAGGCTTTTGCTGGTGCAGGTTAATGGAGACTGCATGCTCCTTGTTCCCATCCACCCTGCACTGGCCTTCATGCGTCTGGCCCAGCAGGAGAACGAGGAGAACATTCTCTGCTACTTTTCTGCTCTTAGGGCTGTTATCCTCTGCTCTGGCACATGGCTGCAGGGCCCAGGAGGGGGAGGATCAAGCCATATCTTGTTGTCAATGCATTTTCATCTCTTTGGGGCCTCGCTTACAGATAGCACTGTCAACCCTGCTTTTTTGCAGGTGAGGACACTGAGGTTATGAGAGGTGAAGGGGAGGGCCGAGTCAGAGCAAGCCGCCCTGGAGCCTAAATCAAGAAGGAAGGAAGGGAGTGTAGAGGAGTCTGGGCTGGGGATGAGTTGAGAGAAGGCATCAATACATGCTTAGTACTCCGGCCATTGTTTTAGTCTCCTGACAGTTGCTTTATTTGGCTTTGCTTTAGATGCTGGAGGATGAAGGGACAAGTTTGCCAGAGAGCAGATCAGATGCTTCTCAGAGGATCAGAAAGATGTGGGTGGGGCGTGGAAGAAGAGGCTTTCACACGGTAACCCAACCTCAAGTTAGGTCTCCGTCCTAAACCCTGGGAGGGGCCTGGTAATGAATCAGGCAGCTATTCCTGGAGCTGACGTGGAGGAAAGGGGATGCTCCTCTGCTCCGGGGCAGGCGAGCCATTCCTCGGGCAGGGACAGAGAAGGAAGAGCTGGTTCAAGGAGCGCACAGACAGATCCTGGAGGTGGGCTGCTGTCTGCATTCACAGATGTCACTGTGTGTACAGCCTGAGGGCTGGAGGTGCCTGTGAAACCCACAGTGGGTTTCACTGCTGGAATGGGTGGCCGCAGAGCCCAGTGTGCCCAGGACTCCCGTCGGGGGGGTGGGTTGTCACTAGGCATGAGCCTGACAGAGTACAAGTGTCTCTGGCCCTTGGATTACAGGCCCTGTGCTGTTGTCCTGTTTGTTCCCATGCTGGCCAGGTCCTTCTGTCCCAGACTTGGGATCCCAGCTCCCTGTCCCCTGCTCTTGGAAGCTGCTCTGTTCTGGGCCCTGCCGGAGTTTCCCAAGGTCATACTTGCCAAAGATGTGACCATGTCCCCCTGATCCTGAGCTCTGATGCCTTGTGTTTGAGGCAAAAAGAAAAGTGTGTGTGGGGGGGGTTGGGGGGGTGGGGGGGAGGTGTATGTATGTACATGAATTGGGGTCAGGGCAGGGCCTTGTGCTCCTGGCATTTCCCCCTCCAACATTTTATGTTCTCCCACCATGGGTCTGCTAGAAGTGGGGCCTGGCTCTGTTCATTCACCCCCTTCCCTCAGAGTGGCTTTGGGCACGTGCCTGCCTGGGGCTGGACCTGTCCTGTCCTCCAGACAGTGAAGAGCCAGCTGGCCTTAGGGTCCTTTGCTCCCAGAACAGCCTGTGACTCTGCTCCCTGGCCTCTGTTTTCTTTCTGATGCTTCTCCCCAGAGTCAGGTGTGAGCCCCCTTCTCTCTGCCTATGCGGACCTGTCTGAAAGAGGCCCACTAAGTCAGGGGAGGGGTCTGCCTGCAGGGTCATGGTCACTTGAATAATAGTGATAATATCAGGGAACATTGATCGAAAGCTTTACAATGTGGTAGGCAATGTGCTAAGTATTTTATAATGTGCCTGGTCTCCTGATTTTCTCAACAATCGGTGGGGTGTAGATTATCAATGTAGTCCTATTTTACAGCAGAGGAAACTGAGGCTAAGAGAAGTGGTCACCTGCCCAAGGTTATGTGGCCAATGTGTAGATGAGCCTAGTTTAAATCCAATTGGATAATGTCATATGAAAATCTTTGTTCTAAAATCCTAATTGTGGTGCCTAATACTAAATTGGAACAGGGTGTCTTTGGGAATTGTGACCAGAATTGGAGAGACAGTGTCAGGTGGGAAGGGTTCCTTCTCTGCTACTCTCTGAACTTCCCATGTCTGGAATCTGAGAACCCTGCTGCCTTATACACACATACTCACTCTCACTCTCAATCTGTCTCACTCTTCTGCTGAACCTCAGGTTCAGGTTCCTGGGAAGAGATGTTGGAACAGCTGAGGCCAGCTGTAAGAGAGGAGGCTGGGGAGACAGGGACAGAACTTTTCTGATAACACAG
Organism: Neofelis nebulosa; assembly: GCF_028018385.1. Taxonomy (NCBI): domain Eukaryota; kingdom Metazoa; phylum Chordata; class Mammalia; order Carnivora; family Felidae; genus Neofelis; species Neofelis nebulosa. Next base: position 123,992,545 of record NC_080782.1, on the reverse strand, counting down.
CTAGTGCCCTCTGCAGGCTGTGTTTTGGGTGTTGGAGGGTGGGGCATAGAGTAAATCGAGCTCCTGCATGGCCTGGTCTGTGCTGGGCAGTCTGTCCACGGGACAGGTGGTACTGCTTGCCCACCGCGGCAGTGAGCGTTGCAGGAGGTTCAGGGCACCTCTCTCTGCTCTGTGTGTACAACCTTAAGTGGGCTCCTGCCTCCTCACCGCAGAGCTGTCCTGTCCCAGCTTTCCAGGGACCACAGTTCTGTACCCACCCAAATACAGGCCTTGGTGCTTGAAGCCCAGAGGAAATTCACCACGTAGAATTAACACTTCTCTTTGGATTATCAGTCATTCAAGTACTACCCTTTACACTGTGCATGTGCCTAGAGGTGGCTTCCCCACAGTCAGAGAGGAAGCACTGGCCCCACCTCTCACACAGTATTCAAAGGTCTCCTGAAAGGGGCTGTGATACGTGAGGCCGGTTGAGTCTGCAAAAGCAAGGCAAGGTACCTGAGGCCCTCAACAGGCTAGGTAGCAGGGCTGCTGAACAAGGGCAGATACACACCCCTGGGGTCCATGCAGTCTGACTGTGAACAGTCCAGATAGCCAAGGAGAAAGTGCTATAGGAAGGAGGAACCTTGCTCCTTGAGCAAAGGAGCGACATGCTGGGCAGGTATGTGCAGAACAGTGGGTGTGTGCTGCGTGAGAGGAGAGTCAGGAAATAGACATGTGAATGCTACCTTCTAGCTGATTTTGGACAGACCACGTAGACTTCTCTTGAGCAGTTCCCTCCTCTGTAAAATGGGACCACAGTGTGTTCTTCACGTGGGGATACTCAGGGCTCTACAGACTTCAGTCTGATGACAAAGACAGGAATGATGAGGGTGGAATCTAGGAGCAGTGGACTGGTACCTTGGCTGAGGTGGCGTCCATCCCATGTCCCAACAATCTGGGGTGTTATAAGGCCCCAAAGGCAGAGCAGAAGAGTGGAGGGGATGTTTCCAGGAAAGGGAAGATGAACGAGCCCAGTGACCTTGTTGCCAGTGTCAAAAGAGGGCCAAGGGGTGAGGTGGGCACTATTTTCAGGGTCAGATAGGTAGGCACTGAAGTTTCTGACAGGTATACTGCTGAGGTGTGACAGATAGGGGTGTGGTGGGTGGAGGGGCTCTGCTGAGGAAGCCAGAAGAGAAAGAGCATGATGTTCACCTCCAGGAGTGAGCAAAGAGCGGAGCCGTGGGGGTTGTCAAGGGACCTGAAGACGCCCCTTGGAACATCATGGAGTCTTCTGGGGTGTACATAGGGACTGGCTGTCCCTTCTCCCTTGGTGCCCTCTTTCTCTAGGCCTGGGCTCAGGTGGGCTCCTGACACCTGCCCAAACCTAAACCCAAACTCAACATGGAGGAACAGAAGAGGCTGGGGTTTGGTGATTTCTGAAATGCCACCAGCTGGTGATGGTGGAGAGGGAGGAACCTTGGCAGTGGCCTGTTTCTGATGCACGGGGCTCAGCCTTAGGAACTGTACCAGTTTCAGGGGTGCTCTCTGGTCTCCGAGCTCCTTGGAGGGAGTGGGGAGCAGTGATTTGAATATGCTGCTCACTGGGTTTGCCCTGAGAGAGTCAGCAAGGCCTGAGAGGAGTCAGAATTGCAACGAAGACATCACTGATAGGGAGGGCTATGGGTCACAGGAGCAAAGTCAGGTTATGAGAGGAGCAAAAATAACTGGGAGCACACGTTAGGTGGAGTTTGGCCAGGGTTGGGGTGAGGGTGGCACTAAGTAACAGTGACACGGGGAAGACAGTCTGGGACTAGGGTGGGTGCCACCAAGGAGCCAGGGTGGTCAATACCCACTGCCCCCAGACACTTGTGGTAGAGGCTAGTAGGGGTCCAAGGTGTGCTGAAAATGGACAGGTCCTCCCTCCTGCCAATAGGACTCGGCAGTGACAGTCCAGAAGCAAGCTTTGAGTGTGGCTTTGGAATCAAAGATTCACTTTCCTGGATTAAGGAAAATGTAAAATGCAGATGTAAAATCCTCTACCCCTTGCCACATCCTGACCTTTAAGTTTCTTGTATCCTTTTGGAAACTTATTTGTGTATATGTGTGCATCCTTTTCTTCGTACAGATCAAATAAGGCATGCCATGTACCTTGCTTCATTTGTTGGCAACATGGAAGAACTACCTAGTTCTTTTTAATTTTATTTTTTTAATGTTTATTCATTTTTGAGAGACACAGTGGGAGCGGGGGAGAGGCAGAGAGAGGAGACAGAATCCGAAGCAGGCTCCAGACTCTGAGCGGTCAACATGGAGCCCGACACGGGGCTTGAACTCAAGAGCTGTGAAATCATGACCTGAGGGGAAGTCGGACGCTCAACTGATTGAGCCACCCAGGCACCCCTACCTAGTTCTTTTTAAAGACTGTTTAGTTTTCTGTCTTACAGTATGTGTTGATTTAGCTAATCAGTGTCCCATTGATACAAAGGTCATTGTTAATTTGGGGTTTTGATATAGCAGACACACTATACCCATATCTGAACATTGGGACATTATTTCTGTAGGAAAAACCCTCAGTGTGGATTTTATGAGTCAGAACTATATGCACTGCCCCCTATCTCTTTAAAAGGGGTTCTGCCGGGGTGCCTGGGTGGCTCAGGGGCACCTGGGTGGCTCAGTCCGTTAAGCGGCCGACTTCGGCTCAGGTCATGATCTCGCGGTCCTTGAGTTCGAGCCCCGCGACAGGCTCTGTGCTGACAGCTCAGAGCGTGGAATCTGTTTTAGATTCTATGTCTCCCTCTCTCTCTCTCTCTGACCCTCCCCCGTTCATGCTCTGTCTCTCTCTGTCTCAAAAATAAATAAACGTTAAGAAAATTTTTTTTAAATAAATAAATAAATAAATAAATAAATAAAATAGGTTCTGCCAGTTCACACTTGCTGATAGTGTTTGAGAATTAGAAATGATGCTGGTGACACAGAATTAGAAACGATGCTGGAGCCGTTGTGAGGATTAAAGGAGATAATGCATAAAGCTTTCAGCCAGTGCCTGCCACACCAGGCTGAGAACAGGGCTTACTGCAAACTGGACCACTTTGGACAAGCCTCAAGTTAGGTGCTGGGTTGGGTTTCATTGTCAGCTTGGGGCAGGGGAGGCGTCAGGACACAGTGGTCTGACAGCTGCTGAGCCGTCCCCTTCGTTCACACGTTTAAGAAATGTTTAGTGAATGCCTGACGTGTGCCAGACACTGGAGCAGAGATGGAGCCGGGAAGCAGACAGGCATGGCTCTGACCCTCTGGAGAGGGTGGGAGTCTCCGTGGCTTGTGCTAAATACTACCTGCATAGGACGCTGCTACTCGCAGTCCCCTCTGACTAGGTCTTTCTCTCCCCTGCCCCTGCCTTGCCCCCAGTGTACGTGGTGGAACGGGAAAGGAAGATGGACGTGGACACCGGGTGTCAGGCAGCCCTGGCCGCGTGTTGGACTGCTCTGTGCTGCTGCTGCCTCCTGGACAACTTGAATTGAGCAGTTGGGACGCAAGTGCTCCCTCCAGGCCCACTGCCTTGTTACTGGAATAAACAATTAGCGCTGCACCACTTCCATTTTTTCTTTCTTTTAAAAGTACCTAACCTACAGTCTTACATTTTAGCACCTATGACAGGTGTGAAGTGGCATCTTACTGTCTTTTTAACATAGTTACTCAGTAGTTCTATTCACTGTGCAATGCTCACCACAATAAGTACAGTCACCAGATGTCACTGTATAACATTAATATGCTGTCACTGACTGTATTCCCTATGCTGTATTTTTCATCTCTGCCACTAACTTATAACTGGAAGTTTGTACCTCTTAATCCCTTTATCTCTTTCACCCATCCTCCCCACCCACCTCCCCTCCTGCAACCAGCGGTTCTCTCTCTAAGACTGTTTATTTAATTCTACATGCAAGTTGAAATCATCTGGTATTTGTCTTTATCTGACTTATTTCACTTATCGTAATACTGAGTCCATCCATGTTGTCACAAATAACAAGACCTCGTTCTTTTTCATGGCTCAGTAATGCTCCACTGTGTGTGTGTACGTGAGTACACGTGTCTCTCGGGGGGGGGGGGTGTTTTTACATGTGCCACATCATCTTTATCCATTCATCTACGGATGGGCACTTGGACTGCTCCCATGTCTTGATTACCGCAAATAATGCCACAATAAACATAGTTCAATTAGTGTTTTTGTTTTCTTTGGGTAAGTACGCAGTGGGAGAAGTACTGGGTCATATGGTAATTCTGTTGTTAATTTTTTAAAGACCTCCATACTGTTTTTCACGGTGGCTGCACCAGTTTGCATTTCCACCAGCAATGCACAAGAGTTGCATTTTCTTTGTTTTAAAGATTTTTAAGCATTCTCCACACCCATTGTGGAGCTCAAACTCACAGCCCTGAGATCAAGAGTCTCTCAACTCCACTGAGCCAGCCAAGAACCCCAAGCGTTCGGTTTCCTTCACATCTTTGCCAGTGCTTGTTGTTTCTTGTTTTGGGGGATGATCACTATATTGACAGGTATAAAGTGATACGTCATTGTGGTTTTCATTTGTATTTGCCTGATAATTAGTGATGTTGAGCATCTTCTTATCTGTCCATTGGCCATCTGTACATCTTCTTTGGACAAATGTCTATTTAGGTCCTCTGCCCATTTTTAATAGAGTTAATTATTTTTTGGGTGTTGAGTTGTATGGGTTCTTTGTAGCTTTTTGGTGTTAACCCCTTTTGGGATATGTCACTTGCGAATATCTTCTCCCATTCAGTAGGCTGCTTTGCCATTTGGTTGATGATTTCCTTTGCTGTGCAAAAGCATTTTCTTTTAATGTGATCCCAGTAGTTTAATTTTGCTTTTGTTTCTCTTGCCTCAGGAGAAATATCCAGAAAAATGTTGTTAAGGCTGATGCCAAAGATTACTGCCTGTGTTTTCTTGTAGTTTATGGCTTTAGGTTTTTAATCCATTTTGAGTTTATTCTTGTGTATGGTGTAAGAAAGTGATCGGTTTCATTCTTCTGCATGTAGCTGTCCAATGTTCCCAGCACCATTTATCAAAGAGAATGTCTTTTCTCCATTGTGTATTCTTGCCTCCTTTGTCATAAATTAATTGACCATATAAGCGTGGGTTTTTCTAGGTTCTCTATTCTGCCCCACTAATCTCTGTGTCTAATTTATATGCTAATACCATATAGCTTTTTAAAAACTGAAATATAGTTAAAACACAGTCTCAGGTGTACAGTGGTGATTTTAGAAGTATATACATTATGTTTTGCTCACCACAAGTGTAGCTACCAACTGTCCCCATACAACAGTGTTACAATGCCATTGACCATATTCTCTCTGCTGTGCCTTTCATCCCGTAACTTATTTCATAATTAGAAGCCTGTATCTCCCACAACCCTTCACCCATTTGCCCATCCCTCATTTCCTCACTCACTCTGGCAGCAGTTTGTTCCCCTGTATTTATGGATTTGTTCTTAATTTATGTTTTGTGTTTTAGACTCCACATATAAGTGAAGTCATATGGTATCATCTATCTCCATCTGACTTATTTCACTTAGCAGAGTACCCTCTAGGTCCATCCATGTTGTTGCAAATGACTAGATCTCATCCTTTTTTTTTTTTTTTTTTTTTAATTTTTTTTTAAACGTTTTATTTATTTTTGAGACAGAGAGAGACAGAGCATGAACGGGGAAGGGGCAGAGAGAGGGAGACACAGAATGTGAACAGGCTCCAGGCTCTGAGCCATCAGCCCAGAGCCCGACGCGGGGCTCGAACTCATCGTGACCTCAGCCGAAGTCGGACGCCCAACCAACTGAGCCACCCAGGCGCCCCTCATCCTTTTTTTTTTTTGTGGCTAAATGTATACACACACACACACACACACACACAAATATATATGTATGTATATAGGGATATATATATAAAATATCCATCCCATATCTTCTTTATCCACTCATCTATTGATGGACAGTTGGGACTGCTTCCATCTTGGCTATTATAAATTATGTTGCAATACACATAGGGGTGCATGTTATCTCTTCAAATTAGTTTTTGGTTTCTTTGGGTAAATACCCAGTGGTAACTGGATCATAATATAATTCTTTTTTAAAGAAATTGCTTTTAAGTTTATCCATTTTTAGAGAGACAGAATGTGAGCAGGGTAGGGGCAGAGAGAATCCCAAGCAGCCCAGCTTTGCGCTGTCAGTGCAGAGCCTGACGCAGATCTCGAACCCATGAAACTGTGATACCATGATCTGAGCCTAAATCCAGAATCGTATGCTTAATTGAGTTACCCAGGCGCCCCTTTTTTAAGTCTTTTTGAGGAACCTCCATACGGTTTTTCACAGTGGCCGCATCAATTTACCTTCTACCAGCAAGGCACAAGGATTCCATTCTTTCCACCTCCTCACCAGCATTTGTCATTTTTTGCCTTTTTTGATTCTAGCTATTCTTACAGGTGTAAGGTGCTTTGTCATTGTGGGTTTGATTTTCATTTTTCTGATGATTAGTGATGTTGAGCATTTTTTCATGTGTCTGTATGTCTTTAGGAAAATGTCTATTCAGGTCCTCTGCCCATTTTTTTTTAATTTATTTTTTTATTAGCATATAGTGCAACAATGATTTCAGGAGTAGATTCCTTAATGCCCCTTACCCATTTAGCCCATCCCCTCTCCCACAACCCCTCCAGTAACCCTCTTGTTTCCTCTCCATATTTAAGAGTCTCTTATATTTTGTCCCCCCTGTTTTTATATTATTTTTGCTTCCCTTCCCTTGTGTTCATCTGTTTTGTCTCTTAAAGTCCTCATATGAGTGAAGTCATATATTTGTCTTTCTCTAATTTTGCTTAGCATAATACCCTCCAGTTCCATCCATGTAGTTGCAAATGGCAAGATTTCATTCTTTTTGGTTGCTGAGTAATAACTCCACTGTATATATATATACCACATCTTCATTATCCATTTATCCATTGATGGACATTTGGGCTCCTTCCATACTTGGGCTATTGCTGATAGTGCTGCTATAAACATTGGGGTGCATGTGTCCCTTCAAAACAGTATACCTGTATCCCTTGGATAAATACCTAGTAGTGCAAATTGCTGGGTCGTAGCGTAGTTCTATTTTTAATTTTTTCAGGAAGCTCCATACTATTTTACAGAGTGGCTGCACCCAGTTTGTATTCCCACCAGCAGCGCAAAATAAGTCCTCTTTCTCCACATCCTTGCCTGGGGTGTCTGTCAGAGGGCCCGACACATAGGTAACCAAGCATATGATATCCATGCTTCAGGGAGGCCCTTCTTTTCTAATACAAATCTTTTCAAAATAAACTTTACATGCAACTCTGGTATGGAAAATAGAATGGTTTGTTGATGGTTTCCTTCACTGTGCAAAAGGTGATTTTTTTGGTGTGGTCCCAGTACTTTAATTTTGCTTTTGTTTCTTCCCTTGCCTCAGGAGGCATACCAAAAAAAATGTTGCTAAGGCCACTGTCAAAGAGATTACTGCCTGTGTTTTCCTGTAGTTTTATGATTTCATGTCTCACACTGAGGTCTTTAATCTGTTTTGAGTTCATTTTTGTTTATGGTGTAAGGATTCGTCAGTTTCATTCTTCTGCATGTTGCTGTCCAGTTTTCTCAGCACCATTCGCTGAGGAGAATGTCTTTTTTTCATTGTATATTCTTGCCTCCTTTGTTGTAAATTAATTGACCATATATGTGTGGGTTTATATCTGAGCTCTCTATTCTGTTCCATTGATCTCTGTGTCTGTTTTTGTGTCAGTACTATATCATTTATTTTACTATATAGCTTTGTGTAGTAGATCTTGAAATCTAGGATTTTATGTCCAGCTCTTTCTCCAGGCTGCTCTATTTGAGATCTCTGTGGTTCCATACAAATTTTAGTATTATTGTAGTTATGTGAAAAATGTTGCTGGTATTTATATAGGGACAGCATTGGATCTGTACATTGCTTTGGATGATAAAGGCTTTTTTAAAAAGATTTTTTAAAGTAATCTCTATACCCAACATGGAGCCCAAACCTACAACCCTGAGATCAGGAGTTGCACACCCCACTTGACTGAGCCAGCCAGGCACCCCTGGATAGCATGGACATTTTAACAAAAGTAATTTTTCTATTGCATGAACATGGACTATCTCTTTGTGTTGTCTTCAGTTTCTTTCATCAGTGTTTATTAGTTTTCAGAGTATAGGTCTTTCACTACCTTGCTTAGGTTTATTCCTAGGTATTTTATTCAGTATTTTACTATTTTACCTTACCTGATTACTAGTGACAGTAACATAAAAATAAAAAATTTTGATGATTTACAGATCCTGTGATTTTTTTTTCTATTGGTTTGTCTTATTGGTTTATAGGGAATCTCTAAATATTCCACACACTAATATTTGTCACTTTGACAGGCTTGCCAATATCTTCTCCCTATCTACCTTAGTCTTTTTTACTTTTCTAGTATGAAAGTTTAAGAGAAATTTTAATGTTTGCTTAGTTTTGAGAGAGAGAGAGAGACAGAGTATGAGTGGGGGGAGGGGCAGAAAGAGAGAGAGAGACAGAATCTGAAACAGGCTCCAGGCTCCGAGCTGTCAGCACAGAGTCCAACGCAGGGCTAGAACTCACAGACTGCAAGAAAAAGTCGGATGCTCAACTGACTGAGCCACCCAGGTGCCCCTCTAGTATGAAAGTTTTTAAATGTCATGTTTATCAGTCTTTCCCTTATGCTTTGTGTTGGGTCTTTGAAATATCGTTTTCTATTCCAAGATCACAAAGACAAGCATATTACCTTCTAATTTTTTTTCACATAGTCTTTAGTTGACTTAATTTTAGTTTTGATCATGGTGTTGGTTAGAGTTCTGTTTTTTTTCTTTTAGTTCCAACATCATCAGGTCATCCTTTCCCCACTGATCTGAAATAAGATTGGTCATATACTAAGTTTCCCTATACGAACAAGCTAGAATCAGAATGGTTTGGTCCAATAAGCATCTTTCCTACCCTTAGCACATATGTACATACACCCCTTTTTCCTCTTCAGAATTTGCTTGGCTATTCGTGGCCTTTTACTCTTTAATCTGGATTCTAGGATGAATGTGTCAATTTCTATAGAAAAGTAACATGTTTGGCTTTAATTGGAAGAGTATGTAACTTACAGAATAATTGGGAGAAGAGTTGACATATTTATAGTACTAACTTCCTATCATAAACATGGTATCTCTCCCTTTAGTTGTTTTTATGTCCTCCAGTAAAATCGTACAATTTTCATCACATAGCTTTTGCATAGCCTTATGTTGGCTTTTAAAATTGGATTTTTTCTGAGGTACATTAGTTTTAATGGATTTTTTGGATTATGGATGGATTCTTTTTAAGAAAATATTACATTTCTGGTGAAAATAATTTCTACACTCCAGTAGGGTCATAGATGAGAAGATTCTAACCCAGTTTTATCACAGCATTGCCTTGGGGCACTTTCTTTTCTTTTTTTTAATTTTAATTTGTTTAAGTTTTTAATTTACATCCAAGTTAGCATAAAGTGCAACAATGATTTCAGGAGTAGATTCCTTAATGCTCCTTACCCATTTAGCCCCTCCCTCCTCCCGCAACCCACTTTATTTTTATTTTTAAATTTTATTTTTTTCTTAAGTAATCTCTATGCCCAACTTGCGGCTCAAACTCAACCTCAAGGTCATTAGTCACATGCTCTACCAACTGAGCCAGCCAGACACCCCCCACCCTGTTTGGGACACTTTAAACTGTGGGAGGAGGAGTTCTTCAATACACACCATGCATACTCCTGGGGAACCACCACCAGTCTACAAGGAGCAACATTCATTCATTCACTAAATGCTGACCATTTCCATTGTGTTAGGTAATTGACCACACAGAAGAGACCCCCTCCCCTGCCATCACGGAGCTTCTTTCCATTCTAGGAAAGGAACCAGACATTAAATAATCCCCCAGGTAATACTTAATATTCTTCTTTCCTACAAAGAGAAGATACATACTGCCATGAAAACATAAAAGGGGGGGGGGAGTGCTTCTTGAATAGTTTGGGAGAGATCTGAAAGACAAATAGGTGTTAATAGGCAAAATGGTTGTACAAAGAGCAGGTGCAGAGGCCCAGTGGCAGGAGAGAACATGACTCATTTTGAGAAATCAGAAGAGGAAATCAGCATGGCAGAAAACAGTGGGATGTTGGGGACAGATGAGAAACAGGCAAGAGCAAGACAAGGGGCTCCTAATCCCAGTTAAACATTTTAGTTTTTGTTCTGTGAGAGGTGGGAAGCCACTGAAGGGTGTTAAAGGGATGACATGACCAAACTGGCATTTTGAAGAGATCCCTTTGGCTTCCATATATAGAATGATTTGGACAGGGCATAGGTTCATATGAATGCATCTGAGACATTTGGAAGTAAAATCAAGAGGAGGTGGTGATGGATTGGATATGGGGATTGAAGGAGAAAGGCACAGGGATGACTCCTAAGCTTCTGAGGAACTGGATGCCTAGGGTTTGTGGATGTTGGGAACAAAAGAAAGGCACTCTAATTGGGAGGAAGAAAACCACATTGGGCTCTGAACATGTTGGGTTAGATGGAGGTGTCAAGAGGTCAATGAGACATTCCAGTGGAGATGTCAGGTAAGCAGCTGCATACCCCTGGACCTTAGAGGAGAGGTTGGGCTGGATATAGCGCCATGGAAAGCACTGGCATGTTGGTGGTAATAGGAGCTGTGGGCGTGAATGAGATCAAGGTGGGTAGGGAAAAGAGGTGGCAGTGGAGGACTGAGCTTTAAGGAAAACTAGCTTGGACCTATAGGTGTTGAAACCTACAAAGGAGTCAGATATGGAAAACCAGGAGAATGGGGTGTCCTTGAAGTAGAGAAGAATGTGTATTAAGAGAAGGGAATTGATGAGTTACCATCAAATGTCACTGGAAGGTCCGGTAAGGTAAGAATTCACGGATGTCCAGGGCACCTGTGGTGGCTCAGTCAGTTGAGCGTCCAGCTCTTGAATTTGGCTCAAGTCATGATCCCAGAGATGTGCGACTGAGCCCCTTGCCAGGGTCTGTGCTGAACGTGGAGCCTGCTTGAGATTCTTATTCTCTCTCTCTCTCTCTCTCTCTCTCTCCCCCCTCCACCTCTGCCCATTTCCCCCCACTGGCATGTTCTCTCTCCAAAAAAAAACAACCAAAAACCCACTTGGACTTAGTCATACTATTGTCACTGAGGGGTGGGGTGGGTTTCTCTCTAGTTCCTATTCTTTGAAGGACACCAACAGGGAAAGACAGGACTGCTAGGACCAGTGAACAGGGTTCCTTGGGTATGGAGGAAGGTGGATATTTGTGTAAGTCTGAAAAAGAGGAGTCCAGAGGTACAAAGAACCAGCATGAAGGCTTGGAACCCCAGCCACACTGGAAGCAGTAAAATTTCATGCAGTAAGACATCAAGTTCTAGAAATGCCAGGCACCATGTAAGCAGGTCAGGCTACTGACAGAGGAAACCTTGCTCCTCAAGCAAATTGGGGTGTTTGTCAGAGGGTCCAACACATAGATAACCAAGCATATGACATCCATGCTTCAGAGAGGCCCTTCTTTTCTAACACAGATCTTTTTTTTTTTTTTCATTGCCTCCCAAGTTTGAGGAATCTAATACAGATCTTTTCAAAAGAAACGTTACAAGCAATTCTAGTATGGAAAATAGAATCTGTTCAATTGCTATTGAGGCGAGGAGGCACTTCCTGCCTTTTTATGGGATCCCAAGGACCTGAGGAATAGATTTGAAAGCCTTTGGTCTTTCCAGGTTTTCCAGTATATTTGGCAAAGGGAGATTTAGTTTGGGTGGGTTTTGCCCTGCAATGTCCCTCTGCGATACTGCCTTGCAAATAAAATCATCAGTGTGTAACTGCTAGTATATTTGTTAAGTTCTGGTGGGTACTTGATTTAAGGATAGCATTCCATTGTATAGAGATACCATTTTATTCACCTCTTGATGGACATTTGGGTTATTTCCACTTTTTGGTAATTGCAAATTTATGTACAGGTTTTTGTATGAACATAAGATTTCATTTCTCTAAGGTAAATACCTACAAATGGAATTTCTGGATCATATGATTAAGTGTATGTTTAACTTTAAACTGCTACTATTTTTCAGAGTGGCTGTATCATTTTGCATTTCCATCAGCAATAACTGACAGTTCGAGTTGCTCTGTATCCTAGCCAGTACTTGATGGTGTTTTTTTTTTTTTTTAAGCCACTCTCATAGGTGTACAGTGGTATTTCATTGTGGCTTTAATTTGCATTTGTTAAAAGGCTAATGATGCTTTCATGTACTTAAATGCCCTCCTTCTATCCTCTTTGGTGAAGTATTGGGAGTCCTTTGGCCACTTCTAAATGGAGGTTTTATTACTGTGGAGTGTTTTTCAAGAGTCTTTAGATGAAGTAAATACAAGTCTTCTGTGGGATTGTATTTGCAAGTATTTTTTTCCTAGTCTGTGGCTCGTCTTTTCATCCCTTCAAGTGTCTTCCACAGAGAAAAAGGCTTTAATTTTGATGAAATCCAATTTTTCATTTTTTCTTCTTTTGTAGAGCATGCTTTTGGCATCAGGTCTGAGAAGTCTCCCTATCTCTGGTCATGAAGATTGTCTTCTGTTTTCTTCTAGTGTTTGGTTTTATGTTTTACATTTAGATCTGTGATCCATTTTGGATTCTTATATAAAATGTGAGGTTTAAAATGTTTTTCATGCTAGCTTTTTCATCATTTGTTTGAAAAGACTGTCCTTTCTCCATTGAATTGCTTTTGCATATTTGTCATAAATTGACTGGCCATGTTTATGTGGGTCTGTTACTGTCCTCTCTCCTGTTCCCTTGATCTTTGTGTCATTCCCTTTGCCAATACCCTGTCTTGACTACTGTAGCTTGATATTCAACCTTAAGATAGTCTAACTCCTCCAACTTTGTCAAAATTGTTTTAGTTATTCTAGTTCTTTGGCCTTTCTACAAATTTTAGAATCAGTTTTAAAAAGGTGTGGTGATGGGGCGCCTGGGTGGCGCAGTCGGTTAAGCGTCCGACTTCAGCCAGGTCACGATCTCGCGGTCCGTGAGTTCGAGCCCCGCGTCAGGCTCTGGGCTGATGGCTCGGAGCCTGGAGCCTGTTTCCGATTCTGTGTCTCCCTCTCTCTCTGCCCCTCCCCCGTTCATGCTCTGCCTCTCTCTGTCCCAAAAATAAATAAAAAAACGCTGAAAAAAAAAAATTTAAAAAAATAAATAAATAAAAAGGTGTGGTGGGATTTTTTTTTTTTTTATTACAATTGCATTAAATCTTTAGATCGTTACAGGGCCTGGTGAGTATTAGGTGTGGTGATGGGGCGCCTGGGTGGCGCAGTCGGTTAAGCGTCCGACTTCAGCCAGGTCACGATCTCGCGGTCCGTGAGTTCGAGCCCCGCGTCAGGCTCTGGGCTGATGGCTCGGAGCCTGGAGCCTGTTTCCGATTCTGTGTCTCCCTCTCTCTCTGCCCCTCCCCCGTTCATGCTCTGCCTCTCTCTGTCCCAAAAATAAATAAAAAAATAAATAAATAAATAAATAAATAAATAAATAAATAAATAAACGCTGAAAAAAAAAATTAAAAAAAAAATAAATAAAAAGGTGTGGTGGGATTTTTTTTTTTTTTTATTACAATTGCATTAAATCTTTAGATCGTTACAGGGCCTGGTGAGTATTTAAATGAGATTGCATGGGGTGGCTTGGGTAGCTAAGTGTGTGACTCTTGATTTCACTTGAGGTCATGATCTCACACAGTTTGATAGATGGAGCCCCACATCCAACTCTTGTGCTCACAGCTTGGAGCCTGCTTGGGATTCTCTCTCTGAAAATAAACTTAAAAAAAATTTTTTAAGGATATTGCTTGCTCTTAGGTGCTATATAACCTTTAATGACATAAGGCAGCCTCGTCCTTCATTAGCTGTGTGGTGATTATTCCAGAGTTAAAGCCCTGGGTTATGATTGATTATAGTAGTGTCTTCTGAAGTCTGGCAGTAAATGAGGTGTGGTCTACATAATAGTGGATAGGAATGGCTAGGAAAAGACAACCAGAACATTGAAGGGCTTGGGCAGGTCAGCCATCATCATTCACAACTTGATCTTTGTAGACCTCTTCCCCTGTTCATGCCCATGGTTCTCCTGGTACAGACTTTTAGTGGAAGAGTGGGGTGCCAAGGAATCGGCTGTTGCTTGTGTTGTCATCCTGTTTACTCCTTCCCATCCCATTAGAGACCTTCAGTCCCCTCCCCAGTTTCTTGGCTGTCTTCAGAAAAAAAAAAAGCTCAGGCTTCCCAACTCCTAGTCTTTTAAATGTGTACATCCTTTCCTCCTTGACCATCATTTCATATTGTTTCATATCCTGTTCTTCTGTGGACCTTTGTGTCTCCATTGTCTGAATGACAGCCACAGACTCCTCCTATCTAACAGGCAAATGCTCAAATGTACTAATGAAATGTTTCCAAATATTGCACCCTCTCTGGTCTCTGAGGGGTCTTAACAGCTGAGGTGTTAGTGTTCTGCCTCCCTAGCCCCCGGGCATATACACAGCCCCTTGCCTCTTCTCTGGCCATTTCCCCTTTTCTTTGAGCAGCTGTGCTTTGCAGTGACTGCCAGTGTCCCTGCTTTTGTCTTCCTGTGATGACTTGGGGACACACACACACACACACACACACACACACACACACACACATATCCCAATGTGAATGTGGATTGGTTGGAGGAGCCCCTGCTTGCACAGAGACCCAGAATAAGAAAACCTAGATTTCCGGTGATTTCTTCCATAGGACGTCATCTTATCGTGGCTCCTACGTAAGTCCTCTTCCCTCTTTAGCTTGATGCCAGGCCCTGGGCCAAGCCCTTTATTTGCTTATGTTTTTGTCAGAAAACCTAGACTCTTAGATACTACTGCCCCCTCCCCCATCGGGACGCAGAGAACACAACCAGTCAGCAGCAGCTTCAGGATTGGAACTTGGTCATTGCCCCTCTGGAACCCATGTACACAGCCACTGTCCTTAGAGAATAGTCATCTCTCCTTGCCCACCCCCTGGAAGCACCTCCCTCTGCGCCAGCACACCCACTTGCTGCCTGCCTGCCTGGGGACTGCGAACTCAAGTGTGAAGAAGGTCCCTGAAATTCACTCTGCCTCCTAGTCAGTCAACTGCTGACCATGTCGTTCTGAAGTAGTGGACTCGACTATCTTGGGGACACACTCTGGAACAGGGCAAGGACTAGATCTTGCTCTCCCAACACAGACTGTGGATTTTTGAGGGAGAGCAGGGCCCAAAGAAAGGCCTTTCACCCCTCCATACACAGCCACATTTCAGGTCACTTGGAGCCAGGCTTCCTATCTGATTTGAAGTGAGCCTAACTGATACACAAAGGAGGCAGGAAGGCCGGGGGAGAGGCCATGACCTGCCTTTCATTCATTCTGTGACCTCAGTCAAGTTACTTCCCTTCTTTGAGCTCAGCACTCTTTTGCCACAAAATAACTGGCCAACCTGATCCCTAAGGGTCAGTGGCCCCAGCAGGTCCAGCCCAAGGATAAGGCCACAGGAGGTGGTGGCACTGCAGTCCTACTTGTCAGACGGGCACAATGTGTCCAAAGGTGCTTGTTTTTGTGGTTTATGGGAAAAAAATTTTTTATCAAGTCTGTGGTTTATGCAACTGATAGGGAGGTGGACAGGGCTAGCATGCTGGCCTGGTGACTGAGCCACAGGGAAGGTTGGGGGCTTGGAGGACTGGGGCTCCTTAGACCCTTGTCACTCAGAAGGTTCCATCTTGGTTTTGTCTAGCAACTGCTTCCTTCACAGGATGGTGGCAAGTGCACTTCTGAGATCTCCAAACACCCGCCTTCATGGAGGTCAGCAGGCTCTCTCACCTTGTTGTACCAATCCACATACACACCTGGCACTCGATGCCTAAAGAATGATGGATGATGGGCCTCATGGGCACTTGGATGGCAGTCAGTAGCTACATGGGTGGGTGGGTGAACTGGTTGCAGTTGTCTCCCATACCAAAGCACCTGGCGTGGGTATCCTGGAAGACCTAATTTCACAGGGCTGCCAGAACTAGAGGCGCAGGAGGAGGAGGAGGTGGCGTGAGGAGCAGAGTGGGCCGAGAGGCCTGGGGACATCATGAGCTTAGCCCAGCAAAGACAGCTGCTATTGCAGAGCCTAAGCCAGGTCTGGCCGTACCAGACCCACATCCTGCCTGTGGAGGAAGACGAAAGTAGGCATTTTCCCAGCCTTTCCTGCTTTTAACTTTGACACGCCAATGAAAACTGTACCCCCTCATTTGCCTTCACCATTTCTAATCACCCTTCACCCATCACCATTCCCCTCAGCATACATACCTGGGCTCTGAGAGCAGGTGGCACAGTGGTAGTGCCTTTGAGACATCTTTTCTCACCCGTGCATCCCTGTGTGCCAAGTAATAAATAATCTTGCTGCACATGCACATCCAAGGAAAGGTGAAATGAGTCCTCAGCAAATTGTGTACTTTCCTCTCTGCCGCTTACAAGGAACAGGATCCATCCCTATGGCTATCTTGAGACTTTTGCTCATTGCTAAATTGCTTAAAGATTTTGGTGTGAGCAGTAGGAGGGCTCTTCTGGCATCGTCTGATACCTCCTGGGAGACTGGCTGCCTTCTGTTGGTCTAGATTCTCAAGATTGGGCAAGGGCAGCTGAGCAAAGACTACAGGCTTCCTGCCTCTGGCAAAGCCACCATCTCTGCTGAGGGCACTTCCTGGGAGCTCCAGTGGCCATCGTAGTCTCAGTGGTTGAGGAGCAGTCCTGGATGTCCATCAGTGATGTGGACTGTGAGGCCAGGGGGCAGCCTCCTAGTTGCTGGAGTGTTAAAAGGCCCAGACATGAGAACTCTCTGGGACACCCCAGTCTTTTTGTTTGCTTCTCCTTATGAGCTCTCCCAGGTTGGGACTGTTTACAGATGCACACACAAAAAGGGAGGGCCTAATAAGACTGTATCACCAATTCAAAGCGCTTGATTAATCATTTAAAATGTCTGGGCTGTGCCAAGTGAAGGTTTCAGATTCCAGGACAGGGGTGATTGAGGAATTGGGAGCCTTTAGCTGAGAAGGCCTCTGCTCAAATTTCTT
This sequence comes from Neofelis nebulosa, assembly GCF_028018385.1. Taxonomy (NCBI): domain Eukaryota; kingdom Metazoa; phylum Chordata; class Mammalia; order Carnivora; family Felidae; genus Neofelis; species Neofelis nebulosa. Next base: position 123,975,392 of record NC_080782.1, on the reverse strand, counting down.
GCAGGTCTTCTCTGCCCTGGCCCTTCTGCCTGGCCCTCCACATGCCCACTGCTGCCCAGAAGTAGGTTTCTGAGTAGCACGTGAATGGCCCCACGAGGCTTGTACAATACAGTAGTCCCAAACTTGGGACTGCTGGTTGGCGAGTCTGGTGACTCTGGAAAAGACCCCAGGGCTTGGTGGGCAAGTTGTTGGACATGGGGGGCTGCAGGCATGCTTCCAGGTGTCTTCCATCTGTCTTCAACTGCTTTCGGCACCGAGTCAAGAAAGGTTGGTGGGAGACTTTCCTAGAAGCTACTCAGCTCCTTCCAAAGACACCCTGCACCCAAGACTAACCTAGGCCTTTCTGATGTATTCTGGGTCTTGGGGTCACACCTGTGTGCATGTACACCCCTCCCTGCACATTCCACCAACCCCCTTCACTACCATCAAGCACACAGCACTTCTGCACTTGGATTCAGGTGGCAAAGCTCTGAGTAGCTGCTCCTCATTGAGGGTCATTGCCAAAGGGCTATCGGGGAGTAAGAGAAGCTGGTGAGGGGAACCCCTAGGGCTAGGGCAGAGGTAGGAGTTTGGTGGCATTGGCAGGGAGATACCAAATGCAAGTGGGGAGAGTTGGCCTTTTAGCTGAGGTGAATATAAGCCAGTCCATAAGGCCCTGCCTGCATCCATCAGAAAAAGGTAGAGCCCAGCCCCTGGCCCCAGGCTGGCCCCAGGGCAGGCATATGATCTGTAAGCAGCAGCTCAATCTGAGCGGCACCTACAGGCACCAGAACCTGCCTCCGAACCTGAGCAGACTGCTGAACTGCCTGGAAGGGCAATGTTCCAGTTGGTCCAGGAGTTGCAGAGACGGTACAGTTTCTCTGTACTGTTCCTCCAGCTTCCTCTAATGTTTAACATCTTGTGTAACCATGGTGCTGCCCCCTTTTTATACCCTGCTTGCCAGGAGAGGCCAGTTGCCAGGGGGGTATGAACACCTGTATTGGAATCATCTTTGACACAGCTCCTGCCTGGTGACCAGCACTGTCAGTGATGCTTCAGTGCACACAAGTCCCCTGGCTTCAAGTACCTAGGGAGTTGGGCAGAGTGGGCTGCATACTAGCTGGCCAGTCATCCAGGGCAGTGTAGGAGCTCCCGGGCAGATGGATCCACTGAGGGGCAGAGTAGCGGAAGAGCAGTAAGGCCCCCTGGGTGGGGTGGGGTGGTCCTGGGGCTGACTGGGCCATGCTGCTCAGTGCAGCAGGCAGCCTCTGGACATGCAGGACCTCACACCTGCCATGTAGGTAGGGCATCTAGGAAGATAAAGTTGTATGCCATTCCTGGACCACATGGGGGAGGGGTGCCGGGAGGAACTGTGAGGCCTTAAGGGCTTTCTCCTGGGCCACTTCAACCTCCAGACCTACTCTCCACACCCTCTTCCTCCCCCTACTTTTCCAATAGTTTGGGGTCAGAGGTTCTGTCATCAGCTAACGGCAAAGAGAAGGTCAAAAGGGCTTTGGAAGACTTGGTAATCCAGGGAATAACTGACAGGGATTCTAACGTATGCACCAGCACCAACTGCCCCACCTGAGGTTGACACAGCCCTTTGGTTTGAAGTGTTCTGTCCTGTAGCCAGATTGATTTCTTCCCTCTATAAACACTGTGAGTATTGCCCCAGGTTTTGGAGCTTGTCATATGAAAGGAGGCTTGGCAAGGACAAACTGAAGGAGAAAGGTGTTAGAGGAAGCAAGTCCGGGACATTTATTTCCCTGATGAAGCTCTCTGGTAAAACAGGAGTAGGCACAGGGCCAAGGAAAAGCAGTGAGGAAGACAGGTGTCCCGATACCTGTATCACAGGTTTGTGAACACTGAGTGGTACTGTGTACAGAAGGCCCTTGGCACAGGTCCCAGCACAATTGTGATCTCAACAAATGGTAGTTTAAGAGAGGCTGCAGGACCTCTCACATGGCAACTGGGCTGGGTCTCAGGACTGCATTAAGCAGACTGGTTGTAAAACTGGCAGGGGAGAGGGTCCTTCTGTCCCCAGGCAGCAGAGCCAGCCCTCCAGCAGGGACAATAAATGGTAAGGAATTATTCCAGGGTGTCTGCACCTAGTTGTGTTGTTTCCCTGTCGGAAGCTGCCCACTGCGGGATCAGGGGAGGCCGGGGACTTGGGTCAGGTCATCTAGGCAGACAGCAGGTGAAAGCCGTTGCCTAGGACTTTCCTGCCGAGGTGACCCCCAGGTCCGGACTGCCCAGGCCTTTCATGGGTGGGGTGGGCTCTGACTGGTGTGAAGACCGTCCTCGAGCCCATTCAGTCCTGTGCTTATCCTGGCTTGCCAGAGGCCTGGGTTCAGACCCTGTCCCTGCCTCAGGTGATAATGTGTGCTTGAACAAGAGACTTTTCTAAGCCTTGTGTTTCTTACCGGTGAAATAGGAATGATGGTATTATCTATAGTCAGGCACTACTGTTAAGACTAAATCAGGTAATGCACCTTATAAATTCGCTGTCTTCTCTTTCACTAGGCTTTCCCCGGGGCTGGGTGTTGTCTGCCAGACCTTAGAACAGTGTTGCTTGTGTTGCTGAGCCAGGTCAGATGAAAGCAGCTGACCTGAAAGTTGTGCCACAGGAGAAAGAGAGGCCTGTGGATGGCACCGCCTCAATGGGACAGCTTGGAAAAGCTCAGTACTGGGGCTCCTGGGTGGCTCAGTTACGCATCTGACTCTTGATTTCAGTTCAGGTCACGATCTCATGGTTTGGGAGTTTGAGCCCCGCATCCAGCTCTGTGCTACCAGCTTGGGATTCTCTCTCCCTCTCTCTCAAAATAAACAACCATTAAAAAAAACAAAACAAAAAAAACTCACTACTGACCTGGAGTATTGTAGCTACTATGCCAGGCTCCAAAGAGAGGACTGGCCAAGAGAGGAGGCATAAAAATAGATAAACAAAAATAGAACTGAAAGAAGACTGCCGAAGGACCAACTTAATTTGTAAGATTCATTAACTTTGAAAAAGTTTAAAATCCTCACTGCTTATAAATGAGTTTCGCAGTGGCTGCGGTTTTGAGATTTTCCTACAAGTGGCCACAGATCCTCTGAGGCCAAGGCTGACCATCAGCCATCTTAAGTATGTGCTTACAGGAAGAGAGTGTGATTTCGGCTACAAGTCTGCGGACTGGTAAAGGGTGGTTGGGGTCCTTCAAGACCTGTGAGTTTGTTTAGCATGCAAATTTCTTAATAGAGCACTGAGCCCTGACAGGGCTCAGATTTCCAACCCCATTCCGAGAAAATCCCTCACACTTGACCAGGTCTTTACCCCTGCCTCCTCCTGCTCTGTGTGAAAGTTAAGAGGCTGGGGGACATTCTGATAGCACTGCCCAGGTTTGAGAGATGAGGATTCTGGGTTATTCTTTTAAGGCCTGCAGTTCCTTTTTAGGTGATTTTTTGGGGAAATGGCGTAGCCATATCTTAGGCACAGGACATAGTGCTGCCTGGTTTATAAACCGAGCAGGGTTAGCCAACCCTGGCTGGACAGTAATGGACACTTCTTATTGCTCTGGCTGCCTTGCTGTGAGGCCACTTTGTTGGTTCCCTAGTACCTGTCCCTACGGGGATAAAAGTCTTTATGAAGAGGAGACAAAGTAGCTGAGGAACTAAGCCACCCTTCCTCCAGTCATCTGGTCTGGTCAGCACTGGCTCTGTAGGGCTTGTGCCAGTTCAGTCTCACCCTCTCTCTACTTCCCCTCCAGTGTATGTGGTGGAAGACCAAAGACGGGATGACCTGGGCCCATCCACCTGCCTCACAGCCTGCTGGACTGCACTCTGTTGCTGCTGTCTCTGGGACATGCTCACTTGACCTGACCAGCCCTCCAGTCCTGCCAGCTCTGCCACCGCCTTCAACAGGTGTGCCTGCCCCATCTCTTCTGATTGCTGAAATAAATGAATGACTAGCTCTGCACAGACATTTCTACCTTCAACACAGTGGGATTCTAGATTATTAGCAGGGGTTGCACTGCTGTTTAATTCAGTGACTTTATCTTTTTAATGTTCAAAATGCATTTCTTATTGGCCTTTCACAAATGTGCTAAATGACTTTTATTTTTTTGGCCAAAGGCTTAGTTATAAAATATATATTTATAATTTTAAAATTATACATTCAAGGTAGTGACATGATGTAATCACACTGAATGATTTCTCTGCTAACACCCTGTATGTTTCAATAAATTGGTCTAAACCTCAACCATCTGAATTATTCCAGACAGGATACAAGTCCTGGGTTTGTACCCCAGGAGGGGTCTATTTGCCTTTTTATTCCACTGTGGGTAGGTGCTATTAGGAAGGCAGGTTCTCACCAGGCTAGCATTTTCTCCCTGGTCCTGCTCAAGAGATAAGCTCACCAAACTGTTATGTGCTTGTACCTAGAGCCTAGGAAAAGGACCTCTCGGTAACTATGGGCTGCTCCATAGGCCTTCTTTTCTGCTGTCACACGCCTCCCTCTACATACACACACCCACACACCCATCTCAGCTTTGGCCACAGGGTGGCGCTGAGCCGCCATAACAGCAAGTCAATATCCGTCAGCTGGCCCTGAGAGGCTACAGCTGACAGATCTCGGCCTGCCCACCTGCACTCTGAAGCAGTGGGAGTGAGCTGCTCATAAATATTTAACTACCAGTTGTCTTTAAAACAAAACCATATTTTGTCCATCACCTGATTGATCCCACAATAGCTGATTTCAAGCTACCAACTTGATGTGGAGTTGGGAAGAAAAGCGCAGGAATGCACCAATTTCCATCATCCAGATGCGATAGACTGTTAACCTCAAAAACAGATAATGGCCAGATTTAGTAATTAGGAAGGGACAAGTCTGAATATTTATTACCCTTGTTTTAAATAGGATTACATATTTACATAACTTGATTTTTAATAATTGGCTCTCCAGAGCCAGTACAAGCCAGCTCCAGCACACCACTGCCCCTAAGCCTCTAGGAGGCCTTAGGATTGTACTGTCCACCGGAAGACAGCCTGACTGCATTTTCGAATGGAACATGTGGGAGGAAACAGGGAAGGAATCTTTAGGCAGAATGCCACCAAGGTTCACTTAAATTCAGTTATACCCTGGTCTCCCTTCTTCCTGATCTGCATGGAAGCTCAGAAGTAGGATTTACTCAAAGGAACAGAAAGGAAAAAAAAGAACCAGGAAAGGCTTCAATGTGAAAGGAACAGAGCCAATGCTCTGGAGGGGACAGGTCAGGGAGGATCCGAGGTTGAAAGCCTCTGGCCCTCAGTTCTCAAGAAAGGCAGACTTAGAGTGGGTGGGGGGAACAGATGCCTTTTATTGGTCTAACCAGCATAACTAGTAGGTTTGGGCAGAGCTCCCCTATCTGTCCTGGCCCCCATCTTTCCTGGGTGTTCGTGACTCACCCCAGGGGAGAAGAATGTCGGGCAGGGGTGGCAGGCAGAGCCAGGATCGAAAAGGGGATCAGGGTGAAGTAGAAAACACAGGGTTACCAGATCACTCAAATACAAAGTCCATCAGGGCAGAAGAGAGGATGTTTCCCCACATGGGCCCCTCTGCCCTTGCCAGGAAGGGGGCAGGAAGCTTTCACTAGAGGTTTCCTACTGTGCCCTTCGTGCCATCAGCATCTCCCGGATGTTGTCCTCAGCTTCCTTCACACTCCGCTCCAGGTAGGATTTTTTCTGCTGCAGTATGACAAAGAAACCAGGGTTAGGGGGTATGGGCCAGGCTGGCAGACGCAGCTTTTCTGCCCAATGGTAATGGCTTCTCCTCTGTGAACAGTGACTTCCACTAGCATGTTGTCTCCTGGGGGCCTGGTACAAACACACCTGCCCAGAGTGCTCCCCTCATCCCGCCCACAGACATGAGGGAGGGAGGGGGAAGTTATTTGGTGCAGGAAGCAGAAATGCTCAGTGGAAGGCAGCTGCACTCTTCCCCCAGAAGGAAGTGAACTCAAAACAGGCGTCTCAGTACATGAAGTTATACCAGACAGACAAAGGCCAGGAAATTCCAGGACAAAGCTCCGGCCGCATAACAGACTGTCTCTCAAGGTTTTCCACAGCCCAGGCCAGGCGCCTGTAGCTGCCACTGCTGCAGAATGGACTGGGCACCCTCCGTTCTGTCCAGTCAGAGGGCAGGCTGCACGAGTGCTAAGAAGTTGTATCACACGTCTCATCGAGGCAGATGAGTCAGGATGAAATCTGCTTTTCTAATGAAACCGCTGCCTGCCAGGAATCCAGGACAGTGACACACTGAGTAAAACAGACCTTTTGGATGTTCACCTCCCTACCCCATCTGGGTCCTAAATTAAAAATCTCAACTTAGACAAAGAACTTAAACTACTTTCAGGAGCCACATCTGGGCCAGGATTACAAAAGATTAGTCAAAGGAAATGATGTCTGTACATTATTTGCCCTGTGGTCACCCCAAAAATATGGTGGCTTCACCACTGGTCCCTCCCCTGGGGACATACTTGTGGTTGCATTCTCACTTGACATGAAATGAGGCTCCCTTTTTCAGAAATACTCAAAATAATCCCCTAAGGGTGCATGTGACTAAGCCACACTGGAGTCAGTAATGCAAAGCCCTGACCCAGACAGCTTAGATGCATCCAGTGCCCTTCTCTCATTCACCCCTACACCCTAGCAGCTGTGGATTCACTTTGACCGTTCAAGTGCCCATATGACCTGGGAAACACTGAGCCAGAGAACAAGTGAGCAGCCTGGCCTGACAGGCCTTCTTTGGGAACTGATGCCCAACCAAACCACCAAGGCAGGAAAATCAAAATGAAGGCCTCTGGGGCTTGAGGCCTTCACCATTAAAATCTCTGATGCCCCTCTACATATCCTTCTAACTTCTCCCACTCTCTGTCCAGATATTTATTAAATGCAACAGGGGACTTTTTCCTATAGGTTCCAATGCTGTGGCATCTTTATCCGTTCTTATCTGAGCCTCTAATTCCCCTCTGGCTTCTCCTAACTTGAAATCTCCTGAAGGCTAGAAAGAGCCATAATCTCTTTACTCCTCTCTCATTTGTCCAACTTGCACACCATTCATTCCTTACCAAACAACAGGAGCTCCATGAAACTCACAGTGGCCACAGATGTATGCTGGTGCTGAGGAATTTATTATCAGTGTGATATCAGAATGGGAACTCAAAGTTCCTTTGATAAACAATCCCTAGACTTTACATGTGGTGACTTAAAGAGGGAAATACTAATAACTCCTGACACACCACTGAAGAATGTACACGTACTGGGTGTTGCACAGAAGGGGAGCAGGAGCTAAATAGTGAGGGCCATGTACCATCTGGGCACCTTCCCAGCCCTGTGGAAATCTAAGGAAAAGGCCAGTGGGGCAAGCGGGGTTGTGCTCCCACAGCATCAGCTGATGCCCAAGGACCTATCAGGTCTGCTGCATTCTATCTCCGTCAACTCGCTGCCCAGCTGGCAAAACTAAACTTGGAACATCAGCCAGAACTTTTCTACCTAAAAGGCCTCTGGACAAATTCAGGTT